>NC_134579.1:113481281-114109781 GCF_037038515.1 Microtus pennsylvanicus
GGTTCTTATACTCATGATTATGATTTTATACTGACCATTATGCTAACGACAGCCCTACAGACTCTTACCTTTCTCCGTCTGGGCTTCTTTGGACAGACAAACCCTCAGAGGCTGGAGAGACATCTCAGTCAAGTACTTGCAGGACAAGCCTGAGAGCCTGAGTTTGTCACCCAGAACTAAGCAGGGTCCGTGTACACTGGGAACACCAGAGATGGAGGCAGAAACAGGCAGATTCCTCGGGCTCTCAGTCCCGGAGCCCAGCCAACTTGATGACTTCAGGACAATGGCAACCCTGTTTAAGAAAAAAAAAAGATGGGTGTCATCTGAGAGCTGAGGGATGACCCTAAGGTTGACCTCTACACACGCACAAAGAAAAACCCTACCCCCCATGTGTTCAAACCATCACAGTAGGGTTTTCTCTCACACTATAGAATACATACTTGAGTGATACCACCAGGAAACCAGATATTTCCTTTACCACAAGAGGGGAATCTGAGCCGGGTGGTGGTGTACACCTTTAGTCCTAGTACAAGGGGAAGCGATGCTGCAAGTCCAGCCATTAAGCCGAAGCCAGCAGGAAGGAGCAGTGTCGACATCCCTTTCTGAGAAGTGGCCCACTGATGAGACCCAGAGCATTTGCTCTGGGCTTTGTAGATGACGTGTGATGCTCTTATTATAGGGTCCAGATTCTCCAGAAATCGCAGGCTTTAGCCTTCCACCCTTGGGGCTCTATCAGCATTGAGTCACACATCTCCTTTCCCTGAATTCTTTCTCAAGATTTTCAGGCTGACCAACTATACTGAAGTGGATATGTCGTTTGAAAATGTTTTTGTTACATTTCTTTTTTGTTTGTGTTGGGTGGGATGGGTGTGGGTATACATGTCAGGGCATAGGTATGGAGGTCAGAGGTCAATTTTGCAGAAGTCACTTTTCTCCTTCCTGGGTTCCAGGGACCAAGCTCAGGGTATCAGGGTTGGTGGCAGGCTCCTTTTACCTGTGGAGCCATTTGCTGGGCCTGGCTGTCTGCTGGTTGCCTTTTGACCTCCCTCCCACCATCCCTTCTCAAGAGGTCCGTTTACTTGAGCAGTTTGTTTGTTTGTTTTTGTTTTGAGACAGGGTCTCACTCTAGCCCTGGCTGGCCTGAAATTCAATATGTAGACCAGGCTATCCTCAACTCATGAAGACCCATCTTTGAAAACTTTAGACAGATAAAGAGGGAGGAAAGACAGGTCGCCAAAAACATTAGGATGTAAATCCCAAAAGAAGGGTGCAGAATGCTGAGGAGGCAAACGTAAGATACAGAGCACACGCAACATACACAACACACATCTCCCTGATCGCAGAACCCTGCGCCGAGGGAGCAGGGTTAGAACACCGACTGGGAGCAAGGAGTAGGCTCCGCAGGGGTTACCGGCAACCAACCTGTTTGGCTCCTCCCAAAATTATACGTCAAATAAGGTCATCTGCCATTCTCGCAAGACAGGACTGACAAGTGACTCAACCAGTTCCGCCATGGGAGGCTCAGGCCTATTCAATGCAGATCATCTAGACCGATAATACCAAGTTATCAGGAGACAGCAGGCCAGGAAACCGGTTCTGCCTAGTCAACCCAGGAGTCTTTATTGAGATTCCTCCTAAAATTTATAAAAGCCTCCTGTTACAATCTTATAAAAATGTTGCAAGCTACTTGGTTTTTGTTTTTATTTTATTTTTTTTTAAAAAAGGTTGGGGGGCTGGAGAGATGGCTCAGAGGATAAGAGCATTGCCTGCTCTTCCAAAGGTCCTGAGTTCAGTTCCCAGCAACCACATGGTAATGGGGTCTGGTGCCCTCTTCTGGCCATACACACAGATAGAATATTGTATATATAATAAATAAATAAATATTTTAAAAAATTAAAAAATAAAAAAAGGTTGAAGGTTGACGGGCCAGTGAGATGGGTCAAGAGGTAAAGTCCACTTACAAGTCTAATGACCAGAGGAGGATCCCAGATCCACAGGCAAGGACCGAAGGGGCCTCCGACCTCTGTAGAAACACGGTGGTGTGCACGTGTGTGCTCATGTGCACACACACACACACACACACACACCAATAATCAAATGATTTAAGTGAAGGCTGGTGGTATAGCTAAAGGGCAGAGCACCTGTCATTGCCTTAGGTTTTATCCACAACACGGCAATAAATAAATAAATAATAAGGTGTTAAATTACTATAATTTCTGCATTTGAGAGCCTGAGGCAAGAGGGTGATCTTGAGTTTGAGGCCAGCCTGGGCTGCATAGACAACCATTTTTAAAGTAACGGAGTGGATTGGAGAGAGCACTGGCTGCTCTTGTCGAGGACCTGAAAGAGGTGACCTGCCTTTTTTAGGACTCACAGCCGGATGAGCGTGTTGTACTCTCAGTCCTGAATGGGCTGAGCCAGAGCTTCAAGTTTAAAAGTTCAAGGCCAGCCTGGGCTACACAAGACTCTGTCTCAAGAAAAACAAAAACAGAACTCAAAATACAAAACAAAACAACAGAAAGATCTCACAGCCTGTGAGAGAATTAACTTTAAACCCGTGTGTCACTCTGTGTCAGAGTTCAGAATGTCTTCCCCGCTCCCTGCTCCACTCCCCACCTGGTGATGGGCACGTCCTCCACCACTGAGCTCTAAACCCCAGACCCAGAATTCATATTCTAGTATCTCAGATTTTTTTTTTTTGGTTTTTTTGAGACAGGGTTTCTCTGTGGTTTTGGAGCCTGTCCTGGAACAAGCTCTTGTAGACCAGGCTGGTCTCGAACTCACAGAGATCAGCCTGCCTCTGCCTCCCAAGTGCTGGGATTAAAGGCGTGCGCCACCAACGCCCGGCCCCTTTCACCTTTTGAAAACCAACTTTTGAACTAAACATAGTGGCTTATACCTGTTATCCCAGCACCTTAATTAAATGCTTTGCTTTGTGAGTTACCATAGTCATGGTGTCTCTTCACAGCAAGAGAACACTGACTTTTCAAAAGATGCATCATCTCAAAATAAAAAGTAGAGATGTAATTCAGAGTTAGAACACTTGCCTGGCAGGCTCAAGGCCCTTGGTAAAACCCTTAGAACAAGGAATAAAGTGAATATTGGCTTTTTAAAAGAAAGTAGTGTGTGTGAGAGAGAGCATGCCTGTGTGTGTGTGCACGTGTGCGCACTTGTGCCCGTCCCCATGAGACAGTACAACAGCCGGGTATAGAGAACAGAGAACAACCCATGGGAGTCAGATCTCCCTTTCCACCATTTGGGTCCCAGGAAGATGGAGCCCAGGCCTCCAGGCTTTGCCCTCTGAGCCACCGTGGTGATCATTTGCTTCTCTGATTTCTACCATCACTTCACGGCTGAGACTGGAGCACAGGGCCTTACGCATGCGGAGCAAGTTCTCTACCGCTGAGCTAGAATTGCAGGCTTGGCCCACCATGACCAATCCCAGTATTTACTCGTAAAATATTGGTCTGGCAAGACAGTTCAGTAGGTAATGTCGCCAAACCTCATGGACGACCCAAGCGTCGCCTTTGGGACCCACGTGGTAGAAAGAGAGAATGGCTCCCTCCCGTTGTCCTCTGACCCCCACAGTGTGTCAAGCAATGATGCACATTTCCTCCACAAAAAAATAACAAATAGGGGCTGGAGAGATGGCTCAGAGGCCAAGAGCACCGGCTGCTCTTCCAGAGGTCCTGAGTTCAATTCCCAGCAACCACATGGTGGCTCACAACCATCTGTACTGAGATCTGGTGCCCTCCTCTGGTGTGCGAGCATACATTGAGGCAGAATGTTGTATACATAATAAATAAATAAATCTTTAAAAAAATAACAAATTAAAGATAAAAAATAAGGATTATTTCTTTAAGTGTAACCAAAGTATCATTATTACCCAACCTTGATATTCTCAATTTGGCAATCAATAGTCATATTTCCCTCAAAGTCTTTGACCATTTTTTAATGAACAATTTATTTAACTTTATTTTATGTGCATTGGTGTGAGGGTGTTAGATATCCTGGAACTGGAGTTACAGACAGCTGTGAGCTACCATGTGGGTGCTGGGCATTGAACCCAGGTCCTCTGGAAGAGCAGTCAGTGCTCTTAACCGCTGAGCCATCTCTCCAGCCCAATGTCTTTGAATTTAACAACTTGGGACTTTGAATCAGATTTCAATCAATTTGTTTTCTAAATCTCCTTAAAGCCAGGGTTTCTCTCTTCCTGTAAAACTTCTTTACATTTCATATGTTCAAGAAATTCATCAATTTTAGGGGTTTGGGTGTTTTTGGGTTTTGTTTCTGTAGTTTTCAGAGTTTATTTTGAAACGGCAGGGACTTCCTTCAGGACCTGTGACAGGTCAGGTGACACGTGGCCACACTGTGAAGCAATTCTGCCTTCCACCTTAGGAGAGCTTTCTCCAGCTTTCCGCCCTGGGCCAAAGCCACCAGTGCAAGAAACCAGCAAATAAAAAAGTGATGAAATGCTTAAACCTTCATTTTGGTCAGTAATTCTTCTTCCCTCCCAGAGAGGCATTTTGAAATACTTGGGTATAAAGGAGCCCCGGGACTCAAACCCCAACATTGCAAAGCCACTACACTATAATAATCTCTTAAAATACACATCCATGCCCCGATTGTTTTTAAATTTTGGTGAAAGTTTTGCCTGAGTGTAGTCAGTATATAATGTGTATTCCTGGTTCTGGGTGGAGACCAGATAAAGGCATAGGGTCCCCTGGAACTGGACAGTGGTGAGAGCAGCTATTGTGGATGGTGGGAATTGAACCTGGGTCTTTTGGAAGAACAGCCAGTGCTCTTAACCACTGAGCCATCTCTCCAGACCCCTATCCTGATTTCTAAAAACCTGATTTCTGGTGAATGTGGCTTTAGCTGTCCTTAAGGATTACCCAGCACATGAGAGGTTGAGCCAGCCTTGTCTACAAAGAGAAACTCAGTGTGTATATGTATATGTATGTGTATATGTAGTATACGTATATGTATGCAAGAAATATTCGGCTGGAGAGATGGCTCAGCGGTTAAGAGTATAACTGCTCTTTGAGAACCCAAGCTGAATTTGACTCCCAGCACACAGATCAGGGGGCTCACAAATGTCAGGGAATCCAACACCTTGTTCTAGTTTCCAACAGTACATGTACTCATGTGCGCATGCATACATACACACACATACCAACAACAACAATATACACAAGATTAAAAAAGAAATCTTTAAAAATGATAAACAAAGGCTGAGAGAGGGCTCTTCTGTCCCGGCGTGAGGACTGAGGTCAGACCCCAGCACCCACAGGATATCCAGCACAGCCTCCTTCAGTGAGATGAGACACGGAGACAGGAGAATTCCAGGAAGCTCATGGGCAAGCTGACTTGGTATACAAAGCTCTTGTTTCATGTACAGAAAAGGGAGGATGTTGGCACTCAGACACACAAACACACACACACACACAGATGAAAACAGAATGTTAAAATGAGATATTTTTGGACTAGCTAGGTCTTAACATCCAATGGTGAATATCCTTATAAAAGACACATGGAGACTAGGTCATATCTCGTATGAGACCCTAGGTTTAGTCTCCAACACACACACACACACACACACACACACACACACACACACACACACACACATGTATACAGAGAGAGAAAGAGAGAGACAGGGACATGGAAGAGAAAGCCAGGGGGTAGAGAGGTGGAGCTACAAGCCAAGAAAGTTGGAAGAGGCAAACCCCAGAACCTGTCTTTGAGCCGGTGTAGCTGTGGCTGACACCTTGATTTCAGTCTTCTGGCCTCCAGCGCTATGAGAGCCTAGCTTCAGTTGCCAAGATGTGACACGTTGTTATGCCAGAATCGGGAAGCTCAGACAGCACACACTCCCACCCATAGCCGGGGAAGAAGATTTAGGGAAGTAGGTTCCTTGAATTCATACATCCCCTCCCACCACCTGTTACCAGGTAACCCCACTGGGAATCACACTTCCTGCTCTTATCATGAATAAAATGGAAGGCCAACCTATAGAAGCACCAGAGTAGGCGGCACCACGGGTGTGAGAGCCCCGAGCTGATGCCAGACCAGGCTGGCAGGTTTCAAGACCTTTCCGTGCTTTCTTCCTGCTCCATCAGGTCTCCTCTCAGCTAGGGCAACAAGTGGACGGCTGGGTCTGCAATCAGTGGCTCACAGTTGCGGAGGATGTACTGGCTGTGGTTTCTTCATTCCGTGTGCTGGACACCAAGGTTCTGGAAAGACACATGAGAAAAGCATCATTACATTCCTGCGGGTGTGCACACGCGTGTGGACGTGTGATTCCTGAGGGGTGTGCACACTCGTGTGGACGTGCGATTCCTGAGGGGTGTGCACACACATGTGGACGTGCGATTCCTGAGGGGTGTGCACACTCGTGTGGACGTGCGATTCCTGCAGAATGTACACACGCGTGTGGACGTGCGATTCCTGAGGGGTGTGCACACTCGTGTGGACGTGTGATTCCTGAGGGGTGTGCACACGTGTGTGGATGTGTGATTCCCACGGAATGTGCACACGCATGTGGACGTGCGAGTGTCTGTGTGAGTGGTAGAATGGCTCATGAAGAGCCCCAACCTAAAGGCCATTCGCAGCAGACTCTGGTGTTGAGGGAAGTGATACCTCCTAGGCTTCCTGTACAGGAAGGCTTCTTAAGCTTTTCTCAGCCGGACATGGTGACACATGCTTTTATTACCAGTACTTGGGAGGCTGAGGTGGGCAGTCTCTGTGAGTTCAAGTCTAGCCAGGGCTACATAATGAGACCCTGTCTCATAAACAAACAAACAAACAAACACTAGTTCCTTCTTTTCTTCCCCTGGAGATTCTAACAGTTCTCTCCAGCTCCCTAAACTCTTCATGTGACCCAGGGCCCTCAGGCCCAAGGTACCAACCTAACTTTCCTAATGTCCATTAAATTCTACCTAATAAAATGAAAACATGTATGTGCTGTTCTATGGCCCCTTGCCTCATTTTCTCCCTATCTCCCTGTATCTCTGGTGTATCTACCCCATTTAGGAAATACGGTCTTAGACTACTGTGGTACTGGTTTAAACAAGAACAACCTCCATAGTCTAATAAATTAAACGCTTGGTTCCTAGCCGGTTAAACTGTTTGGGAAGGATTAGGAGGCGTGGCCTTGCTGGAGATGTGTCACTGGGGGTGGGGCTTTGAGGTTTTAAGAGCTCATGCCAGGCCCAGTGACTCTCTCTGCCTGTCACTTGCGAGTCAGATGTGAGCTCTCAGCGGCTTCTCCTTCACCATGCTCACCTTCCTGCTGTCACCCTCCCTGCCATGATGATCACAGACTCATCCTCAATCAAATGTACTGTAGGTGAGCCCTCAATTAAATGATTTCCTCCATAAGTGGCCTTGGTCATGGTGTCTCTTCACAGGAATAGGACGGTAGCTAAGACAACTTCCTACTCAGCCCACTGAAAAGCCTAATTGGACTTGAATTTACAGTAATTTACAGCAATCCTCCGCCTCAGCCTTCCACGTGCTGGGATTAGAGGCACAAGCCACCATGCACAGTGTCTATTGGCTTTTTATTACCTTTAGGGAGCACATGCTCTATTTATTACCTTTAGGTGAGCACATGCTCTATTTATTACTTTTAGGGAGCACATGCTCTATTTATTACCTTTAGGTGAGCACATGCTCTATTTATTACTTTTAGGGAGCACATGCTCTATTTATTACCTTTAGGTGAGCACATGCACTATTTATTACTTTTAGGTGAGCACATGCTCTATTTATTACCTTTAGGTGAGCACATGCTCTATTTATTACCTTTAGGGAGCACATGCTCTATTTATTACCTTTAGGGAGCACATGCTCTATTTATTACCTTTAGGGAGCACATGCTCTATTTATTACCTTTAGGGAGCACATGCTCTATTTATTACCTTTAGGGAGCACATGTTCTATTTATTACCTTTAGGGAGCACATGCTCTATTTATTACCTTTAGGGAGCACATGCACTATTTATTACCTTTAGGGAGCACATGCTCTATTTATTACCTTTAGGGAGCACATGTTCTATTTATTACCTTTAGGGAGCACATGCTCTATTTATTACCTTTAGGGAGCACATGCTCTATTTATTACCTTTAGGGAGCACATGCACTATTTATTACCTTTAGGGAGCACATGCTCTATTTATTACCTTTAGGGAGCACATGCTCTATTTATTACCTTTAGGGAGCACATGCACTATTTATTACCTTTAGGGAGCACATGCTCTATTTATTACCTTTAGGGAGCACATGCTCTATTTGCCAGTTGTATTCTACTCCAGTTGTCTTGTGACTGTTGAAATATCCTGAAGCACCAAGAAAAATACCTCAGGGACACATTCACGAAACACTTTTTTTTAAAAAGATTTATTTGCCGGGCAGTGGTGGTGCACGCCTTTAATCCCAGCACTTGGGGGCAGAGGCAGACAGATCTTTGTGAGTTTGAGGCCAGCCTGGTCTACAGAGTGAGTTCCAGGACAGGCTTGAAAAGCTACACAGAGAAACCCTGTCTCAAATATATATATAATTTATGATGTATACAATGTTCTGCCTTCATGTATGCCAGAAGAGGGCACCAGATTTCATTGCAGATGGCTGAAAGGCACCATGTGGTTGCTGGGAACTGAACTCAGTAACTCTGGAAGAACAGGGTGTCACTGTGGAGCCCTGGCTGGCCTAGAACTCACTAAGTAGACCTGGCTGGCCTTGAACTCACAGAGGTTCTCCGGATATGCTCCCTGAACCCTGGGATTAAGGGGCATGTGACCAAGCCCGGCTCAGGCATTAAGCGGTTTTGAAGATTCTATTTTGCATTAGCACTGGAATTCTTTTCTGACAAGAGAAGCTGAAGACTGAAAGACGGTTCACAGGTCCAGCTCCAGGGGATGTGACACCCTTTTCTGGCTTCCATAGGCACCTGCATTTGTGCACACACCCACAGACACACATGCACATAATTCAAAATACTAAAAATGAAAAAAGTTTGACACCGTCTCCCCATGTAGCCGAGGCTGACCTGGAATTCCCGGGGATCCACGTGTGTCTGCCTCCTGAATACTGAGATTAAAGGAGTGTGCCACAATGCCCTGTTCTAAATATTCATTTTAAAACCTATTTTCAACTGTGTGTGTCTGTGTCTGTGTCTGTGTGTGGGTGTGACTGCAGGTGCCTGAGGAGGCAAGAGGAATCGGAACCCCCAAGGCTGGAGTTAGACGAGGTCATGAAGCCACCCAAGTGTGCAAGCTGGGAACAGAACCTGGGCACTCTGTGCGAGCAATAAGTACTAACTCCAGCACTTTTTTCTGAACTCTGTTGGCTCCTTCACTAATGTGGTATGCATACATACACTCAGGCATATACTCATACTCATAAAATAAATAAAACTTAAGAAAATTTCTTCACAGAGCCAGTAGAAGACTTGATGCCTGTTGTGCAAAACCATACTGCTCTGGATGACAGAACAGCTTCAGTAGACAAAACAAAGTTTTCACGAGAGTCCAAAAAACAGTAATTTTGGCAAGCTTCTATAAATGATCAAAGACCACAGCTAAAATTACAAATAAATGTCATTGTGATCGAAGGTTTACTAGACGTGGGCATATGTGTATCAGTGCTTTCACCAAAATCTTGACGTCCAGATTGGCCTCTTCAGGAGGTAAATATTCTACGGGTTGGAACCTAATCTCGGGTAAAACAAAGTACAAGATGGGTTAAGTGTATAAAGCCAGGCCAGATAGGAAAATTAAAGCCATATGTGGCTAACATAGCAATGAATTTATGAGTACGTGGTTTGTTACAACATTGGAAAGTCCAGATTAACATTCCTCCAATCTCAGAAACAAACCATAACCTAATATATGCTTCTTTCCGAGAGAAATATTAAAGGTATTATCAAGAATAGTCACTGACTGTTCAGGTTATACATAAGCAGGCACAACAGCTGCTGATCTTTGAAAGGTACCAACAGCCCTACCTTCAAAATGCTTAACTTACAAACCTGTCTGGGTGGAACAATGGTCTTTGACATCAGAAAAATCACAGGCATTAAAACAGTTGATGCAGGAGCAGCTAAGTGTTCAACATATTGAAGAACTGATCATTTTTTGGAATTCTATATTTGTAATTAAAAAGAAATCTGGAAAAGGGAAAATAGTAATAGATCTAAGAGTTATTAATGAGATTATCCAGCCAATGGGCTATTTACAGCCTGGAATTCCCTTGGATGGTCTATTATAATGATTGATTTAGAAAACTGCTTTCTTACTATACCTTTACAAGAATAGGATAGAGAAAAATATGCCTTTTCAGCCTCTTAAAAGGAATCAGTGGAAAATTCTTCCACAAGGGATGTTAAACAGACCCTCCTTGTGTCAATATTTTGCATAATAGCCATTGAAAATAATTCATAAACAGTTTCCTCAATCTATAATTTACCACTCTATGGATGACATCTTCCTAGCTGATTCAGACTCAGATACCTTAAAAAAAATATTTGAAGAGGTAAAAAAAGAAAATTTTACTTTGTTAGAAGATTACATGTTGTGCCTAAAAGAAATACAAAGAGATTCTATTAATTACCTAGGGTAAAAGATAGGTGTAAAAAATTCAAACACAGAAAATACAAATCAGAGGAGACCAATTATGAACTCCTAATGATGATATTCAGATTTTCTGGGAGTTATTAACTGACTAGTCCACAGTTTGATTGGCAACTCAAGAATAAGCAATTTAGGGCTGGAGAGATGGCTCAGAGGTTAAGAGCATTGCCTGCTCTTCCAAAGGTCCTGAGTTCAATTCCCAGCAACCACGTAGTGGCTTACAACCATCTGTAATGGGGTCTGGTGCCCTCTTCTGGCCTGTAGGCATACACACAGACAGACTATTGTATACATAATAAATAAATAAATATTAAAAAAAAGAATAAGTAATTTACTTCAAACCTTACATGGTAATATGGTCTGAAATAGTCCAAGAAAATTATCAGCTAATGCTGAAAGAGAAGTAGCTTTGGCAGAAAAGAAATTACAGGATCCACGTGTGGAATCGCTTGGATTCGGAACTGGATTGTGTCCTAGTCACACCACCTTCTCTGCATTCTCCTGCAGGAACTCTTAAGCAGAGAGAATGTAATATCTAAGAATGGATATTTTTTTATCTTATTTTATTTTTTGGTTTCTCAAGACAGGATTTCTCTGTGTAGCTTTGGAGTCTGTCCTGGAACTAGCTCTTGTAGACCAGGGTGGCCTTGAACTCACAGAGATCTGCCTGCCTCTGCCTCTGCCTCCTGAGTGCTGGGATTAAAGGTTTGCGCCACCACTGCCCGTGGATATTTTTTTTAAGATGTATTTATTTATTATGTATACAGTGTTCTGCCTGCATGTATACCTGCACACCAGAAGAGGGTTCCAGCTCTTATTATAGATGGCTGTGAGCCACCATGTAGTTGTTGGGAATTGAACTCAGGACCTCTGTAAGAGCAGCCAGTGCTCTTAACCTCTTAGCCATCTCTCCAACCCAGAATGAATTGTGTGTGTGTGTGTGTGTGTGTGTGTGTGTGTGTGTGTGGTTTTTCGAGACGGGTTTCTTTGTAGCTTTGGAGCAGAATGAATATTTTTAACACGCAAACAGAATAAAAATTAAAGGCCTATATATGAAAGGTTTCCGAATAGATTCTGAAAGGAAAACCGAGAGTTCACCATCTTACAGGAAGAGACCCAACAGAAACTTCTGTACCTTTTACTAATGCTGAAACTGCCTCATTGTGGGCAGAAGGAAGATTAGCAAAGAGTTTGCAGTCATTTCTTGGGAGAGATAAGCAACAAATATCCCAAAGCAAGAGACTTCATTTTATAAAAAGGACTACTTGGATCATTCCTCACATTGTAGGGAAAACACCAATTTTGGAACCTCTACATTTTATATTGATGAAAATAAGTCAGGAAACTATTGTACTGTGTTTTTGTTCTTTAAGCTTTCGGCTTTTGGGGAGGCCTCCTACCCAGCTCCCAAGTAAATCACACATGGAGGCTTATTCTTAGTTAGGACACTCAGCCTTAGATTGGTTTGTTCCTTGTCAGCTTTTCTTAACGTATCCCGACTACCTTTTGCTTCTGGCTTTTTCCTTTTCTTACTTCTGTATATCTTACTTTCGCTCTTAGTCCACGGCAGGTGGAGTGGCTGGCCCCTGATGTCCTCTCTCCTTGTTCTCTTGTTTCTCATTCCTTCCTCATTTCTCCTGCCTACCAGCCCTGCTTATCCTTGCTCCTACCTTGCTAATGGCCTTTCAGCTCTTCATTAGACCATAGGTGTTTTAGACAGGCACAGTAACACAGTTTCACAGAGTTAAACAAATGCAACATAAACAAAAGTCACATACCTTAAAATAATATTCCCCAACAGGAAAGGCAAATTTAAGTAAAATACTCATAGCCCTTATGATTCTGTCAAAAGTCAGAATTATATGCTATTCTCATGGTATTATTAGATTTTCCTGGACCACTTAATATAGTTGCTGACTCTCAATATGCAGAAAGAATTGTCTTACATATTGAAATCATTGAACATATTCCAGGTGATTGAGAATTAACTTTGTTACTTATTCAATTACAAGAAATAATCATATATAGAAATCATCCCTTATACATAACACATTTCCACTCCCATATGGGCCTACCAGGCCCTCTAGCACAAGGTAATAATGAAATTGATCAGCTATTGGTAGAAAATGTGCTACGAGTCTCATAATTTCATAAGAAACATCACATTAACAGCAAAAGTTTGTGATGTGGAATGTCTTTCTGCATATGTGTTGCTTTTATTGGTTAATTAATAAAACTGCTTTGGCCTATGGCAAGGCAGATTATAGCCAGGTTGGAGGAGATATGGAGAGAGAGTAGGTGAAGTAAAGGAGATGCCATGTAGCTGCCAAAGGAGAAGGACATGCCGGAATCTTCCTGGTAGTCCACAACCTCGTGGCAATACACACATTAATAGAAATGGGTTAATTTAAGACGTAAGAGTTAGTTAATAAGAAGCCTGAGCTAATAAGCCAAACAGTGTTGGAATTAATGTGGTTTTGTGTGATTATTCGAGTCTGGGTGCCTGAGAAATGAATGAACAGTCTCCGTTTACAGGTTTGAAGGAAGAATTTTTTTCTATCATTCGGCAACAAACCAAGGAAATGTCCTATTTGTTCTTAGTATAAACAAACTCCATTGTGTGCAGGAAGTAACCCAAAGAGTACTCAAATAAACAAACTTTGACAAATGGATGTGTTTCATTGTGCAGAGTTTGGAAAATTAAAGCATGTGCACAATACCACTGATACGGATTCAGGATTTCAATGGGAAACTGCTTGAGTTCTGAAAAGCTAATTCTGTAATTACACATTTATTAGGAGTTACAGTCATCATGGGGATACCTGTACAAGTTAAGACTGACAATGCTTCAATTTATGTCTCTAGTAAAATGAGGCAGTTTTTTGCATATTACAGCATAAAGCATATTACAGGTAAACCATACAATCCTACAAGATAAGCAGTTATAGAAAGATCTAAGCATACTTTAAAAGATATGTATAATAAACATAAAGGGATTATAAAGACCCCCAAAGATAGATTACACAATTTTTTATTAACTTTAAATTCTTAAGTGTTAATGAGAAAGGAATGACAGCTGTAGAGAGACATTAGATAGTAGGAAAATCTGCTACACTAAATCAGCCTTTATACTTTAAAGATGCATTGGCTGCAGAATGGAAACCAGAATATGTGCTACATTGGGGAAGAGGTTTTGCTTTTGTTTCCACAGGAGAAGAAAAGTTATGAATCTCATCAAAATTGATAAAGATCGCCAGGTGGTGGTGGCGCACGCCTTTAATCCCAGCACTCGGGAGGCAGAGGCAGGCGGATCTCTAGGAGTTCAAGGCCAGCCTGGTCTACAAGAGCTAGTTCCAGGACAGGCACCAAAGCTACAGAGAAACCCTGTCTCGAAAAACCAAAAAAAAAAATTGATAAAGATTAGATTTGAATAGGAGAGATCTCTTGATTAGGAGAGGTGATAATTCATCAAACAGTGTGACTTTTCAATCTAAATTAACTTATAAGACTAACAAAGGCCTTTCATTTGATCAGATATAACCTGCCAAAAAGGGAAACTCCCCAGAGTTAGGTTTAGGGCAGGGATTTGTTTTTGTCTTTCAAGGAGAATAAAAGCATCCAACTGAGGAATCTGAAGACCACTGGACAAATAAGACATTGGAAGCAGAAGAGCAAATCATCCATAGAAAATGTCCCAAGAAAAAGAGTAAATTAGTCTAATGGTATAGCATATTTCCAACAGGATATAATTGCAAGAATCTTCCAGAATGTTTGTTTTCACTGTTCTCTACAGGCGTATAAGGCAAATGATCTTTTTTGGGGGGATGGGGACCCAATTCAATTAAAAATTAAAGTTGGCTTTGGAATTGAAGCATGGCTCTCTCCTTCTCTAAACTAAGGCATGCTTATTAAAGGGAAATACAACATCTCTGTCTCATGTCAGAAGAACCATCTAGTATGGAACAGAAGAAAAACCAAAATTAAGGGATTATTTTACTGCCGCTAATCTCATAATCCTTTGGCTTTATTTTGATTCTTTAAAAATTTTATTAATGTATAAATATCTCAGAATTTATAAGATTAATATATAATATGTGTGTGTGTACGTGTGTGTACTTTTTGTTGTGACATTAATGGTTATATAGAGTCCTAACTAATTCTAGAAATAGGTTTCATCTAGCTTCCTGTACATGATTTTGGGCTTAAGTCTGAATCAGGTAACTAGGGACTAAACTTGTACACCCCAGATGCATTTAATAGATTTTGGTCCTTTAACCTCCCCAAGATCTGAGCATATGGTGTTGTAATAGGAATGGCGGGCTACGTTCCTGGCACCCAGCCGCCCGCACGGCTACTCTGTTGTAGTAGCGGCAGGGCTACATCCCACCACCCGGCTAGCTTTACACCTGAAATAATTACATGGAAACTTGTATTCATTTAAACACTGCTTGGCCCATTAGTTCCAGCCTCTTATTAGCTAGCTCTTACATATTGATCTAACCCATTTCTAATAATCTGTGTAGTCCACGAGGTGGCTTATCAGGGAAGATCTTAACCTGCGTCTGTCTGGAGTGGGAGAACCATGGCGACTCTGACTCAGCTTCTTTCTCCCAGCATTATGTTCTGTTTTCTCTGCCTACCTAAGGATTGGCCTATCAAATGGGCCTAGGCAGTTTCTTTATTAATAAGAGATCACTCCCACATCATTTCCCCTTTTTCTGTTTAAACAAAAAAGAAAGGCTTTAACTTTAACATAGTAAAATTACATATAACAAAAGTTATCAAGTAAGAATTACAGTTACAATATTTATATCTACTTTATCTTTAATCATAACTAAGGAAAACTATAACTATCTATCCATTCTTCAACTCCATCAAAGACTCCAGAAGGATATAATATTACCTAAGCAAACAAGAAGTAAGTAACTTCTAAAATTCTAGAAATGACAGAGACATCTCGCTGCCTGTACAGTCACCCAAAGTTCCTCTGTACCGTTGGGGCATCCATCTTTGGCCTACAGGCCCATAGTATCCAGCAGACATTTCCATGAAGCAGGAATTTTCAAAGACAGTTCAGTCACTTTCTGCTGTGTCCTGCAGAATGTCTCACAGACTCTCATGAATCAGGAACCCCGAAAGATCATCTCACATTTAGGCAAGTTCAGCAGTCCTCTCTCTGCGGGTTCTCTGTGTCCAGTTTATGCAACAGTCCAGGCAAGAACAGTTTCTTGCCCAAATGGCTATCAAACTCTATAAGGAGCCTCTTCAATGCCCATCTTCCTCTTGAAGTAGCTGGAGCTGCCAGGAGCAGACATGTCTCATTGCCATGAAAAACCCTAAGTTATTAAAATATTTTAAATGCCATATTTTGCAGTCTTTGAGAGATATGAAGAATGTCTATCTAACTGAAATATATCTCTATATATCTAGAAAATCTAACTAACATGACTACAAGCTTTACTATTATTGATGATTATCCATTAGCAAGCTATATTTCCTATTATACATTACATTTTAAATGAACTACATAATCACAATACCTTAATCAAGATCAGAAATACATATACATATAACAAAATTGACATTAAAATACCAATGCAAATTATTTATATCTATATCATCTCCCCCTTTAAATGTAAAAGAACATTTATAAGCAATATTTGGGAACATGGGCGCAGTTTTTTCTCCCCAAACTTCTTCCTGCTGAATGGGGGCGTTGTTAATTAGGTCTTTCATGGTATAACCTGTGTGCCAGGGTCATCTCAGTTGGCAGTTGAGTGAAGTAATTTTTTGAGGGCAACCTTTCAGGAGAGGGTGGTCTATCATACCATATTGGGACAGAAGCAATCCATAGAGTCTCATCCTCTGTGAAAACAAAAGAATACTCTCTCCAAAGCATCATATCCTTAGACCCAAATTCTGAAGTCATAATACCCTCATGAAATCCATTCTGGTTTAGCTTGGCAGCCCATGTAATGAAATGTCTCTCTGTACTTAGCTCCTTTACATAAGTCAAAAACTTTAAAGAAAACACAATGTATATAATCCAGACTCTCTGTGAATTTTCCATTTTTACATGGCTTATTTTCCTTTATTTCTTTTAATCTGTGAGTATCTGTACTCTGTCTCTTTAAAGACTTTACCCCCCTTTTTTTTAAGACATCAACTTCACTCTTTATATATTTTTCTTCTCTCTCCCAAGCCCACATACATTCATCCAACACTGTGACTCATCCAGTGGTCTTCTATGTCTGAATTCTGTTCTATTGTGAATCTGTAATTTTTTTTACTATCCAGGACTACTTTGTTTTGTGCCTTTAAATCACTAAGCGCTTAAGAATCTAAGCTGTGACATTCCTAGGTCAAAAACAGGTACTGCAGGCTAGCCCTGCCCAGTCCAACATGGCAGAGCCACTTGTGACTGAATCAGTTGCGCCTCTGAGCTGCAGGGTGAAGAGCTGCTCTGGATGTTGGCTCCACTTCTCTCCAATTTCAAAATGGAGGACGTACCATTTTTTACTAGCTCTGGGGCCGCCAGGTAGGAGCCGCACTCAGCACTTTAACTCTGAGACTGAGCGTGCAGCACAGAAACTCTTTTCATTCAAGTTACAGCCAAATCTGACACGCAGAGCACTGCGCAGTCTGAAAACACATCTCTGTATGGTGGCAGGAATCCACCATGCTCTTCCACCTGCCTAAGCCTGATTCGGCTGTCTGCCCAGGTGCAGGCGGAGAGTGCTGAGTCATCGGCAGGGTCTCAGAGCACTCTCCTTTCTCCTTTCGATCCCAAGCTGGAACAGAAACATCCAGTCCCATAAAAGCCATTGAAATGCTTTAAAGCCAGAGTTTGCACTGGCGGCACAGCCCCAGGAAGCCGCGCTTTAAAATGACCCAGCGTTTTTTTTTTTTCTGCTGCTGTTGCCAAATCAGGAAATCTCTCTATAGCATGCCACCAACAAACAGCAAAAATCTGTGTTAAACTCTCTCTCCCTTATTTTTAAGCCTTCTCAGGTTTTTAAGTCCATCACTTTGGGTGCCACTCTGTTGAGCTATGAAGAGCGGGGCTGCATCCCGCCACCTGGCTAGCTTTACCCAAAATAATTACACGGAAACTGTATTCATTTAAACACTGCTTGGCCCATTAGTTCCAGCCTCTTATTAGCTAGCTCTTACATATTGATCTAGCCCATTTCTAATAATCTGTGTAGTCCACTGAAGGCGTAAGTCACAAACAATGCCACACCAACTTGGGATTATGATTAATAGGGTGATATTTATTTAAAGGGGAAAAAACTTACAGATCACTGTCAGCCCTCTGCGTAACCAGGAAGGAAGTCAAGTCACCGGCGGAGCAGGAAGTGAAGAGAAGAGAGGAGAGGGAAGTGGCCGCTTTTTTAAAGGGAGAGAGACCACACCCCAAGGGGCTGGTATCTCAGCGGCGATAGGCTGGAGGAGTGGGAGGACCTCCCGTAACACCTCCCCCTTCTGTTTAAATAAGAGAGTTCTAAACCTACTATGAAATTATATACAATAAGTACAAATATCCTATTCTAACTAGCTTAGGTCTTGTATAATAAATAACTTGGCCAAGTCATGAGAGAAAAGTAACTACATCTATATAGTCTTCAACCCCATCGAAGATCTGAGAAGGGAAATAATGTTACCTGGTTAATTAGGAAGTTCAGTAAAACAACTTCCAAAACATGCAACAAATCACAGAGACAACTAGCTACCTAGGCAATCACCCAAAGTCACATTAGCAGCGTTGAAGCAACCAACTTTGGCTAAGGCCTAACATAACTGACACACCATTTTCAAAGGCAAGCAACTTTTCAAAACTATCTTACCCTGTCTTGGCAGGATAAGACAGCCCTGTTTTATCCATTGATGCACGCTCTGTATCTTTGTCAGTGGTTGAGGTATGGGCATTTCTTTGCCCCAAGGCCAGTTCTGCCAAAAGGAAAGGCTCCAGGTGGAGTGTCTTTGGTGCTCAACATTCTCTCGGGAATAGAGTGGTGTTGCCAGGAGCAATTGTGTCTCACTACCACAAAACTCTGAGTTAGATTAAAGGCCATTTTCTACAGCTCTTTGAAGAAGTTGAAGACTATCTATCTATACTGAGTATAATCTCTATATATCTAAAGAACCTGATTAGTCTAATTATAAATGACAAACTTAGATGACTATTAGTCTATATAATTCTCAATATCTATCTAACTTAAAGATTAAGACAATAAACAACTGTGAAACAAATGAGGACAATGACCTCCAAATATAAACAATGTACAAATATACATTGCAGTAGGTAAATATATATCAATACACAAACATTATATAAGTATCTTAATCAGAGGTAGAAATGTACACAGCAATATGGTAAATATATACAATACAATATATGTCAATACATAAAAATGTTTTAAACAGAGGTAGAAACATGAATGCATACAATAGTCAATACAATTTAACTTTGTATCAATATACAAGAATCTATATCAATATATTTGTCTAACAACAGTAACTCACAATTACAAATCTATTATCCCATCATCCCTCTTTTTTTTTTTTTTTTTTTTTCAAAATGATCCCTGAGCTTATAAAATTCCTCCCCCAACCCTCAATCGTATACTAATTATAATCAACCCCTAAATGATGTCCCTAAACCCAAGGGCAAACTTTACTGGGAGAGGGGACGTCGTCCTCTAGAATTACTTCCAGCTGTCATGGGGGCGACGTTCTTTCTGGGGGATCCTGTGAAAGTAAAATGATGGTTAAATTTCAAGATCAATGTCTTTTAAAATTGCCAATAGTCTCTGAGTATTTTGTGCAGGTCTGGCCAAAATGTTGTATAAGATGTGCACCATTTCAGCTAACCAAGTTGGAACTGTCTTGTGCAGCTGGTATCCAAAGCAGGTCTTGTTGTAGCGCTATCAGTATCATGACGTCATATCAACCAGGTGGAGTTGTTGTTATGGGGCCCCATCTTCTGCCTGGAAACTTCAAATGTCACTTCAGGAAAAACTCATTGTTCATTATGAAAAACTTAAGCATTAATCATATAGACATATATAGACATATATATATTCAATGAAAGACATGATAGATATATTCAATGAAAAGTATGATAGATATGAAGAAAAGCAAAGATGTTTTCTAAACTCATATTTCTTTCTGTCCCACATCATGGCTCTTGACATGAGACAGAAACTCCAGAAACTCTGGGTTTTTCTCTTACTAACAGGCTTGGAATTGGAGAGGGACTGAGCCAGAGTCCAACTTCAAAACCAGCTTTATAAATTTAGAAATATGGTTTAATATTACTTACACAACCCATTCAGTTTTCTTGATATTTCCTATCGGGCAGGTATTTTTCCATCTGTCAGTATCCAAACATCCAGGGTCCCTTGAATTTCTCAAAGATGAGTGTTTTCCTGTGGAGATAAGAACAGAACCCTGCCCCCATTCTATATGTTTTTCTTACCACCTGTATGAATATAATCATTGTGGATGAGTTGTCATTTCTCCTTTCCAAGAGGTTTCTCTTCTTCAAATCGAAACTTTATTAATTTTGATGGTATCCACAATTTTTCTTCTCCTGTGGAAACAAGAGCAAAACCCCTTCCCCAACGTAGCACATCTCCTGGCTTCCACTGAGAGGTCAGCACATCTTTGAAATAAATCGGTTGATTTAGTTCAGCAGACTTTTCCATTATCCAATGTCTTTCTGCTGCTGTCGTTCCTTTCTCATTAGCGTTAAGAAAATTCAAGGTTAATAAAGCATTATGTAATCTATTTCTGGGGGTATTTTCGGTCCCTTTCTGTTTGTTCAGCATATCCTTTATAGTACGATTTGATCTTTCTATAACTGCCTGACCTGTAGGATTATTTGGTATACCTGTAATGTGTTTTATATTATAATAATCAAAAAAGCGTTTCATTTTCTTAGATACATATGCTGGACCATTGTCTGTCTTTATTTGTGCAGGTATACCCATGATGGCCATAACTTCCAATAAATGTGTGATTACTGAATCAGCCTTTTCTGAGCTCAGGGCAGTAGCCCATTGAAAACCTGAATACGTGTCTATGGTGTGGTGTACATATTTTAATTTACCAAATTCTATAAAGTGGAACACATCCATCTGCCAGATTTCATTTCTCTTAGTGCCCTTTGGGTTACTCCCTGCAGGCAACGGTGTTTGATTATAGAAAGAACAAGTAGGACATCTCTTTATAATGTCCTTAGCTTGTTGCCAAGTAATGGAAAATTCTTTCTTTAGGCCTTTACTATTGACATGATGCTTCTTATGAAATTCTGAGGCCTGCAACACACTTCCAATCAATAATTGATCAATCTCAGCGTTGCCTTGGGCTAGAGGACCAGGCAGACCTGTATGGGACCGGATGTGTGTTATGTACATCGGACAAAGCCTGTTCCTGATTATGTCTTGTACCTGGATAAACAATGAAGTCAACTCTGTGTCATCTGGTATAAATTCAGCGGTTTCAATATGCAAGGTAACTCTTTCTGCATATTGTGAATCTGTAACTATATTAAGAGGTTCTTTAAAATCCCTTAGCACCATAAGAATGGCATATAATTCTGCCTTCTGGACAGAATTATAAGGGCTTTGTTCCACCTTACTCAATTCTTCTGACTTGTAACCTGCTTTCCCTGATTTATTTGCATCAGTATAGAACGTACGGGCTCCAGTTATTGGAGCATCACGTACAATTCTAGGAAGAATCCAAGAAGTTCTTTTTATGAGGTTAAGTCTACCACTTTTGGGATAGTTGCTATTAATTTCTCCCAAAAAATTAGCACAAGCTCTTTGCCACGGTTCATTGTCTTCCCATAACTTTTTTATTTCTTCAGTAGTAAAAGGCACTATAATTTCTGCTGGGTCTATACCTGCTAGTTGACGAAGTCTCAGCTTACCTTTTATAATTAATTCAGAGACTTTTTCCACATAAGTTTTTAATTTTTTACTTGGTTTATTAGGTATAAATATCCACTCTAAAATAATATCTTCCCTCTGCATTAGAATCCCTGTAGGAGAAATTCTGGAAGGCAATATGACTAGGATGCAGCTAAGATTTGGGTTCACCCTATCCACATGTGCCTCCTGTAATTTTTCCTCAATCATTGTCAGTTCCTTTTCTGCTTCAGCTGTCAGTTCTCTTGGACTATTCAAATCTTTATCACCATCTAAGGTTTTGTTTAAATGAACTATTAGATCAGGTGTTATCCCAACAGCTGGTCGTAGACTGGAAATGTCTCCTAACAATCTTTGGAAGTCATTAAGAGTCTTTAACCGGTCTCTCCTAATTTGTGCCTTTTGCGTTTTAATTTTCTCTAACCCTATTCTGTAACTTAGGTAATTAATAGAATTTCCTCTTTGAATCTTTTCAGGGGCAATTTGTAATCCCCACCTAGGCAAGACTTTCTTTACTTCTTCAAACATCCTTTCTAAAGTATCTTTATTTGGATCAGATAACAAGATGTCATCCATGTAATGATAAATAATGGACTTGGGGAATTGTTTACGAATTATTTCCAATGGCTTACTTACAAAATATTGGCACAGTGTAGGACTATTGAGCATATCCTGTGGGAGGACAGTCCATTGATATCTCCTATTGGGCTGAGAATTATTATAAGTAGGCACTGTAAAGGCAAATTTTTCTCTATCCTTTTCTTGTAACGGTATAGTGAAAAAACAATCTTTCAAATCAATAACTATAAGAGGCCATCCTTTTGGTAACAGAGAAGGCAAAGGAATTCCAGATTGTAGTGAGCCCATAGGTTGAATTACTTTGTTGACAGCTCTTAGATCTGTCACCATTCTCCATTTACCAGATTTCTTTTTTACAACAAACACAGGAGAATTCCAAGGGCTGGTTGATTCTTCAATGTGGTGAGCATCTAGTTGCTCCTGCACCAGCTGTTCCAATGCCTGTAGTTTATCTTCAGCTAGAGGCCACTGTTTGATCCATATTGGCTTCTCAGTTAGCCATTTTAAAGGTAGGGCTGTTGGTACCTCTAAAGGTTTGGTATTTGCTGTATGTTCTTGTACAGCCTGAATGGCTAGTGACCTTTTTCCATAATACCTCATCATATACTTCCCAGAATTATGAGTTCCTGGAACTACAGGAATGTTAATCTGGGTATTCCATTGCTGTAGCAGGTCACGGCCCCATAAATTTATGGCAATATTGGCTATATATGGCCTTAGTCTTCCTATTTGCCCTTCGGGCCCTATGCATTCAACCCATCTTGTGCTTTGTTTTACACGAGATAGGGTTCCAATTCCCAGGAACTGAACATCTACCTCTTGAAGAGGCCAATTCGGATGCCAAGATTCTGGGGTAATAATACTTACATCCGCACCTGTGTCTAATAAGCCTTCAATAAAAGTGCCATTTATACAGACTCTTAGCTTTGGTCTTTGATCATTAATAGAAGTCTGCCAAAATATACGTTTACTCTGTCCAACTGGGTTTTTTGACTCATCCTCCACATGGATTTCATCATTTAGACCAGTATTACTTTTTACAGCAGAAATTGGAGCTTTTAATTTTCTTGGTGAGGCACGTTCTCCACTGTGACTGGGAATGACTGGGCCACTGTTGGCTTGGGGGCCTGCGAGAGGCCCCTCAAGGAGTTTCCCGACGGTATCGGGTTGCCTTGTTTGTCTGTTGTTGACCTGCATTCATTGGACCAATGTCGGCCTTTACCGCATCTCCTACATATACCTGAAGGCCTAGGTCTCCTATCTTTGTCATTCCCAGAGGAGATAATATTCCTAGAAATTCTGTGCCTGCAATCCCTTTTCAGATGTCCTAATTTACCACAATTAAAACACCTGGCAGTTTGATGTCTCCTCATTGCTGTGGAAATCGCTTCTCCTACCCAAGATTCATCGTTATAGCTAAACGTCTCAACATTCATCGTATGCTGAATCCATTCATCCATAGGTGCTGATCTAGACTTTAAAGGCCCAATTATCTTTTTGCATTCTATGTTTGCATTCTCAAAAGCTAGAGATTCAAGAAGTATTCGTCTAGCTTCTGGGTCTGTTACCCCTATGTCCAGAGCCTTAATTAATCTTTGCAAAAAGTCAATAAAGGGTTCTCTCTGTCCCTGCCTAATTCTGGTATATGATTCAACCCTTTTTGCTGGATCTTGTATCCTATTCCAAGCATTTAAAGCTGCTTGGTGACATAGACACAGTACTTCATCATCATAAAGAGCTTGGACCTGTGGATCAGCATATTCTCCTGCACCAAGAATTTGATCTTGGGAAACCTCAATACCTTTTGCTCTTCCTTGCTGTTCCATATGTTTGGATTCTTCTCTAAAATAAATTCCAAACATCAAGGAAGGTCCATTATCTAAAACTGCAGACACTAACTGATGGAAATCATGGGGGGTAGCTCTAGCATTAGAAGCCCAAGTCCTTATCATTTCCTTTACGTATGCAGAGTGCAAGCCAAAATTAACAATAGCTTGCTTAATTTCTTTTAGATCATTCATTGCTATTGGCGTCCATCTAGCTTCTCTGACTCCCTTTGAGCCTTTAGAAGTTGACGCTTTGTCAGAATTAAGTATAGGGTATGCTGCTAAAACCTTTGGTAAGCCAGTTCTAATAGCTGGTGTTGGCATTGTATCCTGTCCTTGTGCCTTATTACTCTGTTCACCAGCTCCAATCATTTCTTCAATCATTTCAAGTCTTCTTATTATTGTCTTTATTATTGTCTCTTTTGAATCCTGAATCTCCTGACCTGCATGAGTTTCTAGTAAAGATTGTATGGTTCTTAGGAGTGCCATGATCTTCCTAAATGATAGAATATTCAAAAGAATACTGAAACCTAGTAACCAGTAAATTAAGTTATCCCCATAGTCATATAAACCTTGCATGATATAACCCATTGTATTGGTAACCAGAACAGTAAAATTCGCGTTGGAAACGAGAACTGCCATATTACCTATTATCCAGCAGGTGGCGCTGTTGCCAAGTCTCGACGAAAACACGGTCCTGTTTCAGAGTCCGCCTAGTATTTGTTAAAAACTGGAAAATGTAAGTTGCTCAACAAAGTAAATGTAATTAAATCAATTCCAGAGATGGAACCAGAAACCTAGAATCCAGGGGTAGAGAAGAGCAATCTGGAAGCTACTTATGCCTCCACGTGACAGAGTCACCCTGAGGGGTTGCAGCTTTCAGCAACCGCGTGCTCTGGTTCGCGCCACTTAAGAGCTGTGCTTGCAAGGGAGATTTGAAAACGACTCAGAAAAGAGCAAATCACGCGGGCAGAGACTACGCGGGCCTGTGGAGTTTAAATCCACAGGCAGCAGCTGAGGAAGCAAGGGCTCCCGCCAAGCCGAACAAGCGCCCGCCAAGCCGAACTTGCGGCCGCCAAGCCGAACTTCCGGCCGCCAAGCCGAACTCGTGGCTGCGAGCCGGGAGAGGTTCTAAAACCAAACGTTGGGCGCCAAATGAAGGCGTAAGTCACAAACAATGCCACACCAACTTGGGATTATGATTAATAGGGTGATATTTATTTAAAGGGGAAAAAACTTACAGATCACTGTCAGCCCTCTGCGTAACCAGGAAGGAAGTCAAGTCACCGGCGGAGCAGGAAGTGAAGAGAAGAGAGGAGAGGGAAGTGGCCGCTTTTTTAAAGGGAGAGAGACCACACCCCAAGGGGCTGGTATCTCAGCGGCGATAGGCTGGAGGAGTGGGAGGACCTCCCGTAACAGTCCACGAGGTGGCTTATCAGGGAAGATCTTAACCTGCGTCTGTCTGGAGTGTGAGAACCATGGCGACTCTCTGACTCAGCTTCTTTCTCCCAGCATTATGTTCTGTTTTCTCTGCCTACCTAAGGATTGGCCTATCAAATGGGCCTAGGCAGTTTCTTTATTAATAAGAAATCACTCCCACATCAATATGGCATTGAAAATGTTTGTCTTCTGTAGTGAACTGTGACCATTCTAAACAATGACCCATGGAGTCTCCAAAAGTATGATGATTCCGCCTGGATTGTGGCAAAGCCATTAAGCTAACAAACACTGCTGAAAAATCAGCTTTGAACTACAAACTGTTCAGGACAAGTTTAAGATGGTTAGCCGAGATGGTCCAGCCTCACATCTCCAGCCAGGACTACAATAAGCCCTGCACTTTCCCATCACACCAAGACTGGACAATAGCTATCTATGTCTTCACTGGGCAGGTTGGGAGTGATTCTAGACAATGCCCATCTGCTGCATCACCTCTTTGATCGTCCATAAACAGTTTTTAGAAAGCATTGTGACTATCCAGGCGATGGTGGCGCACGTCTTTAATCCCAGCACTCAGGAGGCAAAGACAGGTGGATCTCTGTGAGTTTGAGGCCAGCCTGGTCTACAAGGGCTAATTCCAGGATGGGCACCAAAGCTACAGAGAAACCCTGTCTTAAAAAACCAAAAACAAGCCGGGCGGTGGTGGCGCACGCCTTTAATCCCAGCACTCGGGAGGCAGAGGCAGGTGGATCTCTGTGAGTTCGAGACCAGCCTGGTCTACAAGAGCTAGTTCCAGGACAGGCTCCAAAGCCACAGAGAAACCCTGTCTCGAAAAACCAAAAAAAAAAAAAAAACAAAAAACAAAAACAAAAGAAACATTGTGAGTTTTTCCTTTCAATAATTTATTTTAATCTTTCCCAAAAGCAAGTTCACCAATTTTTTCTCTCAGGACTTGATCATTATCTCAATTTTCTCAAGGCCCCATAAAGATGCTATTACCCCCAGACAACAGGAAGTAATTTTAAGAACATGACACCCACATTCCCAGATGTGGGATAGGTGGTTTCTGGTCATTCAGTGGATTATAGATGTTTAGCATTGTTCGGGGGTTTAGTTGCAAGTTGTTATTGGTCACAGCGAGGGAGGAAACTGAGCAAAGGAGATTTTGTTCTGAAAAGCAAAAGGTGGATATAGGAATGATAGGGTAAAAGGGTAGATTACTGAATCTACTTTTTTAAAAAAGATTTTATTTATTTATTATGTATACAACATTCTGCCTCCATGTATGCCTGCAGGCCAGAAGAGGGTGCCAGATCTCATTACAGATGGCTGTGAGCCACCATGTGGTTGCTGGGACTTGAACTCAGAACCTCTGGAAGAGCAGCCAGTGCTCTTAACCACTGAGACATCTCTCCAGCCCCTGAATCTACTTTTTTTTTTTTTTTTTTGGTTTTTTCGAGACAGGGTTTCTCTGTGGTTTTGGAGCCTGTCCTGGAACTAGCTCTTGTAGACCAGGCTGGTCTCGAACTCACAGAGATCCGCCTGCCTCTGCCTCCCAAGTGCTGCTGAATCTACTTTTAAACTAAAAAAAGCAACTGCTAGTCTTAAATATTTTACATCGGTATAGATTTTTGTATATTGATACAAATTTAAGGTTATTTTTGTTTTAACATATACATATATATGTATATGTTTCTACCCTTGTTTAAGGTACTGAACCTATGTAGCTAATTTTAAAATGTAAAGTTCTAATCCTTAAACGTTATTATTGCAAGCTGTTTAGGACAATTAAAAAATGTAGGTTAGTAGTTAGTCATCTATAACAATTAATGTGTGGCCATGTTAGGTATATTTTCAAGGTCAGACAGAGATATAGTTTAGATAGACAGATGGTCTTCAAACACTTCAGAGACCTAAAGAATATGGCATTGGGGCTGGAGAGATGGCTCAGAGGTTAAAAGCACTGACTGCTCTTCCAGAGGTCCTGAGTTCAATTCCCAGCAACCACATGGTAGCTCACAACCATTTGTAATGAGATCTGGTGCCCTCTTCTGGAATGTGGGCATACATGCAGACAGAACACTGTATACATAATATATAAATAAATCTTTTTTAAAAATTAAGAATATGGCATTTAAGATATTTTAATAACATACGCTTTTTATGACAGTTAGACACGTCTGCTCCTGGCATCGCTGATTTACTTTAAAATGAATGATGGGCATCAGAGAACCTCTGTATGGAGTTTTCTCTCATTGTGGCAAAGTTAGCCACTAAGCTACTGCTTCAGTTGCTGACAGTCTGCTGTCTAAACTAGCCAAGCAGGACACAAAAGAAAATGACTGCTGAACTTGGCCCAGACAAGGTAGGTCAGTCCTTCAAAATTCCTGCTTCACAGCAAAGTGTGCCAGATAGTCCAGGTCTGTAGGTCAAAGATGGATGCTCCAATATCACAGAGGAAGCAGAGTGACTGCCCAAGCAGTCAAGTGTCTCTGCTGTTTCTATAGTTTTAGGATTTGTTTCCTCCATACTTCCTGTTTACTCAGGTAATAGTATATCCTTCTCAGGTCTCTGATAGTTAGACCAGATAGAGTTAGTGTTCCTCGTTACCAAATTCAGAAAACTCACAAAAGAGGTGTAAAGTGTATCAGGTTGAGAGACATCAAAGCTTAAATTGTTTATCTAAGAAAATGTTTTGAAGCCTAAAAAGACAGTTTTAGGTTAGTAATACAAGTCATGATAGAAAGTGAATTAGATATAAAACTTTGGATTCACCAAGATAGGATAGAAAATGGAGTTATTTTCTCTGAATTTGCTAAATGCAAATGGATGGGACATTGTAAAAGTAATCTTACAGTTCTTATTGTATATAGTTTTACTATGTTAGAGGTAGAACCTTCCCTTTTCATTTAGACAAAGGGGGGAAATGTGGGATATTTTGTTTGCACTCCGACACTCCTGTGACTGACAATAAAGTTTATTTTGAATCAGAGGGCAGAGCTCGCTACAAAATTAGCTCTTGAGGTTTTGGAGGACTGAAGACATGTAGAGAGACACAGGAAGCAGGAGGGTGGGACTTAGAAAGATGCTTGACCTTTCTGGAGCAAGGAAAATGAAAGAGAAGTGGTCACTGGTCACTTCTCCACTGCTTCTCTGATCATTCAGGTTCTTACCCCGATATCTGACTCTTGAGTTTTATTGATAAAGAATAACTAGATAAACGGTTCAAAAACCAAAACAATTCACATAAAGAAGCAAATAGATAAAATACAAAAAGGTAGAAACATGAGTTTCTAAAGACAATTCAAAGCTGTTAGAACCTGTGGGATGGCCTGGTATGGCGACTCAGGTTTGCAATGGAGGCTGGGGCTAGCCTGGGCTAAACGGTGTCTATCCTGGGGATGTCACTTGGGGTAGATTACTTACTAATATGAGCAAGGTGTTGGGTTTGAGTCCCCAGCACAATATAATGGGCAGTGGATCAAACTAAACAGAATTATTTTGAACCATGTGTGCCCCATACTATGGCACTTTCACAGATTAGATGGAGTTAGATGGAAAAAGAAAGATTCTAACAGCTGAGACAGAAAGACAGAGGGGAAAGAGGCAGAGAAGAGAAAAGGGGGAAGAAAAAGGCATGGGGTTGGGGTGCCCCTTTCCCTGCAGCTCAGCTGTAGCACTGGCCTAGACTACATAAACCCTGGATCCAATCCACAGGGCAGAACAATGTTAATTTTTCCCTGGTAGTTGAATTTCAAAGACAGAAGAGAGGAAGGGAAACCATGTAAGACATAGTCTCTACAGCCACATGGAAGGTAACAGTGTACAGTGGTGGGGGACAGAGGGAGATGTCATGGAAGGTCACGCTGTTGTCTGTGATGGAGGCAGTGGAGGATCCATGGAAGGTCACTGTGTCTGTGATGGAGGCAGTGGAGGATCCATGGAAGGTCACTGTGTCTGTGATGGGGGCAGTGGGGGATCCATGGAAGGTCACTGTGTCTGTGATGGGGGCAGTGGGGATCCATGGAAGGTCACTGTGTCTGTGATGGGGGCAGTGGGGGATCCATGGAAGGTCACTGTGTCTGTGATGGGGGCAGTGGGGGATCCATGGAAGGTCACTGTGTCTGTGATGGAGGCAGTGGAGGATCCATGGAAGGTCACTGTGTCTGTGATGGAGGCAGTGGAGGATCCATGGAAGGTCACTGTGTCTGTGATGGAGGCAGTGGAGGATCCATGGAAGGTCACTGTGTCTGTGATGGGGGCAGTGGGGGATCCATGGAAGGTCACTGTGTCTGTGATGGGGGCAGTGGGGATCCATGGAAGGTCACTGTGTCTGTGATGGGGGCAGTGGAGGATCCATGGAAGGTCACTGTGTCTGTGATGGGGGCAGTGGGGGATCCATGGAAGGTCACTGTGTCTGTGATGGGGGCAGTGGGGGATCCATGGAAGGTCACTGTGTCTGTGATGGGGGCAGTGGGGGATCCATGATGCTGATTTGGAGTTGGAGAAATGTAAGCACCTGGCAAGGTGACACTCAAGGATGAAGCGTTCAAGGGAAGCCGGGGTATACAGAGAGATCCTGATTTGACAGTCAGGATGGAGGGAGGGCAGGGAAGTGGGAGAAAGGGGAGAAAAGACACAGAAAGGAGGGGGTGGGGGAAAGTGGGAAGAAAAAGAGGTGGTAGAGATAAGGGGATTCCAGCAGGTTAATGACCCCACCCTTTAATCTCAGCACTTGGGAGGTAGAGTCTGAGTAATTCAAGTTTGTCTTCAGCTAAGGAGCAAAGTTCAAAACCAACCTGGGCCCCTTGAGATTGGTTCTTAAAAGGAAAAAGAGAAAGAACAGTAGCAGGGACGTGGCTTAGTGGTTGAGAGCTCCTCCTGCCTTCCAGAGGACCCGGTTCATCATGCACACCGGAAGTCCAGCTCAGAAGACCCAACGTCCTCGTCTGGCCTCCATGGGCACTTACACATAAGTAAAATAATCAAATAAATCTTTATTTAAAAGTGTGTGTGCAGCCGGGCGGTGGTGGCGCACGCCTTTAATCCCAGCACTCGGGAGGCAGAGGCAGGCAGATCTCTGTGAGTTCGAGGCCAGCCTGGTCTACAAGAGCTAGTTCCAGGACAGGCTCCAAAACCACAGAGAAACCCTGTCTCGAAAAACCAAAAAAAAAAAGTGTGTGTGTGTGTGTGTGTGTGTATGTGTGCTCCAGGCCTGCACCGCCATATCCAACTCAAGTCTAGCTTTAATCAGTGAGCAGAAGAATGAACTTGGGCAGTTCTTTCAATGCGCCCCCTCCTCTCCCTTCCTAAATGGGAAAAGGCATGGGGCAGATGGACACTCTCTCAAGCCAAAAGAATAGGACATTTTAGCAAAAAACTCCAGTTTTTAAAAGCAGTCTTGTTCTGCCCATGATTATTTTAGACATTAACTCCTTACGGAACCTCTTGCTTCCTCATAGACCCTCACAAGCACACTTCACCCTGGTGTTGGCTTCTTCTGGGCCACTGCTGGGGAGCAGAGTCAAATTTTTGCAAAAGTAACTAACTAGGTTCTACTTCCCAGCAGAACAGGAAGAGAACCAGAACTCCTCTGGAAGAGGCTGCCTTGTGGAGACAGGAGGGGAAAATGGGACCTTCATATACCCCTTTTAGAAGGAACTGGCGATAGAAGTAGAGCCCAGAGTTTGGCACATGTCACCTCTGAGCCACACCCTTCCCCCACACAGATTTTTCTGATACCCGACAGATGTCATGTTTAGAAGCGCGTTTCTCTGCATACCCTCCTGAGTGTTGAAGGTTGTAATTCTGGGTATGGGCACAGGAAGTAGCCCTGAGAGGCTACAAAACACAGTCTCTCTGGCACTGCATGGGAGTGTCCCAGGGGAGTGGGGAGGACGGGCCAGTCAGGCAAAGGTTAGGGAGGAAAGGAGCCAGGCAGAGGCCCGGAATGACTCCAGGAAATGTTTAGATTTCTCCACCAGGAGGGAGGGCAAACAAACTTTTCCCCCCAAGCCTTCTGGGCAGCTCTGAGCACTCTGCAGAGCAGACTGTGAAGAAGAAGCAGGAAAGAAAAATCCTCTCACGGCTGGATCCAGCAATTCCAGGGCAGCACACATCCCATCGGACACCAGAGCGTATCCCAGAAAGGTCCATGTGTGGAAAACAGTTTGCACTTCAGAGCCTGGCCCAGCCACAACCTTCACCCCTGCCGGGGACATGGAGCTTGTGATCCAGGCTGAGGAAGAGAAAGGGCCTGCTCCAGGCTTTCGTTTCCTGGCTGAAGTTTCTCTTGTGGGTGCAGCGTCTGCATCCCAGGGTGATGAGGTTAAGGGCTCAGCGGCAGTGGGAGTGGTAGTATTCCGATAGCCCTTGTGCCGGTCACCCGAGGACATTCATCCTCTCTCCGACTGCCATGGACAACGGGTCGTGCTGTCTCATCGAGGGAGACCCCATCTCCAAGGTGATGCCACCGCTACTCATCCTGGCCTTCGTGCTTGGTGCCCTGGGCAACGGGATAGCGCTGTGTGGTTTCTGCTTTCACACGAAGACCTGGAAACCGAGTACTATTTACCTTTTCAACTTGGCCGTGGCTGATTTTCTCCTCATGATCTCCCTACCTTTGCGGACAGACTACTACCTCAGACGGAGGCACTGGGCCTTTGGGGATATTCCCTGTCGCCTGGTGCTCTTCATGCTGGCCATGAATAGGGCGGGGAGCATTGTCTTCCTCACTGTGGTGGCTGCCGACAGGTATTTCAAAGTGGTCCACCCCCACCACCCGGTGAATGCCATATCCAACCGGACAGCAGCTGCGGCAGCCTGTGTGCTCTGGACCTTGGTCATCTTGGGGACTATGTACCTTCTCATGGAGAGTCACCTGTGTGTGCAGGAAACAGGGTCATCTTGTGAGAGCTTCATCATGGAGTCAGCCAACGGGTGGCATGATATCATGTTCCAGCTGGAGTTCTTCCTGCCTCTAGCCATCATCGTGTTTTGCTCCTTCAAAGTTGTCTGGAGCCTCAGACGGAGGCAGCAGCTGGCCAGACAGACTCGGATGAAGAGGGCCACCCGCTTCATCATGGTGGTGGCTGCTGTGTTCATCACGTGTTACCTGCCCAGTGTGTTAGCCAGGCTCTATTTCCTCTGGACAGTGCCCTCCAGTGCCTGTGACTCCTCTGTCCACACAGCCCTCCACGTCACCCTCAGTTTCACCTACCTGAACAGCATGCTGGACCCTCTCATCTACTATTTCTCAAGCCCCTCGTTCCCCAAGTTCTATACCAGTCTCAAAATCTGCAGTTTGAGACCCAAACGCCCAGGACACTTGAAGACACAGAGGTCAGAAGAGATGCCGATTTCCACCCTCTGTCGTCAGAGCTCCGTCGATGGGGCAAATAGCTCCCAAAGGCTGTCAGAGGGGCAGTGGGATCTCCAAGTGTGTTGAATGGCGTTAAGGCAAACAGCCCAACCACAAGGCGGAGGGATGGGCAACTGTGAGTTAAATGGGTGGGGACTTCAAAAATGCCACCGCTGTTTCTCAGCTGTGTCTTTCTCTCAGGTGGAAATGAATTCCATGTCATTCTGCCTTTTCCAGAAGGGTCCAGTTGCTTGAAGTGAGTTAGTTGTGTTTAAATATTCTTATTGCTATGGTAAGAGGATGTCACACGTGTGTATGTGCATGCATGTGTGTGCATGTGTGTGTGCGTGTGTATGTGTGTGTGTGAAGAAAAACATGTGTTGGGTTAGGAACTGCTCAGAGCCTCTGTCACTTTACATGGCTGAGAATATGGTCTTGTTCTTGCTCTGAGAAAGTTAATGAACTTGATAACTTGTCAGTATTTCCTGGGCTGAAAATAAATTGAACCTGGACTGGGTGGATACACTTCTGTCCAGCTGAGTGAGACCCTTTACACGGGGATGCTGGGTCCTGGTTGTGTTTCATCTTCCCTGGGGAGCCTCTGTATATTTCCTTTCCAGTGTTTGAACTTCCAGGTAGCCCAGGAGGACAGCAAAAAGAATCTACCCTAACTTTACAGCTTCATACGTTTCTGATTTTAGGTGGTTTGGTTTTGCCTGTTTGTTTGCTTTTCAAAGAAGATGCTGGGGGACTCGACAAACCAGTCTAGTTTCTCCAGCTTCCCATTCATTCATTCATTCTCCATTCCTTGTTGAATTTGTATTGTGCAGCCCAGCACTATCTCGTATCCCCATCTGTTTTGTCTTTGGTGCTGGGCAATGAACTTGGGGCCTTACAAGGCCTAGGCGAGCACTCACCACTGAACTCCGTTCTCAACCCCTTGCTCCCAGTTTAGCTGGAGCTTTGTTTGCCAACTCTTGGGAGGCTGTGAAGTTCTAGGGGGCGGCCAGAGACATTTCATCTCGGCTCCCTTTTGGTGAACAGTGTCTAGCCAATCGTCAGGATCTCCTCCTGTTGTGGCCTCCCTCTGCTCACGTGTTCCCAGATACTGCCTGGAACTCTCACCACTAGATGATTTTGTGAAGCGCAGGCGGCTCCTGTCCCAGAGGAAGGAAAACAGATCCCGTGTCAAGCTCAGCTCCTCTTCCAAAGGGGTGACAGGTGCCAGTCATCCTTCTGTTCGCACTTTCTCCGATTCCCAGAGCATTCTCCCCCAGCAGGGACCTTGACAACTTTTATGTCTTTAGCCTGAGACACTCCTCTAGGCTCTCCACACTGTTTCCCTTGCCAGAAGCGGTGTACAGCCTGGTAGCCAAAACCATGGTCTGGCTACAGGACTGGCAAGATGGCTCATGGGTTAAGGAGCCTGCTGCCAAGATGCCAACCTGAGTATCCCTGGGAGCCATGTGGGAAGGAGAAAACAGACTCCCAAAGGTTGTTCTCTGGCCTATGCCCCCCTCCACACACACATGCTCACACACACAATTAATTAATTAATGTGATAACAATTACACTTGTTATAACAATTGGCTGCACAGTCAAGTGGATCTCAGTTTGAATCCTAGTCAAACATTTATTAGACAAGCGCTCTTAGGGGAGAGTTTATATAACCACATTCAGTTTTGGTTTCTCCATTTGTCCAAGAGAAGTACTAGTGCCTCCAAAGGGTTAGGGCAAAGTCAATGAGTATACAATCTTGACTCATAAGGACTTTGTTTTACTCTTTCGTCCCAAGTGCCTAGCAGGACCTGCTTATAACAGACGTAAATAAATGTTTGTTGAATGACTGTGTGCACGTAAAGAATGAGACCCTACATCTGGCTATGAGTTTTCAAAGATGACCTAACGACATCACATGTGGTTTGTGGTTGTTTTTAAGCTCGGAGGGTAGTTTTTTTTTTAATATTTATTTATTTATTTACTATGTATACAATATTCTGTCTGTGTGTATGTCTGCAGGCCAGAAGAGGGCACCAGACCTCATTACAGATGGTTGTGAGCCACCATGTGGTTGCTGGGAATTGAACTCAGGACCTTTGGAAGAGCAGGCAATGCTCTTAACCACTGAGCCATCTCTCCAGCCCTCGGAGGGTAGTTTTTATTCAAGTTGAAAAGAAAAACTCCATGGCAGGCAAGCTGTACATCTCAGCAGATGGAGAAGGGAGACAGAGAGGGAGAAGAGAGAAAGCCGCTGGCTTTTCTCAGTCGTCACAGAGTGGATGAGCGGCCCCACAGTGAGGAGGAGGGAGACAGAGAGGGGGAAGAGAGAAAGCTGCTGGTTTTCTCAGTAGTCACAGAGAGCATGTGCGGTCCCATAGTGGGGAGGAGGGCTTCAGATAAAGAATGGAAGAGCCCGGAGTGCCAGCAACAGGATGTTTGGACTCTAGAGTGGTCAAAAGAAAGAGACAGGAAAGGAAAAGGGAACTTTGTGTAAGCCTGGACTCAGAACCTCATGGTGACCCTGCAGTGCCTGCCACGTGAGCACACGGCACACAGAAAGTCCATAGAAAGAAGCGGACACACGAGAGTCAAGTGTCCCTAAGCAGCTACTCCGTTGTTACTGCCTGACTTCTGCTTCCTAGGAAGGAGTCAAGCCAGGAAGTCCTTCCAGCATCAAATCAAGGACCACATATCCTCTTTGTCTTTTACTTTATTTTCTTCACACTATCATTATTATTACTATTATTTTGTTTTTGAAAAGGGGGTTCACTACATAACCCTGGCCTGGAACTTGCTGGTCTTTGGGGGTTTTTTGTTTTGTTTTTTGAGACAGAGTTTCTCTGTGTAACCCTGGCTATCCTGGAACTCACTATGTAAACCAGGCTATGCTTGAACTCAGAGATCTGCCTGCCTTGGCCTCCTGAATGCTGGAATTAAAGGTGTGCACCGCCACCACCCAGCTAACTTGCTGGTCTTGAACTTGAGATCTACTGGCCTCTGCCACATGATTGCAATCTGTGGAAACTGGCTCGGGAGCTATTTCAGTAAGTGAAAAGCCTACCACACCGTCCCGAGGACCTGAGTTCAGTCATAGAACTCATAGGGTAGCACAAGCTTTTAATCCCAGAGTTGGGGAGGCAGAGACAGAAGACAGTAGAGGCTCACTGACCAGCCTAGCTGAATGGGTAAGCCCGAGGACTCAGTGAGACTGTCTCCAAAACAAAACGACGGCAAAGCAAACAGGCAAACACGGTAGGGGCTGATGTGATCACTCAGTGGGTGAAGGCCCTCACCATCAAGGCCTGAACATGATCCAGCCAGAAACTTGGGCGGCAGAAGGAGAGAGCTGACCCCTGTAGTGTGTCTCTGACCTCCTCTTGTGTGTTCACACATGCGTGTGCACACAAGAGCATACACATACACACGCATACTAAACAAACACTTTTTTAACGTCCCTCCTGAGGAATGACCCCAGAGGTTGGTTTCTGGCCTCCACCTCCACTCGCATGAGAATCACATGTTTATCCTACATGCAAAAATAAACAGAAATCTGTGAAAACCCCGGCTTTTAACTCAACCCTGGGGCGCCATGTTTCACTCCTTTGTTGCTTGATCCTAATAAAAATGGATTTTGAAAGAAAGCATGCCTCTCAAGTGTGGCTATCGCTCAGAAACTTCTCTGAAGTGGCCTTCCAAGGGAAGGAACTAAAGGCCCAATCCCCAGAAGCCCACGGCAGGCCTGTGGACAGAGGTTCTCACCGCAAAGCAGCCAGAGCAAGCTGGAAGCCAGGAAAATGAAACAAGACCTCAAGGATAGCCTTGACTCTCCGTGCACTTCCCCTTTGAAGCTGGCGAGTGTGACACAAAGCCTGTCTTACCAGAAAGTGTTCTTGAGAACTGGGGCGTGGGGCTGTCTGAAACAGGAAAACAATGGGTTTAGAGGAAATGATTCCCTTCCCCGGGAAAGCAAAAACCTATATAAAAAGAAAATGACAATTGTTTTTAATTGACCTTGACAATGGAAAATAAATGAGTTCTGGAACACCCTCAGAATAGATGTTCTTAACTTATTTTATTTTATTTTTGAAACAGGGTGTCTCTATGTAGCCCTGACTGGGCAGGAACTCTTTGTATTTACTAGGCTAGCCTCGATCTCAGGGATCTACTTGCTTTTGCCTCTTAAAGATTTATTTATGTATTAAGTATACAGTGGTCTGCCTGCATATGTCCCTGCAGGCCAGAAGAGGGCAGCATATTTCATTACAGATGGTTGTGAGCCACCATGTGGTTGCTGGGAATTGAACTCAGGACCTTTGGAAGTGAAGCCAGTTCTCTTAACCTCTGAGCCATCTCTCCAGCCCCCCATTGCCTTTGCCTCTTGAAGGCTGGGATAAAAGGTGTTTGCTAGGGCTGTGAGATGGGCTCTGTGGTTAAAAACACTAGCTTTGGGGCTGGAGAGATGGCTCAGAGGTTAAGAGCACTGACTGTTCTTCCAGAAGTCCTGAGTTCAATTCCCAGCAACCACAGGGTGGCTAACAACTATCTGTAATGAGATCTGGTGCCCTCTTCTGGCATGCAAGGATACATGTAGACAGAACACTGTATACATAATAAATAAATCTTATATATATATATATATATAAAAAACCTGTCTACACTTGTAGAGGATCTAGTGCTGTGGGATAACAACACTCTTGTACACTGTAAAGATTTGTCACTCGTACTGATTTAATAAAATGCTGATAGCCAGTAGCCAGGCAGGAAGTATAGGTGGGGTGACCAGACTAAGAGAATTCTGGGAAGAGGAAAGGCAGAGAGACTCAGTCACCAGTCAGGCACAGAGGAAGCAAGATGAGACTGCCTCACTGATAAAAGGTACCAATCCACGTGGCTAAACATAGACAAGACTGGTGGGTTAATTTAAGTTGTAAGAGCTAGTTAATAATAAGCCTGAGCTAATAGGCCAAACAGTTTATAATTAATATAAGACTCTGTGTTTTTCTTTGGGACTGAATGGCTGCGGGACTGGGCATGACAGAAACTTCTGTCTATAATCAAGGTTCAATTCCCAGCACCCACCACTCAGAACAACTTATAACTCTAGTTCTGAGGGATCCAACATCCACCCCATGCCCCCACAAGTACTGCATGAACATGGTAATCTTAAATAAAAGCAAAACACCAATCACAACAAACAGGTCAATTAAAAAATATATATTTTTGAAAAAATCTTCATCAACATGCCTTACCCTTTAATTAAAGGAAAAATGGTTATGACAAGGTTTGAAGTAATGCATGCATAGTGCCTGGAGGGATTAGACCTCTGGCGCATGAAGAGTTAAACCAGTTGTTAAAGCTTTTGTAAGGGAAGCGGGGCTGTGTTGCAAGGTTGGGCCTTGCTGGCCTCTGAGCCTTCAGCTCCACATGGAATGATGCAAGACCCCGTTCTCACTATGGGCGCATCCCAGGCTGCAGAGCTGGTTCTGCAGTCTGCAGGATGTAATTCAAAATGGAACTTTTAAGTCCCCCCTTTTAAAAAGCATTGTAGAGTCTCAAGACAGCACTAGGCATAGGGCACACGCTTACAACCCCTGGATTGGAGAGAGAAGTCTGCACCAAATTATGGGTTAGATCCCCAGCCTGCATAAACTGGGAGTGGAAGCTTACGTTGGATTTCCATCACTCAGGAGGTAGAGGCAGGAGGATTAGAAGTTCAAAGTTGTTCTTAGCTATATAGGAAGTTCTAGGTCAGCCTTGAACTATGTGAGAGCCTATCTCAGTAAATGAATACAGAAAGAATTCTTTTTTTCTCACTTCCCTTCCTCACTGTATTTTTTATTCGTATTCACAAATACGTATATGCTTATACGTGGATTTATACCGTAGATATGTTTATACACACCGGTCAGTGCAACTAATGCTCTCTCTGCCACTTTATTTCCCCTGCTAGATCTCCTTTGTTAGAGCCCCAGGGCTGTCATGTCCCCTACCAGCCACAAGAGCCTTCAGAGTCCTGTACTGTCTGCAGTGGGAGATCTTCCAAAATGTCCTCCAAGAAATTGGGCTTCCTGCCGCTTGACACTATGAGTGTCTGCTGTCTCCATGGAACATGAAGCCTTGCCGTGATGTGGTAAGAGAGGTATCCGGAGATTCCCAAGCCCAGCTTTAAGAAGGTCTTCTTGTGGACTTCTGAAAACCCAGCGAAGCCCACGCACAGCCCAGCCTATGCCATGCACAGAAAACACATTACAGGGTCACATGAAGAAGCCACCCTAAGAAGCAGACAGTCATGCGAAGAGAGCAAGGAACCCATCTGTCAGGATTTGTCCTCGTGTCTGCTGGGGACACACTTCTGGGTGTCTGGGAAGGTCTTAGGGAGGGTAAGGGAGAAGGTTAGACCGACCCTAAGTATGGGCAGCCCCACTCTACTGGCTGGAGGGTCACACTGATAAAAAGGAGAAAGCTGCCTCAAATTCATCTCGCTCTGCTTCCCGACCGCTGGTCTGTGGTGACTACCTGCCCCAACACTGTGAGCCAAAACCAAACCGAAGCCTTAAGTTGCTTTTGTAGTGTATTTTGGAGCAGCAAAAAGAAACAAAGGAACCCACACTTCTTCAGTGTAAATCTAGCCTAGGCCCTAGCTGAAAGCCCCCAGGGGACCAATCCGGCTGAGTCCAGTCAATCCAAAAACCAGGAAGGAAAATGGGAGCGGGGAATGTTTTAAAGCTTCGGGTTTGGTGGTGACTCGTTAGCAGATACCTAAAACAGAAACCAAGGTTAGGAGCAGACATGAGACAGCTTCCTACTTAAAGTCTTTAAGCCAGTGAGTGGGTCGTGCCCCTTTATGGACATCAAACGACGCTTTTACCTGGGTCACATACCAGATATCCTGCTTATCAGATATTTACAATCCGTAACAGTGGCAGAATTACAGTTATGAAGTACAAATGAAAATAATTTTATGGTTAAGTTCTCCACAGCATGAGGAGCTGTATTAAAGGATCACAGCAGCTGAGTGGTGGTGGCACCTTTAATTCCAGCACTTGGAGGCAGAGGCAGGCAGATCTCTGTGAGTTCGAGGCCAGCCTGGTCTACAAGAACTAGTTCCAGGACAGGCTCCAAAGCTACAGACAAACCCTGTCTCAAAAAGCAAAGCAAAACAAAACAAAACAAAAAAGGGTCACAGCATTAAGGAGGTTGAGAGTTGAGGACCACTGCTCTAAGCCCTGTTTTTCCAGTCTTGAGACAGGGATAATAACGACACCTCCCTCCCTGGCCTCGTGTGAAGATAAAGGGAGGTCACACATGGAAAGTGATGGCCACGAGCCCATTCAGGCGTGTGGCTCTGGCAGGCCTTGCCCTTCTCCCCATTCCCTTTGCCTTACTAAAAATCATTAGATTACAGTCCTGAAACTGGCACCAAAGTTTCCTTATTTGACCACTTCCTCTTCCTGAGGCTGACTACCAAGGCCCAGCTATCAAAAGCCCCTACTCAACATGCCCAGTTAAAATTAAACACTTCATCCTAACACGGGGTTCCCCCTTTACCTGTTTGCTTGTTTGTTGTTTGTTGTTTGAGACAGGGTTTCTTTGTAGCTTTTGGAGCCACTACACCCTGGCCCCTTCTAACACAGACCTCCCCTTAAAATGACACCCGCAAGATCACTTGCTGCTGTTTCTCTGCCTGAGTGAGAGAGCAGCCACTTTAACTTTTCTTCCCCGATTAATAAAGAATCTCTCTGTGAAAACAGGTGTTTGGGTGTGGTTTGTGCCTCGTCTGGGGTTCAGAAGAAAGCTCCCATTGTTCGGAGGTTTCCTTCAGAAATCTCTCAGTGCAAGGCCTGATGTACAGCCAGCAGACGACAGAGGATAGTTGGTGTTCTTATTTTGCTTTTGTAGAGTTGGGGACCAAACTCAGGGTGTGAGGCACGTTAGCTAGCTCCTAGTCTATCACTGAGCGAAAGCCCTGGCCCTATTATATTTATTTACTTAATTTTTTAAAATTTTGTTTCATTGGTTTTGAGACAAGGTCTCCATATATAGCTATGACTGACCCAGAACTCAATATGTAGACCAGGCTGGCCTCAAACTCAAAGAGATCTGCCAGCCTCTGTCTTCCCAATGCTGGGATTAAAAGCCTGTGCTACCAACCCTCAGCTTTAGTTATTTTTAGTTAGTTAAATTTTGTTGTTGTTTTTTGAGACAGGGTCTGTGTAGTCCTCCATGTAAACCAGGCTGACCATGAATTTGTAGTGATCCTTCTGCCTCTGCTTTCTTCCTGGGCTCACAGGCATATACCACCACACTGTGTCAAACTTCTAAAAACTGTTTGCTGGGTGCAGTGGTTAACATCTGTAGTCCCAGTTACCCAGAGGGCTGAGGAAGGAGAGTCCCTTGACCCAGGAGCTTAAGGTCAGCCTGGGCAACAAATTGAGACCCTCCCCCAATGGTTGATTAATTAATTGATTAATGATAACACCTTTGTGTACCGTGGCACACCTCTAGTTGTCCCACCCAGTGTAGGGGCTCATGTTGGTTTTGAGAGTCATACCTGTGAGGATCATTTCCTTTCCACCAGACAGAAGACTCATTGCCTGCCTCTCTAAATGATTCGTTCTAACAAGTTTCTGTACAGCTCATGCCTCAGTAAGAAAAAAAAATACAGAAAAGAAAGACCAGCACAAGACAAGGCGTGCCCTCCCGAGGTGGGAAGACTGGAAATTCCGTACCAGGACCTGGCACCCAGAGGCCTCAATTTACATTCCCTAAACTTCCTGTTTAGAAGCCTTGAATGTGAGCTTTGTAGGAAAGTGGGGGGAGGAGAGGTGTCTCCTAGTTCCTCAGTTTCCACCAGAGGAAGCTGAGGGGGAAGTGAGGGGCTTCACAGCCCACTGAGCATGGACTCAGAGTCAGCTACTGGCTTTTCTCTTTTTCCAAACTTAACTATTTGTTGTTTTTCTCATTTTGCCTGTGATAGGTTGGGGGATGGTGGCACATGCCTTTAAACCCAGCAGAGCCAGGTTGACCTCTGACTTCGATGCCAGCCTGGTTTACAGAGTCGGTTCCAGGACAGCCAGAGCTATAGAGAGAAACCCTGTCTCAAAAAAAAAAAAAAAAAAAAAAAAAAACCTTCCCCCTCAAAAAGAAAGATTTATTCTTGACTGTCTGGTTTCATTTCTGTTTGCTGTGAGAAAATACCCTGGCATAAAGCAGTGTAAGGAAGAAAAAGGTTTATTTCAGTTTGTCTTTCCAGTCTCCTTTTGTGGGGAAGTGAAGGCAGGAAGTTGAGGTAGCTGGTTACATTACGGCCACACTCAAGAGCAGATAGATGAATGTCTGCAGGCTCACTAGCCAGTGCTACTCTCAGTTCAGCTTCTCCACTAGACAACAGTTGAGGACCCCAGTCAGGGAATGGTGCCACCGACAGTGGGCGGGCTCTTCCCACATCAGTGAACATAATTAGAGCAATCCCCCACAGACAGACCCTCAGGCAAACCCAGTGAGACAGCCCCTCACTGAAGCGCTCCTTCCAAATGATTCTAGGTTAGCAGTTAAACACAACCTTATAATGGCTCCTCCTCCTCCTCATCCTTCTCAGTTTGTCTGTCTTTCCTGTCTTGAGGCAGAGTGGTGGCTCTCTGTAGCTCAGGCTGACCTTCAACTCCCTCTGGCGCTGAGAATGGCCTTGAATTCCTGCTCTTTCCACCTCTTTCTTTGAAATACTGTAGGACGGCTGTCCAGAGGGCTCATTGGGTAAAGAGCTTGCGGTGCAAACACACGGCTCTGAGTTCAGATCCACAGCACCCACTTGTGAAGATAGCACATACATGTGGCACATGCCTGTAACCGCAGTGCGGTGAAAATACTTACCTCCGGGGGGTGTTGTGGGCTAGACAGTGGGTTCTGGGGTTAGTGAGAGACCCTGGCGGCAGCTCAAGATTCCTTTTGAAGTTGCCTTCAGCCACGCCTCTCACACATATAGGCGAGCGCCCCTGCATGAATATGTATGCACACACACATTAATAAAACTCAGAAACTTAGGAAGAAGACTCCCGTGCAGATTCTGGATGCCAGAAATAATTGGCGCCAGTAGTTTCTCTGATACTTAGTCCACAGCCCCGTAGGATTAGGTCTTGAGTATTGTGTGAGCTACTTCCACGATGTTGAGACCAAACATCGGACAGAAACGACTTAGAGCAGAGAGGTCTGTTTTGGCTTAAGTGTCACAGTCCATTGTGACATAGAGGAGCGTGATGTCAAGAGCAGCTCAGGAACGCTTGGTGGGGATCCTCACATGGTGGCTGGGCCAGGAGGACTCACCCAAAAGTCAATATAACCTTCCAGGCCCTGTCCCTAGTGATCTGTCTTCCAGCTACCATTGCCAAAGATCTCCAGTCTCCGGAAACAGCACCAGCAGCTGGGGACCAAGTGTTCAAGCCTGGGACTCTGTAGAGAGACACTTTATATTCAAACCACAATACACGACATCAATAAGACCACCTTTATCCAGGGAGGGAGTGCTACCAGCATACACAGGCCGCAAGGCAAGCAAGTGTTAATGCCAGCTACCGCTCAAGGCAATCGCAGAAGAGGCAGTGGTCAGGCGTTGTGCTTGAGACCAGCCTGGGCTACACAGGAGATGCTGTCTCAAAACCTGTTTAAGGGTCTGGTGAGATGGCTCAGTTAAGAGTACTTGCTCTTGCAGAGGATTTGAGTTCAATTCCCAGTACCCACATCAGGTGACTCGTGTCCACTGCTTCAGGGAACCTGACACCTTCTTCTGATGTCTGAGGGCACTCACATGTATATACCTACACACACATACACACACACACACACACACTTTTTTAAAAGTCAATGTTTCAAAAAATCTTTTGAAAAATACATTATCATTTGGCAAGATGGTCTATTGAGTAAAGGTGCTGCTGCCAAGCGTGACACCTGAGTTAAACACCCAGGTAGGAGGAAACCCACCATCTTAGGTTCTCCTCTGACCTCTACACATGCGCCATAGCATTTATCTGCCCCCTTTCCAAATACATGAAAGCAATTAAAAATTTCCAATAAATAATAAATAAATAAAAACAAGTATACCACAATGATGAGGGCAGAGGTTTGGAGATCTGCCAGGTTCAAATCCAAGTCCCGCTGGGTAATCTGGGCACGTTGCCTCTTTGAACTCCCCTTACCTCAGTTGGAAGTCATAATCAGCAAGAGTTTTTGGTCCATGGGCTACGGAGGATAACACAAGATGACAGATTTATTTATTTTTTTTAAAGATTTATTTATTTATTATGTATACAACATTCCTTCCATGTATGCTTGCATGACAGAAGAGGGCACCGGACCTCATTACAGATGGTTGTGAGCCACTATGTGGTTGCTGGGAATTGAACTCAGGACCTCTAGAAGAGCAGTGAGTTCTCTTAACCACTGTGCCATCTCTCCAGCCCAAGATGACAGATTTAAAGTGTGGGCTGGAGAGACAACGGCTCAGCTGCTAAAAGCACTGGCTGCTTTTGCAGAGGACTCAGGTTCTGTTCCCAGCACCCACATGGTGACCCACAACTGTCTGACTCTCGTTCCAGGGGATCTGATGCCTTTATGATCTCGTTGGCCATACCACATACTGTGGTGTACATAACATCCTGACACAGACACTCATACACTTTAGAAAACAAACGGCTCTTTAAGGCCTGGAGTCTGGCACGCTGGAGACTGCTGGAGCCTGCAGTGCGAGCACCGTTCATCCCGTCTTCGTGGTCACCATAGCATGGATAATTCCATAGGAATCTAAGGTTAGGCCACCCTGAGTCTAGTCTACAAAGGTCTATTACATGCCAATAGTGGGTCTTGGTATGCAACCAAAAGGTTAAATTTCCAATTTCTTTTTTTTTTATTTCAGCTTATTTATTCTTTTTTTTTATTTATTAAAGATTTCTGCCTCCTCCCCGCTACCACCTCCCATTTCCCTTCCCCTCCCCCCGATCAAGTCCCCCTCCCTCATCAGCCCGAAGAGCAATCAGTGTTTCCTGACCTGTGGGAAGTCCAAGGACCACCCACCTCCATCCAGGTCTAGTTAGGTGAGCATCCCAACTTCCCAGGCTCCCACAAAGCCAGTACGTGCAGTAGGATCAAAAACCCATTGCCATTGTTCTTGAGTTCTCAGTAGTCCTCATTGTCCACTATGTTCAGCAAGTCTGGTTTTATCCCATGCTTTTTCAGACCCAGGCCAGCTGGCCTTGGTGAGTTCCCGATAGAACATCCCCATTGTCTCAGTGTGTGGGTGCACCCCTCACGGTCCTGAAAGAGTTAAAAGTATACAATGGAAAAAAGAGAGCATCTTCAACAAATTGTGCTGGCAAAACTGGATGTCAATCTGTAGAAAAATGAAAATAGACCCATATCTATCACCATGCACAAAACTCAAGTCCAAATGGATTAAAGACCTCAATATCAGTCTGAACACACTGAACCTGATAGAAGAGAAAGTGGAAAGTACTCTACAGCACATGGGCACAGGAGACCACTTCCTACGTATAACCCCAGCAGCACAGACATTAAGGGCCTCATTGAATAAATGGGACCTCCTGAGACTGAGAAGCTTCTGTAAAGCAAAGGACACTGTCACTAAGACAAAAAGGCAACCCACTGACTGGGAGAAGATTTTTACCAACCCCGCAACTGACAAAGGTCTGATCTCCAAAATATATAAAGAACTCAAGAAACTAGACTGTAAAAGGCTAATCAACCCAATTATAAAATGGGGCACTGAGCTGAACAGAGAATTCTCAACAGAAGAAGTTCAAATGGCCAAAAGATACTTAAGGTCATGCTCAACTTCCTTAGCCATCAGGGAAATGCAAATCAAGACAACTTTAAGATACCATCTTACACGTGTCTAAATTTCCAATTTCTAACTCAAAGTAGAACAAAAAATTTATAAACCTTACGTATATATATATATTGACATGTATATATGACAAAATACTCAGTGGTAGATACTCTATAGGAGGGCAATCATGTTCCCAAAAAAGGGGGTGGGGAGGAAAGGAAATGCTGTCTTTCTGCAAGACAGAGCTCCACATCCTCTGGAGACTTGGAATTCAAATCTAATTTTACAAATACCACACAGCCAGGCACTGCACTGCATGCCTGCAAATCCTAGAACTTGGGGAACAGAAGCACGAAGATGGAGAATTTAAAGCCCCCTGGGGCGACATAGCAAGTAATAAAGCAAAGAACGGGGTGCTAAGGGGCTGACTCAGCTGTCAGCCGCACACTGCTCCTGCGAAGAACCTGAGTTCAGCGCCCTAACTGCCTCTAACTCCAGCTACACGGTGCCCAGCAGCCTCTGGGGGCACCTACCCACACAGACGCACGTGCATATATATATATATGTATAATTAAAAATAAAAGTCAATCCTAGAAAGAAGAAAAGGGAGAGAGACAGAAAGGAAGAAACACAAAGAGAGTAAGAGAGAGAGAGAGAGAGAGAGAGAGAGAGAGAGAGAAGAAACTGTATACATATTACCAATGCACGGTATAATTTCACATGAATTCTTATTGTTTCTGAAAGCCTTGCTGTTCATTTAGCACAATGCCATTGTTAATTTGTTAATTATGCGAGCCAAGCAAACGGCAGTGAATGAATTCTCCTGCCAATTAACGCCCCAGTGTGCATGCATGCAGCCTTCAGAAGGAATGCCCTCAGATTTTACTCATTCGCAGTCTGCTTGCCTAAACTTATCCTTTACACTTAGAAAAAGTTGTGCTAAAAAAAAAAGAAAGAAAGAAAGAAAGAAAGAAAGAAAGAAAGAAAGAAAGAAAGAAAAAGTTGTGCTTCCCGCCGCCTGCCTAAGGGATTTTTTTTCATTACTTGTTTATGCAAACAGCAAGTTGCATAAGAGCCTTGCTAGCTTTTTTTTTTTTTAAACGATTTCGTAGTTTCCTGGTAACCATTCAGTCATCTCTTTCAACACCCTGCCATGACATAAAGCTGGGGGCTGGACCACACGTTCACCACAGACACACACTTGCCTTGAGCCTTCGCTAGGTGAGACGCTCTGGGGCGGACTGACCAGATCTACTCATGATCAAACAGAACCATTTTCTGGTGATAAATGGCAAGAACTGCTGTGTGTTCCGAGATGAAAACATTGCCAAAGTCTTGCCACCGGTGTTGGGGCTGGAGTTTGTGTTCGGGCTACTGGGCAATGGCCTTGCCCTGTGGATTTTCTGTTTCCATCTCAAGTCCTGGAAATCCAGCCGGATTTTCCTGTTCAACTTGGCCGTGGCTGACTTTCTCCTGATCATCTGCTTGCCCTTCCTGATGGACAACTATGTCAAAAAGTGGGACTGGAGGTTTGGAGACATCCCCTGCCGTCTGATGCTCTTCATGCTGGCCATGAACCGGCAAGGCAGCATCATCTTCCTCACGGTGGTGGCTGTGGACCGGTACTTCCGGGTGGTTCATCCCCACCATTTCCTAAACAAGATGTCCAACCGGACGGCGACCATCATCTCTTGCTTCTTGTGGGGTGTCACCATCGGTCTGACAGTCCATCTCCTCTACACCAACATGATGACCCGCAACGGAGACGCGAAACTGTGCAGCAGCTTCAGCATCTGTTACACCTTCAGGTGGCATGATGCAATGTTCCTCCTGGAATTCTTCTTGCCGCTGAGCATCATCCTGTTCTGCTCAGCCAGGATCATCTGGAGCCTAAGGCAGAGACAAATGGACAGACATGCCAAGATCAAGAGGGCCATCAACTTCATCATGGTGGTGACTATCGTGTTTGTGATCTGCTTCCTGCCCAGCGTGGCTGTGCGGATCCGCATCTTCTGGCTCCTCTACAGAAACAACGTGTGGAACTGTGAGATCTACTCCTCTGCGGACCTGGCCTTCTTCACCACCCTCAGCTTTACCTACATGAACAGCATGCTGGACCCAGTGGTCTACTATTTCTCCAGCCCATCCTTCCCCAACTTCTTCTCTACGTGTATCAACCGCTGCCTTCGGCGGAACTCGTTGAGCGAAACAGATAATAACCGAAGCACGAGCGTGGAGCTCACGGGGGACCCCAGCACAGTCAGAGGTATTCCAGAGGCATTAATGGCTGACCCCAGTGAGCCAGGCAAACCCTCTTATCTGGCCACAACATCTCGTTAAGCCTCTATGCCAAGAAGGAAGGTTGCCACTCAGCCTGAGCTCTCTGGAGAAACAATCTGGCCGTTGCACAGAGTAACATCATGAGACTTGGCTCACACAGTTTCTCGGTACTTCTAGATTCAGAGAATCTGATTTAGAGAAACACCATAATGGAGTCAGTGGCTTGGTTGCAAGGTGCTGCCATAGAAGTCTCAGAAGATCCAGAAGGTAGAAACTTGTTAGTCTCCCAAGCCTGCGGGGGTGAAGAGGACAGGATCCTGCAGCGTTTGAGCTCCAGACACACCCATTCGTGCCTATGGCTTCTTGGCTTCTTTCCTCAGCAGTCTCAAAGCCTCGGATGGTCCTTCAGTCCCTAGGGTCCTACCTAGACTCTCTGTGGGACCCAGTGGGGGACAAAGAGAGCCAAGGAGCTGGAGAGAATCTCTGCCCAGGTGTCATTGAACAAGCCAGCAGGTCACTTGGGTTCTGTGGAACCAGTTCGCTTTTCAGCCAAACTTGAGCAGAAATGGAGAAGCGGGAGGAGATTCCAAAGCTTTGATTGTTCTGGGAGTCTCCGATGGTGGTAAGAAGGGGCTAACTCCAGGAGAGACTGAACTATCTGTTGGAGGGAATTAAACCATCAGCAAGAAATTCAACTGAGGAGTTAAAAGGCTTCAGGGAAGACAGCTGCCTCCCTCTTCTGTCCACCTTTCTTTGTAAAAGGGGTTTATGTGTGTCCATGATTAAATGGGGCGGGTGGAATCCTCCTGGGTCATATGCTTGTGTTTCTGTACTTCCATCTGCCATTTCAATAAATTTCAACAGGAGACACAGTCTGCTGTGCCATCTGTCTGGGTTAGAGTTCACAGAGTTGGGCTCCTTACTTAAGACCCGTATGGGTTATGACCTGTATCCTAGCAGAAAAGTCCAGCGTGTTGCGAAGCACAGACGGGTGTGGAACTCTGTCATGAGATAGCTAAGGGATGGGTGGGAAGGACATAAGGCTGTTGCATTTGGGAAGGCTGTATAGTAAAGTTTGCATTGGAGTTTTCCCCTTTACAGTTTGGTGAGTGTTGCTATTAATAGCTGTACATTAAAAAAAAAAAAAGAATTAGACCACAGTGGGATTTTTTTCCGCCCCCAGGAAGAGGAAGGGAGAGCTTCCTATGGAATGGTTTCGGTTCCCAGTTCTGAGATGGAAAGGAGATGTACTGGTTTGAGCCTGCTGTGGGTCCAAGTTTCTGCTGTACTTTCATTTCCAGTTTCTGTCCCTCCTTGATCCTTTGGCAAGATAGGCTTAACTTTTTCCCCCTGAGCTAGATGCAGATAAGAATTTAAATATTCAGATTTCCCAGGCCAAAACGGCGGAAGGCAAGAAACAGGGGACAGAAGGACAGTCTTGAGTTCACGGGCTTGCTTGAAGTTTATTGTCTCTATTCCCTTCAGCTCCCATGGGTAGGAATTTAAAAGCAGGGGTTGCCTTCTTCGGAAAGATGGCAGACAGGAGCGCAGAGCTGAGCAGGGATTTCCCCCGTTCAGATGCGTGACTCACAGGGAAGCCCGCGGTGAACCGCCCAGTCCTTCAGCGGCTGAAGTCAACAGCTGACATTCTTTCCTCTTGTTTTCCTGTACTAAACTGTGCACCAGACTCTCTAGGTGGTGGAAATACAGCCAGGAGCAAGGTTGATAGGTGTCCTCTTCTCATTGGACTCAGAGTCCAGGCAGGGAGGAAGGAAGGAAAGGCACAACCGCAAAGCTATTGGTGCTAACAGCCAAGCCTGGCAGTGGGGACGGTGGAAATGACTGGGGTGGGGTGGCTGGGAAGGCCTCCTGGAGGAAGTGACATTGAGCTGAGCCAGGTTAACAAGACAGAGCAAACTACGGAAAAAAATATGGGCTTAGGCAGTGGGGTGAGTAAGTGCGTGCCGAGGTCCTGAGGTGACCGTGAATCTGATGGGTGTGAGTCAGAACCACAAACTGAGTGGCTTAAAACAATACAAATTTATTCTGTCCTTTTTGGGAGGACAGAAATCCAAAATCAAGGTGTTGGCTGGGTTTGGCTCCTTGCATCAGCTCTACAGGAGAGTCGGCTCCCTGCCTCACTCAGCGGTTGCCGGCAATTCTTCTGCTCTTTGGCTTGTAGAAACAGCACTCTAATCCCTGCTCGCTGTGATTCCAGGTGTGTTATGTCCTACCGTGTGGTGCTGCGGACCAAATCCAGGGCTTCATATATGCTAGAGAAGCACTTTACCTACTGAGGCCAGGGATGCAAACATTGTGCTACTTTACGCAAGGGATTTGAGAATCCTTGCGTTTTGGCACCCTGGAGGTCCTGGAAGCCGGTATATGAATGTATGTACAAGCAGGTGCCAACTGGAAAGGCGGTTATAATAATTTCTTTGAACTTTAGGTTTTTATGTATTACTGCTGTTGTGTATATGATGTATGTATTGTGCCAATGTTCACACACAGAGGTCAGAGGACAACTTTGTGGAGCCAGCTCTCCCCTTCTATCTTAGCTCAGGTTCGGGGGATCAAGCCCAGCTCAGGTTACAGTCAAGTGCTCCTCTGAACCGCCCCACTGGTCCCTGGTTACCCCGGAAACAATAACTTGTGCATGTATTTTCTTTTTTTTTTCTTTTTTCTTTCTTTCTTTTTTTTTTTTTTTTTGGTTTTTTTTTTTTTTTTTTTTTTGGTTTTTCGAGACAGGGTTTCTCTTTGGCTTTAGAGCCTGTCCTGGAACTAGCTCTGTAGACCAGGCTGGTCTCAAACTCACAGAGATCCGCCTACATCTGCCTCCCGAGTGCTGGGATTAAAGGCGTGCGCCACCATCGCCCAGCATGTATTTTCTTTATGCCCTCTAAATCTTACAGCTGCTTTCTTGACTTTGGGGGTGTGGCGGTTTTGGGACTACACATTCTAAATACTCTGAACTTTGTAAAGAGGGACTTCCTTTTAGCTGTCCCCAGTAACCTTTTCCAAACATGGACAGATCACCCCCTAAATCTAGAACCAGAAACCAGGGGTTCAAGACCATGCCCATTCTGATGTCAGGAACTCTCCTCCCTTCCAGATTAATTAGACGAGTTACCCCTGACCCCGCTCTGGAATCTTCTGCAGTGTGTGGGACTCTGGACAATGTCCAGTATTCTAATGGCAACACACCCCGGCCCTCAACTGTGGCTCAGTTTAATATTCAAAACACTTCCTGGATGTGGTCTGGGGCTGTACTGGCTTCATTGTTGACAAGCCTCAGCTGTCCACACACAGGACCTGTCCGGAGGCCTCTGGCCTCATCCCCTGCCCTTGACTGTGCTTCTGTGGTCTGTGATTTAGCGAAGGAAACAGTTCTTTCAGGTGCCTCAGACAGCGAAAGGGTTTGTCGAAGTCTCAGACTGTACCAGTTACCAGCAACAAGGGATCTGGGTCGTCTCCGGCAGGCCCAGCTTTTGGTTCAGTTGGTAATGTCTTCACATTGGAACAGGCTTTACCTGTAAAGTAGGCCTGAGGTGTGCTTGGGAGGAGGAGCTAGCAGGACGACTTGAGCCTGTGAATCGGGGCCAATTTGATCAATATAGGAAGACCTTGTCTCAAAAGAAACAGAAAAACAAACCAAACAAGGTGGCTAGGAGAATGGCTTAGTTGGTAAGATGCCTGAGAGCTAGGGGTGGCGGCACACATCTATGCCATCAGCAATTGGGAGGCAGAGGCGGGTGAATCTCTAGGACTCCGAGGCCAGCCTGGTCTACATGGTGAGTTCCAGGGCAGCCAACACTGCACGCAGTGAGACCCTACCTCAAAAAACAAAAAAAGCAAAACAAAAAACTCAAATCAAACCAAACCAAATAAAACTAAAAACAAATGAACTGAAAGCTAGGCCCAGCAGCACACATTTGCAATCCTAGGCAGAGATGGCTGAAACATGGGCTCACTGGAGCTCACTGGCCACCTGGCCAAGCAGGACCGAGAGCTCCAAGTTCAGTGACAGATTTTGTATCAAAAATAAGAAGGTTGTTGAGGAAGCGCACCTTCTATCCACCCCTGGCCTAGCATGCATCCGCACGTGTGCACACATCCGTGCAAACACACACACAACCACAAAAGCCCCTACAAATTGGAGCAGACAGTTCACAAGTTTATGCTTATATATTTGTGTGTGTGTGTGTGTGTGTGTGTGTGTGTGTGTGTGTGCCCTGATGCACACGTAGAGGCCGACTCGAAAGAGTTGGTTCTCTCCTTCCACCATGTGGGGCCCGGGGATCAAACACAGGTCATCGGACTGGGCTGTAAATGTCCTTATCTCTGCCTGAGCTATCCCTGCTGCTCTAGAACAGAGAACAAGCTTTTTGTTATTGTTTGTGGTGGTGTTTTTGTTTTTTTGTTTTGTTTTTGAGACAGGGTTTCTCTGTGTAGCCCTGGATGTCCTGGAACTCTCTCTAAAGACCACTCACAGAGATCCACCTGCTTCTGCCTCCTGAGTGTTGGGATTAAAGGTGTGCACCATCACTATCCAGTTTAGACTCTTTTTTTTTTTTGTACAATTCTTTGGTGACTGAGTCTGGAGCTGTTAGTGTTAGACAGCCAGACTTCCTGAGAAGAAATTACATTTACTTCTTCTTACAGTAATAGGAAAGGAATTTTTGTTATAATAATTTAATCATATGCTACCAAAAGCTGCGGTATATTCCTGCTGTGCAGCTGTGTCCTCCAGTTTGAAGCGTTACCGTGAGAGGGAATGGGGGCGCTCACTGGGGGTCTGTATATAAACAGTAAATACTTGCTGGGAGACTCTTCAGTGGAACTGCCTGCAAGGTGTGCTTGGCGCTCCAGAGAATTTTTGTGAGCTGTCACCCGTGCTGAGGTGGGCTTTACAGGAAGGCAGCTGCCTTAGTGATCTCGATGATCTCACCGCTTCACCGAGCTGGACCTGAGCAGAATCAGAAGTGTTTGGTCGTAGGCCCGAAGTGTCTTATCTAAGGTAAGCAGACATTTCTTTATACGGTGTTAGGAAATTAGTGCAATTTGAGATTAGGTTGCCCAAGAGATTAAGAGCAGGGAGGAAGGACACTTGAGAGGAAACAGAAAATAAACCAGGCAGGATGGGGAGCAGGCGTCTGCAGCTCCGGCACTTGAAAGGGTCGTGAGTGCCACATCTGCCTGGACTGCACAGTGTGCTTAGGGCCACACGGTGAGTCTCTATTTAAAGAACTATAAGCTAGGAAAGATAGATGGCTCGGAGGCTGAGAGCACTGACTGCTCTTCTGAAGGTCTCAGGTTCAATTCCCAGCACCCTCGTGGCAGCTCGCACCTGTCTGTTCAGTTCCAGGGGACCTGACACCCGTGGTAAAACACCGATGCCCGTAAAATAAAAATAGAGAAATATGATCTAGGCTTGGCCAGCTCTGGGCCAGGACAGGAAGCTTCACCTAACTCTTAGCCATAACAGCCATCAGACTTTCACATAGGAGAAACCATTGATTCCAAATCACTGTCTAGAAAACCGTGAAGGGGCCGGTGAGATGGTTCAGCGTGTAAAAAGACTTGCTGTCCCGGCCTGAGGGCCGGCGCTACCCCAGAACCCCAAGAAAGAGCTGGCTATGGAGGTGGGCATCTGCAGTAGCAACACTCCTGCAAAGAAGTGGAAGGCAGGGGAGCTCATGGGCCAGATAGCCTGGAGGAGCAAGAAGCATATTAGAAACAAGAGAGAAACTTCTTCAACTCGGCGGAAGGAGAGAACCGTCTCCCTAAGGTGTTCCTGTGCACAAAAGTGTTCCACCACACTCACACGCCCACATGCACACTCACAGCATACAAAACAATAATTGCTTTAAAAGCTAAAAGAAAATATTTACAAAGACAACAGCACTGCCCGTGCAGAGGTGTGTGTGTGTGGTGTGCACATGCGCATTTTTGCTTGTATGCTTATTTATTGTTGTTCAGGGGATCCAGCCTAGTGGGTCAGGAGTGCAAGGCAAGTGTTCTACCATTGAGCTACACTCTTGGTTCTGAGTTTTACTTTTTCGTCGGGTACTATAGGGGAGACACCCCCACCCTGCCAACAGAGGTAGTCACAGCTTTGGCTATTCCAAGTCGGGGTCCTGAGGGTTGTGATAGGTGCTGGTCATGCCGGAAAAGGTCCTATAATCTGGAAGGAGTACTGGCAGTGGTGGGTGGGCCTGGTGGGTGGGCCCTGAGGATCCCTAGTGTAGAGGCTGAGTGATGTCAGAATACGAGGACCCCAGATACTAAAGGACACCATCAACTTTGACCCACTGGCCCAGCATTCTTAGGAGAGTGGAGTGTCTCCAGGCCATCTTGATTTCAGCCACAGCGCGAATGGCATTTTACGACTAGTTTGTACACGGACGTGCTCTCTGCCGGTGTTCCTCGGGTCAGGTTAATAAAGGGAACGCTCCACTTCGCCCGCTTGGCTGGGCTTTCAGCCAAGCCCATCGCAATCCTCTGCAAAAATCCTGCCGCGTCAGCTATGCTACAGACTGCTTCTACCAATCACATCCCCCAACATCCGGGAGCAAGGAGCACTGTGCCAGCCCAGACCCATTCACCCGTGAGCGTCTAGACATGGGGTCAAGAGCCCAGGGAAAACCTTCCTGGAGAATGAAGGGCTTTGTTGTTACATATTGCTTAATGAACTTGGGACAAAGAAGGGATGGTTGGTAAAATGCTTGCCAGGCAAGCAAGCATGAGGACCCAAGTTTGGTTCACCTAAAAAGCTGGGCTGGAGAGATGGCTCAGAGGTTAAGAGAACTGACTGTTGTTCCGGAGGTCCTGAGTTCAATTCCAGCAACCACATGATGACACACACCCATCTATAATGAGATCTGGTGCCCAGAACACTATATACATAATAAATAATTTTTTTTTAAAAAAGCAGGACATGATGGCACCCACATGTGATCACAGTGCCGGGGAAGTGACGACGGGCAGATCTGTGGGGCTTGCTGGCCAGTTAGACTTGCTTCCTTGTCCAGCTCCAGGCCAAACGAGAGGCCCTGTCTCAGGAAAGAAGACGGGGACTGGGGAGATGGCTCAGCAGGGAAAGGCACGTGCCACTATCCCGGAAGACTTGATTTCAGCCTCTTGACCTACATAGTGGAAGGAGAGAATTAATGGCTACCAGCTATCCTCTGACCTGCACAGGTGTTCAGGGCGCTCATGCCCACTCGTGTGCAAATGCACCTGCACACACACACATACTCTCATACACGCATGCACTCACACACCACGCACAAATACATAGATAAATGTGAGAAAAATTAAAAATAACAAAACAAGATGGATGCTCCTGAGAAGAGACACCCCAGCTTCAACTCCGGCTTCCACATGTGCATGCACACACACACATCTGCACCCAGGGATGCAACCCCTCCCATACACACAAGGACAGACAGACAGACAGACAGTTCTGCTCCGTCCTTCTCTTCGATAACCAAAGGAACATGACTATTTCATAACCAGCGTGAGACTCTCTTTGGGCCCAACTGTAACATTTGGCTGCACTCTGTCTCTTCAGGGAAAAGGGGCTGGCGCAAGGCATTGCAAACATCAGGGCCTGACCTAAGGTCCACAATCCCACGGCCCTGTGTGAGGCAAGGAAGGTCCGTCTGGGTTCTCAACAAATACTGAGAGACGTGGAGCCCTGACCACACCCAGATGTGGGTTTGACTGGAAGCTGCACCTGGCATGCTCAAGGGAAGTTGGCCAAGAAGAGAAAGCCTCTGTTGTCATGAGGCTGAAAAGCAGCTGGTTCCTTCTCTGCGTTTGCAGGACACGTGACACCTGGGTGGTGGGATAATGGTTTGGATGGAGTGACTACTTGGAGAGGAGTCGTTGATCACCCTGGGTCATCACAGCGGAGATCTGCTTTCCGGTGTCTGGTAGTGTGAGGACCTGACTTTGCAAGCTCCATTTTAAAGAAGGGGCTTCATCTTAAGCCGTATAACGAGCTGGGGGCTGGGCAATCTCAACTCCAGAAATGTGCTGCTATAGCAGAAATGTGAACAGATGCCCTAAAAATAGCCAAGTAAAAAGATAGGGAGCAGGGCCATAAAATTTAACAAGGTCCAGATGTTCTGGGAGGCATCCTGTCCTTGAAGACACCTTGTCCGCTATTAATGACTCTTTCTTAGGTTTTCGCACCCAAAAACTGACCGGTGGGTTCAGAAACTACCTTATCTTATGTACTCCTCACCGAATCCCAAGACAACAGGACGTGAACTCCCTGATTGCCGCATTTCCCCTTTAAAAAGTTCTCCCCTTCCCAGGGTTTGGAGCTGCACTTCCCTCACCTGCTGGCATGGCGGAGGTGTGGCCCAAACTCGAGTTTGAATTAAAACCCCCCTTGTAATTTGTATCGGAAATCCGGCTCCATGAATTCATTTGGGGACCAGAAACTTGGGCACCACAGTAGACCCTGCCTGTGCTCAGCTCAGAGAAACACTTCCATTAGATCCTAGCTTGGAGATTTCCTATAATCATGACATTATAGGAAAAGTGAGATTTCCTGCTTCATAGAGAAGTCAGCTGAGGACCAGAGAGTTTGAGTAATTTATCCAAATCTGGCCAATGATAAACCAGGAGAGCAAACACAAACATCTCACTCCACGGCTTTGTTTTCAAGGTTCTGAGCAGAAAGGAGATGAGAGAGGTACTAACAAGAGGAACTGGAAAGTGCAGGCTGAAAGCCTTGACCCACAGCAGGGGGAGGGAGGCATCCCACTTCCAAGTCTCCAACCATTAGGGCCTCAGGCCCCTCCCAGGATGCCTGGCATAGTGCCTAGAACTCAGAGGATGTTCTAGAAAAGCTGGTTCCCTTCTCCAAGGTTGGCTCTTGGATGACCTTGCTCCTCTTTCTTAGTGCATTTATTTCTTTTTCTTTTCTTAAACTGTTTCTCTCCTGGCAGTGGTGGCGCAATGCCAGCACTCAGGAGGCAGAGGCAGGTGGATCTCTGAGTTTGATGCCAGCTAGGTCTACAGAACAAGTCCCGGGACAGTCACAACTGTTGCACAGAGAAACCCTGTCTAGAAAAACTATTTTAAAATGTTAGTTTCACTGGGGGGTGGTGGCTCAAACCTTTAATCCCAGAACTGGGGAGGCAGAGGCAGGAGGATCTCTGTGAGTTCGAGGCCAGCCTGGTCTACAAGAGCTAGTTCCAGGATAACTAGCGCTGTTACACAGAGACCCTGCCTTGAAAAAAATAATAGTTTCTCCTCTAGGCTGGAGAGATGGCTTAGAGGTTATGGTGGATGCTGCCCTTGCAGAGTACTGGAGTTGTCTCAAAACAAACAGTGGCCGGAGAGATGGCTCATTGGCTAACTTACTCCTCTTTCAGGGGACCTCAGTTTGGGACCAGCAGCCTCATCCAGCAGCTCACAACCCAATTCTGGGTCCAGGAGATCCAAGGCCTCCGACCTCCGCAGGCACTTGCACCCATGCACACAAACACACACATCTAAATATAGCTAAAGATAAACCTTGGGGCTGAGTATGGTGCCTCATGCCTTTAATCCCAGCTCTCAAGAGACAGAAGTGAGAGGATCTCTGGGAGTTTAAGGCTAGCCAGAGTGACATATGAAGTTCCAGGACAGCCAGGGATACATAGAGAAACCCCGTCTCAAACAAAACAAAAACAAATCAAAAGTAAATAGATCTTACAAAACCAGAAAACTCAGCTGGCCAAGGGCTTGCCTCTGGGTTTGGTTCCTGATCTAACAGGATGACGGCACACACTCTTATAATCTGAGAATTCCAGAAGTGAAAAAAGGAGGACAGGGCCATCCTCAGCTATATAGTCAGTTTGAGGATAGCCTGGGCTTTGTGAAACTCTGCTTTTAAAAAAGTATAAGACAAATGAACAAAAAAGACACAATCCTGCATCCAAATGGTGGGTAGATAGAGACGGAGAGGTGAACCAGCACTTATGAGCGCTTGTTGTTACTGCAGAGGACCTGGGTTCACCCAGAACCCACATAGTGATTAACAACCATCCATAAATTCAGCTCCTCTTTGATGTAGGTGCATATGTATATATCTAAGCTATCTACCTACCTACCTATCCATCCATCCACCCATCTATCCATTCATCTACCTATGTACCTATCCATCCATCAACCCACCTATCCATCAACCCACCCATCTGTCCGTCCATCCGTCTGTCTGTCTGTCTATGTGGAACAGTTTTCTTATGGAGACTGGTCTCAGACTTTCAGTCATTCTCCTGCCTCTGCAACTAGAATACATTCTGGGATTATGGATTATAAGTGTTGGCCCAGAAAGACAACTATCATATGTACTCACTCATAAGTAGTCTCTAGACATAAAGCAAAGAAAACCAGCCTACAGTCCACGACCCCAGAGGACCTAGACAACAAAGAAGTCTCTAAGAGAGACATACATGAATCTACATAGGAAGGAGAAAAAGACAAAATCTCCTGAGTAAATTGGGAGTGTGGGGGTCATGGGAGAGGGAAGAAGGGGAGAAGGCAGGAAGGGAGAGGAGCAGAGAAAAAATGTATAGCTCAATAAGAACAGAACAAAACAAAAAAGTAAGCGTGGACCACCATGCTGGGTCCTGCCTTTCTTTCCTGTCTCTGTAACCAATATTGACAGAAACAACCCTGGAGAGGAGAGGTTTGCCTTGGCTCATGACTTGAAAGGGTTTGAGTTATCATGGCCAAGCATGTTTGTTTACTGAGATGGTGGTGGGGGTGGCAGTGGTGGGTGTTTATGCCATGGTGTCAGGAAGCAGAGAGCCAGGCAGGAAAAGGGCAGACATAACATTCCCCTGAGTGACTGACTGACTTCCGCCAATGGGGCCTACCTCCTAAAGGAGTCACAGCCTCCCATAAGAGTGCCAGGGAAATAAAGGCAAGATTCAAGACATCGCTCTGAGGTGTGATGTCTGTCATCGAAGCTACTGAGGTTAGATTGATCTGCCGCCGAAGCCCTGGCTGACTGAGAGGAAACCTAATCATCAGCTTCCTGAGGCGAAACCTGGTCATCAGCCTCCGGTGGGGACTGGCCAGTGGTTCCAGGGCGGAGCACCATGTGTGTTTGCTTAGAACCAATTTATCAGCTATAACCCTGAGTAGAATTTGACAAAGGGCCATGGCACTGCGCTACAGAGAAATTCAACATTAGAAAAAGCAAAATCCCATAGGAACACATTGGCTTCTCATAGGCAAACAGGCCCCAACTGCTTCCTCCATCTCCCTATTACCTTGTTTGATGATGGAAATCAATCACAAAAACCTACTAAAACACACACACACACACACACACACACACACACACACACACACATATGACCAGCAAGAATGGCTCAGTGGACAATGGTACTTGCTGCCATGCCTGATGACCTCAGTTGGATCCCTAGACTCACAGGTGGAAAGAAAGAATGGACCTCAGGCAACCTGTCCTCTGAGCTACACACACACACACACACACACACACACACACACACACACACAGTTATTTTTTTATTTTGTTGGTTTTTTTGAGACAGGGTTTCTCTGTAGTTTTGGAGCCTGTCCTGGAACTTGCTCTTGTAGACCAGGCTGGCCTCAGAATTCAGAGATCGCCTGCCTCTGCCTCCTGAGTGCTGGGATTAAAGGCGTGCGCCACCACCGCCTGGCTGTTTTTGTTTTTCGAGACAGGTTTTCTCTGTGTACCCCTGGCTGTCCTGGAACTCACCCTGTAGACCAGACTGGCCTCAAACTCAGAGATCGGCCTGCCTTGGATTCCCAAATGCTAGGATTAAAGGCCACCATTGCCTGGCCAAATAAGTGTTTTTTAAATTAAAAAAAAAAAAGAAAGATAGACTGGTGGTGACAACACACATATTTAATCCCAGCACTCAGGTTGCACAGGCAGGCAGATCTGAGTTTGAGGCCAGCCTGGTCTATAGAGTGAGTTCCAGGACAGTCAGAACCCTGTCTTGAAAAACAAACAAACAAACAAAAAAAGCAAAAAACAACAAAAAAACAAGGGGAAAGAAGAAAATATAAAAGGATATCCAAGAATCTGACGGCAACCCCCAGGGCATCAACTGTTGAAAATACTTGAGAAAAGACTGATCAAGCACCAGGAACCTAAAAAGGAAACCCACAGAGGTTGGGTGTGGTGTGGGTACCTCTGATCCCAGCACCTGGGGGACTGAGGGAGGATCATCCCGAGTTAGCCTGTCTGGGCTACGCAGGAAGACCCCATCTTGGTAAATTGAAACAAATACTTGAGAAAAGGAGAGAGAGGGTTTAGGACAGGTGTGCTCCGGACGGTTTAAAGCCTCACAGGTTCCTACCAGACTCTTGTTAAAGAGAAGGATTTCAAAGGGACACTCAGGAAACCTGCAGGACCGTTCTCTCAGCCAAGCCCCAGAGAGTAGGTGGGGTATGGGTGTCTTTCACGGCCCATCAGGGAAAGTGGGAGAAAGAATATGGTATTCCTTCACTCCCCCTCCCCCCTGGAACTGAGCCAAACTAAATCCTTTCTTCCTTAAGTTGCTTTTGGTGGCAGAGTCTTCTCACAGCAACAGAAGGGTAATGATTCACAATTACAGGAGGGCTTTGGTCTGTCTGGCTGCTGAGCAGCTCAGTTACAGCAGCGGGAGTGGGCAATGGAAGCTGCTCGCATCACAGTGGACCAGGAGCAGGACGGGCGGGGTTCCACAAGGCAATGGAAGCTGCTCGCATCACAGTGGACCAGGAGCTTGACGGACGGGGTTCCACAAGGCAATGGAAGCTGCTCGCATCACAGTGGACCAGGAGCTTGACGGACGGGGTTCCACAAGGCAATGGAAGCTGCTCGCATCACAGTGGACCAGGAGCAGGATGGGCGGGGTTCCACAAGGCAATGGAAGCTGCTCGCATCACAGTGGACCAGGAGCATGACGGACGGGGTTCCACAAGCTGGGGTTCACCTCGGTTTCTCAGCTCTGCAGCTGAGGAGGAAACATTCAAAATGGAATCCTGTGGAGGACATTTCAGATTCAAATACAACAGTGTCCAAAGAGAACTAGAGACTCACCCCATATGGAAAGCCAGCAGAGTTGGTGTGGGAACCGCCGTGAAATACAAAAAACTGTGAACCTACAGGAAGCAGACCAAGAAGGCCAGACAATGGCGCATGCCAGCGTAGGATATAATCATATACTGATTTTTCCAGAGTCACAAAGGACATGGGAGAGACGTTCCTCGAGCCTGGGAACTCGGAGGCCACGAAGGAGAAGATGGATATATTTGACTGCATAAACATTCAGCTGTTTTGTGTGACAAAGGACACCATAAATAAAACCAATTCAGATGGTGGAGCTGAAGAAAAATATTTGCAATATAAATAACAGCCCCCACCATCTGCTGATTGTTACCGTGTGCCAGGAGACAGTCTGTTCACACCACGCGCGTTCTGCATCTGCCTCCAGCAACGCTTTGAAGCAGGAGCCGTGGTGACAACAGTGACGGTTATTCCACAGGTGAAGAAACTGAGGCACGACAAGGTTAAATAAATAAATTGCTGAGGTCACAGGGGCGGGCAGGGCAGAATCAAGATGTGACCCTTGGCAGCGCTCTCAGTCACCCCTCAGATGGAAGCCAAAAGCCAAATTGTGCACTATTTAAAGAGCTCTTACAAACTGACCCGAGTAAGCCAAGCCACACACAAATGGACTATTCACAGGCTAATGGACTCAAATTCAGCCTTAGCCAGAAAAACACAAAGGAGGGGCCGGAGAAAGGGCTCCAGGGATAAGAGCACTCGTTGTTGTAGGGGACCTGAGTTTGGCTGCCAGCACCCAGGTGGGTCACCTTGCAACCACCTGCAACTCCAGCTCCAGGGGATCTGACAGCTCGCACCCCCCCCCCCCCCACACAAATGAAAATAAATTTAACAAACAAACAACTGAAAGAAGCAAGGAGGCCTTACTGCATACATCGGCCTGAGGCAGACGGGAAAGAGATATGGTGTCAATTGCTACAGAAATGTGGAGAAAAGGGCATTCTCATGCACTCTCTGGCCTTTAGGGAAAGCTATCTGGCAATGTCCATGAAATTAAAACTACATGTCCCCTTTGACATGCTAATCCCATTCCTGGGAAGTTGTCCCAAAGAAATAAAAAGAGCAATATTCATTTTTTTTTAGATGTTTACAGGAGACCTTTTTTGTGGTTGTTTTGGTTTTGGTGGTGGGCAGGGTCAGAAAACTAGGCACAGAGTGAACGCCCAACCAAAGAGAGTGGGCAATGACCGAACGAGCTACGTCCTTCCTATGGAATACTTAATTAACAATGAAGGATAATGACCGCCTCTGACTTATAGTATTTCCACAAATTATTGGGAATTATGAAAAATATGATGCTTAAAAAATGCAGCCAGGTCAGGCAGTGGTGGCGCACACCTTTAATCCCAGCACTCGGGAGGCAGAGGCAGGCGGATCTCTGGGAGTTCGAGGCCAGCCTGGTCTACAGAGTGAGTTCCAAGACAGCCAGAGCTACACAGAGAAACCTTGTCTCGAAAAAGAAAAAGCAGAAAAAGAAAAAAACTGTTTTCTCCTGTTTTTCTAGAGCAAGGGAAAATATCCGTGGAAGACTTTAGGTTGCCCCAGAGAAGCAGCATAAAGAACGTGCACTGGTTGTCAGGGAAGCTGGAGGATGCGCGTGAGCTGAGAAGTAAGAGAGAAGATAAATGACAAACCACAGCTCGCATGCAGCCCGCCTTGCTGCTTGCTTTATCATAAATAACATTGTACTGGACCATGGCTGCTCATAGGGCTGGGGCTGGGGGTCAGACTAGTGCAGCAGCCACCCTGTGAAATGCAAAAAGGGCCTTACTACTTTTTAGACTTGTCACTGCCCTGGCTTGACTTGAGAAGGTGTGCCTTCCTATAGTTTGCATCCAGGGCTGGCTCTCCTCCCGCCCGTAGCTGCGCTCTGCTGGATCACTTACAGGCTTCGATAGAGCTTTGGCAAATAAGGCAGGGCTGAGAATGAGACAGAGATGATATGACCCATAAGCCCCAAATACCTATAGTACAGATACAGTTTGTACAGCTAACTGGTATTGTGGTACACGCCTTTAATCCCAGCATTTGGGAGGCAGGGGCAAGCAGATCTCTGTGAGTTCGAGGCCAGCCTGGGCTGCATAGAGAGACCCTGTCCAAAATGTAAAAGTTATCTGTTGCTGGAGAGATGTGGGCCTGCACTCACACATACCAGAGCCAAAGAGGAGGCTAATACGGTCTGAGATTCCAGAGAGGAGATGGGAACCACAGCCACTGACTGGAGCCAGGCTCTAAGGCAAGCAAGAAGCCTGGATCCTCAGGCTCGCTGTCTGCCGTGACTCTCGTTCCCACACTTTCTCCAATCATACAAATGTTTATTGAATAAACATACAAATGAACACAGAGAGCTCCACAATCCCCAAAGAGAGGCTGCCACACTGATAACCTGGATTGGAATGCAGATCGCTGTTGGATAGCGGCAGGGGCTCCTGGCACCGAACCTGTCTGTCATAGTCATCATTGTCACTGTCCCTGCCTTCTAAAAATGACCCTCCTCCAAGCAGTCTGTGCCCTCTGGAGGTGATTGGACCCCAACCGAGCTATAGAGTGGTGTGTGATTAGCTTTGGCCAGTTGCCTAGACAATGCTGTGGACATGGAGGTGAGACAGTCAGGGCTGCTTGACAGAGATTTTCTTGATTTTTCTTTCTTTTTTTTCTTTTTTTTTCACAGGCATATAAACTATTTATTAACAGCAAAGGCCCAGGGACTCATTTCTTCTTGGACACACCCACAGTGCGTCCCTGGGGGCCAGTGGTCTTGGTGTGTTGGCCTTGGACACGAAAGCCCCAGAAGTGGCGCACCCCCCTTCGGGCTCAAATCTTCTTCAGTTGCTCCAGGTCCTCACGCAGCTTGTTGTCCAGGCTGTTGGCCAGAACCTGGGTGTACTTTCTGTCCTTCACACCCTTCTGTCTGTTCAAGAACCAGTCTGGGATCTTGCACTGCCGGGGATTCTGCATGATGGTGATCACACGCTCCACCTCGACCTCCGTGAGCTCTCCAGCCCTCTTGGTGAGGTCAATGTCCATTTTCCTCAACACCACATGAGCGTATCTCCACCCCACACCCTTAATGGCACTGATGGCAAGGCTATTTTCCGCCGCCCATCGATGTCGGTGTTGAGTCCTTGCAAGATGTGCTAGAACTTCTCAGGCAGGCTCAAGAGAGACATGGCGGCGGCACAATCAGCGTGTGTAGGCCTCCTGTGGAAAAGCTTTCTTGATTTTTCTAAAGGGCTTTTGGGAGCCAAGGATGTTTCTCAGTTCATGGAGTGTCTGCCTAGCAAACATGAAATCCTGGGTTCTATTACCAGCACAACATAAAACATGGTGGCACATGCCTGTAATCCCAGCATTTGGAAGGTGAAGGCAGAACAGTCACAAGTTCAAGGCCATCCTCAGCTACAAGTGAGTTTAGAGGTCAACCTGGGCTACAGGAGACCCTGTTTCAGGAGCTTTGAATTTGGCATCTCCTCAGAGGGTGATTCATGGCATTCTCCTATGACTCAGAAGTTCCTCTCCAAAGTGAACGCCCAAAGGGTTAAAAAACAGGTAGCCCAAGGCAATGTATGTACAGGTACGCACATAGAAGCACTGTATGACTTTTTAGCCATGACCAAAATGTGGAAATAGCCTCAGTGGGACAGATGAACAAATAAACAAATGTGGTCTCTTCACAGATCGGAGCGTGAGTCAGCCATATAACGGAAGGAAACGCTGATATACACGGCAACGCACGTGAACCTCAGAAACTCGAGCAGGAGGGAAGAAGAGGCAAAAGGCCAAAGACTTCATGAGTTCGTTCATGAGATGTTCAGAAGAGATAAATCTAGGGACAGAATGAAGGGACCGAAGCCAAGGGCCTCAGGGATGGGGGGATGGGGACTTTTCCATGGCTACTGGGTGTCTTGTGGGATGACGCAAAGGTTCTGAAGCTAGGCAGAGATAATGGGTACGGAGCACAGGAGAAAGCATTAAAGACCGTTGACTTTCACCTTTTAAAATGGGTGGTTATATAGTTATTATTAATTTTACATCAATAATAATAATAACAAATAGAAATTCTTATAAGGATATGTTTCTTACAGTAGCCAAACCTCCTTTTTGAAAATAATTTGTTTAACTTTATTTTATGTGCATTGGTGTGAAGGTGTCAGATCCCCTGGAACCAGAGTTACAGACAGTTGTGAGCTGCCATGTGGGTGCTGGGAATTGAACTCAGGATTTCTGGAAGAGCGGTCAGTGCTCTTAACTGCTGAGTCATCTCTCCAGCCCCTCAAACCTCTTTTGTTTTCATTATTAAGTTTTTATTACTTTTATCTTATAAGTATGCTCATATGTGCATGTGTGCAGGGCACATAGGACATGTATGGGGTCAGAGGAGGACTTTCAGGAGTCTGTTCTCACCTTCTACCATGTGGGTCCCAGGGACCAACCTTAGGTCCTCACCTCCCTGGCCCGGCCAAGCCTTTCTTGCATCTTGAGGTGACGAAGACAGGGCAAACCAGGACACGAAATGATGGCAGAGACAAATGCAGAACAGCAACCACCTCAGTTCCTCCTACTGGGGATGTAGCTCAGGGGTGGAATGCTTGAGTGGCGGGCTCTTGGCTCTGTCACCAGCCTGTTCCAGAACTCCGGTAACGCAGGATCGCATGCTGTCTTTGCATACAGGCCTTTTCTACTTGACGGTCCGTGCGCAGTCAAAGTAGTAGAATAAACAAAACAAAATCACCTCCGGGCCAAGAAAACAGAATAGAAACTCAGGCCTGGGTGGAGACCTAACATTCCTTTTGGGACGCACTATAAACCACGCCTTTAATCCCCGTCACTCGGGAGGCAGAGGCAGGCGGACCTGAGTTCAAGGCCAGCATGGTCTAGAGAGTGAGTTCTAGGACAGCCAGGGCTACACAGAGAAACATTGAGAAAGCAAAAAGAAGTGTGTGTGTTGGGGGGGAGGGGGGAACGGACACAGTAATCAGTCATTCAGTAAGATGCTGTTGTTTACCTATTGCAGTAGGCTATGGGCTGCAGCCACACAGGGTCCGCCCCTTTTCTGAATTACTCAGAGAAACGCAAGTTCTCTAAGCATGCTTTCCTTATCATTTGGGGCCTTTTCCACACAGTTTTAGGCTTCCTTACTCTTCCTTCAGAGCTCCCCTTCCTGCGCTGTGGCTGCTTGTCTGCCCCACGTCTGACCTCCATGCCAGTGTTTTTGAGATCCTGTTTGAGTCTACTCTTAAATTTTTTTCATTACTGAGACCAAGAACACCAAGAGGGAACCCTCATTTCCCCTCTAGATCGATTAAGCCCTCACCCAAATTCCATGAGCAAAAGATACCCTTCGCAATCCAGGGAGCTTCTGAAACAGAAGACAAAGTATAGATTATCTAAAGGGGAGCAGGACTCAAAGGTGAACCACGCTGTCCTCCTCTTATGCCCAGGGGCTCTCTCCTTGCAGGAAAAAGACAACCCTGTGTGTGGTTACAGCTTAGGTAGAAGAAATACAGCTTTTCACACAGAGGCCTAAACAATGATATTTAAAACAATCCTGGCTGGGAGTGGGGCTCTGTGCCTTAGTTCCAAGCAATAGGCAGGCTACACAAGGAGGCCCTGACTACCAAACAAACAAACAAACAAAACCACCAGATTTATTTTTCAGGGGTAGGTCAGTAGTGTGTGTGTGTGTGTGTGTGTGTGTGTGAGAGAGAGAGAGAGAGAGAGAGAGAGAGAGAGAGAGAGAGAGAGAGAGAGAGAGAGAGCACTAAAGACAGACAGACAGAGATAAAGAATAAGGAGCGAGAGAGGCTTGCAGTGATCCAGTTCTCGTCCTCTGGTTATCTCCAGCTAGCCTCAGTGTCTGGGAAAACAGGACGGACTAGCTTTGGGTGCGCTGTCCCAATCATCACAGCGTTGCAGCTGTTGAGTGTACAGGTGAGGCAGGATCTCTAACTATATCCTCCAAGTCTGTGTGGTTTCTCTTGGGGGGAGTTGGATCAATTTCTAACCCTGAAACTCCACTCCCAAACATGACCCAGACCTCTAGAAAGCTCACCCTTTCTGTGTGAGGTTTTGCACAGAGAGGTGAGCGCGTCCCTGTTCAGGGTCAGCTTGGTTTCTCTGAAGGGTCAAAGGAGGTTCTCACACAGACGTGCCAAGGCAATGCTCCGCCTCAGGAACGCAGCCCCAGCCCTAGGTTCTTTCTGTATCTCTAGGGAGCAGACTAGAGAGTGGAGAAGAGCAGTTCCTGCCATAGCCTCACACTTCCACAGTTCTAGAACATTCTGACAGAGCTCCCTATAAGGCTCCAGCTACTCCACATGGGAGGAAACTTTAAGAGAAGGGAATCTGGCCAGGCTCCGGAGAGGGGTGTGTGAAGGCTGATGGGGGTAACGGCTGTAAGTGCTGTCGGACCGGCTCTTCCTTTATTTCTCAGCACCGACACCCAAGTCATTGCGCAACACATCAACTCTGAAAATAAAAGTCCGAAGTTGCCTACAGTAAAATCTGCTTGCACAACTGATGGATTCAAAGAAATAGGTCCTGAGCCAAAAGTGCTAGTAACTCAGAAACCTTGGGAGGACGGAGCAACTCCGAACAGGAAGGCTGGCCCGCTAGTAACAGCTTGTGCAGGTGGTTAGGATCCAGGACGCCCCTCACCAACGCCGCATCCTCCCACACCATTGACAACTTTGGTACTGCAGGGGACACTTCTGCTTAAGGAATCCTCCATCCCAAAGTTCTCTTCTCTGCCCCAGAAAGCCTCAAGCCCCTTCACCGGGCTGCACAGTCTCCACTCTCGAGAGAGACTGCGGCCTTCCAGTGTTCTGATTAAAGAATGATCTACTTCTGTAGAGGTCAGTCCCCTCTGATTTTCGTGTCTCCTCAGCCCACCAGATGATTTAGTAACTCTTTTATAATGGTTTCGAGGTTGCAGGAAATTAGCCATGATGGAGATGCACCAAAATTATCTTTCTGAGAAGTGCGTGTGTGTGTGTGTGTGTGTGTGTGTGTGTGTGTGTATGTGTGTGTGTGTGTGTGTGTGTGTGTGTGCATGCATGTGCATGCGTCCGTGTGTGCCTGTGGAGGTCAGAAGAGGGCATGGAATCTTGCCTGGCCTGTGAGCTGCTAAACACTGGGAACCGAACTCTGGTCCTTCAGACCAGACATTCTCAACTGTTCTAACGCTGCAACCCTTTAATACAGTTTCCCATAAAATATTTCATTGCTACTTTATAACTAATTTTGCTAATGTTATTAATCATAATGTAAATATCTGATATGCAGGATACCTGTTATGCAACCCTAAAAGGGTCAATACCCACAGGTTGAGAACCTCTGCTCTAGGAGGAAGAAAGAGCACGCATCCACCTCCTCTCCCGCCCAGCTCTGCTCTGAGAACAATCAAAAAGGAGCTATGTTCCTATCGGTCTCTTCATTTTGGGCCTTCTCTCCCTCTTTTTCTTCTCCAGCACTTAGCTGGGAATTTCTGTTCCACTGGTCTTGTCTACACAGAGGTGAGCTGTTTATCTAGAGTCTCGGATCGCCTGGAATGCAAGATATTTCCAAAGCAACATTTGAGCTAAAATAAAAGGAAAGAAAACAGGGAATCCCGCTGACCTTGAGACAGCGCCAGTACCTGACCCAGTTAAAAGAGGTAAACTGCGTTAGCAGGAGCTGTAGTCCCAGTGTTTGTGAGGCTGAGGGCAGACTGGGCAACACAGTGAGCATCAACATCCTGTTTCAACAAACAAACTTGGAGCTGGGACCTGGTTGGTAGAACAGCGCTTGTGCGGCCTGCATGAAGCCCTGGTCTGATCCCCAGCATCCTGCTGAGTGTGGCAGAGTAGACCTGTGGTCGCAGCAGGGGGTGGAGGCAGGAGGCTCAGAAGTTCAAAGCCATTCTCAGCTACATAATGAGTTACAGGCCAGACTGGGCTACACAGGACTATATCAAAACAAACAAACAAACAAGGAGACTGGAGAGACCGACCACTGGGCAGTTCAGAGCACTGGCTGTTCTTGCAGAGCACCGGGGTTTGATTTCCAGCACCCACATGATGCTTCATAACCATCCGTAACTTCAGTTCCACGGGATCCAATGCTTTTCCTGACGTCCTTGGGACTAGAACCCAGGGCCTCGTGAATGATTTACACATTCCTGTACCTGTGGACTAGGTAGGGTTTCTATAGATTCAATGGTGTCATTAAAATGACCATGAAAATCGGGCCCAATAGTGCAGCCCTGCAAACTCAGCTAAGCAGTGTCTACTCTGGAGGCTCTGGAAGAAAGACTGGAAACTCAAGGCTTGTGTAGGCTACAGTGAGTTCAAAGGTAGCCTGAGCTACTTAGCGAGACTCTTGTCTTGACACAAAAGCACACACACAAAAGAAGATAGAGGATGTAGTTTAGTAGCAGAGTATTGTTTCAGGGGCTCATCTAGCATGAGTGAAACCCTGAATCTAACCCCTCATAACTCAAAAATAACAATTAAAGGGACTGGAGAGATGGCTCAGCAATTAAGAGCACAGGATGCTCTTCCAAAGGATCCTGGGTTCAATTTCCAGCACCCACATGACAGCTCACAACAGTGGGTAACTCCAGCTCCAGGGGATCTGATGCTTTCTTATGACCTCTTATGGGAACTGCATGCATACAGTGTACAGATAGATATTCAGGCAAAACATACATATATCTAAACAAATTTTTAAAATAAATTAGGGGCTGGAGAGGTGGATCAGTAGTTAAGAACATTGGCTGCTCTTCCATGGTCTACTGGGACCCTCAGAACCAGTCTGATATAGAAACAGGATCTTTGCACATGTAATTAAGATTGGGAAGAGATTTCAGTCAGATGGGACCTCATGCAATGACAGTGTTTTTGTACGAGACAGAAGAAGACAGAGATGCACGGAGAGAAGGCCGTGATGACAGAGGAAGAGATGAAGTGATACAGCCCCAAGCCAAGGAGGGCACAAGAGAAATGTCCCCAGACCTCAGATTTACTCTGTGTGCTTGTGCGCATGTGTGCATGCTTGTGTGTTGTGTGTGCATGCTTGTGTGTGTGTGTGCATGCTTGTGTGCGTGTGTGCATGCTTGTGTGTGTGTGCATGCTTGTGTGCGTGTGTGCATGCTTGTGTGTGTGTGTGTGCATGCTTGTGTGCGTGTGTGCATGCTTGTGTGTGTGTGTGCATGCTTGTGTGCGTGTGTGCATGCTTGTGTGTGTGTGTGCATGCTTGTGTGTGTGTGTGCACGTGAAGGTCAGAGGGCGACAACACTGGTGTCTTTAATTTCTTTTTACCTATTGTTTATTTTATTTATCCATTGAATTTGTGTGTGTGTGTGTGTGCTTGTGTGTGTCTGTTACAGAACAAGTGTGGAAGTCAAGACAACTTGAGGGAATTGGTTTTCTTCTGCTGCCATGAGGGCCCCAGGGACCTAACTCAGGGCCTCAGGCTTGGGGCTGTATTGGTCTTTATCTGCTGTGCCATCTTTGCCAGCCCTGCTTTGTTATGACTGCGTGCGTGTGGTGCAGGAGCCCGTATACCGGGCATGCATACAGAGAGCAGGGGAAAACCTTGTTGTTTTGTTTTTCAAGACAGGGTTTCTCTGTAGCTTTGGAGCAAGTCCTGGAGCTCACTCTGTAGACCAGGCTGGCCTCGAAATCACAGAGATCCACCTGCCTCTGCCTCCCGATTGCTGAGATTAAAGGCGTGTGCCACCACCACCCAGCCGTTTGTATTTTTTTACATAGTAAATTTATAAGAACTGCCATTTGTATATCATGGATGGCCATGAGTCACTAAAACAGAAAGACAGATCACTGTGCGGGTTCCCAGGGTTTGATGATGAAAGCTTCCTAGACATATGACCCCATATGACCACGGCACCAACAAGGGCAGGCGTGTGACATCACGGGGCAGGAAGTAGAGGCGGAAATGTTGTAAATCACCACTTCTCCTTTTTGAGGCATGAAATACAGTATGGATCGCATATGTGTCATGTAACCATTTTTGCCTTTAAATGATAATGAAACCTTTATAAAGAACACTGGAGATGATTAGTCAACAGCTAGTCTTCCCCTTTCTCCGCATTGTCTCTTCCAATACGAAGAATGTCCAATTGCTTCGAACATGGTACATTTCTTCTCATTACTTATCTCTACAATTTTCCATTACAATTATTTACTTTCCTTGAGTGTGTGTGTATTTCTTTTTCTTTTTTTTTTTTTTGAGACAGGGTTTCACTGTGGTTTTAGAGCCTGTCCTGGAACTAGCTCTTATAGACCAGGCTGGTCTCGAACTCACAGAGATCTCTGCCTCCTGAGTGCTGGGATTAAAGACATGCGCCACCACCGCCCAGCATGTATTTCTTTTTTTAAAAAAAACTTTTTTTTTAAGATTTATTATTTATTATGTATACAGTGTTCTGCCTATATTCTGCATGCAGCCCAGAAGAGGGCATCAGATCTCATTACAGATGGTTGTGAACCACCATGTGGTTGCTGGGAATTGAACTCAGAACCTCTGGAAGAGCACTCAGTGCTCTTAACCTCTGAGCCATCTCTCCAGCCCGTGTGTGTATTTCTTAACAAACATGTGGGGGTCAGAGGGCAACTTGTGGGGTCAGTTATCTCCTTCTGCCACGTGGGTCCCAGATTTGAACTCAGGTCCATTAGGCACTGAGCCATCTCATCATCCCCAAACATTCCTTTTGTTTTGTTTTGTTGATTTGTTTTTTGTGTTTCAAGACAGGGTTTCTCTGTGTTGCTTTGGAGCCTGTTCTGGAACTCGTTCTGTAGACCGGGCTGGCCTTGAACTCACAGAGATCAGCCTGCCTCTGCCTCCCTCCCGAGTGCTAGGATTAAAAGCATGTGCCACCCCTACCTGGCTAGGTCACGTCTTTTATTCAAGCAATTCATCATGGGGCTGGAGTGACGGCTCAGCGGCCAAGAACACCTGTTGCAAGCTTGTTTTCTTTTGGTTTTGAGTGACAGGGATATACACAGGTATTTATCTATGCCTTTGCTTGAGCTTTTATTTTACAAACACTGTTCTTTTTTTATTAACAAAATGAAATAGAACAAACACTGTTCTTAAAGACATAGATTTGACATCCTATTATAAATAAAAGGATGCTGTAAAAAAAAAAAAAGAGCACCTGTTGCTCTTGCTGAGGACCTGGGCTCTATTTCTAGCACCCATGGAAGCTTACATCCCTAAGTAAAGTCCAGAAGACCCAATGCTGTCTGTTGTTAAATAATAAAATATCTGGGGTCCCCCCGCCCGCAGCAAACTCCGGCGGGTCACAGCAGTGCCGGGCGCCAGCTCTAGGCACCCGAGCAAGCGGCTGCAGCTTCCCATCAGCGGGAGGGCATACACGCGGCGGGTCCCGGCGGTGGCGGCTGTGGCGGCGGGTCAGACATATAAACACAGGAAATAGCTATATAAGAATTTATTAACAAGGAGAGAAAGAAATAAAGGAAGAGAGAGAGAGAGGGAGAGAGAGAGAGAGAGAGAGAAAGAGGGGGGGAGAGAGAGAGAGAGAGGAGAGAGAGAGCGAGGCCAAAGCTCCGTGTGAGAGGAAAAGCAGAAAGAGAGCGATGTCAGGGCGGGGTCAGGAGTTAAAAGGAGTGGGCGTGGCCAGGGCAGGGACCAAAGGAACAACATTCCCACATCTTGCTTTTAATAAAAAGCAAATTAGACACTCCAGTTTGAAGGAATTGGGGCGGCGAATTCTCAAGACTGCTTCCGGCTGATTGTGGGCGTCGTCTTTGGGGGGGCGCGAGAGAAGGCTGGGTGCTGGGAACATCCTGGCATAGCTGGTCTCTTTGCCCTTGGCCGATGTCTGTGGCATGGAACTGGTATCTCTTATCCTGTTTAAGGTATTGGCAGAACAAAGTTAAATTAAGGGGAAAAAATTTTTAGGACCAGGGGATTGAGGGGGTATCTGACCTGTTTAAGATGGATTCTTTAATTCGGCTCCCTGGAACTCACGAGAACTCCTTGGATTTGTGAAAACAGAAGTTTTAGACACATAATGACTGTAGCATAAGAGATAAATTTGGTTTGAAATTTGTTTGGTGAGGTCACTTTGCAGAACCTCTCAGCAGTCAAACTGTCAGAGATCTTTGAGAAGGATAAGATTACTTGAGTTACTGATTAGAAAATAACAGAGAACTTACTTGGTTGGCACCCAGAGCTACTCTTTTTGGGTCCTCCATGGTCGCTGAAGGTTGCACTTGAACTTTGTTGTTTAGCGCAGGGCCTGCCAGGCTCCAGAATATCCTGTGGGCTAAGAAATCTGTAGGAAGACAGGCCTACCTTGACCTGAGCAGCTAGGCTGTCGATTCCAGTGATTCTGTCCACGTCTAGAGGTCTTTACTTCAGATGAAAGGCAGGTTTGTCCAATGGTCAGCGCTCTGCAGTTGAAGGACGTTGTTCTGCGCATGTCTGTCTTTTGTCTTCTTTGGAGGGAGCAGAGAGCTGCTGCTCGGAGCCAACCTGTCTCTTTTTATTGTTGTGAAAAGTTTTTTAAAAATTAAATACTTAAATATCACATTCCCCAGATCTCTGAGCAGTTGAGGGCTGTTTATCAGGTATAACTATAGCATAGAATTCGTTTGGAAAGTTGGGTCTGAGCTTGACCGCACTGGCTCCCAACAGGTAAGATTTACATTTGTAAAAAGGCAGATAGAGGGAAAAAACTGCTTGTAATTAGTGGCAGAACTGACAATGGTAGAGAACAGCTTAAGAGACTTAAAGGTACATAGCAGTTTAAAATATATGTATTATTATGTATAGAAAGAGTGTACAGGAATTGGGCAAGTGGACAACTCTGATGGGCCCTATCAGAGACATGCCATTGCTCAAAACACATGTAACAGAGTTAACAGGAGAATTTTAGTGAAAACCGGTTGAGAAGACAGGGTAAGACTGGGAGTAAAACCGGGAGAGTGTGGTCACGTGGTCTGGCCCTCAGCCAAGAGGGCGGAAAGTCACCTGACCCATCTGGCCTTCAGCCAAGATGGCGACTGCCGCGTGTTGTCTGCTCTGTTGGTGAGCCGCCTTGCCGTAACAAAAAGCCGCAGAGGGGCGGGGCAGAGGTGACAAGGGGGAAAGGTGCAGGCAACATGGGAGAAAGGTGCAGGCGGGTAAACCTTGGGAGGAGGAGGAATGTGTTAGCCAATCGCTATCGCTCGACTGGGCGGAGCGAGAGCGAGTGGCCCCTCCAGAAGCGGTGGGGGGGGGAGTTTGAGGTTTTAGAAGCTGCCCGAGTGGGGAGGATGGAGGGATTGGCCTTGAGTGCCCAGAGCCCATGGCTGAAGCGGAGGTCACCCGCAAAAAGGCACCCAAAGAGTACCGCGAACACGGCAGGCCAAAAACACAGGCGTCCGAGTGTTTTTGGGGCGTGCTAAAGCTTAATTGGCCCGAACCCAACAACCGTACGGGGGAGAAAGAAACCCCGGCTGGGAGGAGACAATTAAGCTGTTTAGGGCTTATTGCCCGGAGGCACCGCAACGTAGCGGGCCGGAGACAGGAAAGTTTAGAAAAAAAGGAGAAGAAGGCCGGAAGCACCGAACTTCCGGTTGCGGGTGACGCAGGCCTAAGCCAAGGGCAAGAAGCAAGGGGGGGGGGTGGGAAAGGAGGTTGGCGACCCAGTCCGGGACACAGCAGAGAAAGCCGGCCGGACAGTCTCTGAGCGCCCCGGGGGAAGGGAAGCCAACTTAGGTTAACTCACGGATGCGGATGAGGCCGTGGCAAACAGGTGAAGTTGGGCGCAGGTAATCGGTCGAGATGAGTCAAACGGCAACAAATTGTTGTTAAATAATAAAATATCTGGGGTCCCCCCGCCCGCAGCAAACTCCGGCAGGTCACAGCAGTGCCGGGCGCCAGCTCTAGGCACCCGAGCAAGCGGCTGCAGCTTCCCATCAGCGGGAGGGCATACACGCGGCGGGTCCCGGCGGTGGCGGCTGTGGCGGCGACTGTGGCGGCGGGTCAGACATATAAACACAGGAAATAGCTATATAAGAATTTATTAACAAGGAGAGAAAGAAATAAAGGAAGAGAGAGAGAGGGAGAGAGAGAGGGAGAGAGAGAAAGAGGGGGGGAGAGAGAGAGAGAGAGGAGAGAGAGCGAGGCCAAAGCCCCGTGTGAGAGGAAAAGCAGAAAGAGAGCGATGTCAGGGCAGGGTCAGGAGTTAAAAGGAGTGGGCGTGGCCAGGGCAGGGACCAAAGGAACAACACTGTCACCACCCTAGAGGTGGTGTGACTTGAGAGAATGTGATGTGGGAGGGTCTTCTGTCTATGTGTTACTTTCATTGGTTAATAAAGAAACTGCCTTGGCTTTTTGATAGGGCAGGATTTAGGTAGATGGAGTAGACAGAACAGAATTCTGGGAGGAAGAAAGCAGAGTCAGAGAGATGCCATGGAGCCAGCCACCAGGTCAGACATGCTGAATCTTCCCCAGTAAGCCACCACCTCATGGTGCTACAAGAATGGAGCCGGTCAATGAGGAGGACTAAAGTCTCAGGCAATAGCTAACTTTATTCGGGCGTCATACAAATTATTCTTTAAGGTTAGGAGACATCACGTGCATAAAGCTCTCAGGGGTGCAAACTGTACGCAATCACAGGACAAGCAGCAAATGGCAAACATAGTTTTCCACAAAGGCAAAGAAAGGATGGTTTAGCAGCAGCGAGTAATAACGAGAAATCAGAAGTAAACACACTCCTATTAGCCGCACATGGGAGGAGCACGAAGACGTGTCCAAGAACAATTCTGTGTATGTAGACACTGAGGTCCTGAGGCTCTTGTTTCCTGGGAGTTCCCCCACAAACACCTAGAATCCTCCTCACACGGCTCCATTCCTGGACTATGTTCTGACACAATGCCTTTGCTGGCTTGCATAGGCACAAGACACAGACATGACATACAAACATACACACAGGCAAAATGTCCATATACGGAAAATAATTTTTAAAAATTAAAAAATATAATCATGCATCAAAAGCCATTCAAGAGGGGCTAGAGGGATAGCTCAGCCTTTAAGAGTGCATACGGCTCTTGCAAATTCGGAGTTCAGAGTCTAACACTCACAGCTGGTGCCTCACACCATAGGGATCTGACGCCTTCTCCTGGCCCCTATGGATGCCTGTACACATTCACACAGATGTACATACATATTCATAAATAAAAATAATGAACGGGAGAGAAGCCTCAGGGGTTATAAGAGCACTGTCTGTTCTTGTAGAGAACCTGAATTCAGTTCCCAGGACCCTCATGAGAACTCACAACTGCGTATATTTAACCCCAGATCTGGGGTTATCTATTTTATCTCCGTGGACTCTATACATGGAGGAAACACTCATATACATGGAATTAAAATAAGTAAGTCTTGAAATAAAATAATTTTAGAAAGCAAACCATACAAATGGCGCTGTGGGTGTTACTTGGTGTCATAGAGTGTGTTTAGTATATTGGAGGTCCTGGTTCCTTCCATTCCCGGTACAACACGCACACACACATGCATACACACATACACAAAATGTAAGATCTGGGAATAACATATGAGTGTAATATAGGAAGCACAGACAATGGATTCCACTGAGAAGAAACAGTAGTAAGATCTTACTCTTCGGGGCTGGAGAGATGGCTCAGTGGTTAAGAGCACTGCCTGCTCTTCCAAAGGTCCTGAGTTCAATTCCTGACAACCACATGGTGGCTCACAACCATCTATAATGAGGTCTGGTGCTCTCTTCTGGCCTGCAGGCATACACACCGAGAGAATATTGTATACATAATAAATAAATAAGTATTAAAAAAAAAAGATCTTACTCTTCTCTGGCCATGCTTTCTGTCCCTGAGGGTGAAAGAACAGCTCACAAACCAAGCTCCACTCCGAGCATCAAGGGAGTGAAACCGTAGCTGCCACATTCCACTTAAATGATGGGAGGATATCTGTGAGTCTCAAAACTTCAACATGTTGCCTGGAAGTTAGTCAGGGCTAATCTCCCCCTTTGTGTCCTGTGTCATTTGCCCACATGACTACGAAACATTCAAGGATTAATTTTATCTTGAGAAAGAGTAGCCAAAAACTCAGTAATTTCATAAATATTTAGAGGAATGTTAACTGGTTTGATTTTTTTGTTTATTTGTTTGGTTTTTTGTTTGTTTTCTGAGACAGGGTTTCTCTGTCTAACAGCCATGGCAGTTCTGGAACTCGCTCTGTAGACCAGGCTGACCTTGAATTTACAGAGCTCAGCCTGCCTCTGCTGGGATTAAATGGGTGTGCCGCCACTGCCTATCAACTAGCTTGATTTTGTGCAGGCAACCACAGCTGTGTTGAGCTTGTGCGTGCAGCAGTCCTGTCTAGAAGAATCTGCTCTGCTTCCGTCCTTCCTGGCCTCTGAATCTTACAGTCTTTCTTTTTTTTAATATTTATTTATTATGTATACAATATTTTGTTGTGTGTATGCCTGCAGGCCAGAAGAGGGCACCAGACCTCTTTACAGATGGTTGTGAGCCACCATGTGGTTGCTGGGAATTGAACTCAGAACCTTTGGAAGAGCAGGCGATGCTCTTAACCACTGAGCCATCTCTCCAGCCCCTCTTACAGTCTTTCCATCCCCTCTTCCATAATGTTTCCTGAGAGTGTGGGGTGGGGTGATATAAACGTCCTGCTTGAGGCTGAGCATGCCTCTGACACTTATTCTTTGCGCTTTGGTCAGTTGTGAATTTTGAATTAACCAACAAAGAAACTAATGAGGCCTAAGAACTGTACTAATCTATCAGTATAGATCCAAATTTAGAGGGATTGTTCAATACTGTGCCCATTTAGAAGAACTATTAGAAAGTTCACACCCAGTGTCTACCAACCGTGGGTTCTTGGTCAGAATTACAGTAGCAGGCACGGATTTCCTCTTATGGAATAGGCCTTAAATCCAAACAGAAAGGGGTTGGTTGCCCCATGATAATCATGCCACTATCGCACACACGAGACTATCTTGACATGTGGGTCATTACAGTGGCAGTCATAGCTGTAAAACTGCTGAGGGCTCCCTCCCACCCCCAACACCTATGCAGCACCTTCTAGTGCTGCGAGAGGTTGCCAGCAGGGAGGGAGCGCCCTCTTCAGGACCAGCTTGATTTCTTCACGTCCTCTGACCAAAGTGTATGGTGTCTTCAGCACAATCAGCAACAGTGGCAATAGCTTGTGCTACTCAGCGAGGACTGGGGGGCTCTGAAGTATCTGGATTTTTAAAAGAATAAAACTTTTATTCTCGGTAACTATGACAAAAAAGTGATCTTCCTTAAGGTGTGCCTCTATTTATTTGTATATTATTATTTGGGGTTTTAGAAGTATATTTAGTATGTATGTGTTGTGCCAATCTTGCAGGAGTTAGTTCTTTCCTTCCACCGTGTGGGTCCTAAGGATTGAACTCAGGTCACTGGGCTTGGAGGGAAGAACTTTTATTCACGGAGCTGCCTAGCTGTCTTACTAAGATAGAGTCTTACTATGGAGTTTGGGTGTGGTGGTTTGAAAGACAATGTCCCCCAAAGGGAGTGGCGCTGTAATAAAGTGTGGCTGTGTTAGAATAGGTGTGGCCTTGGAGGAGGTGTGTCACTGTGGAGGCGGGGTTTAAGGTCTCACACACTCCAGTGTGATACTCAGTCCACTTCTATTGCCTTCTGATCAAGATGCAGCCAGCACCTGTCTGCCTGTATGCCACGCTATTCCCTGCCATGATGATAATGGACTGCACCTCTGAAACTGTAAGCTGCCACCTCAATTAAATGTTTTCCTTTGTAAGAGTTGCGGTGGTCATGGTGACTCTTCACGGCAATAGAAACCCTAAGATACTTGGCTTCTCTGAAACTCGCCCTACGGCCCAGGCTGGTGTTGAATTTAAGATCCCTTCTGCAGCCATCTCAGCAGTAGGTATGGATTACCACCTTCAGTTGAGGGTGCATTTGTGTAGTAGCTCTGTGAGACGAGAGGCTTTCTGCAGTCACCTTCCTGGACCTCACCGTCTCCAGTCTACAGATGTTGGTGTGCTTCAGCTAACACCATGGGTTTTAGGGGAAGAGAACTACAGAGGTGTGAAAAACCCAAGATAGGCGGCAACAGAACCCGGCTGTGTCAGTGTCCATGGGAGATAGTAATGCAATGACTGCAAAGGAGACACACAAAAGGACAAAAACAATCACCCGGTTGCCCAGCGGCGGTGGTGGCACATGCCTTTAATCCCAGCACTCGGGAGGCAGAGGCAGGCGGATCTCTGTGAGTTCGAGGCCAGCCTGGTCTACAAGAGCTGGTTCCACAGATTAAACGCAATGCCCATCAAAATCCCAGCAAAATTCTGATCTTTGATAAAAAAGCAAAAAATATCAAATGGAAAAAAGAAAGCATATTTAACAAGTGGTGCTGGCATAACTGGGTATCAACATGTAAAAGAATGAAAATAGATGAAAATAGATTCATATCTATCACCATGCAAAAAAATCAAGTCCAAATGGATCAAAGACCTCAACATAAAACCAGCCATAGAAGAGAAAGTGGAAAGTACACTTGAATGCATTGGCGTAGGGAACCACTTTCTAAACATAACCCCAGCAGCACAGACACTGAGAGAAACAATTAATAAATGGGACCTCCTGAAACTGAAAATCTTCCTGTAAAGCAAAGGACACGGTCAACAAGACAGCCTACAGAATAGGAAAAGATCTTCACTAACCCCTCATCAGACAGAGGTCTGATCTCCAAAATAGACAAAGAACTTAAGAAATTGGTTATCAAAAGAACAAATAATCTAATAAAAAATGGGGTACAAACCTAAACAGAGAACTCTCAACAGAGAAATCTAAAATGGCCGAAAGACACCTAAAGAAAAGTTCAACATCCTTAGTCATCAGAGAAATGCAAATCAAAACAACTCTGAGATTCCATCTTACAACTGTAAGAATGGTCAAGATCAAAAACATTGATGACAACTTATGCTGGAGAGGTTGTGGGGTAAAGGGAACACTTCTGCATTGCTGGTGGGAATGCAAGCTGGTACAACCCCTTTGGATGTCAGTGTGGCGATTTCTCAGAAAATTAGGAAACAACCTTCCTCAAGACCCAGTAATACCACTTTGGGGTATATATCCAAAGGATGCTCAATCGTGCCACAAGGACATGTGCTCAACTATGTTCATAGCAGCTTTGTTTGTCATAGCCAGATTCTGGAAGCAACCTAAATGCCCCTTGACTGAAGATTGGATAAGGAAAATGTGGTACATTTATACAATGGAGTTCTACACAGCAGAAAAAAATAACAACAGCTTGAATTTTGCAGGAAAATGGATGGAGTTAGAAAACATTATTTTGAGTGAGGTAACTCAGACACAGAAAGACAATTATCACATGTACTCACTCATAGGTGGTTTTTAAACATAAAGCAAAGAAAGCCAGCCTACAAACCACAGTCCCAGAGAACTTAGGCAACAATGCAGACACTAAGAGAGACTTACATAGATATATGGGAAGATATATGGGAAGATACATGGGAAGTAGAAAGTAGAAAAAAAACAAGATCTCCTGAGTAAACTGGGAGCATGGGGACCTTGCGTGGGGGAGGAGGATTGAAAGGGGGAGTGGAAAGGCAGGGAGGGGAGCAGAGAAAAAATGTAGAGCTCAACAAATATCAATAAAAAAAAGTATTAAAAAAAAAGAGCTAGTCCCAGGACAGGCTCCAGAGCTTCAGCGAAACCTGTCTTGAAAAAAAAAACAACAAAAATACCCACAACCAAAGATTCTAGAATTTAGCTGGGCAGTGGGTGCACACCTTTAATCCCAGGACGCAGGAAGCAGTAACAGGCAAGGCAGATCGCTGTGAGTTCAAGACCAGCCTGGTCCACAAAACGAGTTCCAGGAATGGCTCAAAAAGCTACAAAGAAACTCTGTCTCAAACAAACAAACAAACAAAAATCCTAGAACTGTATACATGAATATGTACTTATGTTCTCAAGTGTGACTTCTCTGGTAAACCCTCCACCCTGTGAGAACTTTATTCTGCCCAAGTTGACCAGAGTGAAGACTGGGAAACAGCTCCTTTAGGCTGAGCTTCGGGTTTAGCACAACCTGAGGACTCATTTCCATTTATTACGTTCTAGTGCCACCGTGTGATTCCGTCTAGAGTCTGCGCATTTGTAACCAAGTGCAGCGCTGCATACTTCTGAATTCAGCCTTATGTTTGGCAAAGATACAAAAAAGTGAATACATATTTTAAAATTAAATTCATTCATTTATTTGAGAGGAGGGGCACGTGCGGAGGTCAAAGGCCAGTTTATGGGAGTTGGTTCTCTCTTTCCACCATGTGTAGGACCTGGGGCTCCAATTCAGGCCATTAGGCTTGGTGGCAAGTCTCACCGTGTGTGTGTGTGTGTGTGTGTGTGTGTGTGTGTGTGTGTACATATTTGAGGCAGGGTCTCACATAGTCCACGAAAGCCGCAAGTTCACTGTGCGGCATAGGATAATCTTGAACTCCTGATTCTCCTGCCTCCGCTGCCCCAGTGCCAGGATTCCAGGCATGAGCCAACAAACCCATCTTATGCAAGGCTGGGGATTGAACCCAGGGTTTTGCAAATATTGGGAAGTACTTTAACAACTGAGCCACATCCCAGAGCAATTACAAATATTAAATAAATACAAATATAAATGTATATAATGAGATATCATGCTCCTATGAGATTGACAACAGGTTTTTAAATACAAGATTACTCAATGCTGGGTATAATACTGCAAGGACTCTTGCTTTGCTAGCAGGAAAGGACACTAAGACCTTTTGAAACGCAGTCGTATAGTCCAGCAATGTGCAGTACAGGTAGGTAGTATCCAGTAAGTCCGTTCCTAGGGATACATCTTTTGTGTGCATTGTGTGGGTTTATGGGTGTAGGGGAGCACATGTGTGCCATGGCATGCATGCAGAAGTCAGAGGGACAACTTACAGGAATGGGTCCTCTCCTACCTTGTCGGTCCTGGCAATCAGTTCCAGGTAACTCACATGTAGGAACGATCATGTTTCCCCTCTAAGGCATTTCCCTCGCCCTGGGAAAGAATGCATCTTACAGCAATGATTCCAAATATGAAAATGTGTAGAAACCCATTAGGAAGGGCTGGAAAGAGCCCTCTTGTCCTCAGAGGACCAGAGACAGATTCCCAGCACCCACATACAGCAGCCCACGACTCCCTGTAATTCCAGCTCCGGGGGATTTGATGCTGTCTTCTGCTGATATCTGTACTCACTCACTCTTCTGTGTGAGCATAGGCAACTATTTTTGAAGGGAGGGGGTTAAGACAGGGTCTCAGCATATAACCTCAGAGAGCCTAGAAGTCAGAGATCTACCTGTCTGCCTCCTGAGTGCTGAGATTAAACATTTGCTCCACCATGCTCAGCTAATATTAAAAAAAAAAACAGGCTGGAGAGATGGCTCAGTGGTTAAGAGCACTGCTTGCCCTTCTGAAGGTCCTGAGTTCAGTTCCCAGCAACCACATGGTGGCTCACAACCATCTGTAATGAGATCTGGTGCCCTCTTCTGGCCTGTAGGCATACATGCAGACAGAATACTGAATATATAATAAATAAATAGATTAAAAAAAGAAGCCACTATTAGTGCAATCTAAATAGCTGCACATGGTGTGTATGTCTACAGTCCCAAGATTTGGGAGTCCAGGTAGGAGGAACAGGAGTTGGAGGCTATCATTCGTTATATAGCACGTGCGAAGTCAGCTTATGCTAATGAGACCTTGTGTCCTCCATCTAAATGTCTAGAGGATGACACAGGGACATCGAGAATGTGTCAGATGGAGGGCAATAGCCTATATCACTTCCTCACAGACTATGGAGGAGGCATATTAACCCCGCATTGTGGATATGAAAATTTATCCAGGAATACTAAACCACCCAGTCTAGCTAATAAACCTGTTGCTACAGGCAGCTTTGTAACCGGAGCGCGCCTGGCTCTCAAGCGTGTGGTCTTTTTACAGTATCAATGACAGAATATGCAACCATTGAAAACAATGTTTTTAACTGGAGACAGTGGCACATGCCTGTAATCCCAACACAGAGGAAGCTAAGGATCATTCCTAGAAACGATAGAAGTTTGAGGCCAGCCTGACCAACATAACAAAATCCTTTCTGAAAATAAGAAAGATTAAAAACTTCTATTTTTAAAAATTTATACCTGTGGTGCATACCTTTAATCCCAGCACCTGGGAGGCAGAGGCAGGCAGATCTCTGTGAGTTCGAGACCAGCTTGGTCTACAGAGTGAGTTCCAGGACAGCCAGGGCTACACTGAGAAACCCTGCCTCAAACAAGACAAAACGGTTTATAGTAGGGGTTGGAGAAGCTAGTTCAGCAGAGTAAGAGCATATGCAGGGATTCGAATTCCATACCCAGCAGGTGTGTCAAGTGGCTCACAAACGCTTTTTTTTTTCATTTAAAAAATATTTTATTTGGAGAGGTGAGAGGAGGGGTGAGAGGGAGAACTGTGGTTGGAATTTACTTTTATTTTACAATTAAATTAAAAATGAATAAATTATAAAAAATCTTTATGTTGTGTGTATGAGTGTCTTGTCTGCGTATATGCATATGCACTGTGTGTGTGCCTGGTGCCTGCCAAGGCCAGGAAGAAGGCATCAGATCCCCTGGCACTGGAGTTGCAGACAGTTGTGGGCTGCAGTGTGGGTTCTGGTAATCAGACCAGGTCCTCTCCCAGAGTACGTGCTCGTTTTTTGTTGTTGTTAGTATTTTCTTTGTCATTTTTACATTGATGTTTATTGAGCTCTACATTTTCCTCTGTTCTCCTCCCCCCTTTAACCCTCTCCCAAGATCCCCATGCTCCCAGTTTACTCAGGAGATCTTGTCTTTTTCTACTTTCTACTTCCCAGGTATCTTCCCATATATCTATAAGTTTCTCTTAGTGTCTGCATTGTTGCCTAAGTTCTCTGGGATTATGGTTTGTAGGCTGGCTTTCTTTGCTTTATGTTTAAAAACCACCTATGAGTGAGTACATGTGATAATTGTCTTTCTGTGTCTGAATTGATGACTAAGGATGTTGAACATTTCCTTAAGTGTCTTTCAGCCATTTTAGATTCCTCTGTTGAGTGTTCTCTGTTTAGGTTTGTACTCCATTTTTTAAATTGGATTATGTGATCTTTTGATGACCAATTTCCTTGAGTTCTTTGTATATTTTGAAGATCAGATGTCTGTCTGATGTGGGGTTGGTGAAGATCTTTTCCCATTCTGTAGGCTGTCGTTTTGTCTTCTTGATTGTGTCCTTTGCTTTACAGAAGCTTTTCGGTTTCAGGAGGTCCCATTTATTAATTGTTTCTCTCAGTGTCTGTGCTGCTGGGGTTCTATTTAGGAAGTGGTTCCCTGTGCCAATGCATTCAAGTGTACTTTTCACTTTCTCCTCTATAAGGTTCAGTGTGGCTGGCTTTATGTTGAGGTCTTTGATCTATTTGGACTTGATTTTTTTGCATGGTGACAGATATGGGCCTATTTTCATTCTTCTACATGTTGATATCCAGTTGTGCCAGCACCACTTGTTAACTATGCTTTCTTTTTTCCATTTGATATTTTTTGCTTCCTTGTCAATGATCAGGTGTTTGAAGATGTGTGGATTGATATCTGGGTCTTCTATTCAGTTCCATTGGTCCTCCTGTCTGTTTTTATGCCAATACCAAGCTGTTTTCAGTACTGTAGCTCTGTAGTAGAGTTTGAAGGCAGGAATTATGATGCCTCCAGAAGTTCTTTTATTGTACAGGATTGTTTTGGCTATCCTGGGTTTTTTGCTTTTCAAAATGAAGTTGAGTACTGTTCTTTCGAGGTCTTTGAAGAATTTTGCTGGGATTTTGATGGGCATTGCATTGAATCTGTAGATTGCTTTTGGTAAGGTTGCCATTTTTACTATGTTAATTCTGTCTACCCAAGAGCATGGGAGATCTTTCCACTTTCTGGTGTCTTCTTCAATTTCTTTCTTCAAAGATTTAAAGTTTTTGTCATACAAGTCTTCCACTTGTTTGGATAGAGTTACTCTGAGATATTTTATGCTAGTTGTGGCTGTTGTGAAGGATGTTGATTCTCTGATTTCTTCCCCAGCCCTTTTATCATCCGTGGTCATTTTCATTGAATTTTAGGAAGTCTTTAATTTCCCCCTTTGTTTCTTCCTTGACCCATTGATGATCCAGATGAGCATTGTTTAATTTCCATGTGTTTGTGGGTTTTCTGGAATTAGTATTGCTGTTGACTTCTAGTTTTAAACCATGGTGATCTGATAAGGTACATTGGGTTATTCCAATTTTTTTTATATTTGTTGAAGTTTGTTTTGTTACCGAGTATGTGGTCAGTTTTTGAGAAGGTTCCATGAGGTGCTGAGAAGAAGGTATATTCTTTTCTGTTTGGATGGACTGTTCTATAGATGTCTGTTAAGTCTGTTTGAGTCATAACATCTGTTAGTTCTCTTATTTCTCTGTTCATTTTTGTCTGATTGACCTGTCCAGTGGTGAGAGGGGAGTGTTGAAGTCTCCCACTATTAGTGTGTGGGGTTTAATGTATGATTTAAGCTTTAGAAGTGTTTCTTTCACATATGAAGGTGCTCTTGTATTTGGGGCATAGATGTTCAGTAATGAAATTTCCTCTTGATGGATTTTTCCTGTGACTAATATGAAATGACCTTCTTTGTCTCTTTTGACTGATTTTAGCTTGAAGTCTATTTTGTTAGATATTAGGATAGCTACACCTGCTTGTTTCTTAGGTCCATTTGATTGGTACATTTTTTCCGAATCCTTTACAGACAGACAATATCTGTCTTTGAGGTTGAGATGTGTTTATTGTATGCAGAAGAAGGATGAATTCTGTTTTTGTATCCAATCTGTTAGTTGAGTCCTTTTACATTAAGGGACATAACGACCAGTGATTGCTATCTCCTATTTAGTTTTCATCGTTGGTGATGTTAATATGTGCGTTTTTTTCTTCTTTGGGATTTGCTGTTATTAGGTCATCAATTGTCTGTGTTTTTGTTTTGTTTTTGGGTTGGAGTTTTTTTTTCTAGTATTTTGTGTAGGGCTGGGTTTGTGGCTAGGTATCGGTGAAATCTAGATTTGTCATGAAATATCTTGTTTTGTCCTCCTATTGACAGTTTTGCTGGGTATAGTAGTCTGGGTTTGCATCCGTGGTCTCTTAATGTCCACATAATGCTTGACCCTGACCTACTGGCTTTCATTGTCTCCAATGAGAAATCAGGTGTAATTCTGATAGTTCTACTTTTATATGTTACTTGGTGTTTTTGCTTTGCAGCTCTTAATATTCTTTCTTTGCTCTGTATGTTTAGTGTTTTTATTATTATGTGGTAAGAGGATTTTTTTTTGGATCTAGTCTATTTGGTGTTCTGAAAGCTTCTTGTATTTTCACAGGCATATCTTTCTTTAGGTAGGGAAAGTTTTCTTCTATGATTTTGTTAAATAAATTTTCTTTTTTTAAAAATATTTATTTATTTATTTATTTATTTATTTATGCGACATTCTCTCTGTGTGTGTGCCTGAAGGCCAGAAGAGGGCACCAGACCTCATTACAGATGGTTGTGAGCCACCATGTGGTTGCTGGGAATTGAACTCAGGACCTTTGGAAGAGCAGGCAATGCTCTTAACTGCTGAGCCATCTCTCCAGCCCCGTTAAATAAATTTTCTGTGCCTTTAATTTGAACTTCTCCTCTTTCTATACCTATTATTATAAGATTTGGCCTTTTAATGGTGTCCCATATTTCTTGGATATTTTGGGTTAAGCTTTTGTTAGATTTAATGTTTTCTTTAACTGATGAGTCTATTTCCTCTATTGTATCTTCAGTGCTTGAGATTCTCTCTTTCATCTCTTGTATTCTGCTGTTCATGCTTGTGTTTGTGGTTCCTAATCATGATTTCTGTTTCTATAATTCCTTTGGCTTGTGTTTTCTTTATTGTTTCTATTTCAGTTTTCAAGTCCTGAATACTTTCTTTTATATGTTTGATTTCTTTTTTTAGTTTTCTTTAAGTGATTTGCTATCTTCTAATTTTTTGTTTGTCTTTTCCTCAAATTCTCTTTTTTAAAATATTTTTTATTGTTTATTGGTGTGAAGGTGTCAGATCCCCTGCAACTGGATCTTCAGACAGTTGTGAGCTGCCATGTGGGTGCTGGGAATTGAACCCGGGCCCTCTGGAAGAGCAGTCAGTACTCTTAACCACTGAGCCATCTCTCCAGCCCCTCCCTCAAATTCTTTAAGGGACTTTCTCGTTTCATCTTTAAGAATTTCAAATGTTCTCTTGAAGTTATTTTTTAGTTCATTTTCTTCTGGTGCATCCATATTTGTTTGTTCAGGTCTTGCTGTTGTAGGGTCTTTAGGTTTTACTGGTGCTGTGTTGCTCTTTGTGGTGTTTGTGTGATCTTACCTTTTCTATTTATCTTTTCCTCTAATGGGTGTGGTTGGGGCTATCTGAGATTCTGTCGGATAATCTTCTAGGTGCCAGTGAATCCAAAACTCAATTGGTTGTTCCTTGTGGTACAGTCAGGGTCACAGTTCTAGTTACCCCATTGGTTACTCGGTGTTCCTGGAGATAGCTCAGTGCTCCTGTACCCTGATCTGCTCATTGGTAGTTTGGTGTCTCAGGCCTACTTTGGCCTAGGTTGCTGGCTTTGCCCTGTTTTTGTAAATCCTGGTCTGGATCCGCTTCTGCAGAAGTCCCTGGCTTGGAGTTGAACCTCCTGTTCTGGTGGAGATCACTGATTCTGGAGATGGTCAGTGGCTCAATCCTGATCCACCAGTGTCCTGGGACTGGATTTGCTCCTAGATTCTGCTCCTGGTGGAGCTATTCGCTCTGTGTCCTGCCTAGGTAGCTGGTTCTGTCCCACTCCAGTTCTGGTGGAGATTGCTGACCCTGAGTCAGGTCGCTGGTTCAATTCTGGTCTGCCAGTGTCCCAGGGGGGAGGGGACTAGATTTGCTCATGGCTTCTGCTCCCCCCTCCTTTTTTTTCTTGTTTTTTCAAGAGATTTTCTCTGTGTAACAGACCTGGCTGTCCTGGAACTCACTCTGTAGAATAGGCTGGTCTTGACTCAGAAATCTGCCTGCCTCTGCCTCTCAGTTCTGGGATTAAAGGTGTGTGCTGCCACCACTGGGTTCACAATTACTTTAAAACTACAAGGGAAAGCCGGGCGATGGTGGCGCACGCCTTTAATCCCAGCACTCGGGAGGCAGAGGCAGGCAGATCTCTGTGAGTTCAAGACCAGCCTGGTCTACAAAGCTAGTTCCAGGACAGGCTCCAAAACCACAGAGAAACCCTGTCTCGAAAAACCAAAAAAAAAAAAAAAAACCTACAAGGGATCCAATACCATCCTTCCTCTAACCTCCAAGAACACCTGCACTCACATGCACATAATTTAAAAAAATAAAATCTTGGGCTGGAGAAATGGCTCAGTGGTTAAGAGCACTGATTGCTCTTCCAGAGGACCCGGGTTCAATTCCCAGCACCCACATGGTAGCTCAAAACTGTCTGAAGATCCAGTTCCAGGGGATCTGATACTTCACACCAATGCACATAAAATAAAAGTTAAATAAACCATAAAAATGAATAAAATATTTTAAAAGGCTAGGCTAGTATAATTACTTCTCTGGTGATATATATGTTGTTGCTGTTATACCAGTTTCTTCTATCTTGATTCATGCTTGTCCACCATTGCACTAAATTCTTGTGCTGCTGAGCATCTACAAAATGCATTATTCTTATTTCTTTACTTATCATTGACTGTCTGCTTCTTGAAAAAAAATACAATGTTTTCTCATGAAAAATAAAAGCATACTGTCTGGATCTAGGGGTGCACACCTATACCCTAGCACTTGGGGAATAGATGTAAGAGAAAGTGAACTCCAGGCCAACCTAGGCTACATAATGAGATGTCTCAAAACTAACAATTGTGATTTATGCTGTAACCCCAGCAGGCAGAAGGCAGAGTCAGAATTCCTTGAACTTCTAGGTCAGCCTGCTCTACACACTAAGTTCCAGACCAGCAAGGGCTAATACCAACCAAATGAGCATTTTTAAAATTTTTAATTATTTAATGTTCTGAGACTGAGTTTCTCTGTGTATAGCCCTCGCTGTCCTGGACCTTGCTCTGTAGATAAGGCTAGCCTGGAATTTAGGGATCTGCCTGCCTCTGCTGCCTGGCTAAATGAGCATCCTTAACAGGCAGGTAGGTGATACTAACATGGCACAGAACGAAGCATTGCTTCAACCTCTGTCCTTCCCGACAGCTTTACCCACAAGTTTTCACCAGCTTTACAGCAGGTGACCGAGTACCTGACCGCAGTAGCTCCCCCATTTGAAGAATACTTTGAGACATCTTGCTGGGGTGGTGCTGCTTGTGCTTGGATGAGCAGACATCTCATTCGGCTGCTTCTGCCCTGGTCCCCTGGCTGCTGAGAATACTTTACCTTTGGGCTTTTCCCCAGAAGTTCTCATCGGTGTGTCAAGGGCTACATAGCAAGGTGCCACCAATAAATGGGTAATCCACTGGGCTCTGAGGTCCCGGCCATCTGTATTTCTGCACTTGTTAGCTTTGTGTGTAGAGCTTAAACCTGTACTTAAGAGGAACAGTGCAAAATACGTATACTCTGTGTCCCGGAAGCTTTGTTTTTGAGATGAATTTAGAGGGTAAGGAGTACAAACACGACACCAACAACCAGGAATGTGTATGTAGGCGTTTTCACAACAGGGCTATATTCTTGGCTGATCTACTGTGATATATATCAAGCCGGGTGATGGTGGCGCACACCTTTAATCCCAGCACTTGGGAGGCAGAGACAGGCAGATCTCTGTGAGTTCAATGTTAGTCTGGTCTTCAAAGTGAGTTCCAAGAAAGGCTCCATAGCTAGAGAGAACCCCTGTCTTGAAAAACCAACGTTTGAATTAAAGGCATATAGTATCATGTCAGCTAAAGGCAATTTTTATTTCACTTTTTAGATAGTCTCACATATCCCAGACTGGCCTAGAACTCCTTCCATAGACAAAGATGACCCTGAAACTCCTTTCCTGTGGGTCCTGCAGATTAAAAACAGGTTCTAAGACTTGGTGGCAGCCGACTTTATCTGCTCAGCAAACTCACCAGTTTTTTTAAATTATTTTTTTAGCCAGCCTTGCACTTTATTGCCCTTCCATTAGGCCTTGACCTTACACTTGTGTAGTGGGTATAGCCTTTCCTTCTTCAGGTTCTCTTCGTGCTTGGTGAGCCGGCGGCACATGGCCCTAGTTTTCTTGGATTTCAGGTCTGAAGGCTTGTACTTCTTGCCCTTGTAGAATTTCCTGGGGTTTTCCTTTTGAGTCTGGCTAATGACAATGAGGACATGGACGATGGATTTGCAGAGAGCTTGCATGTGGCACCGCCTGTTACTTTGGCCTTGCAATGCTGGAGCACCTTCAAATTGTCCAGTTGTTTTAGCGGCTCCTCTTCCTCCTTTTTGCTGCACAGGTCCCGAGCCTTAATCGTGGCCATGGCTGTGGTGCTCACCGCTGAAGCCGCCTGGTCCAAGAGCTAAATCACCACCAGCTCTATTCCAAAGATTTAAAAGTAATTTTAAGATGGGTATGGGAGACAGAGGCAGGAAAACCATAGGACTGAAGCCATATTGAGCTAGGTCAGCCAGGCAACATGGCTAAGGACAAGGAAAATAAAAGGATAATAGTCTGTTTTTTGAAAAGTAACTTTATTGGTGTGGTGGTGCACACCTTTACTCTCGGCATTGTGTGAGTTTGAGGAGAGCGGGGTCTAAACAGTGAACTCAGGCAGCCAGGGCTTCAGTGCGAGGCTTTCTGCCTAGCCTTATAGAACCTTTTTATTTTTTTTTGTTTTTTTTTGTTTTTTTGTTTTTCGAGACGGGGTTTCTCTGTGGCTTTGGAGTCTGTCCTGGAACTAGCTCTTGTAGACCAGGCTGGTCTCGAACTCACAGAGATCCGCCTGCCTCTGCCTCCCGAGTGCTGGGATTAAAGGCATGCGCCACTATCGCCTGGCTTTATAGAACCTTTTTAAAGAGGGGAAAAACCCCCACCAATTACTTTATTTTTCTGTATGCATTTTTCAAACACTTTCTTTAAATAAGCATTGTTTTCATTTTACTGAGTCATCACTAAGTGGCTTAGTCGATCTCTCTTGACTTGGCAGGAATCTACCTCATAACAGACTAATAGCCCCAAAGGGGATGAATGAATTACTTCAGCAATAACTCTGGGGGCTGATGAGTGAGTTTAGAAAGTGAGTGAGCCAGGCATTGGTAGCACACGCCTTTAATCCCAGCACTTCAGAGGCAGAGGTGGGTGGATCTCTGAGTTCGAGGCCAGCCTGGTCTACAGAGCTAGTTCAGGACAGGTTCCAAAGCTACAGAGAAACCCTGTCTCAAAAAAAAAAAAACATTATATAAACGCTGACAGAATAACCTTGGGCAATATTTTACTACCATGTATACAGCCTTGTATGCATGTGCCCCAAGACATGTATGATAGGTTCCCCTGGGGTGTCTTATTCAACTCTTCTCCATCTTAGTTTTGACAGTACCATACCCAGATCATGTCATTTCCTGGAATGGCAGACTAGGAATATTCGGGGATCCTCTGTCTAACAAGCACAAGCCACAGTCCTGCATGTCTTATGTGGATGCTGGAAACCTGAATTCTGTTCCTTGTGCTTGTACGGCAAGACTTTACCAGCTGAGCCATAACCCACTCCAAGACAGGATCCCCCCGCCCCCCGTAAGCCAAACTGTATGCAGCTTTATTAAAGCCACTTTCCATAAACAATGATGATTTTCCAGGCAGGACATGGGCAGACAATCACTAACAGTACACAAGAGCTTCCAAAGTCCTTTCTTGTATCGACTACCAAAACCAGAAAGCCACTATTCAAATGAGTCTTCACTTTTTTTGTTGTTTTTTTTTTTTGTTTTTTCGAGACAGGGTTTCTCTGTGATTTTTGGAGCCTGTCCTGGAACTAGCTCTTGTAGACCAGGCTGGTCTCGAACTCACAGAGATCCGCCTGCCTCTGCCTCCCGAATGCTGGGATTAAAGGCATGTGCCACCACTGCCCAGCATGAGTCTTCATTTGATGTTCTGAAAGGGGGAGGAGCTTAGAGTTAGGGCTGACATTTTACATTGAGGATGTCTGACAACTTTTCACAAGTCGACCCTGACTTTCAGGAAATGAAATGAAAACGGCAGAATTATCAATCTGAAGATCCACAATCTTTTAGAGAAGGAACCGCTGCTCTTTTGTTTGTTTTGTTTTTCGAGACAGGGTTTCTCTGTGGTTTTGGAGCCTGTCCTGGAACTAGCTCTTGTAGACCAGGCTGGTCTTGAACCTACAGAGATCCGCCTGCCTCTGCCTCCCAAGTGCTGGGATTAAAGGCGTGCGCCACCACCGCCCGGCTACCGCTGCTCTTTTGAGGACACTCAATGATGTTATCACTGTCAAGTCCAGATTGCCCAATAGACTGGCAAAACCAGTTTTGGGGGTCAGGTTCCGACGGCCTCTGGTCTTACGGGAGTTAAGTATATGTTGACCGTGGAGGGAGAGGATATAAAAATGAATTTAGTTTTCCCACAAGATAGGATTTTATACATGGAAGAAACAGGAACTTAAGTACATGATTCCTTCCGAGAGAAGGGTGGACTATTCATTTTTAGTTTTAACTATATGAGTATTTTGCCTGCATGTATGTGTATATGTGCACGGTTCTGAGCTGCCCTGTGGGTGCTGAGAACTGAACTGGGTCCTCTGGAAGAACAGTCGTAACTCTTAACTGCTGGACACCTCTCCAGCCTGATAGCTGGACTATTTTTACATTTTATTTCTTTCATGCACAGTGCAAAAAACAGACTCCAAATTAAACAAGGAACCAATATTAAAATATTTATTAATTCAGCATGTGAGAAACTTAATAGTTATGTTAATATTGAAAGTCTTATTCCTTTCAGAATAATGATAATAATGATTGTACAATTTATATACTGCAATAAATATGATTAGTTAGTAGCAGACTCCAAACTTCCTCTTGTTTCTGAAAAGGTCGTTTGATTTACTATGATCCACCAAGAAATACCTAAATGGGGGGAAAAAACAGAAACAAAACTCATGAGTATCAGGCCCCCATTACCATTATTATTATATTTACCATTTTTATTTTCGAGACAGGGTTTCTCTGTGGCTTTGGAGCCTGTCCTGGAACTAGCTCTTGTAGACCTGGCTGGTCTCGAACTCAGAGATCCGCCTGCCTCTGCCTCCCGAGTGCTGGGATTAAAGGCGTGCACCACCACCGCCTGGCTTACATTTACTGTGTGTGTGTGTGCGCGCGCGCGCGCGTGCACGAGTGCACATGTACATGGGTGTCAGGACAGCTTTGTGGGTCCAGGGGATTAAGCTCACATAATCAGGCCTGACAGCAGCTGGTCTTCCCTGCTAGGCCATCTTGTGAGCACAAGGTCTAGATTTTATTTATTTATTTTTTTATTTTTTTTATTTTTTGGTTTTTTGAGACAGAGTTTCTCTGTGGCTTTGGAGCCTGTCCTGGAACTAGCTCTGTAGACCAGGCTGGTCTCGAACTCACAGAGATCCGCCTGCCTCTGCCTCCCGAGTGCTGGGATTAAAGGCGTGCGCCACCACCGCCTGGCAAGGTCTAGATTTTAAACAGAAAACTGTTAGGTAAGCACAGAACCTGACTCAGCTAGTGTTAATGTGAGCATATAAAAGCACCTTGCATTTGAAGATAGGTACAACTAGAAAGAAACAAACTTTAAGGATTACAAATACAGTGCAATCAACATTCTCATTTTGCAAGTTAATATTGAGCTTTTACGGTGTCAGTATTGGGTGTCCCTGATCTCCACCTGGTGGCACTGCTGAGCAGTACCTATTGGGTGCCAGTTTGCTCACTCACTGGAAGGTGGTGGCACCTAGAGATGGGCTGGGTTAGAGGACTCAGCTGAGGAAGGCTGTGCCTTGACATGTGTTTCCTGCCCCTGCCACTCCCTGCCTGATTCTTTCTATCTTTGTTTTTTAAAGATTTATTTATTATATGTACAGTGTTCTGCCTGCAAGTATGACTGCAGGCCAGAAGAGGGCACCAGACCTCATTACAGATGGTTGTGAGCCACCACGTGGTTGCTGGGAACTGAACTCAGAACCTCTGGAAGAGCACATAGTGCTTTTAACCCGAGCCATCTCTCCAGGCCTGATTCTTTCTATCTTGATGTCATCCTCTGTCTGGCCACAGTATGAAAATGAGCCATGGCCGTGGGCTGCAATCTTAGAATCTTGGCTACTTTAAACTGTCTCTCTTCAGTATTTGTCATGACAGTGTCTAGCCAGAAGACAATGACAGACACGAACACAGCTAGCTATTTACAGAAGGTAAAATGCAGGTGTAGGGGCTGGAGAGATGGCTCAGAGGTTAAGAGCATTGCCTGCTCTTCCAAAGGTCCTGAGTTCAATTCCCAGCAACCACATGGTGGCTCACAGTCATCTGTAATGGGGTCTGGTGCCCTCTTCTAGCCTGCAGGCATACACACAGACAGAATATTGTATATATAATAAATAAGTAAATATTAAAAAAAAACTTTAAAAAAATGCAGGTGTACTAGAGCATGTCAAAAGGCCCTGGGGTAAACCCCTGGGGTTTTACTCACTGCTGAGCCATTAGGCAGCAAATGACTCAGGCAGGTCACTTGGCCTGTGGGGCTTAGTGATCTCATGGTTGTACAATGCATTGCTCATGTTCATGGGGAGCATAATTATGTGCACATAATAGTTGACACTGGAGCTGGCACAGTGCTGTTTGCCTTTCATCACAGTACTGCAGGGGCAAGGCAGGAGGATCTGTGAGCTTGAGGTCGGCCTGGTCTACAGAGCGAGTTACAGGACAGCCAGGTTGCCAAGTGATAATGATCACAATTGATGGTGCTAGGCTACTCACCACACACACTGTTTAAACAGTCTGTTAGCACAGTGTTCTCAACCTGTGGGTCATGACCTCCTTGGAAAACCTTTTATCTACAAAAATACATTGTGATTCATAACAGAAGCAAAGCTATAGTTATAAAGTAGCAATAATAATACTCTTATGGTTGCGGGCCCTCATAACATGAGGAACTGCTGTGCTGTTAAGGGCCAAAGTGCTTAAAGAAGACACTTTATAGCTTAGTAGAGTCTTAGGCCGGGTGGTGGTGCTGCACGCCTTTAATCCCAGCACTCGGGAGACAGAGGCAGGCGGATCTCTGTGAGTTTGAGGTCAGCCTGGTCTACAAACAAGAGCTAGTTGCAGGATTGGCTCCAAAGCAACACAGAGAAACCCTGTCTCGAAATCCGCCCCCCCAAAAAAAGAAGAGTCTGCTGCTGTACTAGCAGCAAACTCAGGCTTCCTGGGTCTTCCACCTGCATCAAGAGGACATACTGGGACACTGGGTGGCACACTGAGACCATCTAGGTTTGTGTATATACACTGTGATGTTGGCATAACACCATGCTCAGAGGGAACCCAGTCATATGATACGTTAATGTACCGGCACATACAAATGTGACTGTTGCTTGAATATACAGAGTCAGTTGCTGTAGTGATATTTTGTCTTAACAAATAAAGCTTGCCTGAAGATCAAAGTGCAGAGCTAAGCCACTAGAGGCCAGGCACACACCTTTAATCCCAGGACTCGGGAGGTAGAGGCAGAGGGTTACCCTGGGCTACATGAATTGACCCAGTCTTGAAGAGAAAGAGCTCACACAAAGTGATCCCGGCACTAGGGATTCTACAGCACTAGGGTGGTAGAGACAGGGGTGATATGGGTAGGAAGAGAGAAGAATATAAGGTGGGAGGAGACAGGAGCTCATTGCCGTCTGAACAGCAGCCTGAGGCAGCAGTCTAAACAGTCAAACTGAGTGGAGTCTGAGGAAGCAGTTAGTCAGAGGATGCAATCTGAGGACAGGATGGCCCTTTTGGTCTAAGGATTCGGTAGAGGTAAAAGGTCTGTCTAGTGGCTGCTGCTCTGCTTCTCTGACCTCTCAGTTTTCACCCCTAATATCTGGCTCTGGTTTTTATTATGAACAATTAGAATTTGTGCTACAAGTTGCAAGATTAGAAATAGAGATAGTAGGGCTGGCAAGGTGCTTAGCATATAAAAGTGCTTGCCATGTAAACTCAACAATCTTAATTTCATCTCCAGAATCCATAGTGGAAGGACTGACCTCTATATGTGTATGCATGTGAACAGGGGTGCACACACACACACACATGCATACAAGCACGCATATGCAAATAATAATTTAATTAAAATCTATAAATGGTCTCATTTGAATTGGAGCAATAATTAGCTGGCTTTACCTTCAGGATTTCACACGGAGCTGCGTTTGGTGGCACAGGCTTCCCACAATGCTTTGAATACTCAGTTATCAAAGCTGATGCTTCATCTAAACTGGAACCAGAAAGAACAAGGTGGACGTGAGGAGACCCTTGGGGGTGATTCCTGTGGTGATGACTTCAACAATATATAGATGTCATAACGTGTCAAACTGTATTCTTCACATAAAGTTTATTACACAGCCCAGTTTTAACTCAAAAATTAACATTCATCCATATACGACAATGGAATCATGACTGGATCCTGAGGATAAACAAGCAGCTGGAGTCATGGAATGTGGAGGAGAATGGGCACCCCTGAGTGGCCAGCTGGAGGATGGAGCCAAGGCCAATTTCTCTGACCGCACTTTCCCTTCTAGAGTATCAGTTGTATTTCCCTTCTTTCTTTCCATACCCAATCCTGGCTCCAGCTCAAGCAGCTCCGTTTCTCAACTTGTGGGTGCAGAAAGCTAACTGACCAAGCTTAGCAAGAACTGCATGTTACATAAGACCAGCAGTGCGCCACGCAAGCATTGAGGAAGAAAGTTGTAATTTAGGGTTTGGAGCAGGACTATGAGAAGCCTATTTTGAGGATCCAGACAGCTCCTTTAATTACTGGATGACAGATTCATGTTCCAAGGTTCCAAGACACGGGAAGATGAACTCCTGAGACTGCAGGAGTGCCCGGCTTACAACTGCAGCCTCAGGTTCAACCACACAGCTCGAGAATGGCTGCTTTTCTCCAGAATCAAGACACAGTTTAAGGAAATTCTACAGTAAATTGATGTCTCCCCATGTTAACTTACCTCGAATCATTTGCCAAATAGTTTACCAATTCGGTGATATTGTTGGTGTTTATCATATGCCATTTCAACAATTGAAAATATTTTGTCTTTGCCAAAATTCCAAATTCCTTCTTATTTATGACATGATTCAGAATCAGACTTCTAATCTATGGAATGAAAGTTATCATTATATCAAAAATGTATTTAATCCTAAATCTTCGCCAATGACGAATTCCCAACAGGGTTGAGATGTCAGTCTTTGGCATTAAGGCTCCGGGAGGGGCACACGGCTCAGTGCAGTGTATAAATACAGAGCTACTGTTGGTACGCACTTGGGTGTTTTTAAAGTGAGGAAGAGGATCTAATTACAAGTATAAAAGGGTACGGTTTCTCTAGGGGGCACAGCAGTAAACAAGACAGCCATGGCACCTGCTTTTTATCTTTTACGTAACAGTGGGGATTGAAACCAGGCTCCTGAGTATGCTCGTGAGTGCTCTACCACCGAGTCACATCCCCAGGAACCTGACGAGTGGAGGAACAGTATTTTGGAGATAAGAATTACCTTCTATGCTCAGACACAGCAAACGAAACGAAACTGCCCTTACTTGATTTGAAAATCCTGCTAGTTGGCCCGTGTTCATATGTTCTTCTAACTGCTGTAAAATGATCTGAGCATCACATGATTCCAGGAAATTCTAGGGGGAAAAATTAAAGCATAATTAAAAAGGGTTATTATTACTAGTTGCTGTCAAGTCTGGAAAGTTTTAAAAATTTTTGTAGGATTCTTTAGTTTGGTAACTGGGCCTGAACCCACTTGGTAGAGTGTCTGCCCCAGACTTAACCTGGGCGAGCAGAGTGGAGCATGCCTGTAGTCATGACACTCAGGTGGAGGAAGACCATCCCTGGCTACGCAGTGAACTGGAGGCCAGTCTGGGACACACAAGACCAAGGGAGGGGAAAGAAGCACAAAACTAGACCAGAGGAAGGAGAGTGACATTCACTGGAGTTGTGTAACTCTCTTCAGGGTCAATTTTGTACACACTTTTACTTAAACTAAAAGTTCATCTGTTCTATTAAATATTGAAAAAAATGAGCTGGGTGGTGGTGGTGCACATCTTTAATCCCAGAACTTGGGAGGCAGAGGCAGGTAGATCTCTGAGTTTGAGGCCAGCCTGGTCTACAGTTCCAGGACAGCCATAGAGAAACCCTGTGTTGAAAAAGAAAACAAAACAGTTGAAAAAAATAAGATGCATGTGCCACACCTAGCCAGTCTCCCCAGACAACAGAACAATGCCTAAGCGCCTTTTAAGATGCCCTGCAGCTACACGTCAGTCAGTCTTGCTACGATCCATCAGCTGCTTCCCCCACACTGAGCTTTATAGGTCTGGTGAATGAAAAGGCACTCTTCCGAGGGACAGGCAGTACGTCCTGGCAACCCGAGAGGAACAACATACAAGATACCTTAATCTGCTGATGTCTTTTCTCAGAGTGGGGCATGAGCATCAGACAAGTCAGTGCAAAAGCGGGAAGCTCTAGCTGGACATACTGCTTGGCGACTCCCATCATGTCCAGGTCATCCGAAACTGGGCATCTTCGAGGAGAGGCAGTAATTAGTGACTTGACAGATTACTACACCACATTAGCTTCTCTTTCTACTGAACTTCCCGTTCACCGTCCATTACTTTAAATGCCTAAGTGCTGCTACACAGTACATTTTTACTCGTTAGGAATGAGCCTTTGAGAGCAATCCTAGAGGCAAGAGGATCAGGCCAGCCTGGTCTACAGAGCGAGTTCCAGAAGCCAGGTCTACATAGAGAAACCCTGTCTAGGGTGGTGGTGGGGCAACAAAAACAAACAAGGAAAATTCTTAGATGCCCTGGGTCCATGTGACAACACTTCAGAACTGAGCAAGAAAAGGCACTGTAAACCTGCAGCACTAATCTCAGAGTGCTGCGACCATCAGCTTTGGAGAAAACTTTCCAGCACATGTGGAAAGCAGGCGGTGCAAAACTAATAGATGCGCTGGGCGGCGGTGGTGCACGCCTTTAATCCCCCTGTGGTCAAGATGTTGACTGGAAGGGAACATCAAGGCAACAAGTCTAACATTCATGAGAAAACACACATCTACTTACTCTAGGATGGCGATGAGACTCTCACGGCAATCTGATAACTGACTGGGTCTCAAAGGGCAGGAGGCTGCAGAAGAAAGGGTAACAAACACACAGGCACTCATCATCAATGCCACAGTCAGCCAGGCATGGTGCGGGAGGCTGAGGTAGCAATGCTGTTTAAAGCTAGCCTGGGCTATAGTGCAAAGCCCTGTCTTACCACAAAACAACCCCAAAATGCTACTGTGGATGTTGAGAGGCCAGAAGCTTACCTGAGAGCAGAGGGATCTGGATCACACGCTGCCAGGCCTTGCTGAAGTAGGGGACCTGTGGAAATATGGGCACTGAGGAATTCTATCAAAGCTTCTATCATGCATGCTAGGACTAAAACCATATGTCCATATTGAGCATCCCTGTCATGATTCCTACATGATACTGTATTACAGTTACTTATATAGCATTACGCGTTATGAGTGATGTAGAAATGACTTAAAATATACACTGGTGAGACGGCTCAATGGATAAAGGTGACTGGAGTTTGATGGGACCCATATGGTAGAAGGTGAGGACTCCCACAGGCTGTCATCTGACTGCCACCCACAAACACGCATCCACCCAAAATAACTAAGTAAAATAAATAAAAAAATAAATTTATAGAAAGAAGTGAGTATGCTACATGCAAATAGTATGCTTTTTCATACATGGGATTCAGCCAAAGATTATGGAATCTGCAGGGTGGTGCTGTCCTAGAACTAACCCTCACAGAGAGTAAGGGCCTACTATATTTGCATATATTTGGCAGTAAAAGAAATGAAGAATGGAAAAATGCTATAATGTGGTGTTTAGCTATAGGAGAGAAGTCAGACATGGAAGGTCACGTATTGATGTGAAATGTCTAAAACAAATAAATCCATACAAAGACTAGGAGTCCCGAGGGGTTGGAAGAAGGGAAGGATGGCTATCGGATATGGGGCTCTTTTTTCTTTTTCTTTTTTTGGGCAGTAACTAGGGACTGAATCTAGGGCCTCATGCATGCTTCCCTGAGCAACAGTCCCAGCTCTGAGGTTTCTTTTTGAAGTGAGGCAAACATTTTAATATTAGCTCATAGTGGTGGTCAGCCACCGAATGACACTCTTTTGAAAAAGGGGATTCTCCCTTCATAAACAAAGATAGCTCTATCTACGATCGTGAGACTGAACATCTCCCGATCCTCCTGTGACATGGAAACAGCACCTTAAGGGCTCAGAGTCGCAGCTGCTCACGCAGAGGACACAAGTCCATTTTCCAGCAGCTATGTCAGGTGGCTCACAGCTGCCTTTACTCCAGCTCCAGGTGATCCAACCCCCTTCTCTGACCTCCTCAAGCCCTTCACTCATGTGCACACAGACATAATTAAAGAAAAATAACACTTTAAAACATGACTGCATTTATGTGTGTGCACACATACCAGTATATTTGTTTATTATTGTTTTTGAGAAAGGGCTGGCCTGGCTCTGCCTTCTGAGTGCTGGGATTAAAGGTGTGCGCCACCACTGCCTGGCCACCAGTATATTTGTGTAACAGGAAAGTACCTCTAAAAGGATTAGTAAAGGGAAATATTATTGTTTTTGAGAAAGGGCTTGTCTGTGGAGCCTTGGCCATCCTGGAACTCGCTCTGTAGACTAGGCTGGCCTGAACTCACAGATATCTGCTTGTCTCTGCCTCCTGAGTGCTGGGATTAAAGGCGTGCATCACTACACCTGGCAAAAGAGAATTTTAATATTTTACTTCGTATATTTTCACAATTCTAATAAACTAAGAATAAATTACCTCATTTTTAAAACCTTTAAAAAATGTTACTTATTGTGAGCAAGTGATGCAGCAGGCCGAGGACAACTGTGGGCATTGTTTCTCTCATTCCACCATGTGGGACCCAGGATTTGAATTCAAGCCGTCAGGCTTGATGGCCAGTGCCTATACCACTGAGCCGTCTCTCCAGCCCCTAAATGATCTTATTTTATTCTTAATTCATTTTTATTTTACGTGCATTGGTATTTTGCCTGCATGTAAGTCTGTGTGAGGGTTTCAGATCTTAGAATTATACATAGTTGTGAGCAGCCAGGTGGGTTCTGGGAGCTGAACCTGGGTCCTCTAGAAGAGCAGTCAGTGCTCTTCACCACCGAGACAACTCTCCAGCCCCTAAATGATCTACTTCTGTACATTGATTATGTAGGTGCACAACTCATGAGATTGAAAAAGAATGGATGAAGCCTCAACTTTAAAGATGTTTAGGTCTCTGCGAGGGTACAGTGTGGACTGAGATAGATAAGCACTCTGTGATCCCAGGTCAGTGTGGACTGAGATAGATAAACACTCTGTGATCCCAGGTCTCTGAGAGGGTGGTCCAGTGGATATAAAATAACAGCTCTATGACAAAGGCTGGAGCAGAACCAAATGGCTCACGAAGCCTGGGACTCAGAAGGCGAGATGGCAGCGGAGGATGCTGGGACGCCATCCTAGGCTTATCTGCTCTGTTCTTTACTACGAAGCTGACGGCTCAGTACAAGGTGCCCAGAAACTACGAAGCACAGAGATTAAACTCAGTGAAATGTCCCTCAAAGGAAAAGCACACACCTGCCATAATGAATGGACACTAGAAATGGAGGATAAAACTTTTCTCAGGTAAGGAATCTGTAAAAGAGAAGAAAATTTAAGAATTTTAAGATTACCAAAATGCTAAATTTCAACACCTCAACACAAAATATTAGACATTTAAAAAAAAAATTGAGATAGGGCTTCACTCTACAGCCCAGGCTGGCCTTCAATTCCTGGGCAACCACAATAGTGCTGGGACTGCAGTGTACCAGCACATCTGGCAACTGTGCACAACAGTGCTGGGACTGCAGTGTACCAGCACATCTGGCAACTGTGCACAACAGTGCTGGGACTGCAGTGTACCAGCACATCTGGCAACTGTGCACATTTCCCCCCTTTTCTTTCTGAGACAGGGTTTCATGTAGCACAGAATGGCTCAAACCATGGCCCCACACCTCTGACTCCCGTGCCTTCCTGCCTGAGCACTGGGTTTCTTACAACACTGCTATGGAGCCCACGCTTTCGCACTGCTTGTGAAGCAGTCCCGAGGAGCATTCTCAACCCCCCAAGGCCATTTTGAGCTTAACTTTCTCTACCAGTCCTTGAGTCTGGCAGGCTCAAGAGCAAAGGCTTGCAGCATACATCAAACCCGGTGCTGATTCAACACGTGTGGGGGATGCTGTGCTTCAGGAAGCCCCGAGTCTTACTTACCATGTTGAAGCCAAGAAGCTTCTGCAAGAGTCCATTCCAAAGTTGTAGGTCATAGATTTTGTATTCTAAACAAAGCTCTGCTACCAATCGTACTGCCTAAAAGCCAAAACACCACAAGAAAACAACAAAATTACACTGCTTTAAGATACCGGTAATGGAAGAGTACCTTTATGAAACACATGGGCATACCCCACAAATGTCTAATGCCTAATCTCAGTGAGGGACTCCATTTCCTTTCCTTTCCTGCTTCTAACCAAGAACAGCTGGCCTCATTTCTGTCCCAGTTCCAGCTGCAACAGTAAGGCGATTTGGCGGGAAAGAATGGCAGCCCTCCTACAGGGCGGGCCTTGGAAGGAAGTACAAGTGCTCTCTCTTACAGGGTAACTAGCCCATGTACTCTAAGGTTGGAAAGGGCCTTCCAAATTGCCTTATCGTTCCAAACTGCAAGCTGCAAATGCAGGCAAGGTCTAGGGCATTAGACCTCTGGGGGCAAAGGTAGGTGACTGAGCGACTCGCACTGCATAGTTAAGGAAAGGAGTGCCATGCCTGGCCATGCGTGGTGACTCTACGTACCATAGGTTCGTGGCTGTGGTTCTTCCACAAGCCCTTAATCATTCCTTCTTTGGGACTGTTGCAAAATAGTTCATATGTGATGGGAATATTCAACGTCTCAAATGATGCCAGGAAAGTTATACATTTCAGATAGGATCTAGAAAACAGAGGTGTTTCTAAGTATCATTCTTATGGTTCACATTTATATCTAAAACCAAAGCTACCACAGGGCCACAGGAGGTAATCTTGTTCATTTAGGCTTCCAGATACCTTCACAGGGTAAAGTATAGATAGAAATCATTTGAACAAGAGAACATCCAGTCTCTGGAGAAACGATGAAGACAAGAAGTTCTCATAAGCCTGTTTCCCCTTTGCCAAAACATCAGGAATCAAGGTAATGGGATTACATTTATTTATTTATTTATTTATTTTGGTTTTTTCGAGACAGGGTTTCTCTGTGGCTTTGGAGCCTGTCCTGGAACTAGCTCTGTAGACCAGGCTGGTCTCGAACTCACAAAGAAACACCTGCTTCTGCCTTGCGAGTGCTGGATTAAAGGTGTGCGCCACCATCGCCTGGCTATGGGATTGCATTTATAGAGCAACTAGGAAGCAGCCATTCCTTCAATCAAGGCTCAGAAGCTATCGGTCAGATATAAATAGAAAAAATAAAATCTGTTTGTTTGTTTGTTTCTTCCTTCCTTTCTTTTGTTTTCCAAGACAAAATTTCTCTATATTAGAGTCCTGGCTGTCCTGGATCTTGCTCTGTAAACCCAGCTGGCCTTGAACTCACAAAGATCACAAAGATCTCTGTTTCCTAGCACTGGGATTAAAGGTGTGCACCACAACCTGGCTGCTTCTTTCTATTACAATAAATTAGTTCTACTTACTTCATTTCTTCAATGGGCTTTTTGAAGAGAGATTCTATCATTTCCTTGTCAGCCAAATAGAGGAGACACTGAAGAGCTCGTGTCTTGTGGGCAAAGGTTAACTGGCGCATGCCCAGTGTCTGTAAAACCAAGAGGTTTGGGGGGTTGAGCTGGAATCTGCAGCCAAGGTCAGGCCAAAGACTTCAACTTAGGTAATGAAAACATCCCTTCCCTTGGTTAGTTTTCCACTTTTCTTTTCTTTTTGGTTTTTCAAGACAGGGTTTCTCTGTAGCTTTGGAGCCTGTCCTGGAACTAGCTCTTGTAGACCAGGCTGACATCGAACTCACAGAGATCCGCCTGCCTCCGCCTCCCAAGTGCTGGGATTAAAGGTGTGCGCCACCACCGCCCGGCATAGTTTTCCACTTTTCTTGAACTCAATTATCTCTGCTCTTAACTAGTGCAGAGAATAGAGTAGTTCAACATGACCCCTGGAGAGAACTCCTGAGACTCTTTCAGGAGGCAAAAGTCCAAAATATTAAGAGGGCTCTTTGTTCTTTGCCTTTTACAAATTGTTGCTATTTGTACTGCTGGTACTAATGAAGTAGTGGCTACTTCTGCGGGCAGATCAAGGCAGTGACCCCTAGCTGCTTGGAGCCACTGCCAGCACTGGAAGCCAAAGAGGACTTTCCTTGAAATGATTTTCTGTTATTTTGTTTGTTCGTTTGTTTTTGTATTAAGAAACAGGATTTCTCTGTGTAATCATAGCTGTCCTGGAACTAGCTCTGCAGGCCAGGCTGACCTCCAACTCTGAGATCTGCCCCTGCCTCCTGAGTGTTGGGATTAAAGGTGTGTACCACCACCACCCAGCCCTTGATGAAGCAATAACAATTTTCTTAATTCCTCAGCTCTTATATGTATCACGTCGATGAACTCCCCTCTGAATACACATTAACATATTTAACGATGATGCATCCATTAGTAGTATTCAAAGCGGACAGTTCACCTACAGACAGCGCGTCAGGAGGAAAGCAGCTCCCTGCAGAGCCTCAGCTAACTGGTTAATGGACACCAGCTGCACTTAAAGAATGGCCAAAGGACAGACTCTCTTGCAAGAACTGCCATGAACCGACATCCAGCACCTCAGATTTTCCTCCTGTCTATCTGAGAACCATGTGCCCAGTGGTTCCTCACCCCTCCTCTCTCTGCTCTAGCTGCCTCGCAAGAGGAGCCCATACTTGCTATTTCAGCACTAAGGAGACTGTGTCCCCTTCAGGGATACTGAAGTTTAGCACAGGGAGAGGCTAGTGGGTGACCAGAGTCCGAGCAGGTCATATGGGGCATAGAGACAAGCTTGTACAGTCCCCTGGAAGCAGGAATGCTGACCGATCAGGGAGTTAATAACCGTGGACAACAGAAAAACGTGCACCGTGAGAGCTACCAACAGGTGCATCATGGCCCGCAGAGCAGACACTGCACCCATGGCACTAAGTGGAGTGTGATGTGTGCACTGACCCCTGCTCATCAAATGACACAGCCTGATAAGTATGTAGGGAGCCCTATCTGGATTGTGTTTATGAAACCGAGTGTGAAAAAACACACAGGGAGAAAATGCCAAGCTAAGATGTGCAGGTGTTCTGATTAAGTTTCTAGAGCTTACACTTGTAGCTGAGGTGGCAAATACAAACAGCATTCTTGAACTATAATCAATCGGACGAGACTGCAGGAGATAGACGACTCTGGGGAAAAAAGAAAGACATTTATAAACTTCGAGGTAGACTGCCAACACAACAGAGCTGCGCTTCTGCACAGTAAATGGCAACATCCCAGACACCAGACAGGACACGGGCCAACGCCAGTTTTGTTTACTTCCAAAGGTGCTTCAACTTTTTTATTTTAAATTGTTGTTTATTTTGTGTGTGTGACTGCTTTCCCTGCATGTGTGTCTGTGCACCATGTGTGTGCCTGGTGCCTGCAGAGGCCGGAAGAGGGCATCAGATCCCCTGGCCTTGGAGTTACAGACAGTTGTGAGCTGTCATGTGGGTGCTGGGAAGAAACTCAGGTCCACTAGGAGAGCAAGCAGTGTTCTTAATCAATGAGTCATGTCCCCAGTACGGATGTTTGGCTTTCTCTTGATAGCCTTCACAGCTGCAAGGATAATGTAGGGAACAAACGCTGGCTTGAAAGAACTCCGATGAGTTCTCTTTAACATAGCCAGTCAGCCTTCCAGTGTTATTGATCAAACTGACACGAACTACAGCTTGTGGCACAGGGAGTGTCACACACAGGAAATTGCTTCCCTAGTACACAGGAGGTCCTTGTAAGTGATACAAGAACTCTAGTACAGGACTGGCAGGCCACTCCTAGGAAGGTCCAGAGGGAGTAGACAGGCTGGAGGAGAGGGAGCTCTCAGGGGGGAAAGACGGAAGCTCTGGTCTCACAGGTGAGCTCTAGAGATTCCTTCTAGTACTGTTAGACTTGCTACTAGGGCTTTCCACATAATTGCTTCATTAGACAGGCCAGAGGCTGCATCTGAGTTGGACAAAGGTACACTTACCCTTAAAAGACTAAGCAAAGTAGCCGGGCGGTGTAGAGTTTTTCTATGCTTGGAATAATCTCTGCTGAAGTCCTTGAACATTCACAGAGGGTTCAAAACCTCAATCTTGGCTATTGACTCCCTCCCCAGCCTGTGGAGACTTTGTCATAGCAATGACTGATTCTTCTCTGAGACTCCGACACAAGTTACACGAAGAAGTCTTTCCAAATCTAACTTGTAAATCTCTTTTTCTAATAAGACCCCTACTGGGTGTCAAGGAGTAGGTCACATTGGAAGGAAAGCATACCTATGCAGCGCTTCATCCTCTTCCAGGCCAAAGAACTCTGATGCTTTCTTTGAAAACAGAGAAGAATAGAAGTTAAAGTTAAAGGCTGCAGGTTATGGATACACAAACTTCATCTTAGCACAATATAGCTATCAGAATCCCACAAATTACAAAACTATGTTTATAAAAATAGAGAGTTAAGAGCACACGTGTTGCTCTTGCAGAGGGCCCAGGTTTGATTCCCAGCATGGTGGATAGCTCACAACTGTCTGTAACTCCAGTTCCAAGGGACCTGCCACCCTCCTTTGACTTTAGCAGGCATCGGGCATGCATGTGGTACATGGACATGCATACAAGCAAAAATTCATACACATAAAACAATAAAATGATTTACAAGCAAAAACAAAACTAAATTTATGTGGAGGAAATAACTATGATTAATTGGTTAATGACTTTTGCTTAAATGAAGGCTCCATGCTCATTCATTCACACAATAAATATATTCTGAATACTTCTGCTTCTGTTTGTTTGTTTGTTTTGTTTTCAGAGACAGGATTTCTCTGTAGCTTTGGAGCCTGTCCTGGAGCTTGCTCTTGTAGACCAGGCTAGCCTAGAACTCACAGAGATCCATCTGCCTCTGCCTCCCGAGTGCTGGGATTAAAGGCGTGCGCCACCAACGCCTGGCATATTCTGAGTACTTTTAAGGTCAAAGTCCAATTCCAAGCACACACATGGCCTTAGGTTAACAAACATTTGGGTCCTAGTGGAGGTGGCATTTGTTGGATAAATTTTAAAAGGAACAAAGCCAGGCATAGTAAAGTATGCCCTTAATCCTAACACTGAGGAACACAGGTAGGTGAATCTCTGAGTTCAAGGAAAGACTCTGGTCTATATAGCAAGTTCAAGTTTCAGGCCCGACAGCCTATAAAACAAATAAAAAAGGGTCATGAGATTTGTATGATTTGTTTATTTTGTTTTTGAAACAGAGTCTCACTGTGTAGCCTAGGCTGGCTCCTCCCATGCTCAATTTCCCAGTGCCCAGGGCCTCAGTCAAGCAAGAGAGCTAGGGCTCTATCACTGAGCTACTCCACAGAATTTAAATGAGTCATTTGCCAGATTAACATTTATTTATCAGGACTCAAAAAACCAACCAACCAAACAAACAAACAAACAAAAAATAGAAGCTGCCCAGCTACAGTTAGTCACAGCTATTTGGGAGGCTGCAGCAGAACTGCTTTTGGCTGGGAGTTGAAACTAGTTTGGGCAACAGATTAGCACCCCAACTGAAACAAACCCACTAAATATAATACTTAATTTTGTATTAGTTATACCATTTTTTTTACAAATACATTTCAAGAATACTATCTTCCTACATAAGCACAGGAATCATAGAATCAACTTATTAAGTTCTACCTGAAAACTCAGAGAAACTATTGAAAAAGCTGGATTGAGATTGTTAAATCCTTCCACAAATGTTAGAGCCAATTATACTATTTCTTAAAAAAAAAACCAAACCAAAAACCATGTGCCACTTCTGCTGTAAAGAACTCATCATCTATCCAGCGTGACTAAAGCGCACAGCCTACATTAGAGCACTGAGAAATTCCAACATTAGCCCGCGTTCTTCAGACTGTTAATGGACCACCACAACGAAACATGTCAAAACTCATCAACAGCGGCAAAGCTAACATGTGGGGTGGGGAGATGAGGTAGGGGGAGAATTTTTTTTGTGGATAATTTTATTATGCTGTACTATCTCAAAATATTTCCCCTAATAGCTCCAAAGGGAAGAACAGGATGTATTAGAGAAAGGGACAACTTAGCCGAGATGTGCATCTAAATTAATATAACCTGTAAAGAGAGGACAGAACTGACTCCACAAAGTTGGCCTGACCTCCATGTGTGTGCTATAGCACATGTACGTATAAATAATACACACACACCACACACACACAAGTAAATTAATACTACCTATAAGGACCAAACAGATATGTTCTTCCAAATAGCATATATCAACATTATTTATGCAGCATGATACTTAAACAAAGAATTTGAGTTTGATGATTACTTATTCTGAGGCAAGGTCTTGCTACGCAGCGCTGGCTGGCTTGGAACTTGCTATGCAGAGCATGTGAGGCTCCAACTCAGCCTGACCCTGCTGCTGCCTCCTGAGTGTTGAGGTTAATGGCATGCACCACCACACCTAGCTAAAATTTGAATTCTATCTTAGGAAAATATTAGGTAAACCAAAATGGAAGGGCAGTTTAAAAGAACTAGCCAGCACCCTTCCACACTGCCAGTGTCAGATGGCAAACGGGCCAGCAGGGAAAGGGGGCTTGCCACCAAGTGTCATGAGCTGAATCTAGTTCTACTCTCGGTAGGAGTGAGCTGACTCACACAGGTTGTCCTCTGACCTCTGTGAACACTGCACATGTGCCCCTCACCTCACATCAATACATATAATAGAAATATTATAAAAACAAACAAAATTACTTGGGAGGCAGAGACAGGCAGATTTCTGTGAGTTTGAGGCCAGCCTGGTCTACAGAGTGAGTTCCAGGACAGATTCCATAGGTACTGACTGAGAAACCCTGTCTCGAAAAACAAAACCAAACCAAAAACCAAAGAAAGAAGAAATAAAAAAAAAAAAGAAAAAGAAAGAAAGAAAGAAAAGAAAAAAATCCAAACAACCAAACAAAACTTGTCAATGCCATAAGAGACCAGGGAGTTGTGGGAAAGTTTTAGACTAACAACAGAGGGGATCAGTGCAGACTCTGGATTTTGAACACAGCGGAGAACTAGATCTTGAACATTACTGATTAAACTGTAAGATAGAGAGTAAATTTGAGCATTATTTCAATATTTAATCCTCTAATTTTTACTTTTGAAACAGGCTCTTTAGTAGGTAGCCCTGGTTAGACTAACTTTGCTGTGCAGACAGGGCTGGCCTTACAGCTGCAATGATCTTTTCACCTTCTCCTCCCAAGTGCTGTGACTTTTCTGTTTTGTTTTATTTTTTTTTTAAATTAAAGCTACAGTAGTTATCTAAATCCTTACTCTTAGGGAATATGCACTAAATACTAAGGGGCGAAGGGACATGGCATATAATATACTCTCCAATGGAGGGAAATGGGTACAAAGGGCTACAAGAGAGAGAAGCAGAGGATGAAGTAAATACAGAGAGATGTTAAACCAATGAATCTGAGTAAACAGTATACAGGAATATTTCTGCACTGTTCTTAAACTTTCCTGTTGCATTTGAAATTATTCCAAAAATAAAAACCACATAAATCCAATACAAAAAACAGGCGTCCTTTTCCATCTAAGAATATGTGTGAAGTTGTGAGCATAGCTAGAGTAGGGAAAGGAAAACAAACCGACCCAGTGCTGACCTTTGAGGAGTCAGAGTCAGGTGTGGGGGTGCAGGCCTATGATCTCAGCACTTAGGAGCTGAGGTGTTAGAATAACAATGCTGCTAGGCCAGCCTGAGGTGTAAAGTGAGTGTCTTGAAGGGAGGGAGAGGGTCAGTCAGTCTGTGTCCTCTCTGGAGGCCTTATCCTGTGAACACAAACTCAGCTCCTGCGGAACCACATACTTGGGCTGTGAGCAGGCACTCACCTCTCCGGGCATTGTTGAGGGACACAACCATTTCTCCAACAACATGTACCAAATTTTCTCCAAATTAATTTCATTGACTTCGGCTATTTCTTTAGCTGCTGCATGAATATCTAAGATCATCAAGATAAAAAAGTACAAAAGTGAAAACTCAGGCTTTTGCATGCAACAACTGGGAATCAGAACAGCAGCTCTTTCCTGGAACAAAAGAATGAAGCTTTGTCCCACCAGGATAATCTTTGCCAGATGAAGTGCGAAGTCTTTCACTGATGCTGGGATGTTCATAGAGGCTCACGATGAGGTGTGCTGGCTTTCCTACCACCCTCAGATATTCTGGAACATTCAACTTGTGGGCTATTAGCACGGCTTCAGTTCCCGAGCGCCGGAACTGGAGATAAAGCTTCTTCTGAAAGGCTTGGGCCTTCTCACATGTCTCATCCTTTAAAAAGTTCCAAAGGGAGAGGTGACACTCCGTCTTTAGTGACTGCGGGCCCTCCCTGCTCCAGCTGCACCCTCGTGCCTCCATCATTGGCAACTGTAGGCTCTCTTCTCCTCTCTAGGTATTGGGGTAAGGGGTGGGGATAAGACAGTTGCTAAGCAACCATGGTTCAGACTCACCTGAGATGGGATGTTTTGTAGCCATCTTTCAGCCAAATACAGACAGAATTTCAAACTAGTCATCTTGAAGGGGCCTGGAAGGACAAAGGTTTGTGAGCAAATCTAAATCCTCAAAGACAACACATGTGACCAAAGCAGCAAAAACTTTAAAATTATAAGTGAACACCCAATAAAAACAGAAGAGGGAAACAGAACTGCAGGATACAAAAGAGAAAATCAAAAGCTACAGATCCTTCCTCAGCTCCAGTCCATTCCCAGTTTCTTACTGAGTTTTCTATATAAAACCACCCACACTGCCTTTTCAAAGCTTTTCAAAGAAGCTAGAAATGGGCCTGAGAGATTGTTGTTTTTCATAGGAAAAGGTTTGGGCATCTCCTGACAAACTCTTCAAACACTGGCGAAGAACAGGACCTTCCTGTCAGTTCCTAGCTGATGAAGACTGGTAAATGAGAACAATGACAGGCAGAACACTTGCCTCGCACGTACAAAACCCTGGACAGATAGATCGCCGGCACTGCAAGAAAGGACAAACCAGAAACCCAGGCTATCAGGGAACACCACAAGGCCTACACGCGGGTCTTTTGCACCTTCTGGGACTTCCTGGGTGAGACTGATGGCGATGGCAACGGCCCACTCCGGGTTGACTATGGACAGGAGGTACGACTCGATGGTCTGCGTGAGCCTGTCCACTTCTTTGTTCATCAGGGCTGATGATTTGGCTTGTGCCAACTTCAGGAGCTTTGGTTTCAGTTTTTTTTCAAAAACGTGTTTGGCGGTAGACATGTAGAGAGTATCTAGGGAGAACTTCAGGAGAGAGGAGAGTAACGGTGAGGTGGCAAGCAGTGCAAGCCGCCTGGCCAGGCTCAGGGGGAGAGACAAGGTCCTCCGAGGCTCCACCCATTACCTTCATTAGCTTAGAAATCAAGAGCAGAGTTGGAAGTGACTCTTCACTGAGCTCTGAGGCTGGAAAGGGAAGGAGGACATGACACGTGAGAAAAAAATTAGTTGGATATTTAGTAAAACTCCTAAGTAGTTAATGAACATACAGAGAATTTTCCAGAAGTTCTGTGCTGTGCCAAATAATATTAGGTGAAAAGGCAGTCTAGCCTGGGCAGCCGGCGGTAGAGTTATCACGTGCTCCAGCATGTACTGGTACTCGAGGTCCACTGGGGGGGAGATTCTTTTGTATGATTTCAAGTGTCTCAGAAGATTCAGAGCCTGTAAAATGAGCAAGGGATCTGTCAGGGTCACCCTGTCCTGTAACATCTGCACCACGTGCACTGCCAAGTCCTCGCAGGATTTTCTAGGCTCAGTGGCACTTGTCACCATGCCTGTCGACCTGACCTGACACATATACGTGGTGGCACATGTATATGTCTGAACACACACACAATCAGAACAAAGTACATTTCTAATTTTCCTTGTATTGTTGTCTCCTGAAGCATGTTACATAAACATTAGAGACATCATATTCAGAGGAACTGAGGGTACCATCTGGCTCAGAGAATAAGACTTGGGCAGTTTTGGACAAATTCTTCAAATAATTTGGGGCAGAAATCAAAAAACATTGAAGTTGAAAGTTTTCATTCTTAATTACTCAACTTATTTTTTGAGGTGGATCCTATTATGTTTCCCAAGCTAACTCTAAAAATCTTCCACCCATATAGTAGATAGCAAGTGACCAGCCAGGTAGAAAGTGCCTGTAATCCCAGTACTGGGGACGTAGAGATGGAAGACCAGGAAATTCAAGTTCAAACTTGGCTACATAATGAGTTTGAAAATTGCAAGCCAGGAAGGTAATGGTGCACACCTTTAATCCCAGCACTTTGGGGGCAGAGGCAGGTGGATCTCTGTGAGTCTGAGGCCATCTGGTCTATACAGTAAGTTCCAGGACTGTTGGGGCTACACAGAGAAACCTTCTCTTGAAAAAGTAAGGAAGGAAGGAAAATGGCTTGAGTTATATGAGTTGAGATCTTGTTCCAAAAAATAACAAACCCACGGGCGGGGAAGATGTCTCAGCAGTACTTGCCGTGCAAGTCTGACAGCCTGAGTTTGATCCTCCAAACCCATGCAAGGTTAAAGGGGAGCGGTGACTCCCTTTGACTCCCATGTGGTGTGCATGGTACTGGCACACCACAGTCACACACAGACATGACTGCGCGCACATGTGTGCACGTGTACACACACACACACACACACACTTAATGTTTTTTAAAAATGGAAAAAGCAAAAATCATTAATAAAAATAATAAATGAATTAAAGAAAACTAGGGGTTGTTTTAGGGATAAGTTGGTAGAGGACCGGGGGTAAATATGATCAAAATACACTATATTCATGTATGAAATCTTTTCTTTCTTTCTTTTCTTTTCTTTTTCGTTTTCAAGATAGGGTTTCTCTGTATAACAACTCTGGCTGTCCTGGAACTCACTTTGTAGACCAGGCTGGCGTTGAACTCATAGAAATCCACCTGCCTCTGCCTCGTGAGTGCTGGGATTAAAGGTGTGTGTCACACCACTGACCAGCTGAAATTCTTAAACAATTAAATATATTACATTTAAAATATAAAACTATTAAAAATTAAGTTCAGAATCTAAAGGGAGATCAAAGAACAACCCAGAAAGAACCCAGATCATATTCTTAGTATTATAATTATACTAAAATATCACCATAATAAACCAAAGCACAGAGATGAGTTTTCAATGTTTAAAATACTTCTGTACCTGATTAATGTTCACACTGGTTATCTTTTCATTGGCTTGCTCTATAACTTTCAGTACAACTTCAATCATTTCATAATTATACGGGTCCAGCTGCAAAAAAGCAGAAATATGTCAAAATGTGAGAAGACGCTGCCACGCTCACGCATACTCTATTTGGTAATGTTCATTGGTACAAATAACAAACACAAGCTCGGCAGGCACCGAAGCCCCAGCTGCCCTTCACAGACCAGCTCTCACCTCTAAAACTACCTTTACTAGGCTAACACCCACAGCTAAGATGTCTCGAACACACTTTAACAACCTGTACAAGGCAGTGCTATTTTAGAGAAAACACAAAAAGGAAAAACACATGGTCAACTTTGTTCTACATATGATAGAAATGAGGGAGGAAGGCTACCTCGGAAATGCCCTAACTACAGTGTGGGCCTTCGTGTCTGAGGCCCTGGAAGGGCTCAGCCTTAACCACCCTCCTGACACAAGGGTTAACTGGGTGGTATCTACGCAAGCTCATAAAAAGACAAGTATTCTCTTTGCTCCTTCTTTCTGCCCACACAGCATTTTCTAATTTTTAAATGCCAACTAAAAGTACATAATTATCAATGTGGGAAGATGGTTCATCATACCTAGGAGCAAGTCTATAATTTCCGGCTGACTTACAAGACTGAAATTCATTTTACAGTCTGATAACCTCATTTTTCCTGTTACCTACCTTCCGACCTCCCAATCAAATGTCCTCTTAACTTAAAAGATACCAAATGGTAGAAAATTTCATTAAAACACACACACAATAGGAAAACACACATTCACTCAATGTAACTGTTGATAATACTGAAATGTATGGTCTAAACTTCTATTCACGAAAGGCTGGTCAAATGCAGTGTCCCTTCCAGCAGTGGATACTACACAGGACAGGTAATGGGCCAGATACTTACTATGAAATGGCACTACACTAAGTTATTAACATTTACCCCACTCCAGAGAGCAGGACCCACAGGAAAATTTCCCTTTGGAATCTATACTTTCTTTCTCATATGATTCTTTGGCAAAGAATGCTTGCTATTTAAAAAAATCTGAGTAGGGTCGCCAAATCTGACAATCTGAGTTCAACCCCTGGGACCCGCATGGTAGAAACAGTTCCGTGTAAGCTGTCCTCTGACCTCACATGTGCTGTGATGAGCATACCCCATAAGAGATGCAAAATAAATAGATGTAAGATGAAAACAAAACTGAGAAACCAAGCATGGTGGCATACACTGTAATCCCAGCAATTGGGAAATAGAGGAAGGAGTTCAAAGTCACCCCTGGTGACAGCAAGTTCCAGGACAGTGTAGAACTACCACCTGAGACCATTGCAAAAAGCCACATATTGAGGGAAAACAAGCCAAACACTTCTGGTGGAAAATGCTACTTTATTTTGAGGGGAGAAAAGAAGGCAAGAAAGACAGGACGGGCATGTATCAAATAGATTGCTGTGTGAACATAAAGAACTGAAGGCTCGAGAGATCACTCCGTGGTTAAAAACCACTTTGTGCTGGTTTCCCAGCACTCATGCCAGGCAGCTTAAACCAGTTACAGTTGCCAGTTCCTGGTAAACTTATGTCTTCTGGGGCGACCAGTACGCACACACACAGAGACAGGCAGGCAGACAGACAGACAATTTAGCAGAATGTGGTGGCACACACCTATAATCCCAGCACTTGAGATAGAACCAGAAGGCTCAAGAGTTTTTTTTTCTTTTTCTTCATTCCCCCCCCCCCCCAAGATAGGGTTTCTCTGTGTAGCTTTGGTGCCTGTCCTGGAATTTACTCTGTAGACCAGGCTACTCACAGAGATCCGCCTGCCTCTGCCTCACAAATGCTGGGATTAAAGGTATGCTCCTCCCCACAACAGGCTCAAGATTTAAGACCATCCTGAGTTACATATTGAGTCTAGCCTGGGCTATGTGGGACCCTATCTTAAAACAAAGATGAAAACTTGAGGACTTAACATATCCAGTTGGTAGTATATGTAGTTAGTTAAGGATGAGGAGAATGGTCGACCAGAGATATCTAATTCCTCACTCATTTGCCTTATAAAAGATTCAATTTTTTTTAATAATAGCTTTTTTTGGGGGGATGGGTGGGTTAAGACAGGATTTCTCTGTAGCTTTGGAGCCTGTCCTGGAACTAGTTCTTGTAGACCAGACTGGCCTCGAACTCACAGAGACCTGCCTGCCTCTGCCTCCCGAGTGCTGGGATTAAAGGCCTGCGCCACCATTGCCTGGCATAAAAGATTAATTAATTAATTAAGGATGAGGCGAGTGGGCGACCAGAGGTGCCCACTTCCTCACTCACCTACCTTGTAAAGGATCTCACTAAGACTGATCACCAAATCCTTTGTGCTTGCCAGTAAGGGAATCATTTCAGTGACTTTTGCCAGGAGTCTGGAATGCTGCTGCTTTGTGGCCTCCGGGCTGGCACCACCCTGGCTCTGGTTGTTAGTGTTGTGAAGCAGGGTTTCAATGAACAGCTGAAGGGCTGCATCCGAGTCCAGCTGAAAGGTGCTGAAAAGAGCGGTCAGTTACAGGTTGATCTCCAGGGTGTGTGCATGCTAAGCAGGGGCTCCTATCACTCAGGGAGCCTCATAGTCAGAAGGAGTATGCATCATCAAAGCTAAATACTGCCTTTTTTTTTTTTAAAGGGGTCCTGGAAACTGCGGCTAGAATGGGGTTTGAGGTAATCTATATCACAATGTCTGGTTTAATTATTGTCTTTTCAAACCACGGAGTCTAGCTGGTAATGCCAGCCCCTGCTGTAGTTAACAGGATCAAGAGTTCAAGGTTACCCTTAGCCACACAGGGAGTTCTTGGCTAGTCTAGACCTATTTCATACACACACACAAATAAATTACATAATTAAAAAAAAAGACCTTGGCCAGTATAGACAAAGTAACAACTGAAACACCTCCTCAGACCCTTAGAATGAGACAGTGATCCTTTAGTTTGCCATGCATAGTAAATGAGATATGAAGCAATGCTTTAAGAACCATCACAGTCAAGTAGGTCAGTGGTGGCGCTCACCTTTAACCTCAGCTCTCGGGAGGCAGAGGCAGACGGATCTCTGTGAGTTCGAGCCCAGCCTGGTCTACAGAGTACAGCCAGGACAGGCTCCAAAGCTACACAGAGAAATCCTGTCTTGAAAAACAAACAAACAAAAAGAACCATCACAGTTAAGTCCCCTGACATTCTAAATGCCAGCTGGGCCTGGTGCTAAGGTGGTTCACATCTGTAATCCCTTTGTTTAGGAGGCTGACTTAGTAGGATCACAAATTGGAGGCCAGTTTGAGTGACATAAGGAGTTCCAAACCAGTCTGGACCAGAACAACAAGAACGAAATGAAAAAATTTAAAAGTCATCTGAGTTAGTTCACAAGGATTGCCTCGGGCAAAGTGTCACTGTCAATACAAATGATCAAGGCCTTTGCTGAATGACTGAAACAAACTTAATATTACCAGGGCCACTTAAACTGCAGGAAAGGGAACAGTTACATGAAGCAGCACTCAGAACCCACTGGGATCCAATTTTGTAAAGAACGGCAGACACACCCCAATAATGTTTGAAGTTCTTAAAACTGAAGAGTCAGTGCCATGCAGAGCTCTGGGCAGCTTTTGTCCTTGACTGCAGCTCTCTCTTGTCCCCAAAGAGAGAGCCAGGATCACGACTCTTGTCCCCAAAGGGAGGAGGGACCGACTAGATGCTTGGCTGTTGAAAGAATATGCTAAGCAGCTGCTATCAGTAATTCAGGCACTGGGGATTGGGATGTGCGGGCAATGTGCTTGAAGAGATGCATTTGATCCCGAGCACCAAAACAAAAGCAAAGAGACTCAGATCTAAGCTAGCATAATGATATGTATCTATGATCCTAGCACTTGGAGATGAAGGCAAGATGATCAGGAGTTCAAGACCAACCTCAGCTACATAGCAAATGTGAAGCTTTTATGGGTTACATGACATTCTAGATCAGAAAACAAACAAACAAACCAACAATAAAACCCCCAGAATCCACTTATCTATCACAAGTGAGAGAGGAGCGAGAACCTTCACTATCTGAGAAACAGACTTATCATTTGGCCGACCATGATCATCTCACATAGTTCGCCCCATCTTTGTCTCCTCACTTTGTCCAGTGTATTCATGTTCTGTATATGACCTTAACAATGGTTCCCACAGGTAGAAGGCATTACTGGACTCAGAATATCCCCACGCTCCTCTCATCACAGAAGTCATACATACGAATCCTATATTAAATACTGAGGATTTCAGGGCTCCTCAGTTCAGACCTGCTGAGTCAAGACTGCCAGGGAGAAGAAACCCAGAAATCTATATCTATATATTTGATTCAGGATTTCACTATGTAACTCAGGCTAGTCTTGAACTCGTGATTTTCTTGCCTGAGTATAGGAATATAGGTGTGAGACACAATACCAGCTCAGAGAAGAGTTTCTGTATGTTTATCACACGCTTGCTTGGATTATCATGTGGGTGTAAGGAAAACAAAAAGATCTTGCCAAATAATTCAATCTGGCTTTGTGTCTGCTCAGGCCCACTACAGAAAAAGAAAACAGGTCTACAGACTACAGGAACATAGCCTTGACTACTCTCTTACCAAGTGAGGGCTATAAGCTGGCTAAGCCAACAGCATAGATGGCATCAACATTTAAATATTACCTGCAATATTCCAGAATGAGGCTTATGTCCATGTCTGTGTTATTAACAAGAGCTTTGAGGAGGTCTTTCTTGGTGAGGAAATTTTGTCTGAAAGCACACTGAAAAGAAATCTAGAGACAAAGAAGACAAAATGAAAAACACTGAAAAGTATCAGAAATAGGGCAACATTACAACACGCCGCCTTTTTACTTTACTATTATTATTATAAAGACACATTTTCTACGGTTCCTCCAAATTTTATTTCTAAGTTTATTTTCCTATTTATTGTGTGCATGCATGCCTGTTTGTGTGTATGTGTGTGTGCCTGCTGAGCCAGTGTACGGAGGTCAGGATAACTCTCTTACAATGCCGGTTCTAAGGATGAAAAGCTCAGGTCCTTGGGCTTGGTGGTAAGCACCTTTTCCTACTGAGCCATCTGGCTAGCCCTAAATTTGATTTTTAGCATGCTGTTCAGCCAACCACCACTGTGAACCCTGGGGAATCTTTGGCACTTCATCCGGGAAGCCTGGCTGTTAGTGTTAGTGAACTGGCTCCGCTGTTGTACAGGAATCAAGTTTCAAAACACACAGCATTTCAGCAATGTTCGCCTTCCTCATAAATGATTTATTTGTAAATGAAATGTTTTATGTCTCATTTTATACCCCAAACTGGCCTCAAATTCACCACCCTCCTGCTTTAGCTTCCTGAGGACTAGGGTGACAGAATGTATCACTGCTATTCCTTAATATTATTTTTAGCCAAGAAGGGGCAGCAGCATGCATTTGAAATCCCTGCTACAGGAGGCAGAGCAGGAGGATCTGTTTAAACCAAGTCCAAGCCTTGAGCAGCACAGGAAAATCCTACCACCAAAAGAAAACAACAAAAATCTAGTAACTAAGCCCGGGCGGTGGTGGCGCACACCTTTAACCCCAGGACTCGGGAGGCAGAGGCAGGCAGATCTCTGTGGGTTCGAGGCCAGCCTGGTCTACAATAGCTAGTTCCAGGACAGGCTCCAAGAAACACTGTCTCAGAGGGAAAAAAACCTACTAACTAAACAACAGATGATGCAAGGCTTCAGGTAAGTCTGAGAGTATAAATGTCAGTCGGTATCAGACATACATCTATAAAGGAGAGCTAAGCTTTTTCTATCATTATTAAAGGAAATATCAAAAAAGAAATAACACCAAAGACCCCTGTTTTCTTTATAAACCCCAAAGCTACGGTTAATAAGATCTTTGTCTTATAATCTCAGAGTAGATAATCTTCAAGACAGCTTAAATAAAAGCACCATGAATACTTACACCAAGTTTACCAAGACGAATACCCCACTGAGCATCAATACTGATTTCACGGAACCGACGTCCTGTCTCAATATCCTTATAGAGATTTGCCAGCTGAAAGCCCACCAAAGATAATGCCTAAAAAAAGTTAAAACAAGATCAAATAGTACTAGTTCTAATTCATTTTATTTAAAACTCAGAAAGGAGGGGGGAAAATCAAAGCCAGGTCCAGCAGCACCTGTGCAATCCCTACACTGGGGAGGACTGTTGAGAGGTTAAGAGCACCCTGGGCTGGAGAGTGTCAGGACAGACAAGCTACACATAAGACTCTGTTTAAGAACAGAAAACTCATAACCTTAGGCTGAGGACATGGCCCAGCTTGTGTGCACCCTGGGTTCAATCCTGAGTTCCCATATTCCCTAAACCCTATACACTTTTCTGTGACAAGAGTGTAGACCACTACATACTGGTTTGTATGATTAGTACTCCTTTTTAAAAGATTTATTAGCCGGGTGATGGTGGCGCATGCCTTTAATCCCAGCACTAGGGAGGCAGAGGCAGGCGGATCTCTGTGAGTTCGAGACCAGCCTGGTCTACAGAGCTAGTTCAGGACAGGCTCCAAAGCCACAGAGAAACCCTGTCTCAAAAAACCAAAAAATTAAAAAAAAAAAGATTTATTGTGATTTTAAGGATTTTTATTATTACTTCAAATTATGTGTCTCTCTGTATGTATGTGCATCTGTGTACCGGTGCTCAAGGATCCCACAGGCATCAGATTCCCCTGGGCTGGCGTTACAGGGGCTTGTGAGCTGCTCGATGTGGGGGTACTGGGAAACGAATTCCTGAGTTCCGGAAGAGAGGTATGCACTCTTGACCCTTGAGCCACCTTTTCAGCCTGTTTTCTCTATGTGTGTGTGTCTATGTGAGTGTGTGTGTCTATGTGAGTATGTGCCACAGATGTGCAGGTGCCTGCAGATCGTCTGGAGCTAGAGTTAAGACAGCCATGTGCTGCCTGGCATTGCTGCTGGGAACTGAACTTGGTCCTCTGAAAAGCAGCAACTACTCTAACTGCTGAGTCCTCTCTCTAGCAACACCCCCATACAGAGACTTTTGTTGGAGGCAGGGTCTCAGGTAGCCCAAACTAGCCTCCCATTTACTGTGTGTCTGAGGACCCTGAACTTCTGATCCTCTTACCTTTACTTCCCAAGTGCTGTGACTACAGGCATGCACACACTTTGTTAGGTCAGCACTCCCCAGCTGAGCTACATGACTTACCCTCAGTCATTACTTTTACACAGCATCATAGATTTTTGCATGAGACCATAAATTTAGTCTACTTCTTCCTTCACAATAAAAGGATACTTTTAGGCCAACCTGGGTTAACCACAAAATTTCCAAAAAACAAAACAAAACAAAAGCTAAAAAAACAAAAACAAACCAACCAATCAGAATAACTCCAAGATGAGTTATATGGCCTTTAAACCCATCCTACACAAAAGCCTTGCTTTGGGGTTCAGGGTTTCAGAGAAAATACATACATACACACACACACACACACACACACACACACACACACACACACACACACACACATATGTGCCCAGGGCACTTAAATTCCCTGAGACTGAAGTTACAGGCAGTTGTTAGCTGCTAGCTGCCACGAGGATGCTGGGAAAACAGTATCCATGTACATTGGAAGAGCAGCCAGTACTCTGAATTGCTCAGCCATCTCTCCAGTCCCCTTTTTTTCCAGCTTTGTATGCCTCTGCTATCCAAGAGTACTGGAATCAAAGGTGTGCATCACCATGCTTGACCACACATATAGGTTTAAATATTTCATTTTGTTCTTCAAGATAGGATTTCTCTGTGTTTCCTTGGCTATTCTGGAACATGTTCTGTAGATCAGGCTGGCCTCTCAAGTGCTGGGATTAAAGGCAAATGTCACTACACCCAGTTATAGTTATTTTGCTGTTGTTGTTTGTGTTTAGTTTAAGATTAAATTATTTAGTTTTTTAAGAGATATTGCCAGGAGTGGTGGTACACCTTTAAACCCAGCACTAATTACAGACCAGCCTGGTCTACAAATCAAGTTCCAGGACAGTCCGGGCTACACAGAGAAACCCCGTCTCAGAAAAAATAAAGAAAGAAAAAGAAAAAAGGAAGAAAGGAGGCTATGTTAACTCTTTAAGCAACGCTTATCACCAGTGTCATCAGTCAAGCATAAATGGGTCAAGACCATGAGACAGATCACCATTTCTGCTAAACAGCTGAGACTTGCTAGTAAAGTCCTTCACTTTGTCCCCCAAACCATCAACGCGTCAACAGGAGCAGGCTTCCATGCTCAGGGCATACCAGAATTTTGTCGTAGTTCTGCCACGCTTTATCTATGAGCTTCCAGAGGTTCTCAAACACATCCTTTTGAGGTAAGAGAGTGCAGTAAGCCAAGGCCAAGTCCAGATCCACCAGGCGACAGCTAAATACCTGTAGGAGGTAAGCATCATGGGTAAACAGAAGGAAGGCCCCTCGGCTCAACTCCCCCGCTGAGGGCTGAGCCCTCCAGAAAGAGCAGCCTTTCCCAGCCTTTCTGGAGGTAATAGAGAAGCAGCTCTAAGACAGTTGCTAAAGGCACCTTTGGCCAGGACTAGAAATAGAAGGAGAGCCGTCTCAGTGAGCTCTGCAGGACACAGAAGTCTTCTTTCTCTCTCCAACTGATATCAGTCTCTGAAATCACCCGTGAACCCTCCTTTGCCTCCTTAGTTACTGAACCCACATTTTAGCAAGCCAAGAAATCAGAAGAACCAAAACACATCTACCACACCTTCCCATTGGCAAATCTACCTCACCCTCTGGATCTGAACCAATACGGCTGTGAGCTTTGCAACAAAGCCGTGTAGTTCCTGACAGACTGCATGTATGACAGTGGTCCCATAGGATGCTGCTGCTGCAGCCATCTTAGCTCATGGAGGTTTACTCCATGTAGTCTGTACCGCTTCACCTACACGCATCAGTCACCACCTAACAGAATGTCCCTCCCTTTCACACGTCACTGGAGACCATATCCAGCGTCCTCATCTACCTAAGGGCTCGCTCTAACTTACAACTATTTCTCTTTTCTCTGCTCACTCAATGTTCTCTGTCTAAAAACAAAACAAAATAAATGCCAGGATCTGGAGAACTCTAAAGAGAAAGACGCAGTGCTCCACAACGCCACCTCAAAGTATAGGGTCCCAGATTAAGGCTGGGTCAAAGATGATTACTAAAAGCAACACCAGGACTTGGCCTTTAAAAAAAATTTTATATTGATGGACAGTGGTGGTGCACGCCTTTAACCCTAGCACTTGGGAGGCGAAGGCAGAGCGATCTCAGTGAGCTTGAGGCCACCACAAAGTGAGTTTCAGGACAGCCAGAACTGCTACATAGAGAAACCCTGTCTTGGAAAAACAAAACAAAACAAGCCCCCCAAAAAACTATATGTGTGTGTGTGTGTGTGTGTGTGTGTAATCATTTTATGTATGGGTATTTTGTCTGCATGAGTGCATGTACATGGTATGTGTGCAGTACTTGCAGAGGCCAGAAGAGGGCATCAAATCCCCTGGAACTGGAGTTACAGACCCTTGTGAGCTGCCACACAGGTACTTGGAATCATATCCTGGACCTTTCTGCTCTAAACTGCTGAGCAATCTCTTCAGCCCCAAGACTCGGCCCTTTTTAAAAAATGTCCACATAGGAAATGTTAAAGCCTTGCAGACATACCTCTGTAGCAAGAACTCATTGCGTCTCTAGTGGCAGGAAAGCAGCCTCAGCATTCAGATAACAAAGCAGCATGGGTGTTCTAGCAAACCTTTATTTATAAAAGTTAACAGCTGGTAGTCTGCAGGCTCATTAAGTATATGAATTAATCTAGATCTTGTACCAAAACACATGATTGACAAAAGAGACAAAATTAAATTAGAATGTGGGCATTAAATTAGCACAAATCTTTATACCACTGTTAAATTTAGTGATGGAGAAATCTGCACTGTCAGTAAACAAGAGAACATCTTTCTCCAAAGGAGACAAACACTGGATACTTAAGGGTAAGGAGCCTTATATGCTGGGCAGTGGTGGCGCACACCTTTAATACCTGCACTTGGGAGGCAGAGGCAGGTGGAGCTCTGTGAGTCTGAGACCAGCCTGGTCTATAAAGTGAAGTTCTAGTATAACCAAGGCTATGGAGAGAGACTCTATCTCAAAACAATCCTCCAAAAGAACCTTATGTATGATGAGGGAAAAAACTATTACAAATAATAGAAAAAAGAAAGCTTGCCATTAAGTAACATATCAATAAAGAGTGTGCTGTAATGCCTTGTATTATCATTACACTTTTCTGAACTTTTAAAGCATCAGCACATTTGGAAGTGTGAACACTCATGTGCATATGTGTGCATGAGGTCAGAGGGAACTCAGAATGCCCTTCCTTAGGTGTCACTTTTTTTTTTCTCCTTTAAATAGGGTCTCTCGTTGGCCTTCAATTCTCTGATTCAGCTAGCCTGGCCAGCCAGAGCCATCGCTATGTGGGGTTAGGGAACACGTGACCTCAGGTAACATGTGGAGGTTAGAGGAGAACTCTGTGGAACTGGTTCTTTCCTTCTACCATTATTTGGGTTCCAAGGCTCAAACTCAGGTTGTCATGTTTGCATGGCTATAACCTTTACCCACTGTGCTACTCTGACAGTCCTCAAAGCTTCTTTTTAAAGTAATCTGACAGAGCTGGGCATGGTAAGGAGTACCAGTGTTGGGAAGGCAATATAGCTTGGGCTGTCCCGTGTTTCAGTCTTGTCTGGGAGGCTTACTAATTAATCTGACTAATATATTGAACCCAAGTGCCCAATACAAAAACAATAATCCTTCCCCCCCAAAAGGCTCTTAGAATGTCTTAAAAATTAAAGATTTGCATCTGCCTATGATGCCAGCCCAGAGAGGCAGGAGAACCAGAAGTTCAAGGTCACCTTTGGCTATACATTGAATTCAAATTTGAGACTAACTTGTGCCATACAGTACCCTGTTTCAAAGTGGAATTTTTTTAATTTTTATTTTATCTTATGTACATTGGCGTTTTGCCTGTGTGTATGTCTGTGTGAGGGTATCAGAATCTCTAGAACTGGAGTTACAGACAGTCTTGAGCTGCCACATAGGTACCAGGAATTGATCCTCTGGAAGAGCAGCCAGTGCTCTTAACCACGGAGCCATCTCGCCAGCCCTAGGAAATATTTTTTTTTAAGACTAATAAATTAGAATTCCTGAAAAGATATCCTGGCATAGAAATAGAAACCATAAGTAAAGATTTTTAATATCCTTTAGTCCATTAAAAATAACAAAAAAGTAGCCGGGCGGTGGTGGCGCACGCCTTTAATCCCAGCACTCGGGAGGTAGAGGCAGGCGGATCTCTGTGAGTTCAAGGCCAGCCTGGATTACAAGAGCTAGTTCCAGGACAGGAATCAAAAGCTACGGAGAAACCCTGTCTCGAAAATCCAAAAAAACAAAAAACAAAAAAGGGGCTGGAGAGATGGCTCCGTGGTTAAGAGCACTGATTGCTCTTCCAAAGGATCTGGGTTCAATTCCCAACATCCACATGGCAGTTCAAAACTGTCTGAAGATCCAGTTGCAGGAGATCGGACACCTTCACATCAATGCACATTAAATAAACCATAAAAAATATTAGGAAAAAAGAAACCAAAAAAACAAAAATCATGTGCCTGGCAGTGGTGGTGCACACCTTTAATCCCAGCACTCTGGATGCAGAGGCAGGGGGATCTCTGTGAATTCGAGGCCAGCCTGGTCTACAAGAGCTAGTTCCAGGACAGGCTCCAAAGCTACAGAGAAACCTTGTCTCGAAAAACCAAAAAAAAAAAAAATTAAGGGGAAGAAATGGACAGGATTCATTACAATTTCATTCATGTTCAATAAAATACCATTCACATAAACTACAAAACAACATAGCAACAATGTATGGCAGTCACACGGGCTCTTGCAGCTTCTGAACGGAAAAACACATCAAATGCTACATGACTGGCTCAAAACAAACCAACCAACCATAAATACTCACTTTCTGCAGGAGTGTCGTGGTACTTCCTCTAATAAATGTGGTAGACTTTTCTTTCAGTTCCATAACAATTTGCCTTGAGGTCATCAATGTGTTCTCACCAAGTAACTTTCAGAAAAGAACAGAAAAACCTTTAGGTCCAATTTGATGTACTATTCTGAAAATTGTACTTGAGAGACAAAGGCAGGTACATATTTGTAAGTTCAAGGTCAGCCTGGACAGCAAGATATTCTGCCAAAAAATCCTCAAACAAACAACAACAATAATAAATGCCTGCAACAACAACAACAACAAAAAACCAAAACCACAGCAGACAAATGCTGTGCTGAGGCTAGAATGAGGAATCACCAGCTGAACCTAAAACTTTGACTAATAGTTTCCACATGGCCAGTTCTGAAGCTCAGCGTTTGCAAAGTGGAGAATTTAAGGCTACTAACAAAAATGTGTGCAAATGTCCTGGGATCTTAGCAGATGTTCAACAAATGTATCTTGCAGTTAACAAATAATCATCAATGTCTTTGCAATTGTAGAACTCTAAAATAACTCTAAAGCCATTTCTGACAAATTCTGAGCTCTCTCGGTCTCAGCAGTAATGCTTCCCCCTCCCCACCTGGGAACCAAGGACCTAACAGCTATTGAAATGTTGGGAACTTTCCATTTCCCTGAGTCTTTGTGAATGTTCTCCAGGAATTGGGGCAAGATAACCCTTAAGATGTTGACTCAGTTCCTGAACAATTACCCACACACGTATGTTTTGACTCAGCCCCTGGGAAATGGGGTCAAAGTGACCTCTCACCTCATCTGCTCTGGCAACTGCTCTCCAGCCAATTATTGGTAATAGCCCTTTTGAATAAGCCAATCATAATAGTCAAAGAACAACCTCCAGACACCCCCTTACTTCTGTGGCTTTTTCCTTTAAAAATAGCCTGTACCAGCTATTCGGGGTCTCTGGGCTTCCCGAATGCTGAGACCCTATCATGACAGAATTAATAAAATCCTCATGCTTTTACATCAGCTGTGGTGTGAGAGATGGTCTCTGGGGGTGACTCCTCCTCGATGTTTGGACTCTAGGGTCCAACACAATGAAGCCAACAGGAGATTGGCTTGCCAGAGCTTTTGACACTAGTCAAATCATTTATTATTAAAGCTGTACCTTTTCACTCAAATTGATACTCATGACGTTTGACATAGAGTGCTGCAGGCAGGTACCAAAGGAACCAACCACGAACCTCAGGGCCAGCTCCCACTGACTGGATTCTTGAAGGTTCTGGAGCAGAGTAGAGATGGAACTTACAATGGGGAGAATAAGGCTGTCTCCTACAAAGTGAGAAGATGATTTTTTAATAGTTGCAGACTTCTTTGGGGGTCAGAAGAGGATGTCAAGGTGGTGATGCACACCTTTAATCCCAGCAATCAGGAGGCAGAGGCAGGCAGATCTCTGTGAGTTCAAGGCCAGCCTGGTCTACAAGAGTTAGCTCCAGGACAGGCTCCAAAGCTACAGAGAAACCCCCAACACACACAAAGAAGAGGGTGTCAGAGTGAACTGCAGTTACAGGGTTGTGAGCCTCTGGATGGGTGCTGGAAAATTGAACCTGGGTCCTCTGTAAGAGCCACCCCCCCCCTTTTTTTTAAATAATGATCATTGTGGGAAATTGCTCTCAGGGATGGCCTACTTCCTCAAAGAGGAAACAGCTGTAAAGATCATTCCCAAAGTCTTGTGAAAGAGTTAACACATGACTGTTAACAAGATTAACACTAGATAGGAAAATAAATCCAGTTGGTCATAATATCCATTTTTTTAAGTTTAGATGCTTAAATTATTGGCAGGTAAAGATAAATCACATAATTCTCTGACCTCTGAAAATTTAACAGTGAAATTATTAAACAATTGCATCAAGAATTTTATGACAAATTCATATTCAAAATTTCAGTATGTATGAATTTATGCTTTATCTTGGCATTTGCATATTAGTAAAATTATATTATAATATTACACATTTCTAATTGTAAATACCTTTGCTAGTAGAACAGTATGGCAAACTTGTAGAATCCAAAGGATGTCTTTTGCTTTCTACAAAAGAGAAAAAGAAATGAACTAAGACTAAATAACATAACGCTTACAAAGCACCAAACTCAGCTATTATTGAAACTGTAAACACCAATGTTGTAAAGCAGCAATTGCTTTAAGAAGCAAAACAAATTACAAATTACAAAACTCAGAGCTGAGCATGCCTGAAATCTCAGCACTTAGGGAGCAGAAAGGTTGCAAGTCTGAGGCAAGCCTGGGCTATACGGTGATATACCATCACAAAACAAACCCAAAAAACTAAAACCAACCAACCTAACAAACTAATTAACTAGCTAATTAACAAGAAACCTTAAACTACACATCCAGAATGCTCAGATAAACATGCAACCTAATAAGCAGCACCATGATCATGAACTAAAACTTTTTACCCAGAAGCTCTTCATAGCCTTCTAAAGTCACGACCCAGGCATGGTGATTTGAATGAGAAATTTCCCTCATTGACTTGGGTATGAGACTTCTTGGTCCTTAGTAAATGGTGCTGTTTGGGAAAGTTGAGCAGGTACAGCCTTTCTGGAGGAAGTCAGCCACTGGAGGCAGGCTTTGAATGTCTAAAACCAAGCATGTGTGTGTGTGTGTGTGTGTGTGTGTGTGTGTGTGTGTGTGTGTATGTGTATGTGTATGTATATGTATATATGTATACGTATATATATATTTTTGTTCTCTGTGCTTCATGGCTGCTTCTGAAGACATGAGTTCTTAGCTTTCTTTCTTTCTTTCTTTCTTTCTTTCTTTCTTTCTTTCTTTCTTTCTTCTTTCTCTCTCTCTCTTTCTTTCTTTGTTTTTTTTTTCGAGACAGGGTTTCCCTGTAGTTCTAGAGACTGTCCTGGAACTAGCTCTTGTAGACCAGGCTGGCCTTGAACTCACAGAGATCCACCTGCCTCTGCCTCCCGAGTGCTGGGATTAAAGGCGTGCACCACCGCCGCCTGGCCAAGTTACCATTCCTGCCACTTGCTGCCATGCCAGACTCTTTATTCTCTGGCAAAAATAACTGTATGCCAAAGTAAACCCCGGCTACCATAAATTGCTTTTGGTCTTAATGTTTTATCACAGCAACAGAAAGTGACTTATCTACCATCCCAAAGGGTACCGACTACCCTGACTTTGAATACCATGGCTTAGTGTGAACCCATTTTTTTCTTACATAAATGAAATCATATGCAGTATGCATTCTGTTGCGCTTGAATCCTTAACATATAAATTTATCTTATTGGATATAGTTCTGGTTCCAAGCATCTATAGCTCCAGTGTTCGTAACGCAAAAATAAATAGAAAATGATACAAGAGAGACTTACCTTCAATGGGTACCACTGAGGAAATCAGCTCATAGATGAGTGGCAGCACCACCTGCGACTCAAGAACAATTCCATCTTCACTGAAGAAGTCACTGTAGGACCACTCTTCATATGGATCCTTGTGTGTCCCAAAAGTGGCCTAAACAGCAAACCACACAGAGCAGACAGCAGTGGGTACACTGCAACACACACACCCTTCACCAACTGAGTAAGGGAGTCAGGTATAATGTTTTTATTAATTTTAATTATTTGGAGGTCTGTATGTACTCATGTGAAAGCCAGAGTGCTGGATTAACTGGAGCTGGAATTGCAGACCACTGTGAGCTCCCTGTGGTGGGCTCTTCCAACTGAAAGCGTGGGGGATGTGTGTGGGCTCTCTGTAAATGGTACACAGCTTTGGATGAGGGATTTTAGTATCCACAGATCCTGGTTGTCTGAGGGGAGGGACAGAACTGGAACCAATTTCTTCTGTGCATACTAAGAGAAAGTTATATTCTAGCATTCCTTTCTTTTTGGTGACCTTGCAAAAATATCACTTTGAATAAACCCCAAGAAAGGGTCAATATCCAGAGAGGCCCTATATTTCAAAAACCAGTTCAAATCAAAATAAACAACTATGCCTGGGAAAGAGAATTGGCTCCACAGCTTTTTTGAGGATGGGTTTCTAGAGGAGAGTAAAAAAAAAAGTAAGCGGGATATTGGTAATTCTGTGAACTGTGCAAGTGATATGAAGTGTCACATGTCGGGCCAGCAGCAGCTTGGCTTATGGAAGTAAAACTCTGAAGTGACTTACTTTCGTCAGAATTCCATGGTCATCCATCTGGCATTGTCTGGAGAGCTCCACAGCGGTTAAAGTGTATTTACTTAGTTCTAAAGCATCCAGCAAAATATCTGAAAGTGAACAGGATCATCAATCCTATCTTATTCCTTTAGAATAATGAAAACAACTTTCTTATAATGACCATTTAAAATCCCCAGGAAGGCCAAAAGGTAGATAGCAAGCTCACCATGTAGCTTTGACTAATGTAAATACAGCTCATGTCTGCACTTAAGCTTACAAAAAAAAAAGGAAAAGGAAAAAGAAAAAAAGCTTGCCTGAAAGAGATCAGTGTGGGGAGGCTGGGAATGCCATGACCATACAGAAGCAAATGCCATAAGTAGTAAGAAATCACAGTATTAAAGGGTTTGGGGATTGACTGACTGGTTGCCAGATTGGTAGCTCAGGCTAGCCTTGGGCTGACGATCCTCCTGTCTCTCACACACCCAAGGGAACAACTTGGTTGTTAATGTTTTAAAACTATATATAGTATCCTAGTGTAAGAAAGAGAAGCTGTCTCTTGTGTGGTTTCTAGAATGCAGTTATCACAGACAGTGTGTGGAAGATATGGGTACAATAACCCGGAGAGTATGAAGATCTATACAGCTTGTCACCTGTACTGCAGAGGGTAGCAGCATGGCACGCGAGATCATGTATCTCAGAAGGAAGATTTAGTCCTACTGGCGCTGTCATTGGGACATCATTAGCCAACATATGACAAAGCTTCTGACACACCAGAAACAGCAATCTCCCCGTGTCAGCATTGCAGTAATACTTAAGTAAGTCTCTGGAGAGGGAAGAAGTGTGGGGAGTTAGGATTCAGATCAAAACCACACACATTTGTGCCTCTTGCATTCGTATCTAACCACTAACAGCAACACATAAAGTCCTCAAGGCTTTCTCATGGGGGCTGAGAGACAGCCCAGCACTTAAAGGGTACTTGTTGCTCTTGCAAAAGATCCGGGTTCCGTTCTTAGCACTCCCATGCATAGTGGCTCACAACCATCTGTAACTCCGGTCCCGGGTGATTTGACACTGTCTTCTGAGCTCTAAGGGCACTAAACATGCACGTGGTGCACATACATACACACATACATATCAAAACACTCATAAAACCATTAAAACAACAACACCAACAAAGAACTTTTTCGTGGTACAAAGTGTGATCCATTTTCAAAGTACTTTAGTTACCCTTAAGGATCAAGGCACAGGAGCCAACATTTAACAGTCATGTGACCAACTAAGCAGGGTCTATCTTCCTTCCATACCACTATTTTTAGACAAAGAGGCTCCAAAACAGGCTCTCAGGAAACCAATAATCACTTTTGTGAAAACAAAAGTAACCCTGGCCCTATGCTTATCAGTGACAGAAAGGACAGAACAAAAGTCATTTTCTGAAAAACTGCAAGGCGGAGACTCCAGTGTCACCTGCATTTGCTCAGTGCCGCTCCCACCTTCCCATCCTTTAAGGCTCTCAAGGCCAGTTCTTCCTCCAGCTCTTGTGCAGACACCTGCAGGGCCAGTGCCTGTCTGTGCAGCTTTGACCTGATGCTCAGATCCTCCCCCGTGGCCGGGGTGGGCCCAGGGGGTCCCCTGAGTTTAGGCTCAGCCTGTGCATCTTCATGTGCCTTAATATACTGTTCTCGAAGACTAGCTACCAGGGTGCTGTTGCTGTAATCTTCAAATGGAAGGAAGACCTCAAAGTTCTCCTGCATCAAAGTGAGACAAAGCCCCAAGTTTACTCAGTGTTAAAACCCAGCATTGAGTTTCACCCTCTCCTTGAGAAATTATTCACTTATAAATTAGGAATTTAAGATTTTTATGGCTCAACACTAAAAGTTAGGAAAATAAAAAAACATAATTATGGAGAATGGTTTCTCAATTTTAGCACTCTTGACATTTGGGTCCAGATTTTGTGCTGTAGGAAGCATTGTAAAAGAGGGGAGGCTTAACTATTAATTTTGGATAATTCTACTCTGGAGAGTTGTGCTGTCTTATGGGTACAGACTTTCAGCTCTGAGTGTGAAAAAAACAGGTGATGATTGCAAAGCATTGTGAATGTAATTAATGCCACAGAAATGAAGGCAGAAAATCAGAATGGATCATTTTGTTATATGTATTTTATATACTTTTAAGAAACTAGGAAAATAATATACCAAAACTATCAACTAATTCTGTACAATACATGAATTACATCTCAATAAAGTTGCTGAGAAAGAACCAGTATGTCACAGTCCCTGAAAGCTGAACACACTAAGGTCCGTTACACTGACTGGGTACGTAATATCTTTACCTGTAAGCTTGCAATCACTTTAAATTGTTTCAAGAACTCTTCAGATTCATCCTTCTTCTGTAGATTGTCTGTAATTAGATTTTTAAAAGTCACAGCAGATGTACAAATTCTCATATGCTATAATTTGATTCTCCCAGAATGTCATGGTAACAGGAGGCCGGACTTAAAGTTATCTGAATGAGTTAATCTAGTTATGAATCAATAGATTATTTCAAGAGTGAAACCTGAAATGAGAAACTTCTTTCAGCAGGTAGAATAGGGAAGTTTAAGAGTTATAATAAAATGGGAGGGGCTGGAAAGGTGAATTGGTAGTTAAGAGCATGCCCTGCTCTTCCAGAGGACCAGAGTTCAAGTCCCAGCACACACATCAGATAGCTCAAGGGTCTAACTTCTCGGTCAATATGAACACACACACATATACCCACACAAAAGACACATATACACACAGTTAAAAATAATAAAATAAAAAGAATGGCAAGTCTTCTGAAACAAATTTAGCCCCTCTCCTCGAAGAGTGTTACTTTCTCAACTGTTTTAAGTCCATGTTTAAATAGGTGAGATTTCTCCCCTTCTTATCGCCAACAGATACACCAGGTATCTTAACAATGAAAGCTTACCAAAACAGGTAAACAGAAAGTAAGTCAACTTTATATGCTGCTGTCTGACTAATTAAAAACAAAAAGATTAGATTTTTCATATGGAAAAATGGGTAAAATTAGACAACCACAGCCTTGGTAAGCTTTGGGGACAAAAGCCAAGTGGAGGAACAGAGGGGTAGGGAAACTACCTTTCTGGATATCACACAGGATTTTGAGAATATCCACCGATGTCTTCGTCACAGACATTCTCCAGGCCTTGTCCTAAAACGTGCAAAGTGAAGTCTACTTCTTTACTGATCACTTCAGTTGGACACATAAAACACACATAACAACCATGGCCTCACGGGCTGGGGAATAACGAGAGAGGATTTCCTAGCACACCTTCGGTATGAGTTTCATCCTCAGTACTACCAAAGAACCAAAACAAAACAATATAAAAGTAGCAAACAAATAACCAACCAAGGAATCAGAAAAATAATAAAATAAGTGATTGAGGAATATATGTAGCTCTGGTCAGGCGGCTGCAAGGCGAAGGAGACGCACCAATACGGACTTCAGAAATACCAGGAAAGATGTGCTGACCCAGAGTCTCCGGGCTACGCTGTAACTGGCAGACCTTTCTTGTTGAGTCACGCTAAAGCGTTGCAAACTTTCTCCAGTGAAAACAATATAAAGGCTAATAAATAGCTAGGTAATCAGGATGAGTAAATAATTAGGCTTTCAGCAATTACTTTAGAAGAATTAACAACACAGAGAAGAAAAAAAAACTGGACTGAAAGACAAAAAGGGATGTGGGATGGAGAGTCAGTCAGTAACAGAGGACACTGCAGACACTGTACTCACCAGAACCACACACATAGAATACCAGTGGCAGAACAAAACAGGTTTGAGTTGAGGCTCTGCTACTTTTTAATAAAGTCAGTTAAAAGCTCATGTTCTACATTTAATCTACAATAGGATCTACTTACCAAATTTATGTGAAAAAGAAGGAGACAATTAATTTAAAGCTGGGAGGCATTTCTTAAGGTTTAAATCCAACTATTCTGGTAAATTTTTTTGTGGAGATGAGGGCAGGGGAAGGGTCTTACTATGTAGTCAAGGCTGGTTTGGAACTCACTGGAAATGAGCAGGACGGTGACCTCTGGTCTCTTATCGCTAAAGAAATGACTGGCTCTACTGAGAGCATGCTCAGCTTCAATGACTTTTTATTTTCAGATTGATTGATTGATTATGTATGCAGTGTCCTGCCTGCATGTATGTCTCTACACCAGAAGAGGGCACCAGATCTCATTACAGTTGGTTGTGAGCCACCATGTAGTTCCTGGGAATTGAACTCTGGAAGACCAGTCAGTGCTCATAACCTCTGAGCCACCTCTCCAGCCACAATTTCTTTTGAAACAAGGACTTATAAGGAACTGGAATTCAAGGTTCTTGTCCTACCTCCCTTGCAGATTTCCAAGTGTGCACCAACAGCACATCTCAGTGAAACCCTCACCTCTTCAGAACAGTCTGGCTCTTCTTGCAATGCCAGTCGAGCCCAAATGATGACTCTTTCTGCAGTTTTTTCAGCTTCAACAGGAGGCAGCGACCTCAGTAGCAGGAGGCAGTCATCCGCCTGTGAACAGGGTTAATAAAAAAGGAAATAAACATCTGGTCCTCACAAGGAATAGTTTGTATATCGCTCTTTCTTTTCTACTTGAAAGTGAGAAGAAATTTCTCATCTGCACTGTCCAGTGTGAGGACATGGGCTCAATTAGCAGAATGGGAAACAAGATGAAAAGATACTTTGAAAAATAAGATTAGTTTAATATTTTTTAAAATCTGAGGGCTGGAGCTGAGTATCAACCCTAACCCTTATCCTAACCTTAACCCTTAGTGGTGGTGCACACCTTTAATCCCAGCACTTGGGAGGCAGAAGCAGGTGAATCTCTGACTCTGAGGCTAGACTGGTCTACAGAGTGAGCTCTAGGACAGGCTCCAAAGCTACTGAGAAACCCTGCCTAGGAAAACCAAGAAAAAAATTACACACACACACACACACACACATACACACACACACACAATGTTTTCATGTTGATATAGCTTATTTATTTCATTTTGTGAAAGTAGTTTGGACAGTTTAGATTCTGTAAAGATTTAGTTAACAAAGCAGCCCCATGACAATCTAAAACTTCCAAACCTGTTCTCTGTCAATCAGATCAATAATTCTTAGACTGTAGATTTCATCATCAGACAGCCTGTATCCCTGGGCCACTTTCAGAGCATCTTCCAAAGAAGATGGGATATCTTGCTTGAGAATGTATCGGACCACCCTCTGAAAGAGATAACATGTATTTCTTAACATGAAGACTCATAAAACTCAGAAACCATTTGCTTATGAAAGCAAAATACCTTAAATATTTTTAAAATGTAGCAAAAAAAACCTAAACTGGACCTAAGGTTAAAACATGATTTATGGGGCCAGCAAGATAGGTCAGTGGGGAAAGGACTTGCTGCCAAGTCAGAGAGCCTGGTTCACTCTATAAAACCTACATGCTAGAAAGAGAACCAACTGCTCTGAGTTTTCATGGCACACATGTGACCCACTCCCATAAAATAAATCTAGCTCTGTTAACTTTTTAAATATGAAAATCTTTTTTTGTTTTGTTTTGTTTTTAGAGACAGGGTTTCAAATCCAGGACATTGTGCGTGCTAGGCAAGTGATCTACTGCTGAGCTCATGCCCGATCCTTTGAAGACTTTGCTTTTTAAGACTTTAAAAAAAGTAGAGCTATGGTAGCACATGCCTTTAATCCCAGCACTCGGGAGGCAGAGGCAGGCGGATCTCTGTGAGTTTGAGGTCAGCCTGGTCTACAAGAGCTAGTTCCAGGACAGGCTCCAAAGCTACAGTGAAACCCTGTCTCAAAAAGAAAGAAAGAAAGAAAGAAAGAAAGAAAGAAAGAAAGAAAGAAAGAAAGAAAGAAAGAAAGAGAGAGAAAATCTTCAGTCACCTCCCATGCTGCTCTAGAATTACAAGAACAGAGAGGAATAAACCAACTCGCACTTACCATTATTTCCTTGTTCAAGAGATTCACCTCTCGTATTCCATAACCTCGCAAAAGTTTCTTCATCTCCATTAGTTTGTAACTTTCCTGCAATAATTTGACCCTAAACAAAATGTTTAATAACAAACTGGTATTAATATGACTATGAAAAACAGTCAAGGGTAAACCTAACTGGCTGCCAACTCAAAGCTTGAAGCTGGTGCAGGGCACGGACACGTCCTTTAGTGTTCTGCAAACTTACTTGGGGTGGTTCATTTCCAGGTGCTGTTTCACCAGCTGCTCCACGGCTGCACTCCAGGGAACCACAGCCTTGTACATGATCTTCAGCACAGCGTCAAAGATGAGCTACAAAGAGAGCAGTCAACAGGAACAATGACCACTTCTTGGACGCACCTCTCATGTAAGGGATGGGCACTGCAGACATCAGGTATGGGTAGAGTGAGAGCATCCACGTGCAAAACATATATTTCCTTCAATTGTTACACACAAGGAACAATTTCAGAAGCTGGAGAGATGGCTCAGCGGATAAGAGTACTTGTGTCCCCTGCAGAGGACCTGAGTTCAGTTTCCAGAGCCCAATCAGGTAGCTCACAACCACCTGTTAACTCCAGTTCCAGAAGATCCAACACCCTTGTCTCACTTCAACAGACAACAGGCACAGATACAGTACACAAACAAAACAGACCATTAATACACAAAATAAAATAAATAAACCTAAAAACAAAACCTAGCAGTCCTGTTATTCAGAAAAGTACCTAGGATGTTGTTAGTGAACATCTGCAGAGTTCTTGTGCTCCACTGTCTCCATACTTCAGAGTAGCATCCATAATTCATATATAATCTTTCAGTTTTTGAGAATTTTATGCATACATACAATGTATTTTGGTCACGTCCACCCCCATTTACCTCCTCCAACCCCCCCCCCAACTCACAAGGATCTTAACTTCATGTCTTCTCTCTCTCTAAACCATAGTCAATCAGGGCTGCTCTTATATTTTAAATAATTAATTACTTACCTATCTTTTATTGCTCTCCCAAGCCCAGGCTTCATACATGACTTACCATCCTGGGCTGGGACTATGAGCACACGAGTCCCTGCCTTATAATGAGAACTAATGACAGTGGGAGATGGCTGGAAAGCTCGGCACCAAAGAGTTTCATTTCTGAGTAATCCCAGCTCCTGAACAGAGAGGCATCCAATAGACCACAGAAATTCTTTTGGTTTTGGGTGCATTTTCATCTTATTCTCCATAATCAAGGGAAATAGTATGGTTTTGTCTTTTTGTTTTTACAGTCTACAAAAAAATTTCACTAACAAATACTTGTCACTTTTATGACCAAAAAATAGCTTAAGAGTCAATGTTCAAAAGGAACCTTGTTACTCCAAACAGGAAAACCCAACAGTCAGTGTTTGCTTACGTCTGTGTCAGTCAAGCATCCTATCACTGCCATGGCCTTCGCTTCCCATGCTGTGTCAAAGAGTGTCGCTGACTTTGAGCTACACCTCTTTAGTAAATCCTAGGAAAGAGAAACATACATGTTTTCAAATATCAGAAACTCTCAGTTTGCATGTGGTGGCGCACACCTTTAATGAGACAGACCAAGGGTGGACTCCGGAAGCCTGATCCTTAGCACCTCCTGTTCGAGCCCAGTATGTATTGAGCTTCTACTCCTAATACCTCACACTAGTCCTCTGGGAAAAGTCCTACTGTTTTCTTTTTCTTTTTGAGATGGGACCTCATTGTGCTGCCTAGCTGGTTTCGAACTTGTGGCCTTGAGTGACCCTCCCATTTCAGTCTCTCTAATAAGAAGGAGGTTCTCCGATGGTTAATAGTAGAATTAGCTTACATTCTTGATCAATTCAGCTGCCTCATAGGTGCTAGTGGTAAAGCCAGGCATTCCTTACAGAGTCAAGCATTTACATGATCAAGTACTGCACAGAATTCAGAAACAGATAAAGGCACTTGCGACCTGAATTAGATGGCCAGGACCCATGTGGAGGAAGGAGAGAACTGAGTCTCTTATGTTGTTCTTGACCTTCACACATGCACCATGTCTGTGAGTACACAGACACACACTAAAAAATGAATACTTAAAAAGCTAAAAAAAAATCACCTCTATATAAAGCAAAAGAAGCTCTTCCTCTTGCAAACTGTGTTCCCGCATGTAAACTCTCACAGACTTCTCAAGGACAGAGGGGATCAGCTCTGGCGCAGAGACCCTGTCAAACATCCGGAACACTATGGTGGTCGTATTTTCCTGGAGACAAGACAGGGAAGACAGTGTAAATGATGCAGAGTCTGGCCACAAGTGGATACAAAAAAACAAAAGGGTGCTGCAGAGTGTGGAACTCTACCTTCTCAAACTCAGAGAGGGCCAGTTTGCAGTTGTATATCTTATGCAGGGTGATCAGCTCCTGCAACTTGTTTACTAGTATCTGTAACTGTTGGACTTCCTCTGTGTTTTGATATTCTTTCTAAAACAAAAGCATTAACTTCATTAAGGATACAAAAGTATGATTGAGAAACACAGTCAAACTTATTTCAAAGAAATAAGTACTGGCCACAAGTAGACAGAAGAGGAAACCAGAATCTAAAATTTACTTCTTTAGAAAAATTTGAGAATTGCCACCAGGAGGGCAATTGTTTCAAAACCCAAATATAAACTCTCTCCCTCTCTGTCTCTGAGAGAAAGGATCACATATGGTACAGGCTGGCCTTGAACAAGATACATAGCCAAGGATATCTTTGAATTTCTGAGCCTTCTGCTGGTATCTTCCACACCCTGATATTACAGGTATGCACCAATGTACCCAGTTTCATGGTGCTTGGGACCCACCCAGGGCTTCATGCATGTTTAACAAGCACTATGCCAATCAAGCTACAAGTTAGCCATCATAATACATAAAAAAAAAAAAAATCACTTTTGTCTGGGGCTAAAGTGGTGTGGGACAATGGTCTGTATTCTGTCAATTATATTTTAAATAAACACTGATTGGCCAATAAACAGGCAGGAAGTATAGAAGGGACAACCAGACAGGAAGTAGAAGTGGGTCAAGGAGAACAGGAGAATTTGGGGAAGAAGGAAGTCCTAGTCTGCAGTCCTGACCCAGCCACAGAAGAAGCAAGATGTGACTGCCTCACTGAATAAGGTACTGAGCCATGTGGCTAACGTAGGCAAGAATAATGGACTAATATAAGTTATAAGAATTAATAAGGGGGGCTGGAGAGATGGCTCAGAGGTCAAGAGCACTGCTGATCTTCCAAAGATCCTGAGTTCAATTCCCAGCACCCACATGGGAGCTCACAACCATCTATAATGAGATCTTGTGCCCTCTTCTGGCCTGCAGTCATACATGCAGGCAGAACACTGTATACATAATAAATAAATAATTTTTTAAAAAGTTAATAAGAAGCCTGAGCTAATGGGCCAATCAGTTTATAACTAATGTAGACCTCTGTGTGATTTCTTTGGGACTTAACAATTATGGGAACCGGGCAGGACAGAAAACTCAATCAATACTAAAGTACAGAAAACTTCACAAGAGAGATTTTATTGTACACATTTCCTACTATAATTCATGCTTTATTGTTTGACCCAATAGTAATGCAGCTCACCTCCAGAACTACATTTCTGACGGTGATTCCCCTCTGGCCGTGCTTTTTAGTGCTGTGATGCCCAGAGAAAACTCAGAGCCTCATCCAGGAGACAAAGGCCACATCTACATCCCACTACTACTTTTTCAGATTGACAGGAGGTCCCATTTTTTTCTACATCAGAAGGCTTCCTGATTTAAAAAAAAGTAAAAGAAGCAGATACGACTGCTACAGACCCATTCTTATCCGCAATTTTTAGTCTTTTAAAGAATTCGAAGATGCTACATTTGAAAAAAAAAATCCCAATTCTATCACTAAGAATGTCTTCATATATTTCTATTCTGCTGGCTCAGTGTCGACGGACTGCACTGAAACAGGCTGCAGTTGCAATAGAAACAACAGAAAGGAAGAAAGGATTTTTCCTTCAGTGGGCTGACACAATGGCATGCTTTTCTACACACAGGCAAATCCTCTGCCATGGTGTCATGATTTCACCATGAAATTTGTCTCGACAACATACCAAGGAAATCCAGAGCCAAGAAGATGCAAATCCAACTTTCTCTGTTTTTTCAGCTGTGAAGAACACTTCTGCTAGCTGAAGTCCATTTTCAGGCCAGTTTGCCTTTTAAAAATATAAAAGACCATTAAAAATCAAGTATGAAGCTGCTGCGAGGGAGCAAATATCATTTTCATGTTTAATACACAATTATTACCTTATCAATCAACTCTAAGTTCCTGGATGCTTGTTCCAACCATTTTGCAAGAATGTTCTGAAATAGAGACATCACTTAAAAGAAATTGTCAATAAATCATCACACCCACAAAAATTTCTATAATCAGTTTTTAAGAATATTTTAAAAATATATGCCTGTTGGTGGTGGTACACGCCTTTAATCCTAGCACTCGGGAGGCAGAGGCAGGCGGATCTCTGTGAGTTCGAGGACAACCTGGTCTACAAGAGCTAGTTCCAGGACAAGCTCCAAAGCCAAAGAGAAACCCTGTCTCGAAAAACCAAAACCAAACAAAAAAAAAAAAAAAAAAGAATTTTTCAAAAATGTATGTGAGTGCATGTGTGTGGCTGAGGTAGAGGGCATCAGAGCTCTGGAGCTGGACCTGCAGGTGATTGTGAGGCATAAAATGTTAGTACTGACAACTAAACACAGGTCTTCTGAAAGAGTACAATGTACTCTTGAGTCTTAAGCACTGAGCCATCTCTCCAAACCTATAATCATCTCTTATAAGTTATTTATCAGTTACACACACAGCTGGACACTGAACCCAAGACCTCAAACATGCTAGCATGCTAATCAGTATTCTACCAGCACCACCACCACCATTTTTGCTTCTTTTTGAGTCAGAGCCACACTTTGTAGCTCATGCTGGCCTGAAACCTGCTATGTAATTGCTATGTAGACTAGACTCAAATTCCTAGCAGTCCTTCTACTGCAGCTTCTCAAGGGCAGAGGTCAGAAGTGCACACCACTACATCCAGCTCTATCAACTTTTCACAGGGGTTCCTCAGTAATCTAATATGAAGTATTAAGCTAAATCTTTAAGGATGGAAATACAAGAAACTCACTTGTCCTTCAGGCACAATCCTTCTCACAAATGGGATCACATCATCTTTAAACCACGAACAAAGTTCTTCCAAGGAGACTTGTGTAGAAATAGAGTTCAGCAAGTTCTCCAGCATTTTCACGTCAAACTTGCTTTCAAAGTCAGCCTAAATTATAGAATCAGAAATTAAGACTTGCTGACAGATTTAAACGAATACCCCCCAAAGTGGAAAGACCTGCTTGATCCTTGGGGACAAATAAAAACAAGGACATAGATGCATGAAAATGCCTTGACAAAACCCATCACTTTGCATGCTAACTGAAGCAAATTATTTTCTTAAAAAATTTTAAAGCCATTTCAAAGAACATACTACTGATTTTTTTGTTCATTTGTTTGAGATAGGGTCCATCTGTGTAGGCCTGCCTGTCCTGGAACTCACTCTGTACACCAGGCTGGTCTCGAACTCAGAGATCCTTCTGCCTCTGCCTTCTGAGTGTTGGGGTTACAGGTATGTGCCACTGCTGTCTGGTGATGTTACTGATTTAATAATGAATGATAAAGGTACTTTATACAAACAATTCAAATGGGGGGTCCACAACTCATTAAATATTATATTAATAAGTAGTAGATAATAAAAACACAAGGAAACAAAAGAGATTGTATCCTAAGAAAAATACAACTGGAGATAATAATACAAATACTAATAAGAATTTCCATTAGTGGCAAAACACACTACCTTTTCAGTCTAAATATTATGTTAATATCACTCAACAAAAGGGGATTTGGATAAACAGCCTATCTATCTGTGGATGAGATGGGGTCTATACATAGTTTCAGGTTCAGTCTGGCCTGAAACTCCTAGACTAAGTAATCCTCCTCCTTCAGCATACAGATATGTGCTACTGCACATCGTCCTCAAATAAACACCTTTAATGAGTATTCCTTGACCACAATCCAAATAGTAGAAATGTCTTTACCATATCGGCAGAAGCATGATATTAATAAAGCACTTAATAAAAATACTGCTAACTGAGGAACAACTCAGAGCTGATCAGACTCTGAAGCTAGATAAAATATGGCCTGCCATCATACCATAGCATGTCTCTGATCTGGAGAGATCTCCCCGGGACAGGCCACAGCCTATCAATCTGCAACACTCTACTACCCTGTCACACTTGACAGCCTGCTAGTCTCCTGTACTCAACCATCCATTGCAGAAGCTACAAAGCAATCAAGAAATTAAAATGCAGAATACATTACCCGATATCTAAGCCAAAGATACTGAGCACAAACAAGGTTTCCTTCCCTTAGCTGCATAAAAATATCTCTGAGAACATCTTCATTATTCAGAAATTCAATCCAAGAGCTACCACTGAGAAATCAGAGGGAAGAGGCAAGTCAGGAGTATAGAACGTACTTTCCATAATAGGTAGCATTATACATCTTAACCACTTGTTTTGAACATTTATTACTTAGTTGGGGTTAAGTGTACTAGGCACACATGTAGAGGTCAGAGGACAATATGCAGGAATTGATTCTCCCCCTCATCCTGTGGGCCTTAGGGATTGAATTCAAGCAGACACACTTGGCAAGTGCCTTGATCATCTTGCTGGCTCTAACTACTTCCCATTTTTAAATTATTTTATTTCATGTGTATGAATGTTTTGCCTGCATATATGTATCCACTCATGTGTGTGGTGCACTCGGAGGTCAGAGAAGGGAGTCTGATTCCCTGGAATTGGAGCTTTGAATTATTAAGAGCCACTATGTGGGTGCTGGGAACCAAACCCAGGTTCTCTACAGGAATAAGTGTAATTCATCAATGAGCAATCTCGCCACCTTATTTTTTGATTTAAAAAACAATTAGTAAAAATCAAAACAGATCTAAAAATTCCACAGCACAAAGTAAGTTTCCTCCCCAAATCTAGAGAACTCCTGTCACCTTCACTAACGACAGTGACTCTCCATGTAGGAACCCAGATCAGATAATCACAACATAAACAACCTGGAGAGATAGCTCAGTGGTTAAGAGCAATGGCTAGTCTTCCAGAGGATCCAAGTTTAATTCCCAGCACCCACATAGTGGTTCCTAACTGTCTATAACTCTAGTTCCAGGGGATCTGACACCATCACACAGACATACATGCAGGCAAAACAAAACAGTTTTATATATAAAACTTAAAAAAAAAAAAGGCAAAAGAATTGAGCCACCCTCAGCTACAGAGAAAGTTTTAGGCCAGCTTATAGGAGACCCTGTAAAAGAAAGAATTTCTTATGCAAAACAAACAAAAAATCCCAATGAAACAAATTTTGAATAACAAGTCATTAAATTAAGAGTCAGGCTGGGCGGTGGTGGCGCAAGCCTTTAATCCCAGCACTCGGGAGGCTGAGGCAGGTGGATCTCCATGAGTTTGAGGCCAGCCTGGTCTACAGAGTTTCAGGACAGGCTCCATAGCTACAGAGAAACTGTCTTGAAAAACCAAAAATAAACAACCAAAATAAAATAGAATGCACACACCTGAATTTCTCTGGTCCAAATGCTCCATAAAATGTTGTCAATTTTGAATGAGCCTTTAGCACCTAAAGAAAAGAATAATTTGATAATTTTAATAATGTATGTAGGCTGGTAAGATGGCTTGTCAAAAGGCACTTGCTATGTAAGCCTGGTAACCTGAGTTCAAACCCTGGAACCCACTTAAATATAGGAGAAATGAATGGACAAAATTGTCCATATGCATGCTACTGCACTTGTATTCATGCAAACACATACACACATGCGCATGGACACGCTCACATATGCACACATAGTGATGATATTGAAATTAAAAGTTTTAAATGCTATAAATAAGGCTACTACAGAAGCCCTGTATACACTGTCATTTTAACTCACGCTATGGCTCAATTCCCACCCACACAACTTTATTATTTAACATATCACCCACAAAATAATGAGGACATTTCTAGTCACAGTTCATTATAAAGACAAACGCATATACAGTGTGGGTGGGGTTTCTCACTTAATCATTTACATTTAAGGCATAACTTATCTGGATTATATTAAATACTTATTTTGAGAATTTAATAGTTTTTAACGTTTATTATACTGTCTGTGTGTGTGGAGGGGGAAGTGGGTGTATGTACCACAGCAAGCAGGGAACAGAGGACAATCTGTAGGAGTTGGTTCTGTCCTTCTAGTTTGTGGGTCTCAAGGACTGAACAGGGGTCTTCAAGCTTGGCACAAGCACTTTGACCCACTGAGCAATGTTGTCTGCCTTATTTTGGGAGATCAAATGCATGCATGCTCGAATGCATGCCCATATTGAGCATTTAGCAGCTACCGGGGGCTAGACAGAAATGCTTTATAGGGATTATTTGCTTTGACTCCAAACCCACCACCTTACTTGGGCCCCAATTTGTTCCTAAGGAAGTTGAGGTACTGAACAGTCACTCAATCTGCCTTGAAAAGAAAAACATCTTCACCCATGAATTAACCACCGGAGCAATGCCATTACCTCCATGAGGCCATCAGAATAGGTAGGCAGGGTTTTGTCTTCTTTCTTTAGGAGCTAAGCATGGAAGGAGACAAAGAGGACATGTTAAGACAGGAATGTACTGGGGATGGACCTCGTCAAACTACATGGTATATAGGTGAGAAAAAAAAAGGAAAAGAAACACAGGGAGACGGGCAACTCTTCATAAAGAAGGTAACTTTCTGTGACTTGACAGACAACATTATCTTTGAAAGTAAGTTGTATTTAAGACCAAAATAAAAGTAGTCTATTCTATGCAATGGTATTAAACAATAAAAAATTATTTATGGGACTCAGCAGTTAAAAGCATGTACTATTCTTTCTGAGTACTCCAACTTGGTTCAGTACCCAGAGGATCTTTTCTTGCCTCAGATGGAATCTACATTGACATGCACAGATACACACATAATTAAAAATAATAAAAAGAGCTGGGGGTGCTGATTCACACTTTGAATCCTAGTACTGTGATATAAAGTCAAACAAGTCTCTGAGCTCAAGGTCAGCCTGGTCTACACAGCAAAGGCTAGAAAAGTGAGATCCTGTCTCAAACATAAATAAAATGAAAATAGGGGCTGGAGAGATGGCTCAGAGGTTAAGAGCACTGCCTGCTCTTCCAAAGGTCTTGAGTTCAATTCCCAGCAACCACATGGTGGCTCACAACCATCTGTGATGAGATCTGGTGCCCTAATCTGGTCTGTAAGCATATATACAGACAGAATACTGTATATATAAATAAAGAAATAAATAAGTTAAAATAAAATGAAAATAAACCTTAAAGAGATGTTGCTAAAAATAATGCATATGAAAATTGCCCAAGTTGGGCAGTGGTGGTGCACAAACACCTTTAATCCCTGCACTTGGGAGGCAGATGTCTGAGTTTAAGGCCAGCCAGGTCTACAGAGTGAATCTAGGCCAGCCAGGTATACATATAAAAACTTGTTATGAAAAACCTAGATAGATAAATAGATAATAAATATCCAGAATTCACACTAAGTAGAAAAAGGAAGTAAATGAGTAGTTATTGGGGTGGTAGGGAGGGTCCAGAAAGAAATCACATAGGTCTCTAGAGCTCTAGAACATCTGTGTTGATGGATGTACACAGTTCAGCGAGTACACTAGGAACCTTGAAGCTGACATAGGTAAACTGTGTCTCATGGAAACTGTCTCATGGAAAAAGGTAACTTAAGGGAAGAAAAAAAGAGACATTTAAAGAAGAAAATCAAAACCTGAAGGACAAGAAAATATATTTGAGCTGAGAGAATTATCACACACAATTAAAGCCAAATTTTCCAAAAGGAAAACCACCTACCCTGGCTTTGGCATAACTGAGCATTTCCTGGGTGGTCTCATAGGTGATCCACTGGGCCTTGAGGCAGAAATTCACCACGAAGTCATCATCCTGTTTCAAACATGCCAGACAAAGGCAACTGAATAATGCTATGCAGCACATCGACCTGAAAACTCCACCTGATGATGGGAAAACACACCTGGATTTTGCAGAGATTCTCTTTAGCTTCTTCTACAAGCTGCTGCCATTTGGTCTGCTCACTGGTGTCCGAAGAAATCAAAGCCAGTTTCTCCAATATATCATTTGATTTGACCTTATAAACAAGCTATAACACAAACATGCCACATCTAGTCAGGATCTGAGCATGATGATGTTGTCTTGGGAAGCTAAGGAAAACAAACTAGCATGAAAGAGACTCCCCACTTGGCTCAGGAATGAGGTTTAAACAAGGCAGTCTTGATGGTCACAGCGGCACATGCCTTGGTCCCAGTACCTGGGAGACAGAGCAAGAGAGCAGGGAGATGTCTGTAAATTCATTACTACTTTGTCTATAGAGGGAGGTCCTTGCCAGCCAGGCTGCATAGTAAGACCTAGTCTCAAAAAAAAAAAAAAAAAAAAAAAACCAAAAAACAAAAAACAAAGAAGAGAAGGAAAAAGTTAATAAGTTAATTCTTATCTATCTGGAAGGCAAACCAGATGACTAGGAATTACAAAAAGCATTTTTTGATGTGTCTGTGGCCATGTCAGAGGTGCAGCAGGTGGCACTTGAGCTTCAGGAGTTTGACCCACCAGACACAAGGTAGTGAAAGGAACATCTCAAATAGGCAAAGCCCTGAGGGCTTCAGCTCCAAAATGTCTCTTGCTATTGCTGTGCCTTTACATGTTTAGCACTGTCATTTTTCTGTGGTATCTGGCATGTTATGAATAGGTGTTGGGGAATCCCCACGGCCTTTAATGGAGTGTGATTATCTCAAGGAAACAACCTATTCTACTGGACATTTTTACCTGTGAATTATTATGAAGATAATTTCCTCTTAAGCTATACTATTTAACTGAAGTGATGATTTTATACAACAGTGTTAGTTTAAATAGATTCCGATGACTAAGGATTTTTAACAAATGTAGGAAAGGATTATGATAGAAGTTAGTTTAGTGGGAAAATTAATATAGATAAAGGTAAGATATAGTGTTGCCCCTACCCATGATAAAGCAAGGCTGCAGAGAAGAAAAAAATAGAACCAAGGAACTATTACACAGCTAGGACTTAATGAGTTTCTGGAGGAGCTGTATAGACTGATTTAGGTTAATGATTAAGGAGAAAAAAGAATCAAGTCCCAGGAGATAGCACAAGTTCTTTTTGATATTGGGGAATGTGTTCATGGGTTTTGGTGTATAAGCATAGTAGCTTTAAAAAAAGCTTTAAACAATTGCCTTCATGTAACTAGAAAACAAAGAATTGAATGGTTAGTTAAGATAATTGGACCGAGCCAGGTGGTGGCGGTGCACGCCTTTAATCCCAGCACTTGGGAGGCAGAGGCAGGTGGATCTCTGTGAATTCGAGGTCAGCATGGTCTACAAGAGCTAGTTCCAGGACAGGCTCCAAAGCCACAGTGAAACCCTGTCTCAAAAAATTAAAAAAAAAAAAAGATTATTGGACTAAACTCTATGAAAATTGAAACTAATAACCTGTTTTTCTAGCAATTATATAAACCCATGTAAAGCCGGGCAGTGGTGGCACGCACTTTTAATCCCAGCACTTGGGAGGCAGAGGCAGGTGGATCTCTGTGAGTTTGAGCCCAGTCTGGTCTACAAAAGCTAGTTCTGAGAATGGCCCCCAAAGCTACAGAGAAACCCTGTCTCAAAAACAACAACAAAAAACAAAAATGACTACCACAACAAAAAGCCATGTATGGCTGAAAGGCTCCTGATCTATGAGAAGTCTAAAACATAAATGTTTAACTGTGGGGGGCTGGAGAGATGGCTCAGTGGTTAAGAGCATTGCCTGCTCTTCCAAAGGTCCTGAGTTCAATTCCCAGCAACCACATGGTGGCTCACAAGCATCTGTAATGAGGTCTGGTGCCCTCTTCTGGCCTACAGACATACACACAGACAGAATATTGTATACATAATAAATAAATATTAAAAAAAAATGTTTAACTGTGTGTGGGTTCTTAGAGATAACTTGTTTTCTACCTGTAATACAAAAAATGGTTTATCATGTAAGGGAAATGGGAAATATGATTTTTTTTAAAAAATATTTATTTATTTATTATGTATACAATATTCTATCTGTGTGTATGATTGCAGGCCAGAAGAGGACACCAGATCCCATTACAGATGGTTATGAGCCACCATGTGGTTGCTGGGAATTGAACTCAGGACCTTTGGAAGAATAGGCAATGCTCTTAACCTCTGAGCCATCTCTCCAGCCCCTGAAACATGATTTTTTTAACTTGTATTCATTATAATTATCACTTAAAAAATGAAGGTAACCATATTGTAATTCTTCTATTGCTTGAAAGATTTTGCTGGGTATAAAGCTGTAAGAAACAAAATGAAGAAATGAGAAGGAAGACATCAGGAAGTTGTGAGATGGAAGACATCATCAGGAAATAGAAGAAGGGAAACACTAGGGTAGACGAACAGAACAGAAAAATAGAGTAGAACAAGCAACAGAGATAATAGTGAAATGGTCCTCAGAGTCCTCGTGTGTCTGTTTGTCTGCCCAGTGGTGTATCTGCTCTGCATCTCCTCATCACTTTTCTGGCCTGCAGGCCTGCCCTTCATCAGCACCCGAGGTCAGAACCTGACATGTCGGAGGTGTGTGTGTGTGTGTGTTTCCCTTTTTCACTGGCCCCAGAGAATTAAGGTGTTTTTTTGTTGTTGTTGTTGTTTTGTTTTTTTTTCAAGACAGGGTTTCTCTGTAGCTCTGTAGCCTGTCCTAGAACTAACTGTTGTAAACCAGGCTGGCTTCGAACTCACAGAGATCTGCCTGCCTCTGCCTCCCGAGTGCTGGGATTAAACGGCCCAGCAAGAATTAAATTTTGCCCAGCTTACCAGTCCCAGAGAATTAAGTTTTGCTCTCCCAGATAGAAAAGTCAATCGAATGATTAGTCCACCGACTGTATGGCTCCCTCAGTTCCTGAGCAGCTAGAGGCTAGTCCTTCTAGCAGCATTATTGAATCCTTCATAGAAACTTGACAAGACGTGTTCACAGAACTTTATTCAAGCTAAGACACAAACTCAATCTAATTTAAATGTCCATTGGCAGATAGGTAAATCAGTAAAATATGGTCTACACCCAAGTAAGGAGCCTTAGAAAAGAAGCCAATCCTGTCACTGACAGCATGGACCAAACTATAGGACATCATGCTGAGTGACACAATCCAGGCACAGGAAGATGATGCACAGCTCAAATCAGCAGAGCTCACAGGAACAAAGCTAAGATGCGGCTTATGAGAGGGGCAGATGAGTGGGGTTTCCCAAAGGGGCTGGTCTTCCAGTAAACACAGGACGGGGAAGTTTCAGAGATCTAGTAAGTCATGTGATTGACACACATGGAAAATGTGTCTTTCAAATTGCTACAAGAATACTTTATCACAGTTTTTCTTTTGATATGGTCTCTCTTCAGTGCTATCTCTTTGTCTCACTATGTAGACCAGGCTGACCTAGAGCTCAGAGACCCGCCTGACTCTGTCTCTCCCAGTGCTGATATTAGAGGCCGTGTCATGGCGCCCACCACCCCAGCCCACTCAGATCCCCTATAACTGGAGTTACAGTCAGTTGTTAGTCACTGTATGGGTACTGGGAATTGAATCCTGGTCCTCTGCAAGAACCAGTGCTCTTAACCACTGAGCCATCTCTCCAACCTTGTTTTAAATAATTCAAATAAGACCCTTCTGCATCTCCTGAGCCTCTAGTACCAAGAAATGTCTGCCCAAGAACAACTGAACAAATGAATGCTTACCTCAACATCCAGTCCAAACTGGATGGCAAAGCTCTCAGCTTCAGCAAATTGGTGCTTGTGAAGTAATCGGCTCAGTCTGAAGAGTTGGAAGAAATTTCACCAGATGCCTATCCATCAGGGAGTTTAATTTTCTCATTAAAGGACAAATAAGGCTTTAAAAAAAAATGAGAAGTTACCTGTTTTCTGGTAATACTTCTGTAAGGTACCTAAGTACTAAATCAGAGACGGAGTCTTCAGACAGGCTGAAAGAAACACATTGCATTGTGAGTGCCGCTGCCACCCGACATTCACAAGTAAATTCTAATTCTGCTGCTATGTAATGATTATCTGATAAACAGAGCATGACCTACTTAAAGTCGTTCTTGTGAATTCCTTCCAGAAGATATACAGTATCCTACAATTTAAAAAAAGCAAAATATCAAAATGATTAAAATTACAATGTAAAGACAACCAGGAACTTTATTAGAATAAACAAATGGTTCAGGCAAGAATTATACATCCGTGGATTCTTAATATCACTGGGGAAAAACTGGGGAAAAAGATTTCCTCCTGGTCTGGAAGCCATGCCACATACAAGAACTAATGGTAACAGAAAGGGCTGCTCACAGGACGAGACCTGGAGGGGCTGTCTTCAGCAAGGGACAAGGCCTAACAGGTAGGATAAGGACCTCAACTTGCTGCATTGAGACATGTGATCTGTGTAGCTTTTTGCCAAAAGATCTTATAAAAATCAAATCAAAATGAAGCAAACAGACAAATCTAGAGGCAAATGTTACAACAGGCTGGGACTTAAAAACTGTCAGTATCGCACAAGACAGAAAGGGCTAGGGAATCACTTCCTGCAGGTGATAACCAAATTCAAGACCTGAGCTTGGATTAGATCCTAGATAAGGAGAAAAGGAGTTCCAGACAGCCTCCAGGGGCTGGCAAGATGGCTCTGTGGACCTGTGTTAGATTCCCAGAATCCACACTAAGCAGAGAATGGACTTCCACAAGTTGTCCTCTCACCTCCAAAGGGGCACTGCCCCCACACAAAATGAATAAGTAGTGAAAGCTCTAGAGTAATTGGTAAAATACTAGTTTAAAAGGTTTGTCTCCTAATAATTTTGTATTAATGTTACATTTCCTAGCACAACAAACTCAGTGTATTAGAATGTTTGGGTCAGGGTCACATCTAACCCAGAATGGCTTGGAATTCGCTGTGTAGCTGAGAATGACCTTGAATGTTTGAACCTCCTGTTTCAAAGTGCCCGGATATGCAATGCCCAGTTTGTGAATGTCGACAGGCCTGTACAACCACACTCTGCAGAACTGTCTTATTCTTATCTTTTCCATGTATTTATTTAGAATGTGCCTGTAATGCATGCTACAGTGCAAGATATATATAGTATCTTAACCATAAGTGGAGGTCAGAGGACACAGGTGTCGATTCTTTCCTTCATCATGTGGGCACAAGACTCAGGTTATCAGATGTGGCGACAAGCAACTTCACCACTAAACTATCATACAAGCCTTAAAAATAGCCTTATTCTTTTTTCTCTACATTTTAAAAAATCTACATTTTATCTTATTTTATATGTGTTTGAATGTGTGTATGTGCACATGTAGATGCATGGGCCTGAACATCAAAAGATGGTGTTGGATAATCTGGACCTGGAGTTACAGGTGATAATGAGCTAAAATGTGAGTGCTGGGAACCAAATTCAGGTCCTCTACAAGAGCAGCACGCATGCTCAATCACTGAGACATCTCATTTTTCCAGGCCCCAAGAATAATGTTATTTATGTGGGTGCTGGGAATCAAACATGGGTCCTCTGGAAAAGAACCTAGTGCTCTTAATCTCTGAGCTATCTCTCCAATCCTATAGCTTTATTTATTTATTTATTTTTTTTGGTTTTTCGAGACAGGGTTTCTCTGTGGTTTCGGAGCCTGTCCTGGAACTAGCTCTTGTAGACCAGGTTGGTCTCGAACTCACAGAGATCCGCCTGCCTCTGCCTCCCGAGTGCTGGGATTAAAGGCGTGCGCCACCACCGCCCGGCTAGCTTTATTCTTAAAAGATATTAAAGAACTTAGAAGAGAAAGGTCAAAAAGTATACAAGTTCCAAAATGTATGAGAAAATATAGCATAGTTGTGTATATGTCTATATAAAAAGAGATGCAATAAATATACTAAAATGTCTTTTAAAAAGTATAACAATAAATGAGTTTGGCTCACACAACTTTAATCCCAGCACCAAGGAGGCAAAGGCAGGTGAATCTTTGTGAGTTTCAGGCTAGTCTGGTCTACATATAAAATTCTAGGACAGCTAGGGCTATACAGAGAGACACTATATCAAAAAATAAAAACAGGGCTGGAGAGATGGCTCAGAGGTTAAGAGCACTGTCTGCTCTTCCAGAGGTCCTCAGTTCAATTCCCAACAACCACATGGTGGCTCACAATCATCTATGAGATCTGGTGCCCTCTTCTGGTGAGCAGACATATATGCAGACAGAACATTGTATACATAATAAATAAATAAATTTTAAAAAAGGTGTCTGTTCTTGAGTCCCCACTAAATTAAAAAAAAAAAACTGAGCTAAAAGAGGCCCACACATCCTCAGATTTTTTAAAAAAATAAAAAAAAATCAGAATTTAAAAATATAAATACGGGCTGGAGAGATGGCTCGGTGGTTAAGAGCATTGCCTGCTCTTCCAAAGGTCATGAGTTCAATTCCCAGCAACCACGTGATGGCTCACAACCACCTGTAATGAGGTCTGGTGCCCTCTCTGGCCTGTAGACATACATACAGATAGACTATTGTATACATAATAAGTAAATAAATATTTTATATATATAAATACTATACACATGGCATGAGTGCTACATATTCATAATTTTTAAGGTAAAAGGAAATCATAAGTTCACTATCCTGATTTGATTTTTTTTTTTTTTAATTCAAGACAGGGTTTCTGTGTTTAGCTTTGGTGCCTGTCCTGTAACTAACTCTTATAGACCAGGCTGGCCTCGAACTCACAGAGAACTACTTGCCTCTGCCTCCCAAGCGCTGAAATTAAAGGCGTGTGCCACCACCACCAAGCCCTGATTTCATCTTTATAGACTTTGTAAGTGTACTGACTTGGCACACTCCACTCCACAAACTTTCAGAATTAAAATAACAAGTAAACTCACTACTGCTGTGAAAACTCATCAATGGTTCTGGCAAGATAAGAAGAACATGAAAAGTTGAAGAAGGACTAGAGACAGCTCAGAGATGGGGAGTGTACTGCTCTTGCAGAGGACTCACACCCAGGGCTCACAACTGCCTGTAACTCTGTGCCTGGTGATCTGACACTGCTCATGCACATACTCACCCACAGACACACAATTAAAAAGAGTACAAATACTTTTTTGTTGTTGTTGTTTGTTTTGTTTTTCAAGACAGGGTTTCTCTGTAGTTTTGGAGCCTGTCCTGGAATTAGCTCACATAGACCAGGCTGGTTTCGAACTCACAGAGATCCGCCTGTCTCTGCCTCCCAAGTGCTGGGAAAGCAGAATAGCAGGTGAATGGGAGTTTGATCTTAATTTTTGTGAAGACTGAGTTGGGACTCGGAGTAGCTGTCATTATGAACGTAAGTAAACACTAGAGATCAGACCAGGTATTGAACTCAGTTCCACTCATGCTTTTTTCTTTTTTTTAATATTTATTTATTATGTATACAATATTTTGTTTGTGTGTATGCCTGAAGGCCAGAAGATGGCACCAGACCTCATTACAGATGGTTGTGAGCCACCATGTGGTTGCTGGGAATTGAACTCATGACCTTTGGAAGAGCAGGCAATGCTCTTAACCTCTGAGCCATCTCTCCAGCCCCCACTCATGCTTTTCTTTTTTTTTTAAATAATTTATTTATTTTTATTTTATTTGCATTGGTGTTTTGCCTGCATGTATGTCTATCTGAGGGTGTCAGATCTTGGAGTTACCGACAGCTGTTGACTGCCATGGGGGTGCTGGGAATTGAACCTGGGTCCTCTGGAAGAGCAGTCAGAACTCTTAACCACAGAGCAATCTCTCCAGCCCCTCACTCATGCTTTCCTTACTCATAAAAATTAATAACGAAAATTATAGTAAAGCAACATACCGTGCTAATTCCTGTTTGAACTAAAGAAGAAACACTAGATACTTCCAAAGAGTACAATATTTCCATCGTAGGCAAAGAATAAATGATGAGGTTTCTCATCTACGAGAAATGCAGACAGTTCAGGGAGTTAATGCAAACCTATCAGCACAAGTCAGCCCACCCCTGTCAGGAGAGCTACTAAAGCATCCTGTACAGAGCTAAACACAAACCACAACCCTCTCTTACTACTTAAGTAGATCTGCCATTGTCATAATTTAAATGCTACACACAAACTGTGTTCTTTAAGAAACGGAAAGAAAACAATGCTCTAGCCCATCTCCCCATCTGCTGAATGGAATCAGGCACATAAAGCCCTTGAGTTAATTCTGCAGTGCTACACTGTCTCAACAGCCATCTCACCAAATGCATTCTCTTCTGTCCCCTTTTCTCTTCCCCGTCTCTGCCATCCCATTTGTTCTCTTTCAGGTTTAGAGACTAAACTCAGTGCCTTACCTACACTAGGCAGCTACTCTTTCATTTACAGCCCTTGACTTTTGATATAGGGACTTGCTTGGGTTATCCCAGACTAGCCTTGAACAAATGATCTTGCTGTCTCAGCCTCCAGAATCCTACAGCTACTGGTGGGAGATCACACACTGAGCTCAAGTAAGTTCAATTATTTTTGATTCCTAAAATATTGTTTGAAATTAAGAGCCAAGATTTTCATACACTCTTTGAAAAATAGAACTCTGTTCTGCAGGTTTATTTCTAGTCTGACAAAGTCTATGTGCATGCCAATTTAGTACGCTGTGAGCATTGCTTGACATTTTCTCTCTGCAATGCAGGTAGACCTTCAGTTGTGACCATGCCACCTCAGTCTGCAGAGCAGTTGGGAATACAAGTCTGAGCCATCAAAACTGGCTAGTAATTGTGATTTCCAACTCATAAACTAGACAGGTATGAAGTAGAGTCTCCCAGTACCTTCTCCTTAGTTGTAGTCGTCAGAGTGACTAATTTGAGGTTTGCAATCCCTTGCCTAAAAGAGAAGAAAAATCAAAGTTATGCAAGCTTGGCAGGTTGCTAAGCATAAGCTAAGGTAAAGTGATCATCGCACAGAAAGGTTAATCAGGGACTATGGATTCTGTTTTGACAGATCCTGTTCTACCATAATTATGTAGAAACATATTATCTATCTGTGCCAAATAGGAACCGGCAGATAATGAATTGGTCCTTCCTCTCCCAGACTATTTCAGATGTGGTTCCAAACACAAATCCTAATAAATGATCTGAATAAAGCTGGACAGGAAACCTGGTGCTACGAAAACCACTACTAGCCAGTCTCAACATACCAGGTGACTGATGAGGGAGAATCCGCTTCTGTGGTGAGAAGAAACTGCTCTATGGGAAGAGAGGGCCAGTTCCACACAGGAGTGAGAGTGTAAGCGTCCCACAAGCTTAGCACGTTCTAGAGAAATAGAACTTGGTTAAACATCTTTACATCTCAAACTGTAGGTATAGCTCTTGAAGCACTGCACACACAGAGGAATCCACCCCAACTAACATCCTTGTCGAACATTTTTATTAAGAGACATATTATCGGGTGCAAGATGGAGCTCAGGGGTGAACACTTGTGTGGCATTATATCAATGAGGTTGTGAGCTGACTCCCTAGTGTAAAGACGCTGACAACAAAAAGTGGTCATAGTGAATGAAAACATACAGCAGTATCGAGCACAAAAAGCAGGTTGTCGATCAGCTGAAAGGACTTTACACCTGAAAGAGAAAGGGACATGTCTAAGGATTTTATTTCACTAGGACCCTGTTTGAGCTGTAAGCTAACTACTGTCTTCACAAATAGACAGAACTACATTTAAATGAAGTTCCCATTTTCATCTATTGCTGCTTCAGTTTTGGCTTTTGTTCTTGTTACTTTTGTTTCAAGGCGACCGATAAAACTCGAAGTCTCTTTAAAGGTAACAATTGGAATTCTTCAGGAATGCGCAGAGAATCACCAAGCTAATCAGGCTCGGTTCACTGTGACAATAACAAAATGGTGGGAAAGATGGCTCAGTGCATAAAAGCACTTGCCAAGCCTGCAAACCTGAGCTCAATCCCAAGGACCCACAAGGTGAAAGGAGAGAACTGACACCCAGTTTTCCTTTGATCTCCATACATACATTAAAGTAATCAAATTTGTACACATAATGTACAAACTAAACACATGTAATGAAGAAAAACAAAGTAAAAATGGGCCAGAGGAGCTGCAGAATGGTCAGCAGGAAAAGGCTACGGCACCAAGTCTGATGACTGCGATCCAGCCCTAGAACACACACACAAACACACACACACACACACACACACACACCATTCAAACTCCAGCAGCACATACATTATGTATGGCAGTACAGGCATAGGCATATACTCCTAGTACTCTAGGAGTGAAGGATGGAGTATCAGAAGTTTAAGGTCAGCCTCAGCTACAAAGCAAATATGAGTCCAGCCTAAACACATCTAAATGTGGCAACAGAAAGTAGCGTCAGTGGCTTATCTTTACCTTTAATAATCTCTGTGTCCACAAAGTTCTTAAGGGACATTTTCTTGGTAGAATCTAGTTCCCATTTTGAGAATGCACAGCTACCAGTTCCCTGGAAAAGAGAAAACAGTACATCAGCTGGAAATCCTAACCCCGAAGCTCCAAGAATTGCACAAAGCAGATGCACATGAGCTGCACACATTCTGAGTTCAAGTACATGTGTGTATGTGGCTGCGGGGGTGGGAGGTGGGGAATACTAGAGTGCGAGCCTCCAGGGGTTTAATCAAAGCTAAGCAAGCCTCTCCTACTATGCTATATCCCCAGCCATTTTTATTTCAGGCAGTGTCTTGCTAAGTTGCCCAGGCTGGCCTCAAACTCAAGATTCTCCTGTCTAAACCTCCTAACCAGACAGGTCTGTAGGCTAGGTTTGCAGGCACAGGCTAACACCCAGCTCCAAGGAGCTTTTATCTGGATTTCTCTCTTAGCTCAAGAACAGATTGAAGAGATGCTCAGTGGTTAAGAGAGCTTGCTGTTCTTCCAGAGGACCCGAGTTCATTTGCCAGCATCCACTAACAATGGTCCACAATTGCCTGTACCTCAACTCCAAGGGATCTGACACCCTCCTAGGAATTTGGCCGGCACCCAAACTCACATGACATACACATATAAAAAAATAAAATTAGAACAGACTGAGAAGAACAGTGAGATGTTCATATTTATTGTTATCTCTTGAATATTTGAGTATACATATTCAAACATTTCACCCCAAAGGAAAAAAACCTATTTCGACATTATAAGTATAGACTTTGTCTAGAAAGGAAAGAAGAAAGGAAGGAATAAAGGAAGAAAGGAAAGAAGGAAGGAAGGAAGGAAGGTAGAAAGGAAGGAAGGAAGGAAGGAAGGAAGGAAGGAAGGAAGGAAGGAAGGAAGAAAGGTAGGAAGGAAGGAAGATGGAAAGTTGGGCAGCAGTGGCACACACTTTTAATCCCAGCACTCAGGAGGCAGAGGCAGGCAAATCTCTGAGTTCGAAACCAGCCTGGTCTTACAGAACATGCTCCAGGATAGTCAGGGCTACACAGAGAAACCCTGCCTTGGAAAAAAAAAGTTGGTCCTAGTTGTGCATGCCTTCAATCCCAGTGCTGGAAGGCGGAGTCAGGAGAATCTCCTGACAGATCTTTCATGGTCATCCAATTTTAAAACAATACGCCAGGCATGGTGGCACAAGCCTTTAATCCCAGGACAGGCACCAAAACTACACAGAGAAACCTTGTCTCAAAAAAACAAAACAAAACAACAAAAATAAAACAGCAATCCTTGAATAGTATTTTAAGAGTATTATAGGAGCACATCCAGTGTATGCGCTTGCTTTGGCAGCACATTTACACAGGTTAGCATGGCTCCTGTCCAAGAATGGCAAGCAAATTTATGAAGCGGCCCAATACAAAGAGAGAAGGGGGCTAAAATGTCAGATTTGAATCTGAGATTAACACTCAGTGACACAGTCACGGGTGCTGCTCTCCCTGTAGAGCCTTTTGACTCTGTTTATATGCTGAAAGAAATGTTGACACATGCTGGGGGAACAAGACCTTGCCTGATCAAAACAAAACTGATGGCAAAGTGGTGCTCACCTTAGACCCAGCAACAGAGAGGCAAAGGGTTGGTGGATCTCTAAGTTCAAGGCCAGCCTAGTCTTTTTCGTGAGTTCTAAGCCAGCCAGGGCTGCAAGAGTGAGACCTTGACCCAAAAAAAGGAAAGAAAATCTCAGGGAGAGACTAGGGAAAAATCAATACCCGATGATCTAATATAGGAATTTTATTTAGCTAATTTTAAAACCATAACCACCCTCCTCCCATTTTGTGGAGAAAGGGCGATGGGATTAAAGTTGTGTTCCACCATGCCTGGCTTATTTCTTTTGATAAAGATTTATTTACTTATTTTTACTTAGGATTTCTGTGTATATGCACAGGTACCCAAGGCCATAAGAGGGTGAGAACTCTTGGAACTGAGTTACAGGCATTTGTGAGCCTTACAATGTAGGAGCTAGGAATCAATCTCCGGTCTTCCTCAAGAGCCTCTAGCCCTGATTTCTCTGTTCTTGTCACATTGCAAATTAATTTGTACTTCACTACAAAGAGCATTTTATGCAAAAGCAAAGTTTAGAGAATTACCCCAATTATCACAGCAGTCTCATTTGCAAACTCTCCAGCCACAAGATTAAGACAACCATGACTGTGGTAATTTTCAGTAGAAATAAAACTACACTTGAATTGTCCTTGCAACTGCAAAATTAAAAAAAAATTAGAATACATGTACATTTGTATGTCAAATAAAAATCATAGACATTTGCTCAAATCAATCATCTGTTTTTCAACAGAAACATTACATCTCCTAAAGTAGCATCCAGTACAACAACTAATCACAGAAACAGCCTCTACTTTCACAGTGAGTAAAAGCTTTAAAAAACAATTATAATTTTCTGTTCTTACCTTCTTGGCCAAATCCAAGTCAGTGTTTTCAATTGCTACATTTGTTTAAAAAAAAAAAAAAAGCCATCTAAGCATAGTATTAATACACAGGTTCACATATACTAAAAACAAGACGACTCCTTTTGTCTTTAAGTGAAACTAATGCATGCTAAGCCAAAGGACATAGGTCAGGATCAGTAAATTAAAGTCTTTGACCAAGGAAATTCTCTGAAAGCGCATATTATACTCAAGGGATCGGCCAAGCTAACTGCACAGAGCTTTCTCAAGTGATCCTATACCAACCCCATTTCTACTCAAGCCCGAGTCTCATGGGAAAGCATTCACCATTTCCCACTCTGACCCAGAACATCTCTTTTACCTGTCTTGATCTTGAATTAACTATGAAAAATGATGTATCTTAAATGTTTTTCTGATTGAGACAAGATCTCTGTGTGGTTCAGGTTGTCCTGGAACTATGTAGACTAGCCTGGCTTAGAACTCAGAGATCCTCCTGCCTCTCAGGACTGGGATTAAAGATGGGAGCCACCACCCACATCGAAAATGATGCATTTTATAACCTAATTGTATACATGGAACCTACCATGCCATTTAGTCTGCAGTAGATGTTAATAAAGTTTATCAAAACAAATTCCTCAGTTTTACCTGGCTCAGCGAGACTTACAGCCCATCCCATTGGATTACTACTGATTATCACTGTCAGTTATTTTGTGTGCTTGTTGTGTGCGGTATATGCATAAAAGTGTAGGGGCACATGCACCCCTGTGTGCACATGGGGAGGGCAGAACACTACTTTGGGTGTCTACCTCTATGGTTTAGCTCTCCGTCAGGGATACAAGGAACATATCTAAATATAATGTTGCATACAAATAACACATGGGGAAATAAACAAGACACAGATCATAATTCTTGGGTGAAAGTTATGTTGAATAGATAATCCATTTGGACATCTATGCAGTAAATTCTAGTTCTCTCTCATATTTTCTGATCAGTTTTTGCTGCGTTTCCTTTGGTGTGTGGCTCTTTACTTCATTCCTGATGATACTCATTTAAATGCCCAGCTGTCCTTCTGCCTCTGCCAAGTATTAGATTACAGCATGAGATATTCTTCCTGGCTCCTGACCACACACACTCTGTCTGTCTGTCTGTCTGTCTATCTAGCTACCATCTCTATTTATTCTTCTCTTGTATCCTGACCACAGTTTCCCCTCCTTTTTCCCTGTTCCTCCCCCCCACCTCCCTTTCTCCCAGATCTACTCTTCCTCCCTTTCCCTTCAGAAAAGATCAGGATTGATTACCAGGGGGTATCAACCAAACACAACACAACAAATTACAATAAGGCTAGGCACATATCCTCATCAAAGCTGGACAAGGCAAACCAATAGGAAAAACTCTGATCATATTCTTTTTTCCCCCTATTTAAAGTTTATTTTTATTTTATATGCATTGGTGTTTTTGCCTTCATATATATCTGTGTGAGAGTGTTGGATCCTCTGGAACTGGAGTCACAGACAGTTGTGAGCTGCCATGTAGGTGCTGGGAATTGAATCCAGGTTCTCTGGAAGATCAGACAATGTTCTTAACCACTGGGCCATCTCTCCAGCGCCTGACCGTATTCTTTTTTGGTTCTTTGAGACAGGGTTTCTCTGTAGCCTTGGAGCCTATGCTGGAACTTGCTCTGTAGATCAGGCTGGCCCCGAACTCACAGAGATCTGCCTGCCTCTGCCTCCTGAGTGCTGGGATTAAAGATGTGTGTCACCACTGTCTGGCCTTGCTCTCTGTCTCATTACCGTGATACAGAGTCTCTCTCTGTTTCAGCTGTGCTGGCTGGCTTGCACAGACTGAGGATCCACCTACATCCACGTCCCACTCCAGTGCGGAGTTAGAGGCAGAGGCGTAGCTGTGCCAGCTTTTCACAGGGGATGGTGGAATTTGCATCCAGCTCTTCATGCTTGCAAAGCAAGTGCTCTTACCTACTGAGCCTTCTCACCAGCTCACTTTGCAATTTTAAGTCAGTCATTTCCATCACTTCGTTCATTCATTCCTTCAAGAAGGCACTTAGCAGCTGAGATATAACAGTTCAGAGGTAGAGCACTTGTCTAGTATACACAAAACCCTGGGTCCGATCTTCAGTATTACAAAAAGCCACTTATTTCTGTGTATGTCTTTTCTTCCCAATTAAGTTAACTGCTAGAAGGCTGTAATAAAAACAGTTCTTCACATTCCACCACAGCTTTAGCAGAGGAGTTACGTGTACTCTGAATACTCAAAGTATACCCAGCATCACAGGAGGCAACTCAATTTAAACATTATTCAAGAAAGTATTTGAAGAATTACTTAAAAACTAATCAAAAATCAATAAGAAAATACATTACCCTGTTCAATTTGTGAAAGCTGGAGGTTTGTAATATAAAAAAGTCCATTGTTCGTTAGAAGCAACATGTAATAGGTACCTGGCAAAATAAAATCAAATTAGTTTCTCTAAAAGGCATGATTCAAAGCAATACTGGGAGCTAACTCTAAAAATCTGTCACCTAGGGCTGGCGAGATAACTCAACAGGTAAAGATAATTAGTGCAAGGTTAATAACCTGAGTTCACTCCTCAGACCCACATGGTAAAAAGAGAACCAATTTCCACACATTATCCTCTGACCTCCAAAAGTGAGCAGGAATTTGGCCAAATTCTTCAAGGCCAGCTTGTTTGCCAGGACTACAGAGAAACTGTCTCAAAAAAACAAATAAACAAACAAGCAAACAAAAAGTTTTTACATGCACACCCACACAGATATTTTAAAGAAATGTAAAACTTTGTACTTGCACGAAAAATGTTAAGAACATTTTTTCTGAGAGCGTTCCCACCTAGAAAAAAAGCCTCCTAGTCTCAAAAGTTCTCTCTTACTTTTCCTTAATAAATCTACATTCACTCTGCTCAAAAAAGAAAAAAACTCTGCTGGGTATGATATCACAAATCTTTAATCCCCACAGAAGGCAGAAGCAAGTGGATCGCTATGAGTCTGCAGGCAGCCTGGTCTACAAAGCGAGTTCCAGGCCAGCCAGGACTACATAGGAAGACCCTGTTTCAAAAACAAAACAAAAATTCTTTCTTATATTAATTGTATTGACAGAAAATGTACCGAGATTTAGGTAGCGCAGCAATGAACTTACAATGTTTATTTAAGATAAAGATAAATACTTGATGGGGTATCCACCAAAAAACATGCAAAAAAAATTCAAAGAAACTTACCTTCACTCGAACCATCTTTCTCAATAATAAGATTCTGGTAAGTATGCTGATATTCATCATTGGCTTTCTCAACAAAAGCCTAATTGCAAACGAATTTCAAATAGCAAGAGTTAAGTGAGATAAATAAGCAATGAAGAGTACACTGTTTAAACCCTATTCATTAACTAACATTAGCACTAACAACCTAATGCTTGAAATTACACTCTAATGCTTCAGCTTGAAAAGGGAGACTGGACGAGCATGCTCCAGGTCTGCAGAGCTTCGTTTTTTACTTTTGTGTTTCCTTTGTATGCTTCTGCAGTCTGATTCTTTTTTTTTTTTAAAGACTTATTTATTAATTATGTATACAGGGTTCTCCTTGCATGTATGCCTTTAGGCCAGAAGAGGGCACCAGATCTCATTACTGATGGTTGTGAGCCACCATGTGGTTGCTGGGAATTGAACTCTGGACCTCTGGAAGAGCAGTCAGGGCTCTTAACTTCTGAGCCATCTGTGCAGCCCTGCAGTCTGATTCTTAAGAATTAGAATTTAAATTTAAAAATTAGAATTTTTTTTTTACTTTAAAATGTAGTTAAGTAACAGCTCGCTAGAGTTTATTATGTAAGACAGTGTTGGGGTGAAAATAGAAAACACAGCTCTTACTTTGGTGAATAATGTTTGTTTTGATGTTACATAAATAAGATGTAAAAGACCACTTCTCTCTCCGACCAAAAGAAACTTTCCTTCTTGACACAGGCCAACCACATCCACGTCAGTATCTGAAATTTTCAAATCAATGTTACAAGCAACTTTCAATAATCCTTAATTTCAGTTTAGAAAACACCAGTTTTACATCAAAAGATCAACCAATCTATGCCAAACATGGTGATGCATGCCTATAATCCCAACATATGAGAGGCCAAAAAAAGAAGATTGGCAGGGTTTCTCTATATAACTCTGGCAGTCCTGGAACTTAGTTGCCCTGTAAACCAGGCTGCCCTTGACTCAGACTGACCTGCCTCTGCTTCCTCAGTGCGGGATTAAAGGTGTGAGGAGGATCACAAGTTTAAAGACAGAGGGTTAAAAAACAAACTGAATGAGTAAAAAACAAAAATAAAAACGAAAGCACAACAACAAAAAAAGTAAGATAGAAAAAATGTTTCAAAATAATTGTACCATAATCACATAAGTCATTTTTAAGTCTTTAAAATTATTCAATACTTCATATTTAAATTGATACCCTTGAGTCCCAGCATGTTGGTGCATGCCTTTAATCCCAGGAGGCAGAGACAGGTGAGTTCAAGGTAAATCTGGTTTATAGAGCAATTTCCAGAACAGCCAGGGCTACACAGTGAAACCCTGACTCAACAACAACAACAAGAAAAAACTCTATTTTAAAAGCTGTATTTATTTTTATTTTATGTGTGTTTCACCTGAATGTTATGTCTGGGACTGTGGGGGCCAGAAGAGGGAGGGCATCAGATCACTGTAACTGAGATTATGAGCCCCCATATAGATAATGGGAACCAAATCCAGGTCCTCTCCAAGAGCAGCCAGTATGCTTAAAGCTGAAAAGAGTTGGGGAGTTCTTTTAAGCTTTTTGGAAAGATAGGACATTAGGGCACAGCCTAGGCTGAGTGTAGGTTGGCTTCTAACTCCCATTTCTCCAGGCTCAGCCTCCAAAGTGCTGGGATTACAAATTCACACCTCAACTTAATTTATTATTAAATCCATGTTCACCGGTACTTTAACTCAAGAAATTATTTCACACATGTATTCTAAAGATTATTATTTATTATTATTTTGACTTAGAGACAGGGTTTCTCTGCGTATCTCTAGCTGTTCTGGAACTCACTCTGTAGACCAGGCTGACCTAGAACTCAGAGATCTGCCTACCTCTGTCTCTCTGAGTGCTAGGATATGCGCCACGACCTCCAGGCTTCGAAAAGATTATTATAGTGTGATATATCCTACAAGTAATGAACATGGCAACCCACCTCCTTCATCTGCACAAACCTAAAACATACAGGATTAAGAATTTGAACACAAATGGCTCAAACATTAGGATTCAAATATAAAACCAAGAGGAAGAACCGGGCAGCGGTGGCACACTCCTTTAATCCCAGAGAAAGGCGGATCTCTGTGAGATGGAGGGCAGCCTGGTCTACAAGAGCTAGTTCTAGGACAGGCTCCAAAGCTACAGAGAAACCCTGTCTCGAAAAACCAAAACAAACAAAAACAAGAGGAATAAATACCATAAAAATAAACAAGAAATGAAATACTTGCTCACATGTCTGATCCCCTTAGACACTCTGAAGCAAAGCATGATGTCAGCTCCCTTTGAAACTGAGGCCCCACAGGTACTGATTTTCTTGAAAGTCCTCTAATTTTATTTGTTTATTTATTTTGGTTCTTTGAGACAGGGTTTCTCTGTAACTTTGGAGCCTGTCCTGGAACGAGCTCTTATAGACCAGGCTGGCCTCGAACTCACAAAGATCCGCCCACCTCTGACTCCTGAGTGCTGGGATTAAAGGTGTGTGCCACCATGCATCAGCTAAGCATTTTCAAAGTTATAAGCATTTTGCTTTATTTTGTTTTCTAATTTTAATTCTTGTAACAGAGGATTAAAGGATCATTAGAAATCAGTGCAATACACGCTGACTCTCAGCCATTTCACTGTCAGACTTACCAAAAATAAGATGCAACTGAACTGATCTGCATATGTTGTCAAGCAATATCACTGTCTGGTCTGCCACAATTATAAATCCATCACTTAAGCTGCATGCTTGTATTTTTGGACTAGGTGAGGCCTGTAGGAGGAGAAAATATAATATATAATCAAAAATAAAATAATTTCATATAAGGTTTTGTTTTTTGTTTTTTTGGGGTGTTTTTGAGACAGGGTTTCTCTGTAGCTTTGGAGCCTGTCCTAGAACTTGTTCTGTAGGACAGGCTGGCCTTGAACTCACAGAGACCTAAAGGTCTCTCCCTCTGCTGGGATTAAAGGCACGCACCACTACTGCCTGGCTCGTCTGCCACCACCACCCAGCAACTTCATACTACTTAATAATACTGTCATAGGGCCAGGTGTGGTGGCACACACTTTTTTTATTTTTTAGATTTCACCTAGCCCATTATGTGCCATGAGGAAGGAAAGAGACAACACTTACAGGTTCCAAAGTCTTCATAAATAAAACATTATTTTGAGTGAGGTAACCCAGAGAAAGACAATTATCACATGTATTCACTCATAAGTGGTTTTTAAACATAAAGCAAAGAAAACCAGCCTATAAACCACAATCCCAGAGAACTTAGACAACAAATGAGGACACATAAACTTACATAGATCTAATCTACATGGGAAGTAAAAATAGAAAAAGACAAGATCTCCTGAGTAAATCGGGAGCATGGGGACCTTGGGGGAAGGTTGAAGGGGAAAGGGGAGAGGCAGGGAGAGGAGCAGAGAAAAATGTAGAACTCAATAAAAATCAATTAAAAAAAAGTCTTAATAAATAACCACATGAGCCGGGCGGCAGTGGTACACGCATTTAATCCCAGCAATCGGGAGGCAGAGGCGGATGGATCTCTGTGAGTTCGAGGCCAGCCTGGTCTACAAGAGCTAGTTCCAGGACAGGAACCAAAAAGCTACAGAGAAATCCTGTCTCAAAAATCCAAAAAAGAAAAAGAAAAAAAATAAATAAATAAAAAATAAATAACCACATAAGCAGGTCGCTGACTGATCAGGGCTGAGGACAAGGACTCGGGAGCCTCCTGACAGCCCTGAGGGCTATGCCCAAATCCAGAACCCCGCCCCCCACAAGCCGACAAGGAAACCAAGAGTCCTGTATGTAAAAGCAAAGGGCCTTTATTTTAATCAAGTTTGCAAACTCTGGGTCTCTCCGCGTGTCCAACAACCGGAGTAGTAAACGTGGGGGTGAGGGGTTTCTGAGGTTTTAAGACCCCTGATTGAGCTGGGAGGTGGTGGTTCACGCCTTTAATCACAGCACCCAGGGTAAACAACTGAGACTCCAGCCTCCACTGAAATTCATTGATGGCCAGAGTCCCAAGGATAATGGTTGGAAGGTGACCTGCCCAGACTTAGAGTATCATGGCTGGCCCTCATACTGAGAAGGGGCGGAAGTGTGGTTTATAAGCACAAAAACCATGAACATTTGTTACCAAGTTACAGCCACGATTTTCACCAATCAGAAATCAAAGATTAGGGAATTTCTTACTGTGTTCCATCATTGTCAATTGACAAGCAATGCAAGCCTTTCAGTCCACCCAATCAGAGTCATTTGTTCTTTCTGTTGTTAGAAACAGCCATAATGTTCTAGAGAACTACGGGGCATAACAGACTGGTTCTAGTGTAGAAGGAGGAGGTAGGTCAGCTAGTGGAAGGTTCCCAGCTCCCCTAAGGCCTAAGAACTTGAAATGTGTTTCACCCTACAGGTAAGAAGTCTGAAGTCAAAATGGCAATACTTAGACCAAGGTGCTTTTGCCTGCTCCCTTCAGGCAGGCAGAGACAATAAGATCTCTGTGAGTTGGAGGCCAGCCTGGCCTACATATCAAATTCCAGCACTTCCAAGACTACATACTGAGACCCTGTCTCAGAAAACAATTAACAACGAAAAACAAACAAAAGTATTGCCATATACTTTACTTTAAAATATAACCAGACAAGACTTTTCTCTTTAGTTTGCCTTGTTAGTCATCAAGTATTTGTATGTTGTATGGCCTGTCTCAAACTGATACAGGATCCTAAGTAGGGATATAATCCAAGAAGGACACAGAAGAGCAAAGGTATCTTGTTTAACTCCTTATCTCCTAAGTGTTAATATCCTATTATAGGAACCAGACATCAAAAGGAAGATATGACTCAAGCCTGCCTAAATTCGGGATGGGAACCATGGTGAACTGTGAACTAGAGAATATATCTCTCCATGAAAAAGAATCCATACAAAGTAGAATATACTTAACACAAGACATTGAAAGCCCAGTGAAAATAATTCTGCCTCAGCATCTAACTTATAAAGAAGGTTGAGGGGGCTGGAGAGATGGCTCAGTGGTTAAAAGCACTGATTGTTCTTCCAGAGGTCCTGAGTTCAATTCCCAGCAACCACATGGTGGTTCACAACCACCTGTAATAAAATCTGGTGCCAACTTCTGGCCTGCAGGGACACATGCAGGCAGAACATTGTATACATAATAAATAAATCTAAAAAAAAAAAGAAAGAAAGAAAATTGGGTTAGAACCAGTACTGGTTTATTAAATATTGGCTAAATGGAATCTTCATTGTAGCCTAGGCTATAGTAAGACCCTGCCTTAAGAAGGAAGGAAGGAAGGAAGGAAGGAAGGAAGGAAGGAAGGAAGGAAGGAAGGAAGGAAGAGAATAAACCTTCCTTCAGCCAACCTTCAGAGTGAGTCAGGCAAGCACAGAGTTCATTTAGCCTGTGACTGTATTTGGCGTGGGTTATGTACATCCCTCTTTGCGTAGTGAAGCACTCAGCAACCCCACTTTTACCTGTTTATACTGCACACACACACACACACACACACACACACACACACACACACACTTCTGAACAACGCATCTAACAACCTCCAAACACCCTCAGACCGGCATCTGCAGACCACTCATATCGATCTCTGAACAGTAAAGCAAATGCCTGTGCCCTTAACAATCAAATTTAAATAGTTTCTAGTCAAATGTATTTCCAATGCAGTTAAGAGCAAAGCACAGAAATGTGGTCTGGCTTCAACTGGTTTTGAGTACATGTGCAATAAGGCAAATTTGTATCAAGAAATTTATAGGGAAAAATTCCCGATTTACCTTATTTCTATTCATAATTTGGGCATACATATGATTAAAGTCAGATGAATTATTGGAAAGGATATGTGCAGCATAAAAATTATGACTTAATCTGTCAATTAAAATAGAGAACTGTCTATACTATGAATCAAATCACTTGGCTATTTCTGAACCTGGGTGAGTTATTTTCAATTTTTTTGTAAATAGGCCGAGAATGTAGAAATACCGGACTCCAACTACCAGTCACAAGGGTGCTTAACTTGGCAGAGAATGGGGCAGATCTGGGTTAGGGAGGGTGCACTAGTCTTTGATTCGATTAGAAAAGGCTTATTTCCTAAGCAGACAGCAGGTGATTCTTCATACAAATGTATATATACAACCCCTGCCAGTGCCTGGTTAATATTGCCCTAACGGGCCTGGCCTCCTCCTGCCTCAACCTCCAGACACTGGCATTATAGACTTGAACCATCACGGTTGAGTCAGCTTACATCCAGTGCAATGTCAAGGAGTTAGGAAGTGGGAAACACTGCTAAGATGACACAGGAGGAATACGGATGCCAATTTGCTGTGGTTCCTGACTGAACCTTGACCCATTGTCAGTATAAAATCATTACCTTCTCAGAGGAGATCTTCCCAAGCAAGTCTACTTGGTATAATGCAGTCACATTTTCTTTTCTTAAACCAAAATTGACGTGTCCACTCCCGGTGTCATCGCTTGTTAGCAGCTGAACGTTGTTCCACATATTTCTGGGATTGTCTGTGAGAGGAAAGAACCACTTTAGTTTTGCATAGAATTAAGTTCTTTAATGAAGTATTAATCAAAGAACAAAAATTAGCATTAATATATTAAAACTTTAAACTGGACAGTGGTGGTGCACAACTTTAATCCCAACACTTGGGAGGCAGAGGCAGGGAGATCACTGTCTGAGGTTAGCCTGGTCTACATGATGAGTTCCAGGAGAGCTAGGGTTACATAGTGAAACCCTGTCTCAAAAACAAAAACAAAAAACCAAAGGGGCAGCTTGATTTCGGTTTTATATGGTATTGGAGTAGCGGAAGGCTAAGTGCATGGCAGACAAGTGCTCTATCATGGCTATACCCTCTGAGTTAGTTTCTACCATCATCAAACACCTGAGCCAGGAGATGGTGGCTCCTGCCTTTAATCCCAGCACTCAGGAGGCTGGAGTTCAAGGCCAGCCTAGTCTACAGCACAGGTTCCAGGACTGACTCTGTAGGTACTGGGAAACCCTATAATGAAGCCAACCCGTAAAAAAACAAAAAACAAAACAAACAAAAAACCCTACACCTAAAACCCAGGCAAGACTTTAACACTCTCATTAACACAGTTCATATCATCTGTGAACTGTGCGGGACCAAAACATTAAAGAAGAAAATGTTCCTAGGTAACTTTTAAGATCTGAGGGGAAGGGATAGATGGCTTATCGGTTAAAAGTGCTTCCAGCTCTTCCATGGCAAAATTCAGACCCAGCACTCACATCAAATGGTTGACAACAAGGCTGGAGAGATGGCTCAGAGGTTAAGAGCATTGCCTGCTCTTCCAAAGGTCCTGAGTTCAAGTCCCAGCAACCACATGGTGGCTCACAACCATCTGTAATGGGGTCTGGTGCCCTCTTCTGGCCTGCAGGCATACACACAGACAGATTATATACATAATGAATAAATTAAAAAAAAAAGATTTTGTAGGCCAGGCGGTGGTGGCGCACGCCTTTAATCCTAGCACTCGGGAGGCAGAGGCAGGCGGATCTCTGTGAGTTCGAGGCCAGCCTGGTCTACAAGAGCTAGTGCCAGGACAGGAATCAAAAGCTACGGAGAAACCCTGTCTGGAAAAAAAAAAATGGTTGACAACTTCTTATTAACTACAGCTGCAGGTGACCTGATGGCCTCTTATGGACTCCACAAGCACCTGTACACATAAACACATACACTTATAAAAGTAATATTAATAATAATTTTTTTAAGTCTTATGAGCAGGGCAGTGATGGCAAATGCCTTTAATCCCAGCACTTAAAGGCAGAAGCTGGCAGACCTGTGAATATGAAGGCAGCCTGGTCAACAGAGCAAATTCCAGGACTACATAGAGAAACCCTGTCTCAAAACACACACACACACACACAACACACACACAAACAAAAAACAAAAAACCCTATGAGAGAGGTTGGGGATATAGCTCAGCGGGAAAGTTTGAGTTTACGTGCTAGAGATCTTAGGTTTGATCTTTACCAATAAAATTAAGGTGTAGGCAGGAGGATCCAAGGTTAAAGAAAGGTCAGGATCACTACAAAATGAGTTCTAGGCCAGCCTGGGATGTGAGAAAACCTATCTTGTAAAAATGATGCTGACGGGGCAGTGGTGGCATGAGTTTCTCTTGTGAATTTGAGGCAAGCCTGTTCTACAGAGTTCCAGGACAGTCAGGATTGTTTCACTGAGAAACCATGCCTCGACAAGACAAGAAAAAAAAAAAAGTACTTGTTTGGGAAAAGAGGTTTAACGACAGGAAAACAACTATGTAAGGTCAAGGAGAACAGTGATTGCAGTCACTGAGAAGAGTGCAACAGCGTGCAAAAGCTCAGAGGCGGGAGAATTTAGGCAGCTACAGAGCCACATCAAAAGTATTAGGCGGTGGGAGACGGGTAAGGTCGTTAAGACTCAATTTTCTATTTAATACTAGGAAGCGAACTATGCAAACGCGAAATGAGCACAGACTTTTGGCGTCATTGACTGCGGGAGGAAAACAGATTAATCAATATCATGAACGACATAAAACACAGTCAATGAAGCTATCACGAACGCTCGGAGGGCCAGCCACCTAGAATCACCTCCAACATCCCGCCAGCATCTAGAGGGCGAAAGACCCGAAATGGATTGAAACCCCTTCTGTTTTCACCTGAAGCGAAGCCCGCTTCCTACAGCAGCGCGGCTGATCCTTGTCACCTGCAGCTGAAGACACTAAAAAACACTCTCAAATATTTCACACTTCTTCCTGACTCGCACAACCACTCCAATTCACTTTAGGTTCCTGACACTACTTTAAATTGGCGGGAGAATCCCGCGCCCAACCCCTTCTACGGAGGCTGCAGCATGCCAAAATTTTTTCACACTCGAAACAGGAAACCGCCCCACCCTAGATCAAATTGAATCCCAGCTGCGAAGGATTCAGGCCCCAGAGTAATCTTGGCCCCACCCATTTCGTTGCCTTTACGCCACGCCCTTGGAAAGACTAACCAATCACCATCTCGAACCGCGTTGTTATAGAAACTCTTATCACCACCCCCTTCTTCTCCCAGCAAGCTGAGCGCCGCGCCAGGCCTCATCCCTTTTGTGCCATCCGGGTCTCTCGCGCTAGGGATCTAGTCTGTGGCGAAGCTTCGGGGCGGCCGGTACTGTTGAACGCGTCCAGCAGAGGCGCCGCCTTTGCGGCCGGGACTCAGAAACAATGGCGGTAGGTACTAACTCGAGCGTGAAGCCGGGGCTGTTTTTTTGTTCCTTTCCACAGAGTGGCCAGCTCTCGGAGCTGTTGTCCGTGCTTGTGTGTGGACAAAATGGCGCCGCGGCCGCTTTCTGCGCTCGCCATCATGGCTTCCTGCTGCAGGGAGGGGGGAGGTAAGCCGGTGTGGATGGGGGTGGGGAGCCGCAGGGAATGGCTCTTTTTTCCAGAACTTTCCTCATCACTTCCCTCACCCCACGTTTTTAGAAGCCCCCCGAACTGTGGGATTCATCTCTTTGCCCCAGACTAAGTGATATGTGTTGAGCCTTGATCGGGCTTCAGAGTTTATGCTTCCATGGAGAAAAGCGACTGGAAAAAAAAAAGATCAGAAGTCGTTTTTCGAAAGTATCGGGTCAAAAAAGCAGTCTGTTTAAACGAACCCTTAGTGAGATGGGGTACTTAGACTGATTTTGCTTAGTGTTTGTCGGTGAAAACCTTCTCGGTTGGAGTTGGGATTGTTTGAAAGAGTAAAAAATTGGTCTAATTATCCAGTTCTATTCCCTTATACTTGTGCTTCATGGCTACTCGTGTTACTATTGAGAACCGCGGGGCTTGTTTCTTTGAGTCCCCTTTCTTGACCCAAATAAAAACCGTACCCAAGCCGGGCGGTGGTGGCACACGCCTTTAGTCCCAGCACTCGGGAGACAGGCGGGTGGATCTCTGAGTTTGAGACCAGCCTGATCTCCAGAGCGAGTACCAGGAGAGCCAGGGCTGTTAACACGGAGAAATCGTGTCTCAAAAAACCGAAAACAACAACAAAACATTAAAAACCGTACCTAAGTGACCATTTTGAACAGGAAGCCTGTCCTGGATATACTATGCCCGTTTTTAGTGAATCATACTATCCTGTGATTGTTTTGTTTCTAGATACAGACAGAAAATACTCTTCTGAGCTGTACGGATTCTCTTTCACGGACTGAAAGGTTTTAACTTCTTGTTGTAGACAAGGATTGCTCTTCCTGATACTTGGAATATTTGAAATTAGAACAGTACAAATAGTTTTCTGCAGCTCACTACCTTTTATATCTAGTTGAATTTCAGATAATTTTTATGGAATTTCAACGGTAGTTAACGCTTTTTTAAATTGTGGGACTAATAACTTTTGAATTGTGTCTCGGCCTCTTAATATATTTCAAGTAAAGAGTAGTGTTTTTCTTGTGTTAAGTGAAATAAACTCAAATATTTGGTTTCTGCAGTGCCCTCCACTATAAAAACAATCCCCCAGAGAACTGCCCTAGAATGAAGTCTGCTGCATACCTTCCTTTGTGCTGGGAAAGGATTTGTGTGCTGTGTTTCAGTTATCTGGAGGTTTCAAGATGTAGATTGTAGGAAATGGGTGACTTTCTAAGAAGCCTGGTGACTAAATAGAAGGCAGTTTAAAAGCAGTGTCTGTATGGATTTCTGTTAAACTGAAGTAAGGCTGAGGAATTTTGCTAGTTGGGCTTTCTATCTGTTGTATTGTAGATATCCTTAGGAAAATAAAATACGTGTTTCTGTCACACGCCTACTAATACATGTGTGATGGTGAGATGGGCTTTATTCTACAGTGTGTTTTGCATATGAAAGTTCCTCTTGCCAGGCTTCTAAGCCTTTTGCAAAATAGGCATTAATGGACTAAATGCTGTATATTTCTGTAGTTCTCAGTTCTCGTATTGTTTCTCAGGAAAAGTGAATGTGATTTACATGGCTGTTATCGTAACAGCTGGGGGGGCAGGATATTGAGAACTCTTGAGGGCAACCGTGAACATATAGCAGGCATCATCTCAAAACTTGTGGGGGATGCCTGTGATTTAGGTCTGAAGTACTTCTTAAGTTTAGATAATGTATCTTGGGTCAATCTGAGATTATCTTTCAAGGATAGAACGAGAATGAAAGAAAATGTTTTGGATCATCGTTGATGGTATAGTAGAGCAATATGTTTATTAGTAGGTAGCAAAGGCAAGGGGATTACAGTATTTTATGGAAGTGGGCTAATGTTTCTCGGTAGTAGCTGTAAAGTAAGATTGACCTTGATTCTTAGGCCTTTTTAGCACGAAGTTGTTCAGGTCTTGGAAAAAGAGAGTATGGGATACTGGAATGAGAAACTCCCCTGTAGCTGGTTGTTTCCTTTCTGTTACTTTTCCTCTTGAGGTACTAATGGTACTTTAGCACATAATTTTTGCGTTTGACCTCCAATTATAAGTTTGTCCTTCTAATTATGTGTATTTAACTGCTGAGCCATCGTTCCAGCCCCCAAATCTGTCCTTTTCAGAGTCTGGTGTTGGTTTTGACCCAAATTTGTACTCCAGTAAAATAATACACTTCCTTTATTTTGGTACCTGTTTTCTGGACTAATCTTCCCAAGGGAAAAAGGTCAATCATGATTCTTCTTGATGGGGACTAGTTATTTTCCCTCTGAAGTCATAAGTCAGATTGGTAAACACTTGGAGGAAAGGAGCAGCTGGTAAATACTTTTGGTTTTATGGGTGATGCACAACCTTTCATATTTTTTGCTTGTTTTACCAAGTTTTTTAAATGTAAAAAAAATATTATAATGGGCAAAGTGACACAAGTCTTTAATTCCAACAGAGGCAGGGAATTTGAGGTCAGTCAGGGCTACATAAAGATACCTTGTCTCAAAAAGAAAGAAAAGTGTACAAGATTGTGCAGAAAAATAATGTTGTTTGCCAGCTCCTGTCCTGAGGCATATGTTCACCAAATGAGCAGGTTCATTTTCCTTGCCTGCTCCAGTCAGATACCTACCACTCCACTGCTTATGGTTCAGGTCTGCTTGTTTCTAGTGCCTCTTATCGAATTCAACCAAATGTTGGGCTTGATGGCATGTACCAGGAATTTCAATGTCAGGGCTTCTCTTGCCTATGAAATGTCATCTCAAAATCAAGTTCAGTTCAAAGGAATTTTCAGGCTTTAGTGTGTCCTTGAAAATAAGATAATTTCAGTTAGTCCAGCTTAAATCAGTTCATCAATTTCTTTTTTGTTTGTGCATGTTTGCCTGTCCTTTGCCCCCCTCCCAGGCAAGGTTTTTCTCTGGTCCTGGCTGTCCGGGAACTCTGGATCTGGCCGGCCTTGAATTCAGAGATCCACCATCTACCTACCTCTTGTCTCTCAAGTGCTGGATGGAATTAAAGTGTGCTGCCACCACCGGGCAGTACTTTTCTTTTTAATTAAAATGTTCTGGCGTTCTTGCATGAGTACTGTTATGCCTCATTCCCACCCTTCTGTAGGAATTCTGTGGTGAGATTATTTGGATCACACAGTTCTCAAAAACAGGGTTAGTGGTGTTTGGAAATTTTTTTTCCCAGCACTGGTGATTTAAGATAGAACGTCACACTTGGAGCAAATGCTTCTACTACTGACCTACATCTTCAACCAGAAATAATTTTAGTGAGGAGATAGAACTGAAATTCATATCTTGAGCATTTATTTATTCATGGGCGTCTGTGCTGGTTGCTATTAGGAGTGCAGAAGATAGGTGGCCTTCTGCAAACTAGAAAATTAATAGAAATTGAACCTTGGGTAAAGAGTTCTCTGGAAATGTGTGTGTCATGATTTTTGTTTTAGTTTTGTAACTGCTGGGATTTAGCTCAGTGATAGAGAATTTGCCTAACAAGCATGAAACCCTGGGTTTACTCCTTAGGACTGCAAAATAAAATTTATATTGTAATATTGCCTATAAAATGCTTTAACATGGAAACGGCTTGATGTTTCCATAGCCCAGAGCATAAATACGGAGAGGCAGAACATGTTTTGCTGTACCTCTGTGCCAAGGGGATATTTTCATTAAAGAAGGTTAATTAGGTTCTCAGGTAAGGTAATTTTCTACTTATTCTTTTATAATCTAGAAAATGCTCCCTATGCTCCTTTAATATCTTATAGTTCTAAGTAATTTAAACCTTTTAACAGCTTGTTCTAGATAGCTTTTTAATAATGAACAGCGATTTGATTACTGGCAAGAAAGCACATTTAATTCACACATCTAAAGTTTTATAGTTTAAATATTTATTGGAAATACCAGAACTAGGTCTTTTACATCTGTTACTTTACTACACATATATCCACTTAGAAATCAGCCGTGTTTGGATATTGGTTTTCTTTTCTGGTAAAACACAATCGTCTTCGTCCCTTGCCCTTTTAAAAACCAAGAGACATTGGAAATGCAGTTACAAATTTTGATGATTCTTATTTTTAACTTTTAGGCTACTGATACAGAAAGAGACGGACTAGCCCCGGAAAAGACATCCCCGGATAGAGAAAAGAAAAAAGAGCAGTCAGATGTATCTATTTCTCCTAGAACCTCAAAACATCACTATTCAAGGTCACGGTCAAGGTCAAGAGAAAGAAAACGAAAATCAGGTAAGGAATGTGGTATGTTCTGAATGTATTTAACACAAACTTTGTACTGAGTTGTAGCGCCTACAGGGAAGGTTTTTTTTTCCTTCTAGCACTAAGGCTAGAGTCCAGTACTCTGCCGGGTAGGTAGTCCCTGTCATTTCATTATATATACCCCAAGCCCTGCAGTGCTACATACAAGGACAGCGTGGACTGTATAGTAGTTCCAGGCCAGCCTAGGCCAAATAGTGAGACAGTGTCTCGTGTTGAAGGCATAACATTCTGCTATTTAAAGAACACATGACCTGGAGCACAGCTTTAATCCCTGCAGAGGCGGGAAGATCTCTGTGAGTTCAAGGCCAACCTAGTCTGCAGCGCTAGTTTCATGACAGCCAGAGCTGTTACACAGAGGAACCCTATTTTGAGAAAGAAAGCAAGCAAGCAAACAAGCAGAGCTGGAGTGATTTTAGTGGTAGAGTGCCTCGCCTACGTAAGAACCTAACATTGCAAAGTGAGAAACAGCAGAGCGGTTAGTTTAAAAGTTGTGGCTGGAGCTCAGTCATCTGTTACTTGTATATGTAGATGGTTTTTAACAAGATTTCCTTTTTTAGTATGTTTAAATCTGTTGGACATTCTGATCACATTTAAACAACATTTTCAAGCTGAATGTGACATTGCAGGATGATCAAAAAATAAAGCCATTGTGGAGTATATAAAACCCTGCCTCAAAAAAAACCCACGAAATTTCTAGCTAACATTCTTTTGACTATAAATCAGGTCAAATGTAACCCAGTTTTGTTGTTTATTTTTTGGTTTATGTGCACACATACACATTCATGTATACATATCTGTATTTAGTATGTGTGTGGTGTATGTGGGAACAGGGATGTGAAGGTCAAGAGTTGACATCCAGTAAGATGCCTTAGTGTGGTGAGGGCACGTGTGTGTAAGCCTGATAGTCTAAGTTCAACACTCGGAACCTCCTTGATGGTGAAGGGGGAACCTATACCTCTGACCCACACACATGGGCACATAAGCAGTAATAAACTGGCCAGGCATGGTGCAGAGACAGACCTGGTATGCATAGCGAGTTCCAGTCTCTGGCCAGTCAAGATGTTTAAAAAATGTAGTCTTTGAAAGATACATGAAAGCCCTGACTAGCAATTTAGGAAGTGGTTGTTTTGATTGGCTTTTTTCCCTCTTTTATTCAACCCTGGGCCTTGTTATGAAAGTCCTGTACTGCTGACATTATTGTAATGTTTGTGTTTAAGATATTTGTATATCTTTATGTATTTTTGGGTTTTTTGTGTGTTCACAGATAATGAAGGAAGAAAACACAGAAGCCGGAGCCGGAGCAAAGAGGTAATTAACACTTTGTAGTGAATAGGTACTTTAAAATTCTTGTAAAGTGTCTGGTAGAAATGTTTGTGTGACTATTTACCATTGTCAAGGTAAGTACCAAAGCTTGAAATTTAAAAGGTTAATTGGGCTTTAAAATAAGCATGATTTGGATTCAACATTTTTCAAGGAGATAGTTGTTTATATAAAAAGTGCCTTCAAAAATCTATTAACTTTTATTATACTGTGAAAATATTCACAATAAAAATATCATATGAAGAATAAGCTGGATTTTTAGGCCTGTGATACAGAGCTTCCATTAATCTGAGGTCCCAGGTCTCCTTATCCTCGACAACTGCTCAGGATTTTTAAATATCAGACATCTTTATTGATACCGTATTTGTGGGCTACTTTTTCCTCGTTGAAAGTACTGAGTTTCCTTTCTTTTCTTTAGTGAAGCTAGACCTATGAACCTTATACTATTGCAGCAAAAATGTGAGGGACAGTTGGAGAGGTGACATTTACAGTAAAGCCTAAGGAAAACAAAAGCAGCAGCTGTACTACATAGGAGTTAGCTTGCCCTCACCTACCTAAGAAGTTGAGCTACCCAGGAATAGATTAGCAGTGAGAAAGGAAAAAGATTAGGGGGCTGGGCAAGGGACTCGTAAAACAAATATGGGCAGGGACTTCACCTCTTCCCCTAATGGAAGCTCTGTTACATTTTTAATTTAGGAGAGTTTTTGTGAAAATGACTATTTTGTTTAGCTCACATGATAACATTTCTATAATAAATCATACTCAGCGTGCTAATGCGCGAAGAGACTGAACTGAAGACGCTGCAGACTCAGATAGCAAAATAATAAGCCTACTTCATGATAAGGTAACTATTAGTCATTCAAACTCCTATTTCCCTTAAATATATCTTAAATCACCTAAGGGTTTTAATGTTTTATAAAATTAATAGTAATGTTATGTTTGAAAACTGGTGTTACACTCTTAAAGTTTCTGGAAGTTTAACCATTTAAAGCTTTTCTAGTCTGCTACTGTATGGCAAAGTTGAGAAGGTTCTGAGGTCATATTATAGAGAACTGGTCATGAAACTAAGGTTTTAGCTTGTGTCTGCAGGTCTCTTTTCCTGCAAAATAAAAGTCATTATGATCATTTTCAGATATAGCATTGTGCATGTTCCATTGACTCCACTTTTTTGACTTCGTATTTAAAGTTAACCTTTAGTCAAAAGAAATATGCTTTGACCTATTGTGGGAACTATCCATGTTGTTAAAGTGGAGAAGTGGTGGCCTGAGCAGCAATGGATGGGTCTAGGCCCAGTTGAGTTGCAGCTTTGTGTTTTCACCTCTTGTTTATATGAAATAGAAAATAAGCCTAGAGGATCTGAGTTTCTCTTAGATTTAAGTTTAATTACTCTGAGTTGTGTGGGAGTTACGCTTTAAATACAAGGTGTACGTCACAAGTTTGGGTTGAGAGATACATAATACTTCCAAGTTTGACATTGAATGGTTGAGATTTACTCATACACTTAAGTTCACAGTATATATTTTATGATGACATAGTAATTGTTACCCCTGGTTTAGTTTTTGTTTTGTTTTTTCTCGATTAAAAATGGTAGGTACTATTTTTGAACCTACAATGTAATAAAGCTGTAAGCCTGTTGGGGTTGATGCAAACAGATAGACATAGAAAGATAAGGTCTTTTGGAGAGAATGTGGGAAAAATATGGTTAGTTAAAGGGGGGGGGACATTGCTGTTCTGCAAATTTGAAATAGCGGGGAGTATTACCTTTTTGTTAAAGTATACTTTGCTGCTTCATTTGAAGTGCATTTTGTGAAGCATTGCTTTGTGTTTTTACCTATTAGCTCCTTGCTTGTTTCTCTTTTTGATATTACTGGGGATTACCTAAGACTTTAAGTATGCTAGCTCTACAACTGAGCTATGTCTCTCCTTTCCATTATTTTTTTGTTTTGTTTTGTGGTTAGGGAGTAGGTAGTCTTTTCTTTTGAGACGGGGTTTTCTCTATAGCCCAAGCTGGTTTCCAACTCAGATGTTCCGTGCTCTGTCTCCCTAGTGCTGGCATTAAAGGTGTGTCGCTGCACCTGACCCTATTTTTTAAACTTAATAATCCGTGGGATTTAGAATGGGTTTTGTTAATTTTTTTTTAAATGAGGATTCCACTTGAACTATCTTTCAGTATCTGTTTTCTAAATCATTGTTTTTTAAAGTACTTAGGGAACAAACAAGTTTTGTGTCTTAATTAGAAAATTATAATTACATATGTAACATTTGGGTGATATGAGGCTAGATAAAATTGTTTGCCACACATTCCTAAGGTTACTAATGTTGCATCACAACATTTTTGTTTACTGTTACCCATACTAACTCTTTTTGTTGCACTATTTTCCTGAAAGAACCAACTTCTTGTTAAAACAGGCAAGAAGACATGAATCCAAAGATAAATCCTCTAAGAGACATAAGTCCGAGGAGCACAATGATAAAGAACATTCTTCTGACAAAGGAAGAGAGCGATTAAATTCATCTGAAAATGGTGAGGACAGACACAAACGCAAGGAAAGGAAGTCATCACGAGGCAGAAGTCACTCAAGATCTAGGTCTCGTGAAAGGTAACTAATTTGGGTGTTGTAGTGTGGTGCCTTCCAGTACCTTTAACTTGTAGGTTATTCCTAGCCCACGTTACAGACACATAATCTTAAATAGGATACTAATCATTTCTTAACTACCTTAATGTAGCTGGTAACTAAAGACTTTTAGAACCTTAGAATATACCTCAGTAGTAGAAAATTGTCATGTCTAAAGCCCTGGGAATCAATCCACAGCACTGGAACAAAAATCCTTTGGGGCTTTCTCATAAATTCAAAAATGGTTCCCAGAAGGTGGAAAGATAGTTACCACATTTAATTAGTGGCTCTGGGTGACCTTTAACCTTTTCTCTTGAGTTGTAAAGGTTATATTGTAGGGGCTGGAGAAGTGGCTCATGTGGTTAAAAGCCCTGGCTGCTCTCCAAAGGGTCAGGGCTCCATTCCCAGTACCCACGTGGCAGTTCACAGGGGGTCCGACACCCTCATATAGACATATATGTAAAACCACAATGTACATCGAAAAAAGAAAATTTTTTTAAGGTTGAATTGTTAAGCTGTATTAAGCCAAAGATTTTGTAAGATTTATGTGGAATTTGTTGGGGGTTTTGTTGTTGTTGTTTCTTTTCTTTCTTTATTTTTTCAACATTTTCTTTTTTTGACTGGGGCTTGGAGGTGGGATAGTCGAGATCGGATTTCTCTGTATTGACATTTACTTTATAGAGCATACTTATCTCTAATTCAGAGATCCGCCTGCCTCTGCCTCCTGAGTGGTGGGTTTAAAGGCATGCACCACCACCTGGCTGGGGTTTTGTTTGTTTGTTTTTTCTTTAAAGTTTACTTTTTGAATCAAGACTTTGTAACTGACTCACTAGATGGCTTCCATTGCCCACAAACTTCAGTCAAGCTAGTGTTAAAGGTATGCTCCACCACTAGACAATCATCTCCCAGTGTTCCTTTAATGTGTATGGATGTTTAGCCTTATGTGTGTATTGCATGTGTGACTGGAACCTATGGAGACTGGAAGAGCACTGTATTCCCTGGAACTGTTACATGCGGGGTGTTGGGAATCTTCTACAAAAGAACTGAGTCATTTCTCCAACTCCAGTGTGGGGATTTGTTTTTGAGGAGCTGGTGTTTGAAATCAGGGTCAATTACAATAAGCTTTGACAAACTTTTTTATTTTTTTATTATTTATTTATTTATTATGTAGACAATATTCTGTCTGTATGCCTGAAGGCCAGAAGAGAGCACCAGACCTCTTTACAGATGGTTGTGAGCCACCATGTGGTTGCTGGGAATTGAACTCAGGACCTTTGGAAGAGCAGGCAATGCTCTTAACCACTGAGCCATCTCTCCAGCCCCCAAACTTTTGTATTAAAATGTTATAATTTGCTTTCACCTGTTTGTTGTGTTGTATTTTTTATGACATTAGGAGCAACTGGGCCATTGACAGCTAGTGCATATGCTCTGTCGTAATTTTCATGTGCCCAGTTCAATATTTTTACCATTGTAGTGATGAATGCCAGTTTTGCCGAATGTGGCATGAAATTTTTAAGTTAAGCCAAAGCTGAGAGGTTGGTAAGAATGGCCGTTTACACGCCGGAGTCAGAGTCTTACTTGTTAGTTCAGCATGTGATTTCTACTTTTATAACAGATTAACATTAAAGTGAATCCAACTACCGCTGAAATTTTTTTTCCCCCTAATTCAAATGTTGGTCCTCCTTTTTAAGCCATGGTGCAAGATAGAGCCCAACCAAAAGTAGCTGCCAAAATGACTGGGGAAACACCTTTTCCTATCCTATAAGCAGTGCAAACTTGTTTGTTTAGGTTTTTGTTTTGTTTTATTGCTATCTTTTTTTTAATATTTATTTATTTACTTATTATGTATACAATACTCTGTTTGTATGCCTGAAGGCCAGAAGAGAGCACCAGACCTCATTTCAGATGGTTGTGAGCCACCATGTGGTTGCTGGGAATTGAACTCAGGACCTTTGGAAGAGCAGTCAGTGCTCTTAACCACTGAGCCATCTCTCCAGCCCTTTATTGCTATCTTGATTGTATTTGTTTGCGTGTTTTGGTTAGTCACTTTATAGGGTATACAGTAGCAAGGACAATTATGTTCTTGGTGTGGTTACATTTGTCTACAATCTCAGCAATCAGGAATTAAGTAGGAGTTTAAGTTTAAGGTCTGCCTGGGATGTGTAGTAAGACCTGTCCTTAAAAAGGGAGACAACTGAGGCTGGAACAATGACTCGGGTTAAGAGCAGTGGTTGCTCTTCCAGAGGTTTTGAGTTCAGTTCCCAGCAACCACGTGATGGATGGCTCACAAGCATCTGTAATGAGATATGTCTGCATGATAAATAAACCTTAAAGGGAAAAGAAGAACAACAAGCAATTAAAAGTTTATGAACTTGAATTACAGGCGCCATCGAAGTAGAAGCAGGGAGAGGAAAAAGTCTCGGTCCAGGAGTAGGGATCGAAAAAAGTCTCGATCTAGAAGCAGAGACAGGAAGAAGTCAAGATCTAGAAGCCGAGATAGAAAACGAAGGATTAGAACACGTTCCCGATCAAGATCCAGACACAGGCATAGGACTAGAAGCAGGAGCAGATCAAGGAGTCGAAGTCGGTAAGTGTTCATTCTCTAGAATAAAGTAGAGCCTGCTCTTCACTATCGATCTTTTTTCAGGAGTACAACACAAATTATTTACTGATTGATGTAAAATATTTTAAATCATTATCTCATCAGTAAAAATAAATGTAGAGTTAGGGGGTGTGTCTGTGCTTTAGTATTCTTTGTCTGTGGGTCCTATGCCCTCGCAACAGGAAAGAATTTCTATAAACATTCTTACACAGTGTATGATCTGAAGGTGTTAGTAACCTAAGTTTATTATGATCTTTCTGTTTAGTTTGGTTTGGTTTTGGGTTTTGAGGTTTTTTGAGACAGGTTATCTGTGTAACTTTGAAAGGCATTTGACAGCACATCCAGCAGTTGTGTTTCTTTTTTTATCACATTTAATACTGAATACTATTGGATCATTTGGGTTTTGTGTCTCCTAATTTACCTGTTTGGTGTGTTTGATTGTTTTGCCTTCATGGATGGTACCTGGGGTCAAAAGCAGATGGTGGGGTCTCTTCAAACACCGTGACAAGCAGGTTGTCCATTTGTGAGGGACAAGAAGTCAGTCCAGTTCAACATGGCTCAGTAGCTGGTTTTAGGCCAAACTTTGAGGGTCTAGAACCCAGTAGTTTATTTTAGGTATATTTAAGCATAGCACAGTTTGAGGAAAAGAATGTTTTCTGGTGATAATTAACACAATGTACACAGCAAAGCTTAAGAAATGGTTATGTTGAAACTCTCGTATAAGTGACATCTTCATGAAAATAGGTCCTATAGATTAAGGAAGCAAACTCATGGTAAACAGTAAAGGGTATGTAGGAGGATAGTGCTTTGCTTGACTGAAATAAATAGGCTCAAGGTAAGGGTCTGGAGATGTTTGTGTTGCCTGGCCATATAGATGGCCCAGAAGTCACCAGGGTATTAACCATGTCTGTTCTTAGCCGTCTGCGTGGAAAATGGGTATGGTTTTCTGGGGGGAACAGTCTTGTGTGTTTACCATTCCTGGTTTCCCTCCTGCTTATCCTTGAGTATAAGAACCTACATACTTCTTCCAAGTGGAGGCCAGAAGAGGGCATTAGATTTCCTTTATCTGGGTTACAGTACAAGTACTTGTGAGCCACCCAACATGCATGTTCGGAATTGAACTTCAATCCTCCTAAAGAACAGCAGGTGCTCTTAACCACTGAGCAATCTCCGGACCCATTAGATGATATTTTTTCTGTTACACGTTCCTATTTTAGCAGTTAATAACTATTATCTGAAACATTAATAATTCAACTTAAAATAGTAAGAATATTTGAATCCTTATTTTTACATACTAACATGCAGGATATATTGAGACTGGAGAGGTGGCTGAGTGGTTAAGAGCACTGACTGCTCTTGTTCTACTCCCAGTTCTCATGGCTGCTCATACCATCTGGAACTCCCATTCCAATAGGCCTCATGTCCTCTTCTGGCTTTTCACCAGGCATGTAAGTAGTGCACAGGTGAAATGCAGATTTTTGTTAGAAAGCCTTTTTTTTTTTTTTTTTTTTTTTTTGATATATTGCTTGGTCTTTGTTGGACTATCTAGAGAAAATTGATAATTATTGATGCAATTGGTTTTGATAATTCTGTGACTGTAATGGGACATAAAATACTGGTTGTTTCAGAGATAGAAAGAAGAGAATTGAAAAACCAAGAAGATTTAGCAGAAGCCTAAGCCGGACACCTAGTCCACCTCCCTTCAGAGGTAGAAACACAGCAATGGACGCCCAGGAAGCTTTAGCTAGGAGGTATGTGTATTTTCTCATTTAAAGTTTTTTTTTTTTCTTTTTCTAGTAACTGTCAATGGTGTAGACAAATGAATACTTTTAACTCAGAGGATAATTCTTTACCACCAGTACCATACCCCCATGAATGCTGTTGCACATTTGTGATACAGAACAATCCAAGTAGGTTTTTAATTTGGGGTTTGTGTCATTAGTTTTAATTTGCGCATGTAGGAAAACTGAGAAGTTTTTGCCTTTGTGATTAACTGCTATTTTTTCCATTGTCACCCCATGAAAGAAACATAGATTGAAATGTCTTGCTTGCATTTGAAAACTTTGAGTTTTAAATCGTTCAGGAAACCTAAGTTGTCTTTTACTTTACTTTTTTTCCCCTTATAACAAAACACCTGAACACTGGGAATTCTGTCACTAGATTATAGTTTTAGTAGATGCACATCGTAAGCCAATTTACTATCTTGTAGTGTAGAGAGAATGTTGCGTTTCTGAGGTTTCTATTTGAGTGTTGGGCGGTTGTGTGGCCACATTAGAGCAGGTCTGTGTCAGAAATATGCAGGGGCCAAAGAGCTGCTTCAGGAGGCCAAAAGCCAAGTGCTTATTTTTTGCATATTCTGAAAGCTATATTTTTGGATTTGGGGTTTTTTTTTTTCTTACAAAATTGAGTTTGTATTTTTTTTCATTATAAAAATACAGTTATCACAGTGTAACCTGATGTGCTGCTGCCCTGTGAAGCCAGCCTGGCAGAAACTCCACTGAACAGCAGCAGCAAAGGTGTGAGCTCACCCGTCTTCATCCATTCACCTTAGTGAATGGAGTTGATTTCAACCTGCAATGGCCCTACACGTGCAACCCATAAACCAATAGTTGGCTTGTTTAGAGCAACAGTGTTAGAAAATCTAATAGATAATTGTTTATTAACTTAGTAATTTTCCAAGCATTGAAGATACACTCTTTCTTACATACTGGCATCTATTATATTTTCTTTTTAATTGTTCTTAAGGTAAAGTTTTAGAGTAGATATGTTTGGTGCATATCTGCGGTTCTTACACTGAGCAGTAGGAGGTCAGAGTTGTTCTTGGCTACATATTTTGAGGGCAGTGTTAGGCTTACATGAGACCCTATTTCCAAAAACCAAAAGAAAAGTTATTACCATCAAGCCGTTTGGTTTAGATTACCAGTGATTCAGAAAGAAACAAAGTGTATTGGTCCACACCTTCAATCCCAGTACTCAGAAGACAGGCAGGCAGATTGCTGAGTTGAGACAACTCTGGGCTACATGGAGAGTTTTAGGGCAATAAACTTATTATCAAGGATTATAGGTTGTAAACCTCATTTTGAGTAAATTTAAGTGCTTGTTAAAACTAATATCTGCTGAGAAAGTAGCTTAGTTGATAAAGTGCTGTCCTGAAATGCATAAGCCCTGAATTCCTTAGCCCTGCCTAAAGTCAGTTGTGGCACATACCTAATCCTAGCATTTGGATAGTAAGTAGAAGCAGGAATTCTCTAAGTTTAAGGTCATTATCACTACCTGAGTTAGAGGCCATCCAAGACTACATGAGACACTCTTTGAAAGGAAAAACTGCAAATGCCTGTTTGGTGTCACTATAATACATTGCCTGTGTGTCTCAAAACCTGAAGATAACCTTTGCTTGGACTAACTTAATGAGATGTAACATTTGATAGGTTTCTGTTTCAAAAATTGAGTGATACTTATTATCTACTTTGTAGAAATTTAACCAACCATGGCAATTTAGTGTATAATTAATTTTTGTTTTGTATTGAAATTTTTATTTCATGTTATCAATTTCCTTGCTAACCATAAATTTCTTGATTTAGTTTGTCCTGTTTAGTAGATTGTAAAGAAGAGTTTTCGCATATCATCTTCTAAACTCAAGATTATGCTGATCCCTTATTTGAATATAAAATAGGCTGTTTTTGTCCAGGTTCCTATGCAGTGTATTATAAATATTGCTTTATCACTTAAACATGCACTATAATTTATCTAGCACCAGTATGTGGTTTATAGTCTTTAATTTTATCTTTGCCTTCATAGCTAGCACTGACAGAAATTGGAGACATTTTGGTTTATTTTTGTTTTTTATTTTTTAAGACAGGATAGCACTGGCTTCCCAGAACTATGTCAGCCCAGACTGGTCTTGAACTCACTGAGGTCTTGTGTCTTCCAGCTGCTGGGGCTAAAGACATGGTGCCACCCCAGGATCTGGATGTTTTGGTTTTTCTACACAGGGTTTTACCAACTTATTCTGCTTTAGCCTTCTGAGTGATGTTGCCACGGCAACACAAACATTTGGGGTTGGAGTGAAAGGATACTTGTAAAAATTTTGCTTTGACCAATTTAGAAATTACTTTTGAATAGTCATCGTGGCACACACTTGTAATCCCAGTGTTGGTCAGGTAAAGACAGGAGTGTCAGAGTTCAAGGCTAGCCAAAGCTACTTGAGACCCTGTATCAAAAAGAACAGACTCACAGAAGTTTCAAAATATTATTTTGGCATATGCTACTTGGATGAATATAGCAAAGTTTGCGTCCCTGGCTGGTAGCCTGCTATAGCCCTGCAGTTCAAGGCCAGTACAGACAGCATAAGTCACCTCTCATCTTTCTCAAAACCTTTGTTTTGAGAATTGTATTGATACTCATTACTGACTCTAATCTTAGTAGGGGGAGTATGATATTCATTAATTTAATGTTTTGTATATAAAATGTGTGTATATAATGAAGGTACATACTGGTTTTACATAAAATTGTTTTACATTGTTTTTGATAGATTGGAAAGGGCAAAGAAATTACAAGAACAACGGGAAAAGGAAATGGTTGAAAAGCAAAAACAACAAGAAATGGCTGCAGGTATGAATTGTGTGGTATAAAAAACTTGAAAATTGCAGAAAATTTGATGGGAAAACCACCTTTATCCCTTCTTATCAAGGCACTGTATATAAACATTTTGAATGTTTTTCATCTTCTCAAAAACGTTTTTTCTGACCATGAGTGATTATATACATTTAATTCCGGCACTTGGCAGACAGATAAGAGGATTTCAACCTGGTCTGAATAGTGAAGCACTGTCTCAACAATAACAACAAAAACTCTTGTGTGTAGGTGTGTATGATGACTGTTGAGAACAACAAAAAATGTGTGTGTGTATGCATGCACTCAGATGCCATGTGTAGGTCAGGACACTTCTGGAGTCAGTTCTCTCCTCCTATAAACTTCCACAACTGACTTTCTATAGTATTAGCTTAAGAACTTTTAGAGCCAACTATATACGGTGTGCTATAACTAATCTGTAGGCTCCCTTCAAATTCAAAGCCAGCCCAGAGCAAAACTGTCTGCAAAAACATAAAGTATAGGAAAAATTTTTATGAGGATTATATCCTAGCAGGGGAGGATGCCTTGGGCCTTTTCTCCTACTAATCAGGAGACAGTAAAAGTGGTCTGAGTTTGTTACCAACATAGTTTCTATACCAAGTACCAAGCCAGTCAGGGTTACATAGTAGGACCCTATCTTGTAAGAAGGTGAGAGGTGAGGAGCCAGCTCAGCAGTTATCAGCACTACATAGCTTTGGGACTCACTCTGTAGACCAGGCGGTCCTCAAACTCAGAGACTTGTCTGCTTCTGCCTCCTCGAGTGCCATGATTACATGTTGTACCGCCACCTAGCCAAGAATACTTTTTGAAGGTGGCAGCTCTATGTAAACTGAGACTGTTTGTTCATTTCCTAGCAGATCTGAATAATCACACAAAAACTATATTATCACAACACTGCTTGACGATGACTTAGGCATATTTCCAGTCAGCTCTTATATCTCAAATTAACCCATATCTATCCAGAAAGTTTCTGGTTGCCTGTCTCCCTAACCTCACCTACTCTATATATATCTCTTCCAGCCTGGTTATATTCTGCCCTGCCATAGGCCAAAGCAGCTTTATTCATTGGCCAATAAAAGCAACACATACAGAAAGACAGCTCACATCTGCTCTATGTTCTACATTGGCAACTTATTTTTAGAAGAATCTGGCCCTTCCCTAGAATTTGACAATACCATCTTTTGGGTATGAACAGTGCCCTCCTTATACGTTTTTCTGAATGTTTTAGTTAAAATTGGTGCTGGGTGAGGTGGCACACGCCTTTTTTAATCCCAGCGCTTAGGAAACAGAGGCAGGATGATCTCTTGAGTTTGAGGCCAGCCTGGTCTGCAAAGCAGGTGCCAGAACAGCCAGTGCTATACAGAGAAACCCTATCTTGAAAAAAACACACACACAAAAATTGTTGCTGGTCCTATAGTTCATTTTACTGTAATCATGCCCTATTCTTTTTTCCGGTTTTTACATAGAGTGAGCTGTTCTCGAACTCCGGACCTTAGGAACAGCAGGCTGCGCTCTTAGCCTCTGAGCCACCTCTGCGGCTGCTTCTGTATATTTCTTTAACAGTAATAATCAAATGTTTATTGATAAACACATTAAACATATATTAGCAAACATTTCTTTATTTGGTGAAAATTATCTTTTACTTTTACAAATTCTAAGGATTTATATACATATACAAATACTACTTTTATGTGTATTAGCTTATGTGTTTTAAAATCCATTCGGTGTTTTGCAGCAGCTGCAGCCACTGGGGGTTCTGTTCTCAATGTTGCTGCTCTGTTGGCGTCAGGAACACAAGTGACTCCTCAGATAGCTATGGCAGCTCAAATGGCAGCCCTGCAAGCTAAAGCCTTGGCGGAGACTGGCATAGCTGTACCTAGCTACTATAACCCAGCTGCTGTGAATCCAATGAAGTTTGCTGAGCAAGAAAAAAAGAGGAAAATGCTCTGGCAAGGCAAGAAAGAAGGCGTAAGTTTTTGTGTCTTCTCATCATTTCACCACTAGCTGATAATTGCATTAAACAATTTGGAGTATAACCTGTCATTTCCAAGAGCCTGTTTATAATGGTTAACTTTCCCATAAGTAAAATTGAGAGTGTGTGTGTCTCAAATTAGAAAAGAATTGTAGCTCATTTGCATGATTCTCAGTTGTCCTTTTTGGATGGTAATACTGTATTGTAATGTTAAAATGTTGAATTCGTTTGAGCCAAGCTTTTAAAGAAAATCACATTACATTTATAAGGTGTGGGCTGCTAAGCAGCTTGATCAACATATCTTATGAGCCAGGGATGGTGGCTCATGCTTCTAAGTCCTAGCTCTTGGGAGGATGAGGCAGTTAGTTCAGTTGGATCAAGAATTAAAGGACAGCGGGGCGGTGGTGGCGCACGCCTTTAATCCCAGCACTTGGGAAGCAGAGGTAGGCGGATCTCTGTGAGTTCGAGACCAGCCTAATCTACAGAGCTAGTTCAGGACAGGCTCCAAAGCCACAGAGAAAACCTGTCTCGAAAAAAAAAAAAATTAAAGGACTACCTGGGTTACTGAGTGATATTTATGACATAATAAACTTAAATTATACTTACTCTAAAATTCAGTGCTTTCTTTTTTTCATAGGACAAATCTCAGTCTGCTGAAATATGGGAAAAATTGAATTTTGGAAACAAGGACCAAAATGTGAAATTTAGGAAGTTAATGGGCATTAAGGTGAGTTATGCCTTAGGATTGATCCTAACTTGTATTTTCACAGCAACATTGATTTCCAGCTTCAAAGGATATTGGTCATATGTGAGTTCTAAGTACTTAATTGAGAATATCTCTATTCTCCAGGTTAATCCTATAGATATGACTATGCCATAGTCTTTCTTACTTTTGGACAGTACAGCCTTTTTTGGCATATCTGTTGCTCATACCTCGTGAGGATAACTAGTAAAACCCTGTATTTAAAAATCTAAAACAGGGCTGAGGACGTAGCTCAGTTGGTAGACCCTTTGGTTGGTTGTTTTTGTTCTTTGAAACAGGATCTTGGTATATGTCCTCACCTGACCATAGTGGTAGAATTCTTGCTTAGCAATCTTTGGTTTTTCGAGGCAGGGTTTCCCTGTGTAACAGTCCTAGCTGTCCTGGAACTAACTCTAGTAGACCAGGCTTGCCTTGGGAACTCACAGGGAAAGCGTGCACCACCACCATCACGACCACTACTCCCCAGCAATCTTGACCTCTGACTGAAGCCTGTGATCCTAAGTAGAAGCATCCTTCGTGGCTGTTGGAGACAGGGTTTTTCTATAGCCTTGACTGTCTTGAAACTTGCTCTGTAGACCTGAGTGCTGGGATTAAAGGCATGCGCCACCCCCTCCCAACTCTTTTGTGGTATTTTGGTGAAAGTTTTAAAGAATAGAAATGAATTTGCTGGGAAAATACTAATGCTCTTTTAGGTTAAGAGCGACTTGGTGCATTCCTTTAATCTTAGCATTTGGGCAGAAGCAGACAAACCTTTGAATTCCAGGACAGCCAAGGCTACAAAGAAACTCTGAAAGCCTGTCTCTTAAAACCAAAGAAAAAATAATGCATCACCATTTTATGTATATAAGTGCTCTATCTATGTGTACAACTTAATGCCAGAAGAGGGCATCAGATCACACTATAGATGGTTGTGATTCAGCTTGTGGTTGCTGGATGTATGGCATTATGTGCCTAGTCCTGGCACTATTCTTGACCACACCACTAACGGGAAGTTATTTGTAATTACATTGTGTTCCATATATAACAGGCCTTTGCACTTAAAAGTATTTTAATAACTTACAGTAGAGGTTACTTATTTCATATCTGGGGCTGGAGAGATGGCTTAGCTATTAAAAGGACTTTTTCTCCAAGGGGACTTATTTGATTCTCAGCACCACACAATAGTTCACAACTGTTGGTAATTTCAGTCCTCGGGGCAACAACACTTTTCTGGCCTCTGCAAACACTGCATGCACATGGTGTACAGTATATAACATAAATGTTAAAAATTAAAACAAATTTTTTTGCATGATATTTAGAGTGAAGATGAAGCTGGCTGTAGCTCAGTTGATGAAGAAAGTTACAAGACTCTGAAGCAACAAGAAGAAGTTTTTCGAAATCTTGATGCTCAGTATGAAATGGCAAGATCACAAACCCACACACAAAGAGGAATGGGTTTGGGTTTCACCTCTTCAATGCGTGGAATGGATACAGTTTGAAAAATAACAATTTGGGACTTTATAGACTTGTTCTGATGTCAGGTCCTTGTTCACCAAACAGCTAGTATTCTAGCTTGCATGGGTGTTGCATTGACTTTAATTTATTGAAAAATACGATTTTTTTTGTAAATATCAGATCAGTGATACTGGTGTTAGTGTTGTAATCAGGTTAAACCCACTTCCATTAAACTTGACAGGACTATAGAAGGACAATATTTTTTAGTTCATGAATTCTACTTTTCAAATATATTAAAGCTTCGGGTGGGATAAAATCTCATACATAGATTTTTCTCGTGTCCGCTGTCTTGTGTACTTTTGTACTTAACCTTGTACAGTTATTTTCATCTCTTGAAGCATAAAAGAAATGTTATGTAGATGTTCTCTAGAAGATCGGGCCATTTGGTACATAATCTGCACACACAAGCTGAGCAGTGATAATAAAAATGGTTTTCTCAAAACTGGTGTCAACTTACGTTACCTGTTCTTGTTTGAGTCCTTTGTATGAAGCGTTGGCTTTTACAATTAGAAAACATGGGCTGTACATGCTTCTTTACAGCAGTTGTTTAGGAGATAAGCAATATCAGAGTACACAGAGATAGGGTTTTGTGAGACAGGGTTTCTCTGTAGCTTTGGTGCCTGTCCCGGAACTAGCTCTTGTAGACCAGGCTGGCCTCAAACTCAGAGATCCGCCTGCCTCTGCCTCCCAAGTGCTGGGATTAAAGGCGTGCGCCACCACTTTGAGTCCATTTTATTCAGGAAATAGGTTAATGCATTTAAAGGGATGTGAGCACTTTTATATTAATAAAGTGCCTTATAACAAGTCTGTTGTATGCTACTTAGTCATTATCCCTGTCTTATTCAGAAGAAACAGATATTGGAAACCACAACTTTTTCTGACATGAGGGTTAAGTGTATCCAGACAGGGTTTCTGAGTAACAATCCTGGCTATTCTGGAGCTCACTTTGTAGACCAGACTTCCTGCCTCTGCCTCTCAAGTGCTGAAATTAAAGTCATGCACCACCACCGCCTGACTAGAAACAACTTTGAGGAGCTGAGTGGTAGTCCAAACTGATATGTGTGTTAATGTAAGGAAGATCCAGTTAGAGTAACTTACGGAGCTGCAGGGAGGAATTACCTTAGGCATGCTTGCAAGTAGAATTAATTTTGAGCTAGATATGCTGACCCACCCTTATCTGAAGGAAACCCAGTCTCAAAAGACTTGTCTCACAAATGAGGCTGAAGAGATGACTCAATAGAGTCTTTGCTGCTCTTACAGAAAACTTGGGATTCTGTTCTAGTACATGGCAGCTTACTACTTCAGGTTACCTGGGTTCTGATAGACACCCTCTTCTAACCACGATCACTGCACACATATGGTACACATATCCATGTCTCTGTCTTTTGTATCTTTTTTTAATATTTATTATGTGTACAATTGTCTGTATGTCTGCAGGCCAGAAGGGGGCACCAGACCTCATTACAGATGGTTGTGAGCCACCATGTGGTTGCTGGGAATTGAACTCGACCTTTGGAAGAGCAGGCAATGCTCTTAACCACTGAGCCATCTCTCCAGCTCCTGTATCTTTTTTTCTGATAGATACCTTCTAACCATGATCACTGCACACACATGGTACACCTGGTCCATGTCTGTCTTTTCTGTCTTTATTTTTTCTACTTGTCATTTCTTAATCCTCACACAGACCTGGCTATACAGGACCTGGCTGATGTGCACAGCAAAAGGATAAAGGGAAACCATGTGTTTAGTTTAAATGAGAATCCTTTCATTCTCCCACACATCCCATTAGCTCCTTTCTGTAGTTTCTGATCACTAACCCAACACCTATATACATACTCTGTAAAAACAAGGGTAAACTGAATGTTAGTCTTAAATTCAGCTGCTCTAAGCTTAACCTAGAAATCCAAGTCCCTAATATGCCCAGCCATATGTTTTGTCTGCTATAGCAGTTTCCTTTGTTCGTGACTTAACCATTGTGGTAAAGTTATAAAGACCTTCTAGTGCAAAAGAGTCCTGTGATAAAGGAGCTATTAAAATTCTCTCTTGCAGCAAGCTTAGGAAGGTTCAGATGCTGGAATGTGATCCCTAGGGAGGCTAGGACAGGAAGATTGCCCCAGGCAACTCCAAAGGACCTGGGGAATGTAGCACAGTTGCTACCTTTGTCTAGCCATGGTCTTGATCCCTAGCACCATATTAACCAGGGTATATGATAAGATCTCAAAAATCTTCTAAGACCATCATCGCAAATAAAACCATTCCCCCAGCTCTATTTACTACTTGAAATGCTAAATGCATAAGACTTTGATTTATGATAGGGTTTCTCTGTATAGCCCTGGCTATCCTGGAACTCTGTGAACCAGGCTGGTCTCAAACTCAGAGATCTACCTTCCTCTGCCTCATGAGTGCTGGGATTAAATGCATGTACTACCACCACCCAGCACGTAGATTTTTTTAAATTACTCGGCTTTTTTCCCCTTCATTAACCCACTCCAAAAGGAATCCATTTTCCTTACCTCTGGCAAAGGAACATGTGGCTACCTGTGGTACCTATTAGCATATCAAAGCACATGTTGGAATCACAAGTAACTACCTGTAACATTTCAAAGTCCATCCTAGTCTTCCCACCACCTCCCCTCCACTTCATATCTCCCCCAACTCTGGCTAGCTACTTCTTATTCTTCCCCCTCACCCCACCTCAAACAGGATTTCTCTTGTGTCCTGGCTACCCTGGAACTAGCTCTCTGCACTACGATGGCCTTGAACTCACAGAGTTAAACCTACCTCCGCTTCCCAAGCACTAGGACTAAAGGTGTGCACCACCACTGCCCTCCCCTTATAGCCCTGCTATTCTATGTTCGCTCTGCTGCTGCTAGTCTCTCTCTACTTTATTCTCTCTCCCCTCTCTTTGCAGACAGCTCCGGCCATATCAAGTTTGTTAGCCATATTCTGTTCAGTGTACTCTCCCTGCTCTGGACTCCTCCAAATGCTGCTGCTGACTGATCTCTCCCTCATATTCCCAGTAAAAAACTTTCCTCTTAACCATGCTACGTTTCCATCATGTCAGTTTATACACTAGCAAGACCTTAAAAAAAAAATCATTGGGAATAAAACTTTGGTGTCGAAGCTACCTGCAAGTCACCCATGTTCAAGTAAGTAATGCCCCAACCCTTACTTTTTTTTTTTTTCTAAACAGGGTTTCTCTGTGTAGGTTTGGTTATCCTAGGATTCGCTCTTTAGACCAGGCTGGCTTCAAACTTAGAGATCCGCCTGCCTCTGCTTCCCCAGTGCTGGGATTAAAGGCATGCGCTACCACTACCCACCCAGCTCTAGCTCCACTTTTGACTAATGTGTACAAGGTCCTGAATTTAATACCTAACACCACTAAAAAAGATTTTTTTAAAAGTACATCTTCCGGGCTGGAGAGATGGCTCAGAGGTTAAGAGCACTGGCTGCTCTTCCAAGAGGTCCTGAGTTCAATTCCCAACAACCACATGGTGGCTCACAACCATCTGTAATGAGATCTGGCGCCCTCCTCTGGCATGTGAGCATACATCAAGGCAGAATGTTGTAGACATAAATATTTTTTTAAAAAAGTACATCTTCCACAAGTCTAGTTTTTTCTTTATTACCTGTAGGATAAATTGCCTCAAGATATCACATCAAAATAAAATCATTCCCAAAACTTTCCCACCATTTATGCTGGGCAGTGGTGGCACACGCTGTTGTTAATCCCCAGCGCTCAAGAGACAGAGGTAGGCAGATCTTTGTGAGATTGTAGGCCAGCCTGGTCTATAGAATGAGTTCCAGGACAGCCAAAGCTACACAGAGAAACCCTGTCTTGAAAAACAAATGAGAAGCCGGGCGATGGTGGCGCACGCCTTTAATCCCAGCACTCTGGAGGCAGAGGCAGGCAGATCTCTGTGTGTTCGAGACCAGCCTGGTCTACAGAGCTAGTTCCAGGACAGGAACCAAAGCCACAGAGAAACCCTGTCTCGAAAAAAACCAAAAAAAAAAAAAAAGAAAAGAAAAGAAAAACAAACGAGAGAGAGAAGAAAGAGATATCCTGGCAACCACATACTATCCTGTCTCTCAATGCTTTTAACCAACATTCTGCTTTTTTATCTTTTAAATATTTTCTATTTCTCCTTATCTATTTTCCAAATACTGGAGCATATATCCTCCGTGTCATGCAAATCAGAAGTTCAGCTGCTGAGCTACCATCTCTAGGACCCCACCCTCACCCAGTCCTCGTAAACTACAATTTCCTACTTTATTATGAAAACCTATGAATCTGATAGACTCTTTTATCTCGTTTGTTCCCCATCCTTTAATCAAGACTACCTCTGTTGGGCCCTAAAGCCCCACCAAGGAGGAGGTCGCCCCAAGAGACATTCACAACTCGGTTGATGCAATAGCAAGAGGAATTTTTTATTCTGCCGTGGCAGAGGTCCCCCAGCCTGGAGAGAAGGACGACCGCTTTGTCTATTACAAGCTCTTTTAAAGGAAAAAACCACAAAATCAGGGAGGGGGGAGTACAAAATCAAAGGGAAAGCCCAAAAATCATTTGTCTACTATTTTGACTAGTTCACTTAACGGTCAGCTAACTCTGCTTAATCAATGTTGTAACAGTTAGAAGGAGGAGCCTTGATCAATGTCATGGTTACAAGGAGGAGCCTTGATCAATGTCATGGTTACAAGGAGGTACCTTGATCAACGTCGTGGTTACAAGGAGGAACCTTGATCAATGTCATGGTTACAAGGAGGAACCTTGATCAATGTTATGGTTACAAGGAAGAGCCTTGATCAATGTTATGGTTACAAGAAGGAGCCTTGATCAATGGTGGCGGTTATAAGGATTACAAGGTCGTCTCACCCCAGTTCCAGGGTCCGGGTCTATACAATAGAGATGGAAAGTACTCAAAGCTCTTGTGCACGTGTTGTTGGTTACCAGGGCCCTGGTTCCCAGGAAGGGGGGGGTGCAGTAGTGCTAAGGTGCCTCTAAGTCTTTCACCTCATCAAAAGGTAAGTTTGCTATTACAAACGTGCTGTCTGTTTAAATGGCTTTAGCTGGTAGGCAGTCTAGGAGAACTTGACTAATGTTCCAGATTCATCTTGTTCACCCACTGCTTTTATCTTCGTGTTCTTCTCTACCCTGGCCCCCAAGTTGCCCACTTTTTTCATATTTCAGTTCAAGTTCTTCCTTTCAATGACAGGCACCAACAGGATATTTTTTCTTCTTTTATTCTTTCTTTTTCTTTCAAGAAGGGAGGATAGACAAGATATTTCATGTATCCCAGGCTCACTACAAGCACTGTCCCTGAAGATGGCCTGGAATTACTGATTCTGAATATGGTGCAAGCTGACTATATTGTTTCCTTGTTGCACGTTATAATTTCCTGTGTTTTTTTTTTCGAGACAGGGTTTCTCTGTGGCTTTGGAGCCTGTCCTGGAACTAGCTCTTGTAGACCAGGCTGGTCTCGAACTCACAGAGATCCGCCTGCCTCTGCCTCCCGAGTGCTGGGATTAAAGGCGTGCGCCACCATCGCCCGGCTAATTTCCTGTGGTTTTAATGTGTGATGGCGAATATCCATTCAAACAAGAAAACAAACATAATTATGGGGTTTTCTGTTTTATGAGGGCAGACATCAGTACACTGGTCTAGAGAAGTGTCTAACACATTAAAGGCAGTGAGTTTATATCGAATGAATGATGAGCCCATAAAAAAACCTCTTCAGAGAAATCTAAAACGATATAATGACCTAATTTTACTTACTTTCATTTAAAAATGAAACAAGTACAATAAACTAAAGTGGCTTGTGTCTACGAGCAAATTTGTCGCCAGTCGCAAAGCTAGAGTTCCTATTTTGTCTTTTTGACGTGGGGCAAACGCACCATAATTTGTCATAAAGCATGTACCGGGCTCTGATTCTTCAGCTCTGGACGCCTAACGGGAAGAATCCGTATTGTTTTAACTCGTTTGGAATCGTTTTAAAAAACGATCAATCCCAGTGTGCAACGCAAACCATAGGTTCGGTCGCTTAGAAACCACATATCCCAGAACGCCACGCTCCGGAACCCAGTCGTTCGGAGGCACGAGAAGACCGTGGCATTCTGGGAGTTGTAGTCTTCTGGTAGGTCCCGCCTCTAGAGCGGCTTTGGAGGCCTGCGTGTGGAGAAAAGCCTCCAGGGAGAGCTGTGCGGCCTTCCAACCTTCGCCCCTGCCCTCGACTTTTTCCCACAGCTCAAAATGGCCGCTGGTGTGGATTTTGGCGATCTAGAGTTATTCGAGGCGTTTGACCCTCAAGAGGAGTCAACCCCGAAGCCAGTTCACACCCGCTTCAAGGACGACGACGACGAGGAGGAGGACGCCGAAGAGAACGGGGTGGGGGACGCGGAGCTACAGGAGCAGCTTCGGCACTGTGAGGAAACCATCAAGCAACTCCGCGCCGAGAATATCCTTCCGGCTTGTTGGCCCTGTCACCTGGGACTTGGGGTCCCTATGGTGGCGGGCGCGGGCACGGCGGAAATTCCAAGAGGATCAGCATTCTAAGTCATTTTTCCCGCGACTCGGCGGGCTGGCGGGAGGGCGGTCTCGGTGGGGTTGTTCGTAGCTGCAGCGAGGCCTGCGCGCAAACCCTTCCGTGGGAGAATCCTGTGTAGACCACCCTGGTCCCCAACTCAGAACCTAAACTGTTACGTTGTCAACGGTTCCTGACTTCTCTCCTTCCTTTTGAGATCTTGGTGATTTCTTTCTGGGCTCTAGTAGAGACAGCCGTGGTGTGGTTTGAAGATGCGGGGATCGTAGTCCTGGGAAGAGGTATTTGTGGAGGGGCAAAAGCTCGAGTGGCTTCAGTGAAGCAGAGTCGGGGCCTTAAAGAATTAGCATACAAAGAGAAATGGTCATTTGGCGTAATAGTTTTACTTTTTCTATATCTTCCGCTTTGAGTAAGGTTGCATTGCAGTGCTCTGGGGAAAACGCGCCAAATTTCCCTTTGGCTTTATTAACGTGATTACAGAGTTTCCGGATTTGCTAGTTTGTTAACTTTCATTCTTAAGGTTCTTAAATCTGCATGTACAGGTAGTCTTGGCCCAGGTAACTTTTTAAAACCGATAATGAATCCTGAGAGTGGTTTTGAAGTTTGAAGTCTGATTCTTTTTTTTTTTTTTTTTTATGATGCTATATAGCACAAATAATGAAATCTCAGAGACAGATACTGGGTTTCAAACTGAAGATCAGAAAAGCAAAATACCCAAGACACTAAAGAAGCCTTAACCTCTACCAAGCAAGGCTGGGCAACTGCAGACTGAACCTCTATCTCCTCCCGTTTCACATTCCCCTTGGATTAAAGGCGTGTGACTCTTGAAATTAAAGGTGACACAGCCACCTGGTTCCGCATTGGTAATGTGTAGCCCAGGGTGGCCTTGAACTCACAGAAGGCCTGTGACTAAAGGTGTGTGCCACCACTGCCTGGCCTGTAGTGGCTTAGTTTTACCTTCTGGTCTTAAGGCAAACTTTATGTAAAATAAATACAGTAATAAAATATTACTATAGTACTATTTTCCATGACGTTTTATTGTGAATATTTATAAAATACTTTGGGAGTTGAGGATTGTACATTTAATATCCATAGGTGCAATTCCACATTCTTGTTAACATTTTGCTATATTGCCTTTATCGATTATCATGATGCTTTGACATGGAAAAGTTTCCTAATTGGCTGCTCCGGCTTGTTCCGGGAACACAACTGTCTGGCTGATATTAGACTGTTTCTGAGCTTCAGGATTGTGGTGTAGAATATTAGTTCAAAGGGCGGAAAATTGTATTTAATATTTAGGCCCAGTTATCCTGTCCTCCAGCAAAACACGTGCTCAGTGTGTCTCCCTCAGAACACTTGCAGGTCCTTCCTTTACATTCTACCGTTTGGATAGCAAAAGTGAGAGACATTCGAACTTTATGTCCTGTATAATTCTGTTTTTCGATGATGGATAGTCCTTAACCAGTAATAACATCAAGAACTTAAAAGAAAATTGAACATTCTGACAAGGCCCAGGTATGAGATCTTGAAATTATACTTGAGATGCCCCTTGCTGTTCATCTCATTAATCACAACATCTTTAAAAAGGTTGTGGGATTTTGTCATCATCATTTGTTTCAGAATACTATGAAGAATTCAATAACGGTTCTTTATTGTTGACTTATGAGTATAAGGAAATTCTGGTAAGTGGGTTAAACATTTAAATGGATTTAATGGGTCACTTCGGAAGCCAGAAAATTTTGCCTGTGCTTAGAAAAGCAAACTAAGCGCAGCTATTCATATTTAACACTCATTTCTGGGAAGATAAAGTAAGTTTACAGTTATTTTACCTGATAATTTCTTTACAGCATTATTATTATTGATTAATTTTGTTTTTTTGAGCAGGAATCAGTGTACTGAGACAGAGTGTCACCTTATAACCCAAACTAGCCGGGAATTCCCTGTATAGCTTAGACTGGCCTTAAGCTTATTGGACCTTGTTCCTCAGCCTTGAAAGTGCTGGAATTAGAGATGCAAGCAACCACACTATCATTATTTACACAATTAAAATATTTTATAAATACGGACAGTGCGAGGTTTAACATTTCGTTTTGTTGAGACAGTCTGATTGTTGCCTAAGCTGGCTTCAGCTCACAGTGAAACTGAGGATGACCTTGAACTGTGGGCCTCCTGCCTCCCCTTCCCTAGTGCTGGGAATATACCCTGGTGCCACCAAGTCTGGGAAAGCATAACACTTTAAGAAGAAGAAACAGTAATGTGTTCTTGAGAAAGCACAGCATATAGGTGTGTATTCAGCCATGTGGTCATAACAAATACTCTAAATGTTGGTATCTCAATATGACTTTAACAAGTCACTAAATTAATTTTTATTTTATTTTTTTGAGTCAAGGAAGTTCTCACTTTGTAGCCTTGACTGGCTTGGAACTTATTTTATTTGTACAGGCTGGTTTCTAACCCAGCTGCCTCTTGTTCCCGAGTTCTGGGATTAAAAACATATGACAACAGTCTTGGCCTCAAGTTCTAATTTTTGTAGAATGATTGGTTCTTTCTCTTTTTTTCCTTTGTTTCTCCATCCTTTTTTCTTTCTTTCAACAGAGTCTGTGTGGCCCAGGCTGTTCTCAAACTCATAGTATGGTCTCCTCCTGCCTTAACTTCCCAAGTGCTGGCATTACAGGTAGAGTCAGGTTCGCTTGAAATATCTCCAGGTGAAGGAACTGGGAGGTTACCCTATGCTTTCTGTTGTTTGTTCGTACACTGGCTGGTGTGACCAAATTTTCAGGTAGGGTCTCATGTAGCCCAAGCTATCCTAGGACTCATTGTGTAGCTCTGATCTTGAACTTTTTATCCTTCTACATCTTGGTATTATAGGCATGATGCTAGGCATGCTGTCTGTCAGCTGAGGTCACTTGTGGTAGAAGGTCCCCATGCTGAGGTCAGGATTACCTAGAATCCACTCTGGCCCATAGTGGCCTCGAACTAGAAGAAGTGCTGCCTGCCTTTCCCGAGTTTTGTGAATCTTGGATTGTAGTTAAAACAATGTGCTTTGGCCTTCAGGAGTCTAGAATAAAATAAAAATTCATTATGAAATGTTTAGTTTTCCATTAAACTTCCAAACAAAATTCACGTAGAAATGTTTGGAAGTGTATTCTTATAACTTGCCTGCTTATCCTCTTCCCCGCTGCTGTGATCTGTAAGGAAACTAACTAGCCTCTCATTGAAGAGACCTTGTGAAAACTGAAAGATTAACCTAGGGTTCTTTGGTGTGTGCATGTGAAACTTTTTTGTGTTGAGATAATTTCTGGCCAAGTATGGTGGCTCAGGCTGTTAACGATCCCTTGGGAAGCAGAGGCAGTAAGATCCCTGTGAGTTCAAACAAAGCCAGACCTGATCTACATCAAAGAGACAGACAGACTTTCTAGGGCTTGAGGAGATTGTATAATTAGAATCCCTGCACCCTGTCTTAGCAAACAGAAGACTGTGATTTCCCTCTGGCCTCACTCCCCATGCACATATGCACTTGCGCCCACACAGACACGTACATAGCACAACACAACAAAAGATAGGGTAACCACTGAGACATCCAGCTCTTCCAGGGTACCCGGTTCAATTCTCAGCACCCATATGGCAGCTCACACTTGTCTGTTACTCCAGTTTCAGGGGATCCCACATCCTCACACAGACATATATTTGGGCAAAACACCAATGCACATTAAATAAAAATATTAGAGTGGCGGTGGTGGCTCACGCCCTTAATCCTAGCAGTCAGGAGGCAAAGCTCCCTAGATCTCCTGAGTTCAAGGCCAGCCTAGTCTGCAGTCTGCAGAGCGAGTTCAAGGACAGGCTCCAAAGCTACGCAGAAAAAAACCTGTCTTGGAAAAAGAGAGCTGTCTTGTTCAAACCACTAAAGATAGTAAGGCAGGTGAAAACTTAGATTTTTCTTGAGAAAGCTGGAGCTCGCATCTCGTTTTCACCTTACTTGTTTTGCTGTGCTTGGAAGCTAAGACTCTTCACATGCTGTGCAAGCTTTCCAACGCGTGCTGCATCTCCAGCTCTCTTGGTCTTGCTTGCAGGATATTACATGATCTTTAGTACTTATTAGAGAAGTTAGCTGGGTGTGGTGGGGTACACCTGTGATCCCAGAACTGGGGATGGGGAAGCTGCAGTAGAAGGATCTGAAGCATGAGGCAAGTTCAGACCACTAAGGAGACCTTGTTTCAGCAAAGACTATAATCACAAAATTCATGTGCTTATAACTGTGATGTATGTACTTCAATGTCTTCTAAGAATATGTTTAACTTCTGTTTTAGTGGCGTACTGGTGAGCAATACTAAGATAGATGGACCCTTATTACAAATTCTATTTATGAACAATGCTATTTCAAAGTAAGTAGTTTTTCTCTTTATTACATATGAGTTTTTATTATACTTTATATATTCTGTGTTTTTATGTGTATGGGTATGCATGTGCCATAGTACAGGTATGCGATAGTCAAAGGATAACTGTAGAGGTCAGTTTTTTCCTTCCCCATGTGGGTCAGGGGCTTGAACTCGGGTAGTTGGGCTTGACTGCAGGCACCCTTACCTGCTAACCCATCTTGAGAGCCCTCATCTTTATTATTTAAATTGTGTCAGGGTTAAAGTATGAGAGTCATGACATGAATTTGAACCTGGACTCCTACATCCGTGTGCTGGCTCAGCTCTCAGTACCTGTCAGGTTTCTCACTAGAAAACAGTGTGTAAACACCTCTCAGGTCCTTAAACAAAATCTGTGAGAGTCCAGGAAGTACCATCTCATAAAAATGCCACCACCACTATAATAACAAGGTTAGCTGTCCGCACTATACGTGGATAACAGTTTTCCGTGTTGGCTGTCTTTGAAGCCTGCTCACGTGTGTAGTTTGGACTACTGTAGGCCTTCTGGCATGCTTGAGTGCTGGCGTCAGTGCACTCCTGCAGTGGCCTGCCCCTCCTGAGTCACTGCCTATGACCAGGAAGATACAAGACTAGGGTCCAGGCGCATTGTCTCCTTTAGTCCAGGAGTGGAATCAAGGCATTGGGACCTAGGAGTAGCTTGGATGGCGAGTGCAGCAGCAGTGTGAAGCACGATAGTGGGCATACCTGGACTTGGGTACTAGATTAGAGAGGTATTGCTGTAGTCGAGCGTTTAACGGTCTAACTTCAGTACCATCCATTATTCTACAGGCAGAATCGTAGATGCTAGAGCTAGATACGACAGAAAAGGTCAGGTCTGTCTGAGGTCCCTGGCTGCCTTGTTTCAACATAGCAAAACCTGGAGGAATCGCTCCAGAATATTTGATCAGAGTAGACGTCTGTCTTTCTTTCTCTTTTGTTTTTTTTTTGGGTTTTTTTGTTTTGTTCTTTCGGCTAATGTATTTTGATTGTGCCTTTTCTAGTTTTCATGTGAAATGGGCGTTTTCTTATGAGCACTGAAAGTCTGGAAGGAGGATATGGAAAAGATTGAGCATGTTGGGTGTTCTTATATTGCAGGAATAGTGAGGAGAAAGGAAGCTTTTCCTTATGTAATTTTTTTGGTGGATTTTGTTTGTTTTCTGGAATGGTGACAACTTCTCTTTTGTAGCCCTGACTGGCAGCTGCCCTCCCACCTCTGCCTGCCAAATGCTGGGATTATAGGCATACATCACTGTGTCAGGCTTTTCTTTTGGGTTTTGAGCCATTGACAAGTAGCATATATTAAAGATTAAGTATATGAAATTTATAAATAAATTCTATTCATTCTCTCAACTGTTTGAGGTTATGTGCCAGACACCCATAGATTATCAGAAACTGTTAATACCTGTAACAATACATAGAGCTTCCAAGGAGTAGCATTCTTAGCTACGAAGCCCCTAATGTAACATATATGAAAAACAAAAATAAAATTGGGACTTTTTTTTTTCTTTTTTTGTTGGTTTTTTGAGACAGGGTTTCTCTGTAGCTTTGGAGCCTGTCCTGGAACTTGCTCTTGTAGACCAGGCTGGCCTCGAGCTCACAGAGATCCTCCTCCTCCGCCTCCTGAGTGCTGGGATTAAAGGCGTGCACCATCACTGCCTGGCCAAATTGGGCCTTCTTTTTTTTTTTTTTTTTTTAAATATTTATTTATTATGTCTGTGTGTATCTCTGCAGGCCACAAGAGGGCACCAGACCTCATTACAGATGGTTGTGAGCCACCATGTGGTTGCTGGGAATTGAACTCAGGACTTTTGGAAGGGCAGGCAATGCTCTTAACCTCTGAGCCATCCCTCCAGCCCCCGTGGGCCTTCTTAACTACTACAGAAAACTTAATTCTGTTCATGTTTCACTTTGTCCAGGTTCTGACCACCTGTCCATCTTACTCTCTCCTACAGACAATACCACCAAGAAATAGAGGAGTTTGTATCAAATTTAGTAAAGCGATTTGAGGAGCAGCAAAAAAATGATGTGGAAAAGACTTCCTTCAGCCTTTTACCCCAGGTATTTTTTTTTATTTTATTTTTTTGGTTTTTCGAGACAGGGTTTCTCTGTGGCTTTGGAGCCTATCCTGGAACTAGCTCTGTAGACCAGGCTGGTCTCGAACTCACAGAGATCTGCCTGCCTCTGCCTCCCGAGTGCTGGGATTAAAGGCGTGCGCCACCATCGCCCGGCTACCCCAGGTATTTTAAACTTGAGGCTCAATGCTAAGTGGTTTATGCTTTTTGCTGCCAACTGCTGTTACGCCAGAAACATCCTTGAATCAGAACTAAAATGGTGACAATTGTGTGCTGACTTTGTGTCCTGTCATTGTCTTCTCCAGAGTGACCAGTGCCGCCACCTGGCTTTCCTTTGAATGTAGTTGTATGGCTACACCTAAAATTGAAGGTGTTCTTTCCATTCCCAACTTGGACAAAGTTTGGGCAGAAAGTTGATTGAGGGACAGGTTTATTTACCTAAGGTTTATAAAAGATGACTTCTTGGGCCAGGGAGGTGGCCTATTGGGTCAGAGTGCTTGCTGTGCAACTGCGGTAACCTGAGTTTGGACAGCAGTACCCACTTGTGCGCAGCCCAGCCTTTGAAGGGCAGAGACAGACAGTCCCATCAGCTCACTGGCCAGATGACAAGTTTCCAGTTCAGTGAGAGATCCTATGCCAAGGAGATGAGGTAGGAGATGTATAACAGACCAACAGATTTATGAAAACAAAACAAAAAAAATTTTTTTTTTTATGGGAAATCTGAAGCCAGGTGGTGGTGCCATACACCTTTAATCCCAGTACTTAGGAGGCAGAGGCAAGCAGATCTCTGTGATTACAGGGCCAGCCTGGTCTACAAAGTGAGTTCCAAGACAGCTAGGACTACAAAAAAAAAAGAAGAAAAAAAAATCTGAGGCCATGTATGGTAGTGCACATCTTTAATTCCAACATTCAGGAGGCAGAGGCTAGCACTATGATCTACATAGTGAGTTCCAGGACAGCCAGGACTATGTAGAGAGACCCTGTCTCAAAGATAAAGAAGAAATCTGGGGAATTACAGAGTGTGTGTATTCAGTAGCATGGTTTGTGGCCTTTTCTCTTTTTTTTTTTTATGACCTTTTTTCTAATAAACATTAAAATAAATAAATAGAATCTCTCAGTCAAACATATACAGAAAAGTTCTGACTGGGGGGAGGGGGTGGAGAATCTTTCAATTAAGCAGTGATACTTTTTGTTCTTAGGAACTGGAGAAGGAAGTATTTTAATTATTTGAAAATTTTTGTTGTTTTGAGACAGGGTCTTAACTATGTAGCCCTGGCTGGTCTCAAACTCGCAGGTTTACCTGCCTCTGCTTCTTGAATGCTAAGATTTAAGGTGTGTACCACCAGACTCAGCTGAAAAAAAACTTTTTGGTTTCTTGATTCCAGGATTTCTCTGTGCAGCCCTGGCTGTCCTGGAACTAACTCTGTAGACCAGGCTAGCCTCAAACTCAGAGATCCATCTGCCTCTACCTCCTGAGTGCTTGGATTAAAAGCATGTACCACCATGCCCTGAAAATGTTAATTCTGATTCAGTGAACAATTCAAAATTTTGTAATGGTTTGAGGTCTATGAGGCTATCAGTATTGGCTGTTGTTATTTTGTTTGTTTTGGGTTTTGTTGTTGTTGTTTTTCTTTTTTTCAAGATAGGGTTTCTCAAGTCTGCCTTACTATTTGAAACATTGGATATTTTGTAAATAATACTGCCTTAGCTTCTAAATTCATTCTAATTATGACAAGGTATCTTATTTATGGTTTTGGGGGTATTTTGTTTGTTTGTTTGTTTTTCTTTGGTTTTTTTTTGTTTTGTTTTGGTTTTTTTTGGTTTTTCAAGACAGGTTTCTCTGTGGCTTTGGAGCCTGTCCTGGAACTAGCTCTGTAGACCAGGCTGATCTCGAACTCACAGAGATCCGCCTGCTTCTGCTCCCGAGTGCTGAGATTAAAGGCGTGCGCCACCATCGCCCGGCTTTTTTTTTTAATATTTATTTATTATGTATACAATATTCTTTCTGTGTGTATGCCTCAAGGCCAGAAGAGGGCACCAGATCTCATTACAAATGGTTGTGAGGCACCATGTGGTTGCTGGGAATTGAACTGAGGACCTTTGGAAGAGCAGGCAGTGCTCTTAACCTCTGAGCCATCTCTCCAGCCCCCTTTTGGTTTTTCAAAACAGGGTTTCTCTGTGTGTCTTTGGCTGTCCTAGAACTCTGTAGACCAGGCTGGACTCAAACTCACATAGATCTGCCCGCCTCTGCCTCCCAAATGCTGGATTAAATGCGTGCTCCACTATGCCAGGCTTATTTATGTTTATTATTAAAGTGAATGAAGGGTGTTGAGATTCCTAAATTTTGAAAATGAAAAAGTATTTCTTTGACTGGAGAGGTGGCTCAGTGGTTCAGAGCTCTGCTTTTCCAGAAGACCTGGGTTCATTTCCCAGCACCCATTTGGCAGCTCATAACTGTCTGTAACTTCATTTCCAGGGGATCTGACACCCTCACACAGACATACATGAAAGAAAAATACAGTAACTAATCAAAGGTATTGTCTTGTGACTCTTTGTAATGCATGTTATTTGGTCTTAGCCATCCAGTGTTATGTTGGAAGAGGACCATAAAGTAGAAGAATCATGTGCCATTAAAAGCAACAAGGAAGCTTTCAGTGTAAGTTTGTATTCTTCAATTTGAATTCTGCACACATGTGATTCCTTTGTTTCTCAGTTGGGTGACTTAATGAATGATAAGGTGACATAGTCACATGACTTCTAAAATCACAGACAGCATTTTCTTTGTGATAACCACTATTGTAGGTGTCGTCCTCTGAGTACCATTGGCTCTTTAGAGATTATCGCACTCTGTTGTGAGGACACAGTATACTTTATTTGCAAGAGTTTGTATTGGTCCTGACCAGCCTCTTCATGTTTATCTTGAAAATTTTGACTAAAAAGTAGAAAGCAGACTTGCAAAACTTACAGATGAAGCTGAGAGAAGTAACCGTTAACTATATGGCATGTTTGAAGTTTGAAAAGCAAAAGCTTAACAGGGAGAGCCTGTGTTTAGGCCTTGCAGTACTTCTGCACAGTTCACTGGTATCAAGCCATTCTTGTAGCATGCTCTCAAAGGATGACTACTTGATGCTCACAGGATGTGCCCCATTTTTTAAAGACATGCGCTGCTGAGACGATGAAGAGCTGCAGGTCTCATGAAAAGACTTGAAAATTCAACAGTAGCTGCTGTACCATGCTTCATAGCATCCCTGGCAGAACAGGATTGGTGATAGGATTGAGTGCAAGAGGTACATTTCAGCTCAGTGTTAGAGAACGAACACAGAATGTGGCCATAGTTGCTTATACTTGTAACCCTAGAGCCCAAGAGGCGAAGGCAGAAAGGAAAAGGAGAGCCGGGCGATGGTGGCACGCCTTTAATCCCAGCACTCAGGAGGCAGAGGCAGGCGGATCTCTGTGAGTTCGAGACCAGCCTGGTCTACAAGAGCTAGTTCCAGGACAGGCTCCAAAGCCACAGAGAAACCCTGTCTCGAAAAACCAAAAAAAATAAATAGATAAAAAGGAGAAAAGCTAGGCAGGGCATGTAGTTTAGTGGCAGAGTACTTATGTGTGAGTCCGCTGGGTGTTAGTATTATTGTCTTTAGCCTGGAGAGGTAGCTTAAGGGTTAAGAGCATGTGCCCCTCTTGTAGAAGAACTGGGTTCGATTCCCAGCGCTTAAACTAGGTACCTCACAACCACATATAACTCCATCTCCAGGGATCCAACACCTCTGGCCTACCCAGGGACTAGCACTTGTGCCACATACCCATAGACATACGTGCATGCACATAATTAAAAATAGGATCAATCTTCACAAAATCAGACCGGGAAAACAGTCCAGGTTACTTGAGTTAAATGAAGATTAGGGATGCTATCAAGAATTTTTTATATTATTTTTTATTTGAGGCAGGCTTTCTCGGTGTAGCCCTGTCTGTCCTGAAACTTACTGTGTGGAACGGGCTGCCTCAAACTCAGATATGCCAAACTCTGCTTCCTAGGTCCTGGGATTAAAGGCATGTACCACCACCACCCAACCCTATCAAGAATATTTTTAAGTTTTCTATTTCTTGTTTCTTGTTTCTAGTTCAGTTTTTATTTTCAATTTCTAAATTAAATTTATACATATGCATGCCTGCCTGCATTGCTATGGTGTGTGTAGAAGTCTGAGGACTATTTTCTGGGGTTCTTACCCTTCCACCCTGTGGGTCCAGTTGTCAGGCTGGTATTCAAGCCATCTCACCAGCACAAATTGTTTTATGAGTCAAGGAGTCGCTCTGTAGTCCAGGCTTTCCTCAGACTCACAGCAGTTCTCCTGTCTCTGCCTTTGAAGTGCTGAACTTACATTGGTAGCCACATTTAGATTAAAGAAGGATTTCTGAAAGTCTAGGTAACTTTCATTTTTATTTCAACTCAAAGGCTATGGGATTAAAATAATGTTTGTCTAGAATGAGCTTATAATTATCACTTTAGTTCTTTAGACAATTCTGGTATTTACTGAATGCTGCTCTGTGCCAGGAGCAGAGAGGTTTCAGAGATAGCAATGAAAAGAAAGGCTTGAGGCCAGCTCTGGTTTAATGAGCAGTTGCATGGGAAAAGGTTAAATTCCTAAGAAAAGTCAGGTTGGGGTGTAGGCTAGTGTGCTTGCCTAGTATGTGAGGCCCTGCGTTCAGTGCCCTAGTAGTTAGTACATAGGTAGGTGTGCATGTGTGTAAGAGAGAGAGGTTGATGGACGGATGGGATGGATGTACAGTCTAAGTAGCTTAGTGAAATTCTACCTCATAAGTAAAGAAATGGCTGGGGCTGCAGTTCAGTGTTGGAGTACTCAACTTCCTAGCATGTGGAAGGCTTTAGTTCCATTGGGCGATGGCAGGGAGATGGTGGTTTATATTGTGAGTTGCTGGTGACTGCCTTTGTGAGCCAAGGTCTGGATGAAGTGAAGGAAAATGCAGACTGTATTTTGTGTCAAGAGGGTTCAATAAATAGGAAAGGGAAGTAGATACCAGCAGCCAGTATTCAAATTGCTTTCTGTGCAACAAGTACTGGTAAATCACTTGGGAGCTGATTACGGGTGATACTTGTCGAGGTAATACCTTGCCTTTTTTTTTTTTTTTTTTTTTTTTGGTTTTTTGAGACAGGGTTTCTCTGTGGCTTTGGAGCCAGTCCTGGAACTAGCTCTGTAGACCAGGCTGGTCTCGAACTCACAGAGATCCGCCTGCCTCTGCCTCCCGAGTGCTGGGGTTAAAGGCGTGCGCCACCATCGCCCGGCTTACCTTGCCATTTTTTAAAAAAGGAAACACGTGGAGAGCTAAGAGATTCGTCGGTAGTCAGGTGACAGAGCCAAATGATCTACATCCTTATATTGCTTTATAGGCTGTAATAGAACCTTTGATTGTAGTCTAAGAGACCATGTAAGGATACTAAGCGAAAGGCTATGTCTTAACTGACAGAACTTTATTCTTTGTGGAATGAAGCTGGCCCTGGTCTGCATAGGATCTGCAGTTAGTGAGAAAGCTGCTGTTAACCTCACGCAAGAGAAAGCACAACTGAGACCAGCATGGTAGTTACGGTGATGCGTGTCTGAAACCTTGATACACTTGGCAGTAAAACCAGTCAAATGTGTTCCTGAGTTAGCTGAGGAATAAGAGAGCTCCTGAGAGAATAGTCAGAACTTAGGCTTGACATAGGAAAGTGGGAGGTATGGGGAGGAGCAGGTTTGGAAAGGCTGGGAATTGGTTGCCTCTTTTGTTTTGTTTTTAATTTACTTACTTTGGGTTTTCTGTTGTTGTTTTTAAGACAGTCTTGCTGTGTATCTCCAGCTGGCCTCGAACTGTGGTCCTCCTGTCTCAGCCTCCCAAGTGCTGGGATTGCAGGCAGTTGTCACCCTAGCTGGCTTCCAGTGCCATTTTAAATAGGTGAGTTGGAGATACCTACATGTCCAGAAAGAGGGGCCATGGTGGAGCTAAGGGATCACAGCTCACTTTGAACAGGGGGTGGGGGGTCATCAACATAGAAATTATTTCTCATACCCTAGACCTGGGTGAGTCGCCTAGGAAGTAAGAATGGAAAAGATGTTTAAGGACGTCTGGGAAGATGAGAGATACAGGGGAGGGGAGATTTCATCTGTAAGAAGAACTGAAGTGGCATCCCGAAAACCTTCCAGAGTTGGAAAATGTTTGTAGAAGGAAGGAAGTGCTGTGTCAGCACTTGCTGATAGGTTGAGAGATGAGGATTGACAGTTCCCTAAAGGACTAAAGTGCAGAGACGTCCTTGGCTCCATCGTCCAGCTAGTGTGACGGGAGTGCAGCATGGCCGGAGGTGGTGGAGAGAGACTGACAGTGTCGTTTAAGAGCAGGAGGGATGTATGCTAGATAAATCCCTGAAGACAGCGTGCGACCCTTAATAAATCCTGGCTTGGGGGCAAGAAAACTGTAAAAAGCATTCTGGAGGTAGGGAAACTTGCATGTAGAGTTGACATAGGAGATACTAGGGAGTTAGTATTGGTTTGCAGGAAAATGTTCTTAGTTCATACTGAGCGTTTAAGGGTAAGTGATACTCTCTGTAACTGACTTAAATGGTTAAGTAAAGAGTATGTGTGTGTATATGTAGATATGAAAAGAGTCATGCCCCCCAAAAATTTAGATTAATATTTATTCAGTCTGCGAGCAGGATGCATGAATATTCATTGTACTGCATTTTCAACCTGTCTGTAAGAAATGGCTGCAAAAACTCAATAGGAAACAAAGTAAATAGGAACCAGGGAACTGGAAACAATAAGTGTAGCCTCTGAGGGTCTTGTTGCAGACACATGAGTACTAGAGGGACCTGTGAGAGTCAGGTTTGGCTGAGACAGAATTGTCTATAGTACTAACAGTGCCCATGAAAGCTCACGGGGTCCAGTTCCAGTCTAGAACTTTATTTCTCATAGCTTCATTCAAGTCAAACGGGTAATGGGTAATCATAGACTTACATTATCATAGACTTACATTACTTAATGTCTTTTTTTTCTGCTTAAATAGCAATATTTTTTGACTTGTTTTCTGCAGGTTGTAGGAAGTGTCCTGTATTTTACTAATTTTTGCCTTGATAAATTGGGGCAACCGCTACTAAATGAAAACCCTCAGCTTACGGAAGGATGGGAAATACCCAAGTATCCTACATAGTGAATGAAGATCTTTTATGCATCTTGCCACTAAGTTCACCTTTAAAAAAAGCTTACCAAATTTTGCAGACTATGATAACTATTCCTTAATAAAATTCACTAAAGGTACCAGCAAGTCTTCAGCCACATTGTTTCTCTAGAAGGGCAAGAAATGCAAGTAAAGGCAAAAAGGTTTGTGTGGGGCGTTGTCTTGTTTTACTCTTTGTTTTCCAATATCAGAACCATAAACTTTTATCAACTCCTTAAAGTTTATATTCATAATTGCTAATTTGATATAAATTACACATTGAGCTAGAATTCTGATATCAGGAGATACATGTTAAATGTTTAAATTGACCATTCATTTCTTGGAATGCAGGCCCAGTGCTTGGGAGGGTGGAAAGAAGTTATTACTGGTGTCAGTGTGGTTACGGTCTTAGAACCATCCGCCTCCTTCCCATGCTCTGTTTGCTTTGGTTCTTGTGTTATTAACCACTGAAAAAAGTTGAGGCAGCATACCAATCTGGAACAGGCTGGTTTGGGTTAAAACGACTACAAAGTGCTGTTTAGTAACTGAGTGTAAGATACACTGCTGAGCTCAACAATTGCAGATACAGTGCGCCTCGCCTTCTGCTGTCTCTGGCACGCCGCTGGCCTCTAGAATGCAGTCATTTGCTTTTCTGTTGTCATTTACATTATGAAAATCTTTGGGTTTCTGTTTTGTTTTGTGTTCTGATCTAATAGGCCAAGGCCTCATTGTTTCAATTGTGGTTCTGAAGAGCATCAGATGAAGGAGTGCCCAATGGTAAATCTCTTTCCCATAAGCAGCCTTTGAACGAGAGCTGGTGGGTGTTATGTGCATGTGTGGCCTGGGTGGTGTGCATGAACTTCCTGTGCTACACATTTCAAATTCATGTTTATACTTAAGACATTGAATTTTTTAAAGAAAATAGCGATACTCTATTTGAGGTGAGTGATGTATGAGTTAATTTTCAAACAGTTTATTTTAAAAAGTTAATTTTGGGTTCTGATAACATTAAAATAATAGTGACTATTCTTGCTTGATTTCAAAATTGTCTGCTTTTGTGCATATAGTCCACATTAAAACTAGAGCAATCTATGCTTTACATTTTAAAAAGTGAATATTTGCAGTAAATTTCTGAATCACTTGATATCATTCTTTTCAAACGTTATTATGATTTAGCCCCGGAATGCTGCTCGAATAAGTGAAAAGAGAAAAGAGTATATGGATGCCTGTGGTGAGGCAAACAATCAGAGTTTCCAGCAGCGGTACCATGCAGAAGAAGTAGAAGAGAGATTTGGACGATTCAAGCCAGGAGTTATTAGGTACCACTGTTGTTTTACCATGGAGTGTCTTTTTTTTTTTTCTTAGTATTTAGAACATTTTATGTTTCTTCTGAGGACTACAAGAATGTAAGTGTAAACCAGGTGGTGGTGCACGCCCTTAATCCCAGCACTGGGAAGGCAGAGGCAGGAGGATCTCTTGATTTTGAAGCCAGCCTCATCTACAGGACAGTCAGGGCTACACAGAGAAACCATGTCTTGAAAAACGAAATAACAAAAGAATAAGCATGCGGTGACATGTCTGTACAGAATGCATCCATTCATTCAAACCTGTGCTTGATATGTCTTCATGCTCTGAAATATGGGACAGAAATGTTTTAGCTAGGTATGGTTGCTTACACCTGTGATCCCGCATGTGACTGAAGCAGGACAGTCCCCATAAGTTCTGAGTGAGCCTGGGCTACAGAGTAAGAGCTCTATCCTAAGAAAAATATGGTTCTAGAGAGAAGGCTTAAAGGTAAGAGCACTGACTGTTCTTCCAGTGGACCCAGGTTCAATTCCTAGCACTCACAGGATAGCTCAGAACCATATCTGTGACCCAGTTCCTAGGGATCTGAAGACTTCTGCCCTCCGTGGGCACCACGTACATACATGTTACACAGGCATACATATAGTCACAAACCCTCACACACATAAAAAATAATTATGATGATGATACTTTAAAAAAAGAAAAATGCCAATATAGTGTTTTCATGCAAATCTGAATTCATCATCTTTCCTCCCCTTTCTTTTTACTTAGTGAGGAACTTCAGGATGCACTGGGTGTGTCAGACAAGAGTCTTCCCCCTTTCATCTACCGCATGCGCCAGCTGGGCTACCCTCCAGGCTGGCTCAAGGAGGCTGAACTGGAGACTTCAGGGCTTGCACTCTATGATGGAAATGGTACCGTATATTAGCATCAAGAAGTCAGTTTATGGGTCCCTCTCATCCCCCTTTTTTAATTATGACTGTTAGCTAGGCCTTTAAGAGAGCATTTGGGAGGAAGAGGCAGGCAGATATCAGTGAGTTTGAAGCCAGCTTGGTCTACTTGGCACAACCCTGTCTGAAAAGAATCACAGGAAAATGACAGGAGTGCCAGGCCTGTTTAATGTGTGCTGAGACAGCTAAAACTGTCATCATGACATCTCCACATTTCCTGTTTTACAAGGAAGGAACTGAAGCTTCAGCGAACATACAGAATTATCAGGCGGTTTGGCTGGATGTGACGGTGCACATTTGTTATCCCAGCACTTAGACAGAAGCAGGAGGATTGAGAGTTTGAGGCCATTCTGCCTGAGATGCTTAGCAAGATCCTGTCTTTTAAGGGGGGCGGGAGAGTTAGACATGTGCCATAGGCCTTTAATCCCAGTATTCAGGTCTCTGAGTTTGAGACTAGCGTGGTCTTCAAATTGAGTTCCAGGACAGCCAGAACTGTTACACAGTGAAACCCAAAAAACACAAAAAGGGGGGGTGAGGTGGGAGAAAGGAAGAACATGAAAGAAAAAGTATTAGGTAGGGGCTAGGGAGATTGCTCGGTGGGAAAGGGTGCTTGCTATACAAGTTTAGCATCCAGGAAGGAAAGAACTGCCTCTGTAGAGTTGTCCTTTGACCTCCACATGTATATTATGGTACATCTGCTTACTCATATCATGCACACACACAACAACAATAATTTTCCTTTAGTTAAAAAGAAATATCAGGGCTGGGCAATGGTGGTGCACGCCTTTTATTCCATCACTCGGGAAGCAGAAGCAGGTGGATCTGAGTTCGAGACCAGCCTGGTCTACATAGCAAGTTCCAGGACTTTCTTCAAAGCTACAGAGAAACCCTGTCTCAAAAAAAAAGTATCAAACAACAGGCCAGACAGTAATGTCTATGAGTTTGAGGCCAGCCTAGTCTACACAGAGGAAACCCTGTCATGAAAAAGAAGGAATATCAGAACGTTATTTTGGCTTGGTGTGTGTTCACTGAAGCCAGTGTGGAAAGCCTACAGGTAGTCTTGAAGTTTTAGCTTTCTTAGCATTGGTAATGTACAGCAATCAATGGGCCTTCTACAGTGGTGTGGGAGGAAAGACAAAGGGAATTGGCTGGGGGTAGCTCCTTGGCAGAAGTAACATGAGAGGGCTGGAGAGATGGCTCAGAGGTTAAGAACACTGACTGCTCTTCAAGAGGTCCTGAATTCAATTCCCAGCAACCACATGGTGGCTTACAACCATCTATAATGAGATCTGGTGCCCTTTTCTGGCCTGCAGGCACTCTATACTTAATAAATGAATGAATGAAGGAAGGAAGGAAACAAAGAAAGAGAGACCATGAGAGACCCATGAATCACAATTAGTAAAAACTCAGAGACAGAAATTGGGGTTCAACTTGAAGGTCAGAAAAGCAAAACAGCCAATCACTGGCTCTTACCTCTACCTCAGTCCAAAATGGTGATCCTGCCTCCAGGAATCTCAGAATGAGACTGAGAGCTGTCTCTCATTTTGTAATCCTCTCTAGTTCTGGGATTAAGGGCGGGCACCATTACCACGTGGTTTCGATGGCAAGCTAGTGTGGCTACTGGGATAAAAGCGTGTGTCATCACTGCCTGGTTTGTAAGGCTGGCCAGTGTGACTGTATTACTTTTCTGATCTTCAGGCAAGCTTTATTTATTAAAAATACAAATGAAATGCTACTACACCCTGTCTCAAAAACAAAGGCAACAGTCACTTGTTACTGTACCTGATGACCTGTTTTTTGGTCCTCAGGATCCACATGGTAGAGGCGAGACCTAGCTTAACAGATTTTCACTGATTTTCACACACCCACCATGGCACAAATGTTTTAAGAAATTAGGGTTGTTTGTTGTGTTTTATTTTTAGGTTTTTGTTTTTGAGATGGGGTTACTCTGTAACTTTGGAGCTTGTCCTAGAACTTGCTTTGTAGACCAGGCTAAGAATTTAGTTTTGTTTTTTAGAAACAGGATCTGTTGGAGTTTTTTGGTTGTGGTTGCTTTTTTTCTTTCTTTCTTTCTTTCTATCTATCTATCTATCTATCTATCTATCTATCTATCTATCTATCTATTTATTTATAATGTCTACAATATTCTGTCTGTGTGTATGCCTGCAGGCCAGAAGAGGGCACCAGACCCCATTACAGATGGTTGTGAGCCACCATGTGGTTGCTGGGACTTGAACTCAGGATCTTTGGAAGAGCAGGCAATGCCCTTAACCTCTGAGCCATCTCTCCAGCCCTTGTTTTTGCTTTTCTTGTTTTTTTGATTTTCGAGACAGGGTTTTTCTGTAGCTTTTGGTTCCTGTCCTGGAACTAGCTCTTGTAGACCAGGCTGGCCTCGAACTCACAGGGATCCGCCTGCCTCTACCTCCCTAGTGCTGGGATTAAAGGCATGCGCCACCACTGCCCGGCTTGTTTTTGTTTTTTGAGACAGGGTTTCTCTGTGTAACTTTGGAGCTTGTTCTGGAACTCACTTGGTAAACCAGGCTGGCCTCGAACTCACAGAGATCTGCCTGCTTTTGTTTCTCAGATGCTGGGATTAAAAGCTAAAGGCGTGTGCCCCCACTGCCTGACAGAAACAGGATCTGTTGTTTATTTTGTTTTTGGGTTTTCAAAACAGGGTTTCTCTGCATAGCCCTGGCTGTCCTGGAACTTGCTCCATTGACTAGGCCTGGCCTCCAATTGAACTGTTTCTGCTTATTTATTTATTTATTTATTTATTTATTTATTAATGTATACAATATTCTGTCTGTGTGTATGCCCACAGGCCAGAGGAGGGTACCAGACCCCATTACAGATGGTTGTGAGCCACCATGTGGTTGCTGGTAATTGAACTCAGGACCTTTGGAAGAGCAGGCAATGCTCTTAACCTCTGAGCCATCTCTCCAGCCCCTGTTTCTGCTTTTTAAGTGCTGGTATTAAAAGTGTGAGCCAGCACTGCCTGGCTAAATCTTTGTTTTTTGAGACAGAATCGATATCCCAGGCTGGCCTGGAACTTGTGAGTGAAAGCTGACCTTGAATCCTGACTTAATCTCTTATTGTCGGGTCACAAGCCGTCATGCTTAGAGCCTATTTAAAAGTTGCAATGGTTCAGAAAAATGATAGCGATCAATATAGTGATACATTATTTGTGTTTTAATAAATAAAACTTGCCTGAAGATCAGACGGCTAAGCAGCCATACAGCCACACAGCCCAGGAAGTGGTGGCGCGTACCTTGAACTCTCTGTGAGTTCAAGGCCACCCTAGGCTACTCAAGATTGAATCTTTTAAAATGAGAAACAGATCCCAGTGCTAGGGAGGTGGTGGAGACAGGAGTGATGTGACCGGACAGAGAGGAATATAAAGGGGAAAAGACAGGAACTCAATGGAGTCTGAAGTTGGTAGAGAGCATTGTAGGATCTCCCCTTTGTTTGTGTGAGCCTTGGTAGAAGTAAGATCTCTTTAGTGGCTTGGCTGCTTTGGTTTTTTTTGATCTTCAGCTTGAACCCCAATATCTGTCTCTGGGTTTTTATTATTTGTACTACAACCCTAGACCAATTCTGAATTCTGATACAGTATCTCAGCACTTTCTTTGTGTTATTTGATGTGGGGGAGATGTTTTTGTCTAGCTTTTTAATATTTTCTCTGGTCTCTAGAAGATGATGCTGATGGAGAAACAGAAACTGGAGAAATACAGAATAAAAATGTCACTTATGATCTGTCAAAATTGGTAAACTATCCTGGTTTTAATATATCTACTCCCAGAGGTATTCCAGATGTAAGTATACATTGAACAATTTTTCTTCTGAACTGTGATAATATTAAAGATTTTCAAAATACTAAAGTATGTAGCAGTTTGTTACTTAAGCAAATGAATTTGTAGCTGGACACGTGTAATCACGGCACATAAGAAGGGGGCAAAGTGAAGTGAGTTTTTACTGACATGTTTTAACAGTTTATTTGTTAGATCTCATGTTACAGGCTGGCCTTGATGGGCCTGCCTTCACTCCCAGATTCCAGGATTGTCGGTGTGCATGCATCCAGCTCTGATTTGGGTTCTGCAGCCAAACTCAGATTATCAGGCTGCAACTCTTTATGCACTAATTCTCCCAGATCCTATATGGAGCTTTTTAACTTCCATTTTTCAGTACTAGAAATTGGATTCAGAACCTCTTATATGCTAGTACCACACTGTCACTGAGCTACATCCCAATCTTAGTTTCTCTTGTTAATTAGAATATTAAGTGTAAAACTGTATTATCAGAGTTGTGGGGATTTTCTGGCACTATTTCCTAAGCAAAGGAGCAGAGGTCAATTGTTAGGCTCTATAATCTTAACTTTGCGCAAGCTCAGCTGGAGTCTGAACCTCAGTGTGGTGTTGTATGGTGGCATGCCTTTAATCTGACTTTGACAGGTAGAGGAAGTTGATCTGTGAGATAGCGTTTCTCTGTGTAGCCCTGACAGTCCTGGAATTCATTTTGTAGACCAGGCTTACCTTGAACTCAGATCCTCCTCTTTGCCTCCCAAGTGATGGGATTAAAGGTGTGTGCCACCACCATCACCACCACCTGGTTTGTTTGGGGTGTTTTATGATGCAATGATGTTCCTTTTGCATCTTCTACGCCCTGGGATCCAAGAGTCTGCTATTTAGTCTAGTTTTACAGTTTTTATTATTATTTTCTAGTTTACAAATGGAGTAATGGGATTTTTCTGTGACATTTGGTTGTTTTTTGTTTTGTTTTATTTTGTTTTGTTTTGAGACAGGGTTTTTCTGTGTAACTTTAGAGTCTGTCCTGGAACTAGCTCTCGTAGACGAGGCTGGTCTCGAACTCACAGCAATCAGCCTGCCTCTGCCTAGGATTAAAGGCGTGTGCCACCACCCCTTTGCTCATTGTGACATTTTTTGTTTTAGGGCTTTTAGGTGGGGTTTTGTTGAGATGGGGTCTCACTGTAACCCAAGAAACTTTCAAGTCACTGTGTGCCCCAATCTGGCCTGGGATTTGCAGTGACCCTTAGTGACCTCTTTAGTGCTAGGAGCAAAATCTTAAAAAGTTGATATTTTCCAAATCCATTCATCCTGTTTTTCCACATTAGGAATGGAGAATATTCGGTTCCATACCAATGCAGGCATGTCAACAGAAGGATGTGTTCGCCAGTTACCTTACTTCTAACATCCAGTCGGTAAATAGATTTGTGTGTGCATGTGTATGATGCTGAGAATTGAACCTAGGACCTCAGGTATGCTAGGCAAGCACTCTACCACTGAACTACATTCCTAGCCTCAATAGGTTTTAAGGGTATGGTTGGTAAATGTAGCCATGAGATTTTATGGCAGTATCTTACTATTCTTTTGGATTATATTGTAAACACTGATTAATCAAGAGGCTGCAGAATAAGAGCTCATTCAACAATTGCTTGGGTCCTGACTGGTTAAAGTATGGGTTTGAGGTTCTCTGTGTAACTTGTGTTCCTGTTGATTACTCCATTAGCCGAGCATGAAGTCTGGCAGCAAGCGATCTTCTTCTCAGTCCAGCCCTAATAGTCCAAAGAAGCAGAGGAAGGAAGGCAGCTCAGCAGCCTCCCCTGCTGACATGGACATTGACTCAGGTATGTCTCTGTGGATTTGAGAAGGCAAGGTCAGTCTTTATGCTCCTGGGTCTGTAAGGAAGGTAAAGCTCCACTATCCTTAGTGCCCTAATCCTTAGCTATCAGGCAGAGCATTACCTTTGTTGCTGATCAAACCTGAATTGGAAGCCACGCTTGGTGTGAGAGGCAGAGGGACCAGCTATCCAAGTCCCTTAATCTGGCAGTCAGGCACCAGTAGTGCCACAGCTCCTCTGGCCCCTCTGTTGGGGCATCACTCTGGAACAAACAGCAAAAGGGCATGCATGCACATCTCTGGCAGTTCCAGCTTCAAGAAGAGTTGAGCCATTGAGCTATTGCCTTTGTAGGCATATTGTTCCTCAGCGTTATCTCCCAGGGGCCGTGTACTTGTTAGAACTTAAAACTGGGCATATCCTTGCCTTTGAAACACTCCCTTGACCCTTTGTCCTTTCGTTCCTCTGTGTCTTCCCGTGAACCTGTGCTTGGCCAGGATCATGGTGGTCCCGACAGGGAAAGCTAGTGTCTGTGTTAGGAGCCCCTCTGACCCAGCCCAGCCACTGCACGTTTGTGTTTGCCTTATTGGTGGTTAATTAGATATACTCCAGGACTGTTCTGGACCCCAGGCTAAAAATTCTTGTCCTGTTCCAAAGTAGGCCTGGTTAGTTCTGTCTGTCCTACATTGCAAGACAAGACAGGTGTTCTGAAATGAGGTAAAATGCAACATTATGAGAAAAGCATAAAGCAGTACTGTGGCAGCTGGGGCAGCGGTAGGGCTGGCGGTGTGCGTGCTTAGCATGCGGAAGGCCTGGGTTGGAATACCAGCACTGAAGAGAAAAACTCTGAATGAGGTACAGATAGTGTACTTTATTCCAGACTTGAATGGAAACACTCCCCATTTTCAAATTCCCAGGGAAATTTTTAAAAGATTATAAACTAAATTCTCTTAAAGTTGAAGGGAAATGAAGTCCAAAATTAATTACTTTTACAAAAATTCATAATCTGTTAGGCTTGGTGTCCTGTAGTCCTGGTACTTGGGAAACAGGCCAGGAGGATTGTGGGTTCAATCTGGCCCGGGCTGTATTGCAGGATCCTGTCCCCAAAGATAAACCAGTTAAGTTGCCAAATCATTTTATATTGTATCATCTCAGCACAGGGTCATGAGTACCATGCCAGGAAGTTGCAAATCTTGGGTTTCTAGCTTTTGCAACCTTACTTCAGCTTCTAGTCTCACTTTTCCCCCCATTTCTAATTTTCGGATTGGTTGTTTTTAAGATAGGAGTTCATGTAGCCCAGACTAGCTTCAAACTTATTATGTAGCTAGCCCAAACTGATCTTAAAGTTCCCACCATCCTCCTATGTTAGTCTTCTAAGTCCTGGGATCACAAGAATGATCCACCATACCTTACTCTCCAGTCTTATTTTTAAACAAGGTCATAGAGTTAATAGGGGAAAAATTCTAACAACCTTTGCTAATGACCCATGAAAATTTGAAACAAGCTGGATGTGGTGGTAGATTCCTATAATCCTAGAACTTAAGAGACAAGAGGTCCTCACAAGATCAGGGTCTGGTCTACATAGCAAGTTCTAGGTCAGCCAGGGATATAGAATGGGATCCGGCTTCCTTCCTTCCTTCCTTTTTTATGGTTTTTCGTGATAGGGTTTCTCGGTGTAGCCTTGGTTGGCCTGGAGATCGCTCTATAGATCAGGCTGACCTTGAACTCAGAGATCCACCTGTCTGCCTTTTTTTTTTTAATGACCTTGAACTCAGAGATCCACCTGTCTGCCTTTTTTTTTTTAATGAAGAGGCAGTGTTAAAAAGGGGGCTAGCAGATGCTCAGTGGGTAAAAGCTCTTGCTGCCAAGTCCAGTGACCTGAGTTTGTTCCCTGGGATCCACATGATGGATGAAGAAAACCTACCTTGACCTCCACAGGTATGCTGTGGCATGCAAACATACAGGCACACATATTTTTACTTCATGTGTATGAGTGTTTTACTTTCATTAATGTCTAGCATCATGTGTATGCCTGGTGCCCACAAAGGCTAGTAGAGGGCTAGTAGAGGGCATCAGCTACCCGGGAACTGGAGTTACAGTGGTTGGGAGTCACCATGTGGGTGCTAGGAATGGATTTTGGTTCCTGAGAGAACACCCAGTGCTCTTAACCATTACCGAGCCATCTCTCCAGCCTCATGAATTCTTAAAAGGAGGATGAAACCTATGAGATTATCTTAGCTTGTACAAAAGGCCTTGTGGCAGGTACTCTACTGCCCAACTGAATAGAAAAATGACTGCAGACATTGAAGCCTAGACCCAAAGCCACATCTCGACCAGACCAAAAGCTTTCTGGGTATTTTCTGGAGTTCAGTAAGTCTACTATCTCCTAGTCCTCTCACCTAGCACCTAGGTTACCTGCCTGCAGACTGAATAACTAAGTGATGACCATACAGTGGCTCGTGCTCAAGGCCTGGGATTAGGCTACTCAGTGGAAAATATTACCTGGCAGGCTCTCCTTTGATTACCCCCTGGGGGCAGAGAGATGATTAGGTTAAAGACGTCAGTTTGGGTGCAACAAAATGGACAGAAGGTAAAGGAACTTGCCTTCAAGCCTGGTGACCTGAGTTAAATCCTCAGGTATGTGTTAGAAGGAGAAAATTGGCTCTCACAGGTTGTCCTCTGACCTCCATGCACAAGCCAAGACATGAGGTATTGTCTTTACCCACCCCACCCCCCAGTAATAAATAAATTAATAGAAAGAAAACCTGTTAACTCAATTTGGCTGGTTTAAATGCCTAGACCAGTGGCCTCACATTTGTGGCAGGCACACACTCATGAGCCACTGAGGTACCCCATCATCCCCAGCTTCTTCTTTGAGAAGGAACAGGTAGCTCATTCCCAAAAAGTAACCCTGAGCCAGGCCAGTTATATTGTATGTGGTAAGTAATATGGACTCTGCATCACAAACCTGTGGACAGTTATATTGTGTGTGTTAGTGTGATAATTTATTCAAATGAAACTTTTTTTATGGATGTTGTCGTTATGTCCCTCTATTTTTTAGCATTCATTTATTTTGTGTGCATGTGCACGTGTGTGCCATCACCCCCCTTATGTGGAGAACAGTTTGCTTTAGGCCCTTCTCTCAGGTGTAGTCTAGGGATCACAGTCAGGCCATCAGGCTCAGCACTCACTTCATCATTTCACTGGTCCATGGTTAGGGTTTTGGTTTTTGGGTTTTTTTTTTTCTTTTAAAGATTTATTATGTACACAGTGTTTAGCCTCCATGTATGCCTGCAAGCAAGAAGAGGACACCAGATCTCATTACAGATGGTTGTGAGCCACCATGTGGTTGCTGGGAATTGACCTCAGGACCTCCGGAAGAGCAATCAGTGCTCATAACCTCTGAGCCATCTCTCCAGCCCTGGTTTTTGTTTTGAACAGGGTCCCATGTAGCCCAGATTGGGCCTCCTTCCTCTTTATGAATGTTGGGATAATATGCATGCACCACCATGCTTGACTCTTGTTTGTAGACTTCTGTGTGTGAAACAGACAGAAATGGAGTGAAGGGTTATAGTTGGTTGTTTTGTTTACTCTTTTGGCTTTTTTAGCCCCCTTCCCCCCAGCTCCCAAATAAATCACACAAGGAGACTTATTCTTTCTTAAAAATGCTTGACTTTAGCTTGGCTTGTTTCTAGCCAGCTTTTCTTAACTTAAATTATCCCATCAATCTTTTGCCTCTGGACTTTTATCTTTCTCTAATTCTGTATACCTTTCTTTACTACTTTCTATGTGGCTTGCTGTGTAGCTGGGTGTCTGGCCCCTGATGTCGTCCTCTCCTTATTCTATTTTGCTCCTTCCTCTTTCCTTTTCTCTTCCGGGCTGGAGAGATGGCTCAGTGGTTAAGAGCATTGCTTGCTCTTCCAAAGGTCCTGAGTTCAATTCCCAGCAACCACATGGTGGCTCACAACCATCTGTAATGAGGTCTGGCGCCCTCTTCTGGTCTGTAGGCATACAGACAGAACATTGTATACTAAATAAATAAATAAATATTTAAAAAAAATTCTCTTCCTATTTATTCTCTCTGCCTGCCAGCCCCACCTATCCTTTCTCCTGCCTTGCTATTGGCTATTCATCTTTTTTGTTTTGTTTTGTTTTTGTTTTTCTAGGCAGGGTTTCTCTGCAGTTTTGGAGCCTTTCCTTTTTAAAAAAAAATATTTATTTATTTATTATGTATACAGCATTTCTTCCATGTATGTCTGAAGCCCAGAAGAGGGCACCAGACCCCATTACAGATGGTTGTGAGCCACCATATGGTTGCTAGGAATTGAATTCAGTACCTTTGGAAGAACAGTCAGTGCTCTTAACCACTGAGCCATCTCTCCAGTTACTGAAGCCTTTCCTGGAACTAGCTCTTGTAGACCAGGCTGGCCTCAAACTCACTGAGCTCCACCTGCCTCGGCCTCCCCCTCCCAGTGCTGAGTTAAAGGTGTGTCCAACCATTGCTTTTGGAGAGGGATTGGTTTTGGTTGAGTTTCTTTGTTTCTTTTATCTTTTTTGGAGACAAGGTTTCACCTTGTAGCTTTGGAGCCTGTCCTGGAACTAGCTTCCCAGGCACTAGGATTAAAGGCATGCACCGCCACCACGTGGCTATTTGCCTGCCAGAAGAGGGCACCAGATTTCATTATAGGTGGTTGTGAGCTACCATGTGGTTGCAGAGAATTGAACTCGGTACCTCTGAAGAGCAACCAGTACTCTTAACGTCTGAGCCATCTCTCCAGCCTCTTCCTTTTTATGTGTAATTTATCCTTAAAAACAAATGCAAGACTGAATATGTGGCTCAGTGAGTCCATGAAGTCTTGGGTTTGATTCTCTAGAACTTCATAAAACCAAGTGTGGTGGCACATGCTTTAACTCCTGCATTCCAGATGTGGACGCAAAAGGATCTCAAGTTACAGGCCAGTCTAGCTACATAAAAATATTCTATCAGCCAGGCAGTGGTGGTGCACGCCTTTAACCCCAGCACTCAGGAGGCAGAGACAGGCAAACTCTGTGAGTTTGAGGCCAGCCTGGTGTATAGAGCTAGTTCTAAGATAGCTAGGACTGTTAAACAGAGAAACCCTGTCTCAAAAATGCAAGAACAAAAATTATATATGTTTGTGTGTGTGTGTATATATATATGTATATATATAATCAAAAAATACTAAATTTTTAGGCAAACAGGGTAGCATGCCTTTTATCCCAGCACTGGGTGGCAGAGGCAGAGGCAGGAGAATCTCTGTGTTCAAGGTTAGCTTGGTCTACAGCAAATTCCAGTCCAGCCAAAGCTATATAGTGAGACTCTGTCTCCAAAAAATAAAAAGTCAAAATCAAAAAATAATAATACAGGCTGGAGAGATGACTTAGCAGTTAGGAGCACCAACTGTTCTTCCAGAGTACCTGTGTTCAAATGTCAGCACCACATGGCAACTAATAACTGTCTATAACTCCAAGATCTGATACCTTCTTCACACATACTTACAGGCAAAACACTAATGCACATAAAGTAAAAATAAATTATTAAAAGTAATAATTTTTTTTCTTTTTAGTTCCAGTGTTGCCCTTGTCAGCACTCTGTCACTTAGGGATTGCAGACTGTCACTTTTTTTGAAAACATAGCATATACTGAATGGTACATAGAGGACAATAGTGTGTCAGACCCGATTACAGACCATAGAGTTAGCAACTTAGAATTGATCTTGAGGAGTGAATTCTAGGACTTAGCAAGTAATCAGGACAAGCATTTGAGGCCATAGGAGATGCACACACACAAGCACGGATTGTAGCACACTAGTCCAGCAGCAGACAGGGAGCTGGACAGTAGAGGTAACCAAGGAAAAGCAAACAAGCCTCTTTGCTACTGCCACGCTTGCTGTGCAAGTGCTCTGCTGCTGAGCTGTATCCCTGGCTCCTTTCTGCTTTTTGTTTTGAAACGGAGCCACAGTAAATTGTCCAGGCTGGACTTGAATGTAACAGTCCTGCCTAAGTGTCCTCAGTAGCTGGATTAGAGACCTGCACCTTCATCAGGCCAGGCTATGAGAAATTCTTGGCCATAACGAGACTTCTAAGAATGGCGTCCAAGGCTTTCAATGAAAAGAAGGTTCATAAGATCAAGCAGCTGTTTTAGAAATAGGTGTCCAGCTAACTTGGAGGATAGGTGTAAGGAAAATGAATCGGGGTTGAGGGTGGCTCACTATTCCTGACACATGTCAGTGGACAGTGGATCTGGAATAAGGTGGTGACCGTTGTGATAGAGGAAAGGATGGACTTGAGGGAGCCCGGTGCCTGGGACTAGGGCAGAAGAGAAGACTCTGCAGCTAACAGCAGGCTTCCCTCTGAAGCTTCCTCTTCTCTTCTGCAGTTTTCCCTACTCATTGATGGCCCCCTTCCTGGGAACACCTCCTGTCTCCATGTCTCATGTCACATTCCTTAGCACCAAGATCCAGAGCATTCTCCCTGATGGGGCTTCCTCAGGACTTCAGACATTCCACTGTTTTTTCCTTTTCCTGGTTTTTAAGACTGTACTCCACGCTGGCTACCTGAGTGCTTGCATTAGTGGCATGTGCCACCACGTCTAACCCTTTTCTGCCTTCTCAAAGACAGTTATTTTGGTCCATTCTCTCTCTAGGTACCCCAAGTTCAAATAATAAGTTTGTATGGAATGCTCTGATTCCCTCTAAAGCGTCTTTCCCTTTTCAGATACGGAGGTTCCACATGGTTCTCAGAGCAGCAAAGCCTTTCAGTTTCAACCACCATTGCCTCCTGGCACACCTCCTCCGCTGCCACAGGGAACACCTCCACCCCTCTTTACTCCTCCACTCCCTAAGGGCACCCCACCACTGACTCCCAATGACTCACCCCAGACCCGACCCACAGCTTCAGCCATGGACGAGGACACCCTGACACTAGAGGAGCTTGAAGAGCAGCAGAGGCAGATCTGGGCAGCTCTGCAGCAGGCCGAGGGAGGCAACAGTGACTCTGATGTTCCTGTGGACACACCTTTAACTGGGAATTCAGTTGCCTCTTCCCCTTGTCCAAATGAGTTTGACCTCTCTGTTCCAGAAGGAAAGGCCCTGGAAAAGCCAGTGCTGACTGGCCCCCAGGGACCAACCACTTCTGCAGAAACAACTGGACCTGAGCCTCCCTCCAGCTCAGCGGCAGGGGCAGCAGTGCTCTGTCAGAAAGAAGAGGGAGAAGATACAGAGGGGGACCCTGAAGATGCTCTTGACAATGGCAGTGTGTCGAACTGTGATGTGAGGAATGGAGGCAGCCAGACGCTCCTTCATCTGGGCACTCACCCCTCAGCAGCTTCAAAAACCCACAGCCTGGTCCCTGACATGAGCAAGTTTGCCGCTGGAATAACACCCTTCGAATTTGAGAACATGGCAGAGTCCACTGGAATGTACCTCAGGATAAGAAGCCTGCTAAAGAATTCACCCCGAAATCAACAGAAGAACAAAAAGGCCTCTGAGTGAGCACTTGCCGCAGCATCACCTGCTGCAAGACAGTCTGCAGCTCTGTGTTGTTCTAGTGGACTGAGATTGCCATTGAAATCACCTCCCATGTGCCCCTCCCACCTTTCAGAATCTGCCCATGGTTTATTGTGATCTCAGCTCTAGCCTGTTTCACAGAATGAAAGACTAGGCGTGAGTTTGCTGTTTTACTCTCACTGACAACAGCCGAGTGGTGTGTTCATGAGCTGCTTCAGAGGTGGTTGGTTCGGGTTGAGGAGTTGTGGATCGTGAGTATCTGTCCAGAGTGAAGGTTTTTTTGTTTTTTTATTATTAATGTCTTTTGTAAATGTTTTCCCTTTCTACATTTTGCTATTATCCTGTATATAGAAACTTAATATATCACTTTTTAAAAGAAATTCTAACAACTTTAAATTCACATTTCAATTCCAACAACCAAATGAGAACAATCAGGGATGAGCAGCTTTATCCTGCTTGGGGTATTTTTGTAAGATTTTCATGCATGAATTTTAATAACACTTTTACTTTTTGTAATTATTTGAATCCAGTAAAGGTGTGCTCATCTTTGTGTACAGAGGTTTAATAAATTAGTTTTCTTACACATGAGCCAAGACTTTGGGAGATGTGACTCACAGTTAAATTGTTCTTTTAAACTTAGATGAAAATTATGTGTTTGCAAAGAAACTGCATGCTTGGCTGCTTTATATAAGTGGGCCCCAGCCTTACATATAATATAGAAACAAAAGTGTTTAATTATTTTGGAATGGAGGTCAGTTAGCGTTTGTACAAGATAATATTGTGCATTCAAGCCGTAAGGTAATAGACAGACACAAACTGAGTGTGACTGTCTACTACGCAAGCAGGAGCCGGATCTGGTTCTCTCAGGAACGCTTGGAGATCTTGAATTACCACTCATGTAGTGTTGTTGCTCTGCTCCCAGGCCAACAGAGGGCGAAAGGGAATCATTCTGGACTCTGTTCGTCTCTGAGAACTTGCGTAGTCCAATTCACTGATTGTAAGCAGTAAAGGAAGGATGCTCACAAGAAAGGGTGAATGAGGCCATGCTGGAATAAATGTTGAGTGCTTTGAGCTTTTTTGTTATCCGAGTTTTCAGTGAATTCTTCCCAGGGGTTTGTGTGGCACTGTGACCAGTGAGAGTGTCAGCCTTTCTATGGACCTGCCCCAAGGAAGAAGATGGGGGGTCTTGTCAACACTGAATGTGTTTTCCTGCTCTCCTTTCTTTTCTTTTAAAGTAGGAGCTTGCTGTATAGTCCAGGCTGGCCTTATTCACCGCCTCCCTACTAACTGCCTTACTGCTGGGATTACAGTCAAGATGACATAGCTCTTTACAAAAATAAAAAACCACATTTACTGGGGCAGAGGGGACCTTCCTTGGCATGCATGTGGGGTTGGAAGACAGTGGTTGGGGGCCCGTGTTCTCTTCCCACAACTGTTTGTCTTCATCAAGCATGGCTGACAAGCACCTTGACCTGATGATCCAGTTCACCAGCCTGATCTTCCTAACTCCTGATTAAAGGTATGCACCACCACTCCCGGTTGCCCGGGATCCAGCCCAGAGCCTGTATGTGTGCTAGGCAAGCACCCTACCGACCACACTGCTTCCCCAGCCCTAGTGACATGACTCTTAACTGGTCAGACTGCCACTAGGCTAAACTGGTTTCTGAGTCATAAATGACTGTTTGTTCCAGGCTCGTGCCTGGAATCCTAGCACTTGGGAGGGAGGCTGGAGGATCAGGACCAGCCTTGGTTACATAGCAAGTTAAGTTAGCCTGAGCTACAACATGACATGAGATCCTGCCTCAAAAAACAAAAGTTAAGTATTCCTCTAACTATTGTATTACTGGTATCCTCCTGCTCAACAATTATTCCTAGCCCATAAATACCCCATTAAAGTATGGCTTACTCCATTTTCATTTCGTTGAGTAGGTATGTCTTTTTTTTTTTTTAATAAATGTCTAAGACATAGATGGTAAGCAACCTGATTGTAAATAAATTCAGATCTCTTGCCTCTGTGTCCAAGTTCTTATTTTTTTTTTAATTTTTTATTTTTTGAGTTATATGTATATGTGTGTATGTGTGAGTTCAGGTGCCCTTGGCACCTGGAAGATGGCATTAGGTCCTCTGGGATGGGCGTTGAATGCAGGTGGTTGTGAGCTGATGTGGTTGTTGGGAACCAAACCCAGGCCCTTTTCAAGAGCAGCAAATTTAACAGCTCAGCCATCTCTCCATCCCAAATCTGGGCTTTTACCCACTGCCTTGCCTCCCTGTGAGAAGGTCTACAAAAGTATTAACTTCTCAAAAACTGGGCTCTTTTTTTTTTTTTTTTTTTTTTGGTTTTTCGAGACAGGGTTTCTCTGTGGCTTTGGAGCCTGTCCTGGAACTCCCTTTGTAGACCAGGCTGGCCTCGAACTCACAGAGATCCGCCTGCCTCCCGAGTGCTGGGATTACAGGCGTGCGCCACCACCGCCCGGCTTTTTTTTTTCTTTTTTTTAAATTAGGACTGGAATTTTATCTGAGTGTTAAAGAGCTTGCCAGACACGTTGAGAGCTACCCACTGGGGCACACTCCAAAATAGAAAGCCCGGCACGGGAGACTGAGGCTGGAGAAAGGCAAGTCATAGACCATCCTGAGTTGTAGAATAATCTTTGTATACTGTGAAGTTTTGTCACTTGGACTAATAAAAAGCTGAATGGCTGGGCTGGAGGGATGGCCCAGCTGTTAAGAGTGCTGACTTCCATTGTTCAGTCAATTCCCAGCAACCATATGGTGCCTCAAACCATCTATAACAAGATCTGGTGCCCTCTTCTGGCAGAAAACTGTTTACATAATAAATGAATCTTAAAAAATAAGCGGGGGGAGGGGGGCACACGCACCTTTAATCCCAGCACTCAGGAAGCAGAGGTAGGCAGATCTCTGTGAGTTTGAGTCCAGCCTGATCTGGTCTACAGGAGCTAGTTCCAAGACATCTAGGGTTGTTACACAGAGAAAGCCTATCTCAAAAATAAAAAACAAAACAAAACTGAATAACCAATAGCAAGGATGCTGGGAAGAAGAGCAGAGACACGGAAAGTCAGTGGCCAGGCAGATGCAGAGGAAGCAGCATGGGCATTATCACAAAGTAAAGCTAACTGAGTCATGTAAAAGATACAAGAGCTAGTTAGAAACAAGCCTAAGCTATTAGCCGAGCTTCCATAATAAGTCTCCCTGTGGTTTTGGGGACTGGATTGGTGGGACAGAAAAATCTGCCTACAATCTTGAGCTACACAGTAAGACCCTGCCTCAGGGAGAAAAAAAGTGCTAGAGGTCACCCTTTCCTTTGAAGGAGCTGCTTCGATTCATGGGTCCCGGCATAAAGCGGTATATGGCTTTGGGAGAGCACAGAAGGCCAAAGAATACCATGCCTGAAGCAGTCCTTAAAGCATAGGAAGGAGGATATTACAAACCGAATGCACACTAGGATGTAAGGAGCACCAGCAAGATGGCTCCAAACTAGAGTTCAGTCCCCAGGATCCATGTGCTGGGAAGAGAGCCAGGTTGGCATTTGACTTCCACATGCACATCATGATGCCTGCATACACGCAATAAAAAACAAAATTCAGGGAATAGTAAAAGTAAAATGTAGAGGCAGGGTTAGAGGACACCAGGAGAAAACGGCTCACAGAATCAACGAAGCTGGTCTCAGGCTCGTAGACTGAAGTGACAATCACAGCCTGCATGGGTCTACACTAGGCCCTCTGCATATATCTTATAGTTGTTGTGTGTTGAAGTGGGAATGTCTGACTTTTGCCTCATGGGACCCTTTTCCTCCCGGGTTGCCTCATCCAGCCTTGATATGAGGGTTTGTGCCTAGTCTTTTTTGGGGGGGTGGGGGCATGTGGATACAAGACTTGTGCCGTGGCCACCTGGCAAAGGATATTTGTAAAGACCTTGAAAAAAGTTGATGAATGCTAAGAACCCGTCACTGCTTTGCTGTGCATTTTGAGTTTATGAGGTGAAAGGACCTGAAAGGTTCTTCAGTGCGGAGTGACTTCATCTAACTCATTTTCCTTTTGCAGATCAGATCGATTTCTATGGCCCAGGCTGCTCTGCCTTTACTGTGTAGCCCTGACTGACCTCAAGCCCACCACATTCCTCCTGTCTGAGCATCCCAAGTGCTCGGATTAAAGATGTTCACCACCAAACCTGGTTCCAAGCAATGCTTTGAGTCACATTTAACATGTGATGGAGGCTGAGGGAGGGCACATGCCACAGTGTGCAGGTGGAGGTCAGAGGACAACCTGTGGGAGTCAGTTCTCCCTCCTTCCACCTTGTGGGCCTTGAGGATAGCACTCAAGTCAGCAGGTGTCATTGCTGAGCCATCTTGCCAGTCCCCGAAGTCATTCTTTTCTTTTTATTCTTTTACTTTTACATTATATGTATATATGTGTGACTATGCATGTGCCCGAGGAGGGTTGGGGCCTCAGGACCCCCTGGAGCTAGAGTTAGAGGCAGGCAGTTGTGAGTTACCTCACATGGGTCCTGGGAATCGAACGCAGGTCCTCTGGAAGAGAGGTATAGCCGAGCCATCTCTCAAGCTCCCAAGCCGTTCTTTAAAGTAGATAAATTTATTGTTGTCTTGTTTTTCAAGACAGGTTTTCTCTGTGTAGCCCTGGATGTCCTGAAACTTGCTCTGTAGACCAGGCTGGCCTCAAACTCAGAACTGCCTGGGTGCTGGGATTAAAGGTGTACACCGCCACACCTGGTTAAGTAAATTAATTTTATAGCAGAATTCAGAATGAATGGAATTTATTTTTTAATGTTTTCATTAGTAGGATTATGTGCACTGGTGTTTTGCCTGCATGCATCTCTGTGTGAGAGTGCCAGGTCTTCTGGCACCGGAATTGCAGACAGCTGTGAGCTGCTATGCGGGTGCTGGGAATTGAACCTGGGTCCTCTAAAAGAGCAGCCCTCTCTCCAGCTGCAGGCTGGGATTTATTTTTAAAGGCAGGAATTCATATATAGGAGGGCATAGGAGTAGGGCGAAGTTGCTTCTTGGAGGTAAGCCACTCTTTAAAAGTATTCTGTGTTTGGGTGTTAGGGCGAGAATGTTGGGCAGACGGAGGAGGGATCGTTTGGACTTGTCAGCATTATGACAGGTCTCCAGGTGTGGGCCCGTGAGGTAATAACCAAACACCTCAAGATAGATGTTCAAGCCGGGGTGGGGATCTGTTTGCCAAGTGAAGTCCCACAGGTTGCTACAACAAGGCCATCGTTTTCTTGAGCATGTGAATGGAAAGAAGGCAACTGCCCTAACACCAAAGCCTGCTGACAACACTTTCCTCCAAACGCTGTGTGTCAGTGGCCTACATTCCGATAGCCACGGATGTCTCCCCGGGGACTAGATTCTCACGTTCTTTGCTAGAATGCTTTGATTTTTTTTCTCCTATTTTTTTTGGACTTTTATTACGTGTATGTGTGTTTGTGCAAGCAAATATCACAGTGCACATGGGGAAGTCAGAAGGCAACTTGTGGGTTCTCTCCTACCATGTAGGTCCTGGGGATAGAGCTAGGGTCATTTTGGCGCCAAGCACCTTTACCCGCTGAGCCTTCTCAGTGACCCTCAATTGATTTTTTTTCCTGTCTTGCAGTTCAGGGACTGACATGAGCAGATGAAACCAACCTGAGTGTTGTAACAATCTTTAGTGCCCAAGCTGCTTCCAAGGTGTGACTCAGTCTCTGAGATTACAATGCCTTCAGACAGCTGATGTTCGGGGATGTAGGAAAATCCCTGTCCTTCAGTCTCAGGTTCATTTGATAGCATAGTGCAGGTCCCTTCAGACTGCTTAGAAGCAAGTGATTTGGTAAAGGAAAGTTCCCACTGTGGGATTTAAAGAAACACATTCTTAGGATGTGGTCCTGGATCAACTAACAAGTTTATTGCAAGCTTTTGGAGTTTTTTTTCTATAAGCCTCTGTTGTTGGAGGCTGCTTGCCTGTTCCCAGCTACCCAAACTCAAAATGATGACACAGAAGCTATATTATTCAAATCAGTGCTTGGCCAATCACTTAAGTGTATTGCTATCTTAAATGAACCCATTTCTATTATTTTATATTTTACCATGAGGCTCGTGGCCTACCAGCGAGGTTCCGGTGGCTCACATCTTTCTCCTCTGGCGGCTCCATGGCTGCTCACTGACTCCGCCTATTTTTTCTATATATCTTTTCCAGCCTGGCTATATTCTGTTAAGCCCTTGGCCAAAAGCAGCTTCTTTATTAATCAATAAAAGCAACACGTATACAGAAGGACTTCCCACACCAAACCTCATTTTCGTATTTTTTTTTAACATCTATCGGATTACTGAACGATGTCTTTTGTAATTCTGTAAAAATCCCTTTAGGTCTGGAAATGGAGCTCAGCTGGTAGCATGCTAACCCAGCATGTCCAAAGTCCTGGGCTTCAGCAAACCAGCATATGCCTGTGATCCCAGCCATCAAGAGGAGGAAGAGTCAGGAGAACTAGCAGATCAAGGTCATCCTCAACTACAGAGCAACTTTAAAGCCAGCCTAGAATACATGAGACTGTCTCAAAAGTAAATTCATTAATCAATTTAAGACAGGGGGCAGGGAGATAACTCAGTAGTTATAGGCGCTTGCTACCAAGCCTGATAACCTGGGTTCTAGCATCAGGACCCACACAGTAGAAGACCTGCTGAGCTCGGTGACACACACCTTTAATCCTAGCACTGGAGAAACAGAGACAGGTGGATCTTTGTGAGTTCAAGGCCTGCCTGATCTATATAGCTAGTTCCAGGCTAGCCAGAGTTACATAGTGAGACCATCTCTCAGATACACATATACATACATACATACATACATACATATATATATAATATATATTTATATTGTGTAATCCCAATCCTTTTATATATCTGAAGCAGTGGGAAATGTGTTTTTAAGACAAAACTGCCAATGACCTGGTTATTTTGGGGATGGATTTTTGTAGCCCAAGGAGGGACCGCAATGGTAAGAGCCGGAACCTTTATCCAGCTCTCTATCTGGGCTCTCAGCTGACACCACTCCTCTGCAGGGTGACCTCATAACACAATGAGTTCTCAATTTCAGTCGCAGCGACTTAGGCATTAGTCATAACTGAGAATGACAAATGAAACTGGATCCAGACAGGCTGTGGGATTCGACCCAAGGCTAACTTCTCACGGACTAAGGAGTTCCCTTCTATTCCACATGCTGCCTGTCCTGACCTGGGCCTTTAAAACAACGCAGTTCTGTTCACCGCCCCAGCCCAGGTCGTTCTAAAGCTTTTACTCGGGAACACTGAGGACTAATGAGCCCTGATGTGTTAGGAGAGTTGGAAATGATCTCATGACAGTAGAAATCAGGACAGGACTAGCAGGTGGGTACAGAGAAATGTGTTACCCAGCTCGCATGGTGGCACACACCTGCAATCCCAGCCCTAAGAAGGTTGAGACAGGAGGATTGTGACTTCTGTGCTAGCTAGCCAGGGCTACTCTACACGACCCTGCCTTACTGTATTAGTTTGACTTCTCTTCTTTCTCTTCCTCCTCCTCTTAATTTAATTTAATTTTTTTTTTTTTTGAGACGGATTGCTCTGGAGCTCTGGAGCCTGTCCTGGAACTAGCTCTTGTAGACCAGGCTGGCCTCAAACTCACAAAGATCCACCTGTCTCTGCCTCCCAAGTTCTGGGATTAAAGGCGTGCACCACCACTGTTCAACTTATATTGAATTTTTAATAATAAGTATAAATATAATTGTTACAGTTTGTTTTTATTTTTTTGAGACAGGGTTTCCCTATGCAACCCTGGCTGTCCTGGAACTAGCTCTGTAAACCAAGCTGACCTTGAACACACAGAGATTTGCTTGCCTCTGCCTCCCAAGTGCTGGGATTAAAAGGTTTTTTTTTCTTCTTCCTTTTTGTGGGTTTAAGATTAATTTTTATCTTTATGACTGTTTTTTATGCAGTGCCCGCAGAGGTCAGAAGAGGGTGCCGGCTCCTCTAGAACTCGAGTTACAACCAAGTGGGTCCTGGGACCTGATCCTGGCTCCTCTGGAAGAGCAGCTAGTGCTCTGAATTACAGAGCCATCTCTCCAGCCAGTCCCTTTCTGTGGTATTTAAAAGTAGGGTCTTCCAGGTTTGGGAGTTACTATTTAGACCAGGCTAACCTTGAACTTGCTGTGAGCCTTCTGACTCTGCCTCCCAAGTACTGACATTACAGGCAAAAAGAACTAGGCTTGGCTTCAGATGTTTCTTCCCCTTATTGGCCTACAGCAAAAGGGTTCTCTCAGCCTGCTGTGGGTGGTGTGTGTTCTGTGTGGTGGCATGTTTATCATGGTCTGCCCAGGTCAGGAGGTCTTATTCCTTTTTCTGTATAAAGTGGATTAAACAGATGTCAATTAGTGGTGACCAATCATGTAACACAAACATATTAATCTGAATTTAAACATAATATTTCAGGTCAGTCATAAGACAAACAAATTCTAAAAAGAACATTCTATTTGTGGAGGCCACATGGATAAGACTGGCTTGCTGGAAGTTCAGTGCACTCAGATGAGGGAGGGTTGTTAATGTTACTTTGACAGGCTCATCCCAGAAGCTGGCCAACATGAGCTAAGTAGTTTTCTTTTTGGTTCGCTTTGTTTTAAGACATGGTCTCACTATGTAGCTTTGGTTGGCCTTTAACTCCCAGAAATCCTCCTGGGATGAAAGGCATGAGTCACCACGACCAGCCTGAACTTTTAATACACATCTTGTCACACTGATGTTCTGCCCCACCGTGGGTCTAAAGTCAAGACAACCAAGGACTGTGAAGTGAAATGATGTCCCCAAGTAAACCCTACCCCAATCAAGTTGTCTGTGAACAGTATTTTATTATTTTTTGTTGTTGTTCTTTGTGTTTTTTTTTCTATTTGCATTTTTTTTAACATTTTTTTATTGATAAAAGAAGAATAAAGAAAAAAAAAACAAATTTCCACCTCCTCCCAGCCTCCCCTTTCCCTCCCCCTCCTCCCACTCTTCTCCCTCTCCTCCCACTCTTCTCCCCCTCCTCCCACCCCTCTCCCCTTCCCCCCACTCCTCTCCCCCTCTCTCTCCAGTCCAAAGAGCAGTCAGGGTTCCCTGCCCTGTGGTAAGTCCTAGGTCCTCCCCCCTCCGTCCATATCTAGGAAGGTGAACATCCAAACTGGCTAGGCTCCCACCAAGCCAGCAGATTGCATAGGATCAAAACTGCGTGCCATTGTCCTTGGCGTCTCATCAGCCCTCATTGTTCGTCATGATCAGAGAGTTCAGTTTTATCCCATGCTTTTTTTGGTGTTCTTTGTGTTTTGAGACAGGAGTCTCTATTTACTGGAATTTGCTGTGTAGACTATGCTGGCCTCTTGCTGGGATAAAAGGTGTGTGCGGCCACCCCCGGCATTGAAGGAGAACAAGGAGGCCATGTTCCAACCTCAACAAGCAGCAGAACTTGGCAGCTTTGGCCACATGGTTCTGGCTTTAGAGTTAAGGATAGAAGAAAGGGGTCATGTGTCAAAGGTATCCCTGAATGGAGCCCTAAAGAGGCCATTGCGCGAAGCTGTAAAATTGAAGCCTGCATTGCCTTGGGAATCAAGATGTTAGAGATGCCAGGATTGTGCCAATGAGAGCTCCTAACAGGGAATACAACCAGCAAAAGAGAAAGAAGTGTGTTTCAGTCAACAAAGCTGGAGAGAGTTGGAGATCTGAAGAGCGTTTTGACTTCAGGCAGAGTTTGTCCAGCTGATTTTTGGTCTTGCTTTGGTCTGATATTTCCTCACTATGCTCTCCCTTCCCTACATTTTGAACAGTAATGTATATCCTGTGTCATTATATGTTGGAAGTGTGTGATCTACTTTCTGATTTTGATTTTACAGGGGATTACAGTTAAGAGATTGTCATGAGTTTCAGAAGAGACTTTGGACTTTGAAACGAGTTTAAAACTGATAGACTATGGGGACTTTTGAAGTTGGACTGAATGCGGTTTGGCATTATGATATAGCTACAAGCCTTTGGGAGCCAGGGAGTGAAATGTGTTTTGAAAGAAAATGGCCCCCTATGAAGTGTGTCTTTTTTTTCCCCTTTGCTTTTTGTATACAATATTCTTTCTGCTTGTATGCCTGAAGGCCAGAAGAGGGCACTAGACCTCATTACAGATGGTTGTGAGTCACCATGTGGTTGCTGGGAATTGAACTCAGGACCTTTGGAAGAGCAGGCAATGCTCTTAACCACTGAGCCATCTCTCCAGCCCTTGTTTTTGTTTTTTTTGTTTGTTTTTTTGATTTTCGAGACAGGGTTTCTCTGTAGCTTTTGGTTCCTGTCCTGGAACTAGCTCTTGTAGACCAGGCTGGCCTGGCTGTGCCACCACCGCCCGACTTTAAGTGTGGCTTTTGGAGTAGGTATGGCCCTGTTGGAGGAAGTGTGTCAATATGGGGGCAGTCTTTGAGTCTCTTATGCTCAAGATATACCCAGTGTGACAGTTGACTTCCTGTTGCCTGCAAGATGTAGAACTCTCAGCTATTTCTCCAGCATCATGTCTGCCTGCACACCGTCATACTGCTTGCCATGATGATAATGGACTGAACCTCTGAACTGTAAGCGAGTCACCCCAATTAAATATTTTCCTTATAAAAGTTGCCATGGAGCCTGTCTCGAAAAAACCAAAAAAAAAAAAAAGTTGCCATGGTCCTGGTGTGTCTTCACAACAGTAGAAACCCTTACTAAGACACCCTGTCTTGAAAAAACAACAAACAAAAAGAATGAGTCCTTTTTTTTTTCTTTTTTTTTGGTTTTTCGAGACAGGGTTTCTCTGTGGCTTTGGAGCCTGTCCTGGAACTAGCTCTTGTAGACCAGGCTGGTCTCGAACTCACAGAGATCCGCCTGCCTCTGCCTCCCGAGTGCTGGGATTAAAGGCGTGCGCCACCATCGCCCGGCAAGAATGAGTCCTGATTAGTTATGTCAGTAGCTTGGGGACTTGCTGTTGTTAATTTTTATTTCATATTTACTCATTTAGTGTGTGTGTGTGTGTGTGTGTGTGTGTGAGGTATATAGATGAAGTGGGATGACAGTTTTTGGGATGCTCATGAATGCTGGGTAATAGGAGAATGAAGTGGGGGTGGAGGCTGATGGGCGTGGCACACACCTTTAATCCCAACACTTGGGGGGCAAAGGCAGGTGGATCTCTGAGTTCAAGACCATCAGAGCGAGTCCAGGAGAACCAAGGCTACGAAGAAAAACCCCATCTCGAAAAACAAAATGAAGAAGAAGAAGAAGAAGAAGAAGAAGAAGAAGAAGAAGAAGAAGAAGAAGAAGAAGAAGAAGAAGAAGAAGAAGAAGAAGAAGAAGAAAAAGAATTAGGGGGGCTGGAGAGATGGCTCAGTGGTTAAAAGCACCGGCTGCTCTTCCAGAGGTCCTGAGTTCAATTCCCAGCAACCACATGGTGGCTCACAACCATCTGTAATGAGATCTGGCGCCCTCTACTTGCCTGCAGGCATACATGCAGACAGAATACTGTATACATAATAAATGAATAAATCTTTAAAAAAAAGAAAAGAAAAGAAAAAGAAGAAGAAGAAGAAGAGAAAAAGAAATTGAACCTATGTCCTTTGCAAGAACAACAGTGCTCTAAACTGCTGAGACCTCTCTAGCCCCCATGTTTGCTTTTTGTTTTTTAAGACAGGGTCTTGTTTTGTAGTCCTGGATAGAACTCTATATGTAGACTAAGCTGACCTAGAACTCACAGAGATCCATCTGCCTCTGGTATAGCCACCATGCCCAGATAAATTTGTTATTTGTACAGAAAAACAGTAAATGCTGTAGCTCGGTGGGTAGAGTATTTGCCAAGCACATAGGAAGGGCTGGGATTGATCCCTGCACCACATAAGCTGGGGTTGGTGGTACATGCCCGTAGTGGTCAGAGAATGAGAAGTTCAATGGCATTCTCAGCCAATTAGTTTGAGGAAAGCTTGGGTTACATGAGACACTGTCTGTCTCTAAAATAAAAAAATATTTAGGAACATATATTGTCAGTGAGATGGCTCAGCAGTTAAAGGCTCTTGCTGCCAAGCCTGATGATCTGATAGATGTCCTCTGACCTCTCCGTAGGACCTGGGTCATGCATGCTTAAGTACACTCTAAACCAACCAAGCAATGAACATAGAAAATTATATATATACACACACACACATATATATATGTATATATATATACATATAATTTTCTATGTATATGTGTGTGTGTAAATACATGAAGGATAAAAATAGCCAAATACCAGCAGTTTTATATGGTTCAACATAGTAGTTGCTAAGACACTGCATGCACACTGCACACCCCTCTGTTTTGGAAAAAGGAAGGCCTATAAGCTACGGTTATGTATGGTGCTCATTTCTATAGTTGTGAGCATCTAATTTACCTGCTCTTGCTTCCCTACATTTGTGTTGTGGGGATAATAACACTTAACCACTTCTTCTCCCAAAGACACAGCTTATGACATGTAATAATTAGCCCTTGCCGTTGAGAAGCAGATCTGAAGCTGTGCCCTGTGGCCTAGTATTCTGGATGTTTTTGGCTTGAGTACACGGAACATACAGCTCGTTTTCTCCTCAGACATTTTCTCGGTTTTTGTTTTGTTTGTCTTTGTGTGTATAATTCGTGAACTGTACACGTGAGGCCAGCAGTCTGTCACTAAGCTACATCTGTGGATCTACACATAGAGTTAAAGCTTGTGTGTTTATACATTTGTATATATGTGTGTATATCTTTTGTTTTGGTTTTTGTTTTCTCCAGACAGGGTTTCTGTGTAGCTCTGATTGTCCTGGAACTCACTCTGTAGACCAGGCTGGCCTTAAACTCACAGAGATCCACTTGTCTCTGTCTTCCTAGTGCTGGGATTAAAGGTGTGCACCACCACTGCCTGGCATGTGTGTATATATAAATACTATGTATACATACATACACACATATATATGTAAATGTATATATGTGTGTGGTGGTGGTTGTTGTGCTTTTTTTGGGGGGAGGGGTTGAGACAGGGTTTCTCTGTAGCTTTTGTGCCTGTCCCGGAACTAGCTCTTGTAGACCAGGCTGGCCTGGAATCACAGAGATCCGCCTGCCTCTGCCTCCCGAGTGCTGGGATTAAAGGCGTGCGCCACCACCGCCCGGCGTAAGGGTTATTCTTGCTGTGGTGAAATACCTGACTAAAAGCACATTGGAGAGGAAAGGGTTTATTTGACCTACACTTCTACATCTTAGTCCATCATTGAAGGAACTCAGGACAGGAACTCAGAAGGTCAGGAACCTAGAGGCAGGAGCTGATGCAGAGGCCATGCTTACTGGCTTTCTCTTCTTGGTTTACTTAGTTTGCTTTCCTATGGAACCATCAACTCAAGAATGGCACCACCCACAATGAGCTGGTCCCTCCCACACTGTTCACTAATTAAGAAAATGCCCTTTGCCTGGTGGTCGTGTCGCACGCCTTTAATCCCAACACTCTGGAGGCAGAGAGACAGGAGGATGGTGTTTTTTTTAAATATTTATTTATTTTATTATGTATATAATATTCTGTCTGTGTGTATGCCTGCAGGCCATAAGAGAGCACCAGACCTCATTACAGATGGTTGTGAGCCACCATGTGGTTGCTGGGAATTGAACTCAGGACCTCTGGAAGACCAGGTAATGCTCTTAACCACTGAGCCATCTCTCCAGCCACCTTAGCCCCTGTTCTTATACTTTTACAGATGGCACATTTTTAAAAAAACAGACTTAAATCTGGGCTTGGTGGCATATGACTATAATACCAGGGCCTGGGAGGTTAGGCAGGAGGCTTAGAAATTTAAGATCATCCTTAGCTATAGAGCAAGTTTGAGGCTAGCCTGGGTCACTTGAGATCATGTCTCCAAAAACAAACAAGGGCCGGGCGGTGGTGGCGCACGCCTTTAATCCCAGCACTCAGGGAGGCAGAGGCAGGCGGATCTCTGTGAGTTCGAGACCAGCCTGGTCTACAAGAGCTAGTTCCAGGACAGGCTCCAAAACCACAGAGAAATCAAAAACAAAAACAAACAAGGGGCTGCCCAGGCATGCGGCTGGCACATGTCTTTAATCCCAAAACTCCAGAGGCAGAGGTAGGTGGATTTCTGTGAGTTTGAGGTCAGTGGATCTACACAGAAAGAGCCTGTAAAACAAACAAAATAACAACAACCAAAAACCAAATTATGGGGGGCTGTACCAGAGTTGGTAGAGTGCTTGCCTAGCACCTGAGAGGCTCTATTGGAGCCTCAGCATCATAAAGCAGGTGGGCTACACATGCTGCTAATCCTAGGACTTGTGAAGTAGATGCAGGTGGACCAGGAATTGAAGGTTATCTTCAGTTATAAAAGACCTCATCTCGGGGCTGGAGAGATGGCTCAGTGGTAAAGAGCACTGACTGCTTCTCCTAGAAGATAGAGGTTCAGTTCCCAGCACCCACATGGCAGCTCACAACTGTCTATAACTCCAGTTCCAGGGGACCTGATACCCATGGCACAACACCAATGCACATAAAATAAATAAATTAAAAAAAAAAGACCCCACCTGAAAGCCAAGGAACAAAGCACAGTGGCTTGAGCAGATAAAGAGTTTTGGGTGCTTATTTGGGAGGACTTAGCAAGTTACTTCCTTAAAGCATTCTTTGGTGATATTTGACTTTGTGTAACTGTGGGGTGGGAACACGCATGTGCCACAGTGTTTGTGTAGAAGTCGGAGGAGCACAGGTATTGGAAGCTGGCACTCTTTTTCCACCATGTGGGTTCCAGGGATTGAACTTAGATCTTCAGGCTTGGTGGTGGGCACCTCTTTCTCACTGGCCCAGACAATAATGGCTTCAAACTTAGAGATCTGCCTGCCTCTGCTTCCTAAGTGTTGGGATGAAATGTTTGTGTCACCAAACTGACTTTTTGCTTTCCTAGTGAGGTTATCAGTAGCTTAGGCTGGCCTCCAACTCTGTATGTGACAGAAGATGACCGTGGACTTCTGACCTTGCCTCCACCTCCCATATATATATATATGTGTGTGTGTGTGTGTGTGTGTGTGTTTGTGTGTATCACTGTAGTAAGTTTAATGAATTCTTCAAAAAAGAAAATAAAAAACAAAATACAAATCAATCTATTTTAAATAAGGTAGGCTCAACAGGGGCTAACAAGATGACTCCCAGGGGTTGTCTACCAAGCCTGGAGAACTGAGTTCAAATCCTGGAGTCCGTGTAAAGGTGAAAGGAAACTGCATGTCTCTTCTTTACCCATACCATACACACACATAATAATAGTAAATATTAAAAAAAATAAAAAAACAAAACAATGGAGAAAAATATAGCCAATAAAAACAATAAAAAACTAAAAAAAAAAAAAAGAACAACTCAAACATCCAGGGATGGTGACACATGCCTTTAACCCCAGCACTCACTAAGCAGAGGCAGGCAGATCTCTGTGAATTGGCGGCCAGCCTGGTCTCTGTAGTGAGTTCCAGGACAGCCAGGGCTGCATAGTGAGACCCTGTCTCAATAAACAAAGTAAACCCCAAGAATAACAAAAATTATAAGCTTGCCAGGTGCAGAAGGGCATGCCTTTAATCTCATCATAGTGAATTCCAGGACAGCCAGGACTATATAGAAAGACAGTTTCAAAAATAAATAAATTGAAAAAGATGGGCTTAACACAAAAGCAGAAAGTGTATATTGACTCCCTCACCGGCAGTGCTTTTCATCCCATTCTAAGGTATCTATGACTACTTGAGAAGCTCAAGAGCTGAAAGGTTTACAGAATCACCCTTCTCAGTAGGAAAGAATTCCGGATTCCAAGGGTACTGTCACCTCTTAACCTTGGAGCTCGTCTACCAGGCCCAGGTGGAATCAGGTAATAGATTATTTATTTATTTATTTACTGTGATTTAAGGCTTAAAAAGACAGGAGGGTCTGCAGATAAATTTATTTTGTTCAGAACTTCACGCGTTTCCAGTGTGAGTTCCTTTCTTGGGCTCCGTACGTGCCTGTTAGTCCAGACACAACGACGTTTTGAATAAAGGTCAACAAGAGAGGTCACCCTCCGGAATCCTTTTACACCAAGGAGTCGCTGCAAAATCCCGGGCTTCTAACAGCTGCCAATTTCCGCCGGGAACTGCAAAACTTCTGGGGTTGCCATGGTCCATGGGAGCGAAATGCTGGCCGCCCTCTGGTCCCGCAGCCCTAGCCGGCTGTTGCAGCGTCCTCTCCAGTCCCTTTCAAAAGCTTTTCAAGGGGATCCATACTTGGGGAGGAGCTCGGACGGGACGTGAACCTGGGCTTCTGTCCAAATGACTGGGGCGAATAAAAGACGCTTTTCTTAAACTAACGGGATGCAGCCTTGCTTGTCTCAAACGGTTTTTTTGTTTTGTTTTGTTTTTAACCCCTGAGTGTTTTTCTGGAGAGCAGAGACGGTTCATCCCAAGCTTAGCCTGCACATGGGCATCACCCTTCCAACTTGTGGCAAAAGGATTTCTCACCCTGCTCTGGGCGGGAAGGTGAGGTGAAAAAAATTGAATCTCTCTCTCTCTCTCTCTCTCTCTCTCTCTCTCTCTCTCTCTCTCTCTCTCTCTCTCTCTCTCTCTCTCACACACACACACACACACACACACACACACACACACACACACACACGTACACATTCCCCCCCCCCAGCATCACCGCATCCCACCCCTTCCCAGCAGCCGGCCGGGGTGACTTGCAAATTCTGGGCACACTTTGACTAGGAAAGCGGGAAGAGCCTGAAATGCCAAGGCGCCAGCGGCTGCAGGCCTCTCGCTCGGTCCAGAGCATCCCGGTCGCCCCCGCGGTGGACTGGGGAGGATTTAGGGGCGCGCAGACAAAGCGGCGGCGGGGAGCCGGCGAGCGGCTGAGGCGGCTCGGGCGCGGGGAGGGGCGGCGCGGCGTCTTCTCCCGGCCCCGCGGCGGCGGCGGCGCGTCACGTTCTCTTCCCCGCCCCGAGCCCTAGAGCCGGGGAGGCGGGAGGCGGCGGCCGCGGCGGCTGCTGCTGCTGCTGTGAGGCAGGTGGCGGAGACCCCGGCGTCGCAGGCGGTGAGCGAAGCGCGGGCCTGTTCTCTCTCTCGCTCTCTCCTCTAACTCGGCGTCCCACCCTTTCTCTCCCTCCGCTCCTTCCCGTCGCTGGGGTGCGGGGGGGACGCTGGGAGGGAAGGCTCGCCTCCAGCTCCCGCCACGTACCCGGGCCGCGGCTGAGGAGACACGGGCGCACCCGTGAGTGCGGCGGGCGGTGAGGAGAGAGGACCGGCTGGCTGCGAGCGGCGCGCGGCCGACCGGCCGGCCCTGTCAGCCGCGGCCCGGCCTCGCCTTCCTCCCGCCGCCTCAAGATGGAGCGTGGACTCCTTGCCCCTGCGCCGCCGCCTCGGGCGCCGCTCGCTCTCCCTCTCTCGGCCCGCGCCCTCTCCTCAGCTCCTGGGGTGGGTGCGGGGGCTCCGGGGACGGCTCTGCCCCTCGTGGAGGCCGCGGGTCCGGTTGGACCTGTTGCCCTGGACGCCACCGCTCGTCACCTGAGCCGTCGTCCTCAGGCAGGGCCGGGAACACCGGGTGCCCGCGAGCCGGCATGGAGGGCGCCCTTGCCCCGGTCGGCCCGGCCATGTCCCTGCTACGTCCCTGCTCGGCCCTGGGCTTTTGTTTTCCCTCAGACCCCGTGGGTCATTATTCTCTGAGGAGGAAGGGTGACTGGGGTGCCAGAGCTCTGAAATCACCGCTGCCGGGTAACCCGAACCTGCTCCCGCGGCCGGGGATTGGCGCGGAAGACAGATGACACTTGTTCGGGGTGGGGGCGGGGGGATTTTAAAAGCAAGAACCTTCTGGTTTTTCTCGAATTAGGAGGTCTTGGGTTCTTATGAGAACAACAACAGAAATACCGGATTCTGATTCTGGAGTCTAGCCCTGAGATCCCGCAGTCGCTCCGCTCATGTGGCTTTTCCATCTGGCAGGCACCGCGCGCCACCCCCTTCCTCCTGCCCAGCCCCACCCCTCGGGTATGAAGAAATGACACGTTAGATCTGTAGTCCGCGTGGGGATACCTCTTTTTAGCAAAAACTTGGGCGCCAATTACTGTTCTTTTAAGGGGCGTGGAGATGGTTCTGTAATTTCCCTTTTCTTTTTGTGTGCCTGTGATTCAGCAGCCTGGCCTCTCCCTCTTCTAGGCCGGGACTGTGGCTGCTTGGGGCTCTCTAAGTATTTATGCCGGGACTGGCTGTTGCGATTTGACGGTTCGGGTTCTGGGATGGTATTATTATTACTCGTGCCCGTGGCTTCCGGTCCGGAGAACAGTGTTTGGCTTCTAGGCGTCCTGATAAGCTAGCGCGAGACTCCTCAGGTATGTTGTGTCTCAGCCCCGGGGGCATTTCTTCCTCTTGAAAGAATAACAATTAACCTTTATTGGGAGCTTCTGGCCAGGCTCTGGGCTAGAGTGGGGTTTTTCAGCTCGCGTAATCCACCTTAGGGAGCTTGTTGTCAGTCTCATTTTACCGAGAGGGCGTTGAAAGGTCAGAGTCACAGCCTTTAAGTGAAGTCAGGAGTTGTACTTCAGTCGGCTTCGTAATTTTGTCCGAACAGTGAATCAATGGCAAAAAAGCAAGGTTGGGCATTATTAAAGCCCAGGAAGTGGGTGAGTGCTCGGCTGAGAGTTAAGCCCCTTGTTGAGGTGCAGAGAAAGCTATTGGCTTCCTGCTAGACCTGGTTCAAAGGGTGAAAATTGAAACTGGGTGGCAGCTTTCCTAGGATCCCTGAACATGAGGATTTTGCCATTCTCTCTTTTTTCAGTCATTGTTGAGCACACAAAACAAGCCAACCTGTTCTTTAAGGATAGAAACCTGAAGGGGATTAGTAGTTACTGAAACTTACGTTTAGTACTTAAGTATTTAGTGTGTGTGTTTGTGTATGCCAGTGGGTGGGTGGGTGCCCGGGTTCTGGAACATGCTTGTAAAGGTAAGAGGGGAGACAGCTTGTGGGAGGCCGGGTCTTCTGTCATGTAAGTCCAGTGGATCAAACTCAGATTGTCAGACCTGACTGCAAGCAACTTTTCCTGATGAAGCCATCTTTCCACCCTAGAAGTTTAGTACTTTATTTATTTTTACCCAATTGTTATAATTTGTTTATTTTTATTTTGTGTGCATTGGTGTTTTGTCTGCATGTGTGTCTGTGTGAGGGTGTCAGATCTTGGAGTTACAGGCAGTTGTGAGCTGCCTTTGTGGGCACTGTGAATTGAACCCAGGTCCTGTGGAAAAGCAACCCGTGCTCTCAACTGCTGAGCCATCTCTCCAGCCCAATTTTTACCCAATTTCTTTTTTTTCTTTTTTTAAGATTTATTTATTATATATGTATGCCTGCTTGTCAGAAGGGGGCACCAGATCTCATTACAGATGGTTGTGAGCCACCATGTGGTTGCTAGGTATTGAACTCAGGACCTCTAGGGAGAGCAGCCTGTCCTTTTAACTGCTGAGCCATCTCTCCAGCCCTATTATTTCTATTATTAACTTTGTTACATGATCCACTATGTGTGTGGAACTAATCCCAGGTCTTGCAAGAGTGGTAGTAAGTGCTTTTAACCTTTGCGCTATCTCTTCAGCCCTGTTTGTTTTAATTGTACGCACCCACACATGGGGAATTTGTGCATGTTAGGGAAGTACTTAGGGAGGCCTGATGAGAGCCAGAATTATAAGCACTTGTCAGTCTCCCAATAGAGGTGCTAAGAACCCAGCTCAGGTCCTCTACAGTTACAGCACTTGCTCTTAACTGCTGAGCTTTCTCTCCAGCACCCTCTTTTCTAAGATTTATTTTTATTTGTATGAGTGTTTGTCTGCATGTTTATGTTTCATGTGCATCCCTGGAGTTATGGGTGTTTGTGTGAGCTGTCATGTGTGTGCTAGGAACCAAAGCTGGGTCTTCTGCAACAGCAGTAAGTGCCCTTAACTGCCTCCTCTCTGTAGCTCTTGTAGACCAGGCTGGCCTCGAACTCCAGAGATCCGCCTGCCTCTGCCTCCCTAGTGCTGGGCTTAAAGGTTTGTGCCACTACTGCCCGACCTGCCCTTAGCTGCTTAACTACCTCTCCAGTCCAGGGCTTGGAATCAAGAGGGCTGTGTGTAAGGAATGATTTGGTCTTGAATCCCTTACAAAGGTAGGAACTTTTAAATCTCCTTATGTTGACTTCCTGATGTTCATCATTATTATTTACAAGTAAATTTCTGTTTCTTCTTGAATTTACATACCAGAGGCAAGGGGCTTCGTGTCCCCTGCCCCCCACTCTGTGAAATCCTCTACAGAATTCTGCCATTTTATGTGCTCAAAGTCTTTGTTATGTAGTTAATTGAAATTATGGAATCCAGGGCTGGAGAGATGGCTCAGTGGTTAAGAGCACTGGCTGCTCTTCCAGAGGTTCTGAGTTCAATTCCCAGCAACCACATGGTGGCTCACAGCCATCTGTAATGAGATCTGGCGCCCTCTTCTGGCCCGCAGGCATACATGGAGGCAGAATGTTGTATACGTAATAAATAAATAAAATCTTAAAAAAAAAAAAGGAAATTATGGAATCCATAAATTTCAAGACTGGCTTTGTAGATGTCTGCACTAAAGAAGAAGAAAAAATACAGAAGTGGATCACGGTAAAGGCACAAGGAGATGGCTTAATCTTTGTTGACATTAAAAAAGCCATCTGACCCATAATTCCTGGCAGGAGTTATTACTCTGCTCATGAATTATTAGACAGCTGTGTAAGGAGGCTTTAAACTATTACAGCATCTTATATATTTTTAATAAACATAGGGTATGTTGCCCATCTAGGTAGAACTCAAGAATCCCTGTGCTTGCCGGGCGGTGGTGGCGCACGCCTTTAATCCCAGCACTCAGGGAGGCAGAGGCAGGCGGATCTCTGTGAGTTCGAGACCAGCCTGGTCTACAAGAGCTAGTTCCAGGACAGGCTCCAAAACCACAGAGAAACCCTGTCTCGAAAAACCAAAAATAAAAATAAAAAATCCCTGTAAATCCCTGTGCTTTAAATCAGCATTGATGGAAGAGTGACCTCTTTAGACTGCAGTCAGGATACAGAAGAAGCTTCTCTCACTTTTTTTTTTTTTTTTTGGTTTTTCGAGACAGGGTTTCTCTGTAGCTTTGGAGCCTGTCCTGGAACTCCCTTTGTAGACCAGGCTGGTCTCGAACTCACAGAGATCCTCCTGCCTCTGCCTCCCAAGTGCTGGGATTAAAGGCGTGCGCCACCACCGCCCGGCACTTTTTTTTTTTTTAATAGGTTGACAGATTGTATTTAACCAACCTCGAATTTGGCTAGTACATCTGGGTTAATATCCTGGACCTGGCATGAAGTACCAAGGAATCTTGGCCACAGTCAGTAAAGAGATTTTTTTCCCTTAAATCTCCATCTGGCACTTCTGGAAGGACAGATTCCATTAGCACTAACTCAATGGGTGGGTCTGGTTTTTGGTTTTCTGTTTATTGTGGTCCAGCAACAACATCTTAAGTATTTTTTTTTTTTTTTTACAAAGTCCTTGACAGGAGGAAATAGTCCTGTTACAGGATGCCTGTTGGGAAGCCTATCTAGTTTCTTAGTCCCTGGGGAAGCCTTCAGTTGAGAGCGGTGGTGCATGCCTTTAGCCTTTAATCCCAGCACTCAGGTAGAGGCAGGTGGATCTCTCTGTGAGTTTGAGACCAACCTAGTCTACAGAGTGAGTTCCAGGATAGTCTCCAAAGCTACACAGAAAAACCCTGTCTCGAAAAAAAAAAAGAATAAAATAATTATGTAATGATATGACCCAGTTTGCTTTTAACTTGAGTTATGTAGTTTGGTGTTTACTTGCTTACTTATATCTAAACTTGGATTGAATCCCAGTTGAAGAGTCTGCCCATTTTTGACACTTGAAAGTGGCAAGTCCTTGATTGACAATGTTGTTTTTGAAGCCAAGGTCCGAAGGATCCAGATGTTCAGTATGTGCAAATCATCTGGAATTTGGGTTTGACGTATAACAGAAAAGCAACTTTAATTTTTTTCCTGACTGTACAGATTATTTTTTTAAATATTTATTTATTTATTATGTATACAATATTCTGTCTGTGGTGCAGGTCAGAGGAGGGCGCCAGACCTCATTACAGATGGTTGTGAACCACCACCTGGCTGCTGGGAATTGAACTCAGGACCTTTGTAAGAGCAGGCAATGCTCTTAACCTCTGAGCCATCTCTCCAGCCCCTGTACAGATTATTTTTATTATCGTGTGTGTGTATGTGTCTGCGCATGTGTGCACACATGCCACAGCATGAATGTGGCGGTCAGAGGATATGTTAGTTACGTCACTGTTGCTGTAATAAAACCCTATGACTGAGTCAGCTTATAGAAGAGAGTTTATTTGGGTTTACGGTTCCAGAGGGAGACACTCATGACCTGGCAGCAGGGGCAGGAGCAGAAAGCAGAGGATTGATTGTATTTTCACCTGCAAGCAGGAAGCACAGAGAGCAATCTGGAAGTCGGGTGAGGCTGTGAGCTCTCCAGGCCCACCCAGTGCTGCTGTACCTGCTCCTCCTCAGCACCAGCTGAGGACCAAGTGTGAAAATACCTGAGACCGTGGAAGACGGGCATTCAGACAACCAGGGGGGCAGTTCTCTCCTTTGACCCTGTGGTTTCCAGCAGAGTGCTCCTGTCCACTGAGCCATTTTTCTGGCCCTATACATTCCTCAACTCATGTCATACCCTGAAGTATTTGGAACCCCTTTAGGAAAAATAGGTGAAGGTAGGGGTATTTTCCTAGAATTTTTTCCCCCTTGAGACAGGGTTTCTCCGTTTAGCCCTGGCTGTCCTAGAACTTCCTCTGTAGACCAGACTGACCTTGAACTCAGAGACCCGCCTGCTTCTGCCTCCCGAGTGCTAGGATTTAAAGTGGTGTGCCACCACCTTCTGGCTCTAGATTTTTTTAAAAAAATATAAATAGCCTTTATTGGTTGCAGTAGTCAATTGAAGAATCCTGTTCTTGTTATTTAGGTCTTATCTACAGATCCTGTTAAAGCCTGAAAATTGTGTCTGTGTGTGTTGCTGGAGATCGAATCCAGGACATTGTGCATGCTAGGCAAGTGCTCTACTGCTGAGCTACATGCCCAGCCCTTTGAAGACTTTGTGGCTATTTTGTTTGTTTGAGATAGGGTTTCTTTGTAGCTTTGGAGCCTGTCCTGGAACTCGCTCTGTAGACCAGGGTGGCTTTGAACTCAGAGATCACCTGCCTCTGCTTCCTGAGTGCTGGGATTAAAGGCGTGCACCCCTCCCCCCCAGCCTGAAGACTTTGTTTTTTAAGACTTTAAAAAAAGTAGGGCACTGGTGGCCTATAATCCCAGCACTTGGCTAAGCCTAGAATTTACTGTGTAGACCCTGCTGGCTGCAAACTTTCAATGATCCCCTTGCTTCAGTCTCTTGAGAACTGAGATTATAGGTATGCACCATTCTATCCAGCAATAGCTCTATTTATTTTTATTTTTTAAAAAATATTTATTTATTTATTATGTATACAATATTCTGTCTGTGTGTATGCCTGAAGGCCAGAAGAGGCCACCAGATCTCATTACAGATGGTTATCAGCCACCATGTGGTTGCTGGGAATTGAACTCGGGACCTTTGGAAGAGCAGGCAGTGCTCTTAACTGCTGAGCCATCTCTCCAGCCCTCTCTCTATTTATTTATTTTTGGTTTTTGGAGACAGGGTTTCTCTGTGGTTTTGGAGCCTGTCCTGGAACTAGCTCTTGTAGACCAGGCTGGTCTCGAACTCACAGAGATCTGCCTGCCTCTGCCTCCCGAGTGCTGGGATTAAAGGCGTGCGCCACCACCGCCCGGCTCTATTTATTTTTTGAGGTAAGGTCTCACTACATAGGCTTGGTTGGCCTGGAATTTATTATGTAGACCAGGCTGGGCTTGTAGTCACAGAGATTCACCTGCCTCTGCCTCTGCCTCCCAAGTGCTGGGATTAAAGGCATGTGCCACCATATTTGACATATTTTTTTTTATTTACGTGTGATGTGTTTGTGTCTGCATGTGTGTGTTTTTGAGTATCTACATGTGTGTGTTTGTGAGTATCTGCATGCATGTGTGTGTGTGTCTGCCTAAGGAGGTCAGAAGAGGGTGTTGGATCACTGTAGCTAGTTGTGGGTGCTGAAAACAAACTTGGGTCTTTTGGAAGAGCAATGATGTTCTTATGTGCTTGAGCCACCAGCTCAAGTTTTTCAGCAGCTCCCACCCCCATTGAGATAGAGCCTCAGTATACAACCAAGGATAGCTTTGAACTGGTGATCTGTTGTGGTCTCGAGTCCTAGGTGTGTGCTACCATTCCCAGCTCCTTCCAAACTGCAGCTCTGTTATTTTGTGGAAGACTTTAGATAAACCTCTGGAGCCCAGTTCCTTCATCTGTAAGTTATGGATAACAGTTGCTTGGTAGTGGTCATGTAATAAGTGGATCAATGGGTGTAGACTCAGTGAGTGCTCTTCTTTCCCCCTTTCAGCTAGCAGTATTATTCCGTCATTTAAATTGTACTGGGAAACAGAGAGGTTTCCTGGTTTCAGAAATAACCCTTTTTTCCTGCCATGTTTACAGAGTTAGTTTTGAGTAGGAGTGGCCTGCATGACAGAAAGGGCACGTCAGTGGGGAACTTGTGATTTACAAGGACTTGTGTTCCGAATGGAAAAGCAACTTGTGCTCCTCCTGTCAGAACTTGTGCCTTGCCAACTCTCAGGCCCTTTCGTATGCTCCCCAGTTTTCCTTCTCAAGGTTTAATTAAAGGTGGAGTTCTTCTCAGGTCTGGTAGAACTTGTGTGTCAGCATCACAGGTTAGCTGTGACCAACACTGAAGTTGGCACTTACAATCCAAATGAAAGCAATTCTGAGTGTGCACTGATGGCATCTGGGCTGACTGCTCGAGACAGTGCTGTGTTTGTGAGTGCATTTAATAGACTGACGGGGCTTCTGAAGTCAGCACTCTGCAGTATTATCAATATGGAAATGTTATTTTTTCCACTGGCTCTCAAGACCTATTACAGTTGCACATTTGCAAAGTAAAACAGAAAGCCTTTAAAGAGGGGAGAAAAAAATCCCAAATAATGAGGGAGTTCTTGATCCTTCTGAGCCGTCTGCCCTTTTCTTGTTCTGAACAGCTGGTATGCTTTTGCTTTCAGTATCGGCCATGTGTGTCGTGAAGGAGCAGCAGTGCGCCTTCTTTGTCTTCGGATTGTGAGGAAGATAGTTTTAATGCACCTGAAACGACCCTTTTAAATCCCTGCTATAGGTAACAGATCAGAAGCTTGTCTGCCAGTCAGGAGTCTATCTACAGATTGGAGTTTAAGTCATAGACCATTAAGTAACAAGCGATTACACTTTCAGAATCGGTTTCCTCAGTGGTAAAGTGAATTTGTTGAACTAGGTTGCTAAGGTCTCTTCTGAGTCTAAAGTTTTATATTAAGCATTTTGTTCCCTTTTACACATTAGCATGATTGACTGTTGCTGACCTCAAGTTCTTCTGGGGGATACTAACCAAAGCTCGTAATTTTAATCTCCTTTAAGATCTGTTTTTAAGCAGTGACATAAATCAGAGTTACAGAATCACCAGGAGTTTTATAGAATGTTGTGTAAATGAACAAAATAGCTCAAGTTATTTGGCTTTTTGAGTTTCTTATTTTTCACATTCTTTTACAGGTGGAAGAACTTTGGGAGGCTGTTTGTTTTTGTTTATGTAAGCCATAAGAACAGTAGTCCTCATTGCCTTGAGCCAGGCAGATGGTCATAATCACTCGCAGTTGCATCAGAGTTTAGAGTTCTTCCTTTAAAAAACGTTGTCTACAGAGAAACCCTGTCTCGAAAAACCAAAAAAAAAAAAAACCCCCAAAAAACAAAAAACGTTGTCTAAACTGGGCAGTGGTAGGGCATGCCTTTAATTCCTGCACTCGGGAGGCAGAGGCAGGGAGATCTCAGAGAGTTCGAGGCGGACAAGGTCTACAGAGTGAGTTCCAGGGCAGAGCTTGTTACATAGAGAAACCCTGCCTTGAAAAACAAACAAAAAAGCATTGTTTAGTGTCTTAGCCCCTGCTGGGGGGTTGGTAGCGTTTTCTTTCTGTCTCTCTCTCCCCTCCCTTTTAAAAACCACTCTTGAGTACAACTTGTGCTCTATACTGTGTCATACAACCTAAGTTTTAAAACCATATAATTTTCAAGTATGACTTAATTTTTCAGAGGATTATGTCTACTTCTGACTTTTCCGTAAAGATGCTGTAAACCTTTCTATTTACTGTCAGTGTCTTACCGTATGATGCTCTCAAACCAACACTTAATGCTGACAGGTTGATTTTTTTTTTTTTTTTTTGGTTTTTCGAGACAGGGTTTCTCTGTGGTTTTGGAGCCTGTCTTGGAACTAGCTCTTGTAGATCAGGCTGGTCTCGAACTCATAGAGATCCGCCTGCTTCTGCCTCCCAAGTGCTGGGATTAAAGGCGTGTGCCACCACCGCCCTGCTGACAGGTTGATTTTATAAATTACTCTGTAAGGGCTTGATCGGTAGAAACTGGAAGTAAGACTCCCTTGTAACACCTTTTGAATTAAGGATCCAGTTAATTTTCTGATTCTCACCGGTTTGTTTTGGCCCTGGAGAATCTAATTGATTGTTTGAATAGTGACTCCTTTGTTTACTGTCATCTTTTGTTCCTTACTCTTGCTGGTCGGTTCCTTTTTTAACTTGTTCATTTTAAGACTGTTGAGTCTGCCCCTTTTGTTCATTTATTATTCGGTTTTTGTTGGGGGACGGTGTTTAAAGACAGGGTTTCTCTGTGTAGTTGGCTGTCCTGGAACTGAGAATCCGCCTGTCGTCTGAGTGCTGGTATTAAAGGAGTATGCCACCTCCTCCTGGTTTATTATAATTTTTTTCAGTACTTGAAATGAAACCCAGGGCTCTGCACATTCTAGCAAGCACTCAGTCTACCACTGAGCTACCTCCCTAGACTGGGTCTGGCCTTTTAAAAATATTTAGGGGAATGGATGTGGTGGTGTAAGCCTTTAATTCCAGGACTCAGGAGGCAGAGGCAGGTGTATCTCTGAGTTCCAGCCAGGATTAGTGAGAAGTGATACTTATGTTGAGAAGTATCAGGGACAGTAGGTCTAGCGGTCTTACATCAGCATCCTGTTTTTTATTTTTTTTATCTTTTGTCAACTGGATGCAGGGTCACCTGGGAAGAGGAACCTTGATGGAGAAAATACCTTCATCAGATTGCCTGTAGGCAAGTCTAAAGGGTATTTTCTTGATTAATGATTAATGTGAGGGGCCCAGACTCTGGACCGTGCCACCCCTAGGCAAGAGGTGATGGGTTGTATAAGAAAGCAAGCTGAAGGGTCTGGAGAGATGGCTCAGTGGTTAAGAGTATTGCCTGCTCTTCCAAAGGTCCTGAGTTCAATTCCCAGCAACCGCATGGTGGCTCACAACCATCTGTAAAGAGGTCTGGCGCCCTCTTCTGGCCTTTAGGCATGCACACATACACACAGACAGAATATTTGTATACATAAAAAAAATAAATATTAAAAAAAAAAAAGAAAGCAAGCTGAGCTGGGAGGCAGAGATAGGCGGATCTCTGTCAGGTTGAGGCCAGCCTGGTCTACAGAGTGAGTTCCAGGACAGCCAGGAGCTACACAAGAGAAACCTTGTCTCAGAAAAAAAGTAGGCAGAATTCTTCCATGACTTCTGCTTCAGTTTTGCCTCCAGATTCCTGCCTTGAGTTTCACCTGATGATGGATGGACTATAAGCTCTAAGTTAAATAAAAAAACCTCTTCTCCCAATGTTACTTTTGGTCATGATGTTTATTTGTTTTTGGTGTTTCTAGAACTAAAATAGTGTTGTAGAACTAAATGGAAATATGAGTAGTAGATATGTAACACCGTTAGTAAAGTTGTTGTGTGTGTGTATACGTGTGCACATGTGTGTACGTGCACACACTCACCCGCTCAGAGGACTGACTACCTTGAGCGTTAGTCTCTGCTCCTCATCCTTTTTTTTATTTTTGGGAACAGGGTTTTTCTGTAGCTTTGGGGCCTGCCTTGGGACTTACTCTGTATTAAAGGCGTGCACCACCACTGCCGGGTGTTCCTCACCTTTTTTGAGACAAGGGTCTCTGTTGTTTTTACACTGTAGATGTGAGCTTCTAGGGGTTTTGTTTTTGCCTTCATCTTGTACTAGTACTGAGGCCACAGGCAGACACTTATATTACACATCTGACTTTTTGTTTTGTTTTTTTTAAGACAGGGTTTCTGGTTTTCAAAACAAGATTTCTTTGTATAACAGCCCTGACTGTCCTGGAACTCGCTTTGTAGACCAGGCTGTCCTTGAACTCACAGAGATCGGACTGCCCCTGCCTCCCCCGTGCTGGGATTAAAGGTGTGTGCCACCATGCCCGGCTCATATCTGGCTTTTACATAGTTTCTGGTGATTTGAATGCAGGTCATTATGCTTGTATGGCAAACACTTTTACCCAGTGAGCCATCTCCCCAGCCACAAAGTGGTTTTTTTCATTTGTTTTGAGTAAAGTGTGATGGAACATGCCTGTAATCCCAGCGCTGCTGGATAGAGGCAGGAGAATCAGGTATTCTGGTATCTTTAACTACTTGTTAGCTCTGTGTCAGCTTGGGCTTCATCAGACCCTGTCTCAGAAAAACAAGAGCCTGACAAATGGCTCAGTGAGTAAGAACACTTGTTCTGCAAGAATGAAGAGTTGAGTTCAAATGTATAGTACACACATAAAAACCAGGCACACTTCACAGACCTGTGACCCAGCATTGGGGGTGGAGACATGTGAATTCTGAGAGCTAGCTGGCCGGCCAGCCTGCCTTAAACAGCAAACAGTGAGAAACTGTCCCAAGGCAGTAAGTCAGAGAACAGTAGACTAAGACATTTGATGTCCTCTGGCCTCTTCTCTGCATGTTCATGCAAAGGCACATGTACCCGCACACTTCTGTGCATGCACCCACATAGGTATACTACAGGCACATCACACACACACACACACACACACACACACACACACACACACACACTCATGTTAATTTTTTAAAGCTGGCTGCCAGGCAATTCTGCGCTTGCTGCATAAGCATGTGGATCATCTGAGCTTGAGTTTGGATACCCAGGATCCATGTAAAATCTAGGTGTAAGGCCAGGTGTGATGGCACACTTTAATCCCAGCATTTGGGAGACAGAGGCAGGTGGATCTCTAATTCCAGGATAGTCTCATCTACATAGTTCCAGGACAGTCAGATCTACATAGAGAGACCCTGTCTCAAAACAAACAAACCAGCCGGGCGGTAGTGGCACATGCCTTTAATCCCAGCATTCGGGAGGCAGAGGCAGGTGGATTTCTTTGAGTTCGAGGCCAGCCTGGTCTACAAAGTCTAGTTCCAGGGCATCCTCTAAAGCTGCAGAGAAACCCTGTTTTGAAAAACCAAAACCAAACAAACAAACACCCCTCCCCCAAAACCCCAGAAAACAGAATGAATAAGCAAACAAACAAACCAGGCATGGTAGCTTCTACCTGTAATCCCAGTAATGGGAGTTAGAGACAAAGAATCCCTGGGGATTGCTGGTGAGCTAGTCTAGCCAAATCAGTGAGCTCTGGGTTGAGTGGGAGATCCTATGTCAAAAAATGTGATCGAGAGTGAGGCCAGTGAGATTATTCAGCAAGTAAAGATGATCACTGACCTGGATTCCTTCTCTTGAGCCAGTGTAAAGGTAAAAACCACTTAACAAAATTTTCTTCTGACCACCACATGCTTGTTCCTCCCCTCCCCAGTAAAAATAAATTAAAATTAAATGAAATTTTAAAAGACAAAGGGGCTGGTGATTGAGGAAGATCCCCACGTCAACTTCTGGCCTCAGCCCACATGCTCAGATTTGTATGTAGACCTACACATGTGTACCCCTCCCAACAAAGGTAGTATGGTCATGCTGATTGTAGTCCTGGCAATTGGGGTGCTAGGACCGGAGAATCCTTGACAGATTGATACATAGGTAGATGAGACAGTGTCTCAAAAACAAGGGGAGAGGGGAATGAATTAAAATAAATTGTAAAAAAACAATTTCTCCTTTGCTTAAAAAATATTTTATGTGGCTGGATGGTGGTGGTACACAACTTTAATCCCAGCACTCAGGAGGCAGAGACAGTTGGATCTCTGTGAGTACAAGGCCATCCTGATCTATAGAGTGAGTTCCAGGATGGTTCCAAAGCTACAGAGAAACTCTCTCTCGAAAAAAAATTTTTATGTGTGTGGGTGTGTACCATGTGAATTCCTGGTGTCCATAGAGACCAGAAGGTCAGATGCCCTGAAACTGGATTTACAGACAGCTGTGAGCTACCATGAGGAAGCAGGGAATTGAACCTGGATCCTCTAGAAAAAAGCCAGTGGGGGGCTGGAGAGATGGCTCAGTGTTTAAGAGCATTGCCTGCTCTTCCAAAGGTCCTGAGTTCAATTTCCAGCAACCACATGGTGGCTCACAACCATCTGTAATGAAGTCTGGCGCCCTCTTCTGGCCTGTAGGCATACAGACAGAACATTGTATACATAATAAATAAATAAATAAATATATATATATATATAAAGCAGCCAGTGCTCTTAACCTCTGGTCCATATTTTCAGTCCTACTCCACACATTGCTTTTTTTGTTTTTGTTTTTTGAGACAGGTTTTTCCATTTAACAGCCCTGGCTGTCCTAGAACTTGTTCTGTAGTCCAGGCTGGCCTTGCGCTCACAGAGATCCACCTTGCCTCTGCCTCCCCAGTGCTGGGATTAAAGGCATGCGCCACCATTGTCCAGCAACATTGCCTTTCTTAAAGCAGTATCTTATGCCTCTTGCCTCACCCTCTCAGGTGCTGGGATTATAGGCATGGGTCCCCTGTGCCTGGTTTATTTGTCGCTTTTGAACTTGACTAAGATATCACATTTTCTTTTTTTTTAAATTTATTTTTCCATTCCTCCCTCCTCCCATTCCCCTCCCGCTCCCCCACTCACCCTCCTCCCTCCCACATTTTCTGGTTTATATGAAAAGTTTTTCTCAATTTCATTTTGTATGGGATTTTTTTTCAGGTTGTTTGTGTTTAGTTTTTGGCTCATCTACATGTTTAGGAAGTTAAGGCTTTGCATTATATTTTAGGGTTTCTTGGTATTAACATTATTTTCTTTTATTCTTTTGACAGTTGTTATATAACCTAATGTGGCTTGGAATTCACTAGGCTAGTGTCTAGCTCTCAATCTTCTTGTCAACTTTATGTCATGGATCTGGGAGGCGCTCTTGAGACCTTATCTATCCTGGGGGATTAGTAGTAACTGGGGAAGGGGTAGCTCATGGGAGACATTTTTTTTTTTTCGAGACAGGGTTTCTCTGTAGCTTTGGAGCCTGTCCTGGAACTAGCTCTTGTAGACCAGGCTGGTCTCAAACTCACAGAGATCCACCTGCCTCTGCCTCCCAAGTGCTGGGATTAAAGGCGTGTGCCACCACCGCCCAGCAGGAGACATTTTTTCATTGTTATAGCCACTGGTAAGATTCCCATGTTCCTTAACTTTTAACCCTTTAACCTATATCTCTGGCCCATGCTCCTGTAAGCAACCCTAGTGAAACTCATTGGTACACACATGCAAACATGCATGCACACAAACACACGCATGCATGTGTGACATGAAAATAGAATGTGGTCAAAATACATTACATGGAGTTTGGCAAGATGGCTCAGAGGATGAAGGCCTTAGTCATCAAATCTGACAGTCTGAGTTCAGTCCTCCAGATCTACATGGTGGAAGGAAAGAACCGGCTCTTGCAAATTGTCTCTGATCTTTACATTTGGACACTTCCCCTATCCCCAATAAAAAATAAGTATTAAAAATATTATATGCATACAAGAAAGAATCACAATCAAACCCATTATTATACATATAATCAATGTATGGTAATGTCTTGGTTACTTTGCTATTGCTGTGATAAAGACACCATTACCAAGGCAATTTATAAAATATCGCATTTAATTTGGGGCTATGGTTTCAGAGGGTTAGCATCCATGATGACCAAGCAAAGACATGTAACAGGATCAGCTAAGAGCTTACATCTTGATACACAAATAAGAGGCAGAGACAGAGAAGGAGATTGGAAATGACTCAAGTCTTTTGAAATGTCAGAGCCTGTCCTCAAGTGACACACCTTCTCCAACAGGGCCCCTTCTCCCAATCCTTCCCAAATATTCCACCAGCTTGGGAACAAATATTCCAACATACAAGCCTATGAGAGCCATTCTTATTCAGACCATCACAGCTAATAAAAACATTTTTCAAGTTCATAATCCTTCTACCTCTGCTTCCTAAGTTCTGGGACTACAGGCATGTACTATCATCATGCCCAGCTTAATCTTTTTTTTTTTAATATTTTTTTTAACTCCTGAGTTTTGGAATGCTCTGCTAGAAATAGTTAAATAATTAAGAGGCCTGGAGAGATGACTCCATGGTTAAGAGTACTTGCTGCTCTTGCAGAGGACCCAGGTTCAGTTCCAAACATTCACAAGGTAGCTCACATCCATATAAGCCCAGTTTCAAGTGCTTCCAGCCCCCTCTTCTGACTTCTGCAGGCACCAGGTTTGCATGGAGTGGTGCCCATACATACATTCAGGTAAAACACTCATATACATAAAATAGATAATCTTTTAAAAACCTTTTAGAAAAAGGAATGAAAATTTGTGATCTTTATCCCATTAAGATCATCCTACCCATTTTTTAATTTTTATCTCTCTCCTTTCCTCCTTCCCTCCCTTCATTCATCCATTTATTTATTTATTTGGTTTTTCGAGACAGAGTTTCTCTGTAGTTTTGGGAGCCTGTCCTGGAACTAGCTCTGTAGACCAGGCAGGCCTTGAACTCACAGAGATCCGCCTGCCTCCGGAGTGCTGGGATTAAAGGCATGCACCACCACCACCCAGCTTCAGATTTTTAAAAATGTATTTAATTTTAATTTGTGTGCATTGCTGTGAGGGTGTCAGGTCCTCTGGAATTAGAGTTACAGAATGTTGTGAGCTGTCATGTGAGTGCTGGGAATTGAACTAGGATTCTCTAGAAGAGCAGTGAGTGCTCTTAACCACTGAGATAGCTCTCCAGCCGCCATCCTACCCAAATTTAAAATTTTATTTCAGGATCCTCAGCACACCTAAGTTGCTGCTGGAAACTCAGACCCAGCATTATTTCTCCTTGGCCAATATCACTGGTTATTTTTTATATATTTATTTTATTTTATTTATTTAATTTATTTATTGTATATACAGAGTATATATACATGCCTACAGGCCAGAAGAGGGCACCAGACCTCATTACAGATGGCTGTGAACCACCATGTGGTTGCTGGGAATTGAACTCAGGACCTTTGGAAGATTAAAGGTGTAGATCACCATGCCTGGCCATATTTTATTTTAAAATAAAAACCCAGAATTGTCTTGCAATATATTCCTGTTGGAAAGTGATATTCTAGAAAGTACAGCATTGTCAACAGATGTAATTATCCAATTTAAGACTCCAGTCAGTTCAAATAGCACTCGCAAGAGGTAGTAATTGAATAGTTTGCTCATAGCTTCCTTGGCCTAGTTTTAAAAAGAGCCTCCAGAGTTGGGAAAATAATGCAGTCATTTGTAACAGTTGCTCAGGAGGTAAGATATAGTTCTACTTGTTGCTTTTAGTTTGATAATTACATCACTTGGCATTATTTTATGGGTTCTTGTTTTCCTGTTGAGTCAATTCAGTACTTTTTAAAAGTTTGAAGTAGATCAAATAATCTTATAAATTTATTTAGAAGTAGGATAAGCCAAATCTGGCCACGAGGAACTTAGTCACTGAATGAAATGCAAACAGAACTGGGACTGTGGTTTGTCACTGATCAGCAGAGCACTGCCCAGTGGCCCTAGCAACTCAGAAAAGGAAGAGGTGGGCTGGAGAATTGTCAGAAGAGACAGTTGCTGGTGACTTGTGCTGCCTTGTATTTTCATTTTGTTTTTTAGTTTTCTCTGCATATCCCAGATCATCCTGGACCTCACTACATAGACTGGGCTGGTTTTGAGCTCACAGAGATCCATGTCTGCCTGTTTCTGGAGCGCTGTGATTAGAGAGAGGTGTGTGCTACAACACCTGTTCCTTTTTTTCCTTTTTCCTTTTTTTTTTTAATTTTTAAAAATGCTTTGTGTGTCAGACCTAGACATACATGAAATTGCTTTTGAGGGGGGCTCAGGCATGTGCACATGAACTCAGGTGCTTACAGAGGCTAGAGGTATCGGATCCCATAGCAGTAGAGTTACAGGCAGTTGTCTGACATGGGTGCAGGAAATTGAACTCAAGTCCTCTGCAGTATTTTTTCTTTCTTTTTGGATTTTCAAGACAGGGTTTCTCCGTAGCTTTTGGTTCCTGTCCTGGAACTAGCTCTTGTAGACCAGGCTGGCCTCGAATCACAGAGATCCGCCTGCCTCTGCCTCCTGAGTGCTGGGATTAAAGGTGTGCGCCACCACCGCCCGGCCTTTCTTTCTTTTTTTTGAGGCAGTGTTTCTCTGTCTGTCCAGCCTGTCCTGGAACTCACTCTTTAGACCATGCTGGCCTTGAACTCACAAAGATCCTCTTGCCTCTGCCTCCTGAAATTAAAGACATCGCCACCATTGCCTGACTGCAGTATGTACTCTTAACCCTTTAACCTTTGAGCTATCTTTCCAGTCCGTTCTGTTCTTTCCAAGTCAATCCTGTGATTCCCCAGAAGCTTTTGCATGGCAGTAGAGGGTGGGTGGGGTTTTTAAAGGATCCTATGTGGGAGACATGACCCTGCATTTCTCATCCATGGTTCTCAAGCTCTTTTCAAGTAGGAAGTGAGATGGTTAAGTTGACCTCAACCAGACCCATGTACCTGTTGACTGGGCTTCAACAGCCTGCTCTGAAGGTGGAAAACTGACCTTTGTTATTCACTTAGGAGCTAAAGAACTTGTCTTTCCAATATGAGTGAACAAAGCTGAAAAACAAATGGGGTAAGCTGCCTTTCCTCTGAGATGCAAGGCCTTTGGAAAGCTACCAGCGTTGTCTCTGCTTTCGGTGGCCGTGGCCCAGCAGCTCAGGTTACATAGCCTCTTCTGCATTGGGGGCAGGGAACAGCAAGTGACACAGCATAACCATGTAACCACAGTTACATAACCATGACTTGGGTGATAGAATTAAGCGCTGAATGAACTGCCTAGGACCAAGGAGATGGTATTAGAATGGTGTGACTTCTGTCAAGGTTGATTTGACAGTCAGCAGCAGCGCGCTCTCTCCAGCTAGAATCCATCACCCCCAGAGCCTCAGGTCATGGCTACCGTCATTTAGAGCAGAATCTTCAGGGTGCAGCTGTCTCAGGTAAGGGGCTGGTTGCTCACAGCTGTAGGTTGATAATGGCATGTCTACACTAGCTGATTCTGGAACTTAATTTTAAAATCCCTCTCCTGGCAGGAAAACTTCAACTGTCCTTTGCTCCCCTCCCACCAGAAATCTCAGGTTTAGAGTGAAGAGGTGTTTTCAGTTTACAGATGGAACGGGCAGCCTGTGCAGCACCTGAGCTGTGTGTCGTGCGGAGGGCAGTTCCCTGCTGCACAGAGTGCCAGGAACTACAGCATGACCCGAGTGATCTTATCACTGGCTGATGGCAGAGTAGTTTTACCTTGGCAAAGTCAGAGCCAAATCACTTCCTTTTCACTTTTAAATCCTTCCCCTTTCCCTTACTGGGATTTGAAATCTAAACCATTGGTAGGACCCCAAAAGGGTGGAATTAGGAATGAATATTGATTAGTAGCCTCAGAATATAAGTGGGAATACTGAGGCCTGGTAAGGGCTATTTAAATTATTCCAGGTCTGGTAGCTCAGACAGAAACCATGCATCTCATTTCCCAATCCATCTTCTCATGCTATATTTTTCTGAGTCAAGACTTTGGTTTTGGTTTTTTTTTTGGGGGGGGGGGTATTTTTGTTTTAGGACCAGGCCTTCAGGTAGCCCAGGCTGGCCTTGAACTCCTGATCCTCCTGTAGCTTGAACCACCCTTGCCTGGCTTGGGGCATGGCTTTTTTTTTTTGTTACTTGTTTTTGTTGTTGTTGTTTTGTTTCTTTTTTGTTTTTTTCCGAGATAGGGTTTCTCTGTATAGCCCAACTGACTATCTTAGAACTCGCTCTGTAGACTGGGCTGCCCTCAAACTCAGAGATCTACCTGCCTCTGCCTCCTGAGTGCTAGGGTTAAATGTGTGCACCAAGACGCCCAGCTAGGTATGACATTTTATTTTATTTTATATTTTAAAGATTTTTTTAAAGATATTATTTGTTCAGTGTTCTGACTGCATGTGTGCCTGCAGGCCAGAAGAGGGCACCAGATCTCATTGTAGATGGTTGTGAGCCACCATGTGGTTGCTGGGAATTGAACTCTGGACCTCTGGAAAGTAGCCAGTGCTCTTAATCACTGAGCCATCTCTCCAGCCCTAGGTATGACATTTTAAAAATGAGAGTTTGGGTTGGAGATATGCGTTAATTGGTAAAGTGCCTAGTATGCTCAAAGCCTTGTTTGATCCACAGCACTGGTGTGGTGATGCATACCTATAATCCTAGTACTCTGGAGTCTAAGGCAGGAGGATTGCTGTGGAAACAAGGGTGGATTACATAGCAAGGCCCTATTACAGAAGAAAGGTTATTCTTTTGGGGGGCCTGGAGAGATGGCTCTAACGTTAAAAGCACTCGTTGCTCTTGCACAGGACCTGGGTTCAATTCCCAGCCTTCACATTGGCAGCTCATGACTGTATAACTCTAGTCCCAGGAGATCCGACACCTTCTTCTGACCTCCTTAGGTGCCAAACACGCACATGGTGTACACATACACATGCGGGCAAAACACCATATGCAAAAAATAATATAATAAATCTAAAAAAATTCAAGAAAAAAAAGGAAGTTTTTTATGCCTCTGCCTTCTGAGTACTCGGATCAAAGGCATGCACCATCGCTGTCAGGCATTTCTTTTTCTTTTTTCTAAATTTGAGCATACGTAACTTCATTCTTGTTTGGGGAACTGTTTGTTTTGATGAATAGTAAAAACAAACAAAAAATGAGTAGAATTGTTTTCATTTTCCTTGGGTGAGAAATCATTAGGTTTTTTTTAACCCTGCCTTTGAAGTTCATTTTACCTCCACCCCCCGCCCCCGCAGGGCTACATGGCTTCTCCCTGACTCTGCCTTATTTCTCTCAGCATTTAGTTTAGTTTTCCCTGCCTATCTATGTTTTGCCCTGTTATAGGCCCAAAGTAGTTTCTTTATTCATTAACCAATAAAAGCAACACATATACAGAAGGACTTCCCACACCAGTGGTGATTCAAGGTGTGTCCTGAAATCAAGTATTAGCATTTAAGAAATATCTTTTAGATTTAGTTTATTTATGTGTGTGTGTGTGTGTGTGTATGCACGTGTGCTGTCCATTCATGCATGTGTGTGCACTTATGCAGATGTCTTATGAAGCCTGAAGAAGGTTGTGGATCCTCTGGAGCTGGAGTTAGAGGCAATGGGTGCTGGGAACTGAACTCAAGTCCACTGTAAGAGCAATGGGTGCTCTTAATTGCTGAGCCGTCTCTTAAGGCCTTAAGAAATATATATTTTTTCTTTTTTTAAAAAATATTTTTATGGTTTATTTAACTTTATTTTATGTGCATTGGTGTGAAGGTGTCAGATCCCCTGCAACTGGATCTTCAGATATTTGTGAGCTGCCATGTGGGTGCTGGGATTTGAACCCAGGTCTTCTGGAAGAGCAGTCAGTGCTCTTAACCACTGAGCCATCTCTCCAGCCCCAAGAAATATATTTTTTTAAGTTTTTATTTTATTGATATTTATTGAGCTCTACATTTTTTTCTCTGCTCCCCTCCTACCTCTCCCCTACCCCCTTCAATCATCCCCCAAGGTCCCCATGCTCCCAATTTACTCAGGAGATCTTGTCTTTTTCTACTTTCTACTTCTCATGTAGATTAGATCTATGTAAGTCTCTCTTAGTGTCCGCATTGTTGTCTAAGTTCTCTGGCATTGTGGTTTGTAGGCTGGCTTTCTTTGCTTTATGTTTAAAAACCACCTATGAGCCGGGCGGTGGTGGCGCATGCTTTTAATCCCAGCACTTGGGAGGCAGAGGCAGGCGGATCTGTGTGAGTTGGAGGCCAGCCTGGACTACAAGAGCTAGTTCCAGGACAGGAACCAAAAGCTACGGAGAAACCCTGTCTCGAAAAATCAAAAAAAAAAAAAAAAAAAGGAAAAAACCCACCTATGAGTGAGTACATGTGATAATTGTCTTTCTGTGTCTGGGTTACCTCACTCAAAATAGTATTTTCTAGCTCCATCCATTCTGCAAAATTTAAGCCGTCGTTATTTTTTTCTGCTGTGTAGAACTCCATTGTGTAAATGTACCACATTTTCCTTATCCATTCTTCGATCGAGGGGCATTTAGGTTGTTTTCAGGTTCTGGCTATGACAGACAAAGTTGCTATGAACATAGTTAAGCACATGTCCTTGTGGCACGATTGAGCATCCTTTGGATATATACCCAAAAGTGGTATTGCTGGGTCTTGAGGAAGGTTGTTTCCTAATTTTCTGAGAAATCACCACACTGACATCCAAAGGGGTTTTACCAGCTTGCATTCCCACCAGCAATGCAGGAGTGTTCCCTTTCCTCACATCCTCTCCAGCAAAAGTTATCATCAGTGGTTTTGATCTTGGCCATTCTCACAGGTGTAAGATGGAATCCCAGAGTTGTTTTGATTTGCATTTCTCTGATGACTAAGGATGTTGAGCATTTCCTTAAGCGTCTTTCAGCCATTTTAGATTCCTCTGTTGAGAGTTCTCTGTTTAGGTCTGTACTCCATTTTTTTTTATTAGATTATTTGTTCTTTTGATGACCAATTTCTTGAGTTCTTTGTCTATTTTGGAGATCAGACTTCTGTCTGATGTGGGGTTAGTGAAGATCTTTTCCCATTCTGTAGGCTGTCGTTTTGTCTTGTTGACCATGTTTTTTGCTTTACAGAAGCTTTTCAGTTTCAGGAGGTTCCATTTATTAATTGTTTCTCTCAGTGTCTGTGCTGCTGGGGTTCTATTTAGGAAGTGGTTCCCTGTGCCAGTGTGTTCAAGTGTACTTTCCACTTTCTCTTCTATAAGGTTCAGTGTGGCTGGCTTTATGTTGAGTACCTTTTTACCATTTTATTTTTTATTGTGTGTGATTTTTTTTTTCAAGACAGGCTTTTCTGTAGTTTTGGAGCCTGTCCCGGAACTAGCTCTTATAGACCAGGCTGGCCTTGAACTCACAGAGATTCGCCTGCCTCTTTCTCCAGAGTGCTGGGCTTTTTTTTTTTTTTAATAGGATTTCTCCGCGTAGCCCTGGCTGTTCTGAAAGTCACTGTAAACCAGGCTGGCCTTGAACTCAGAGGTCTGCCTGCCTCTGTCTCCTGAGTGTTGGGAGTAAAGGCATCCAGTGAATTTTTTTTAATTTAATTTTTTAATTTAAATCCCAGGAACCCTGGGAATTGAATATGGGGCCTCAGATGTGCTAAGCATACTCTATACTACTAAACTATATTTTCATCCCACCTCCTTATTATATATGAGGTCCCAGTCCACAAAGATAAAAACTACCAATAATCTATCATTATTTGGGAATTATTATGAATCTTTTGTTAAAGTTCCTTCCAATTTAAGAAATTTTAGAAATAACAAAAAAGGGGCAGGGTAGATGGCTTATTGGTTAAGAGCACTTGTTCTTTTAGAGGACCTGGGTTTGGTTCCCGGCACCCACATAGAGCTTCACAGGCATCCCTAACTTATGTTCCAGGGAATCTGACAGTCTCGTCTCTCCTCCTTGGGCAGTAAGCACATGGCGCACGTGGTGCACAGACATACATGCAGGCAAAATACTCATGCACACAAATAAGCAGATCTAAGAGAACAGTAAATGGAGCATGGTGGTGCCCATCTATAGTTCCAGCACTCGGGAGATGGCGTGGAAAGCTCAGAAGTTTAAGGTCGTCCTTAGTTACGTGGAAAATTTGAAGCCAGCCTGGAGACCTTTAAAAAAAAAGATTTATTTTTATTTTAATGAGTGTTCTACTTGCATGTATATGCCTGTACACACCTGTGTGCAGTGACTGCAGATGCCAGAAGAACGTGTCGAATGCCCTGCAAATGGAGTTAAGGGTGGCTGTGAGCTGCCATGTAGGTCCTGGGAACTGAACCCGTGTCCTCTAGAAGAGATGCCAGTGCTTTTAACTACTGAGCCGTCTTTCCAGCCCTATTACATGAACCCTTATTGAGAAAGAGAGAGAGCAAGAGCAAAAGGAAAAAATCAGAATGAAGTTTTTAGGTCTGGGGGTTTAGCTCAGCAGTAGTGTTTGTCTGTTATTCAAGAGTCCTAGGTTTAAAAAAATAATAATAAGAGTTCTGGCTTTGCTCTCTGTGCTGCAAGAGTAAAAGAAATACTAAAACTTGAATGGGCTGTAGTGGCTCAGGTCTCTGATCCCAGGACTCTGGAAGGAGGGTAGTGAGTGTGAGGACAGCCTAGGTTACAAAATATAGAGAGTAGCAGAAGAGACCGTTAGAAAACAAACAAGATAAAACAAAAAAATATCTATCTATCTATCTATCTATCTATCTATCTATCTATCTATCTATCTATCTATCTAAAATCTTTATTCTCTACTGGGTTGTAAACTCGAATAGTCAGCAAGCATCTGACCATTTTGCTCTTTTCCAGTGAGATGAATTCCAGAGCTACAGTGAAGCTGCAGGCACTTTTGGCATTTTAAAAATGAACTTCTAATGGAGGAGGAAGTAGAATGGGGGGGCATAGGAGGAGTTGGGGGAGGGGAGGACTGGGAGACGAAGCTGCAGTTGGGATGTAAAATAAATTAATTACAAAAATGAACTCGTTCCGCATTTTAATCTTTGCTTCCCTTGCTTGGTAAACAGTAAATATTAGGGCTGGTGACCTTCAGTGTACCAGAGTAGCAGGGAAAGGGCAACAGTTATTTTAAGCTTGTGATTTACTTCCTCCTCCATTTTCAGAATTCCACATTGTAGCCTAATTTTCTAGGACAGAAAAGAAAACGGTGTTTGTAGTTGAACCAAAATAACAACATGCAAACTGGAAGGCGGTGTCCCCATGTTCCTGGTGTTGAGCTCTTAGGGGCGCGCGCGCGCGCGCGCGCGCGTGTGTGTGTGTGTGTGTGTGTGTGCGCTCATGTGCTCACCTGTGCTGCTTCTGCCACTCAGTAGCAGAAGATGATGCTGTCTAGGGTGGGAGGATGTCCTGAGACCAAGTACATACACTTTTGGCATCAGCTTCAGGTCAGGAATTGTGGAGCCTTCCCTCTTTTCTGCTTTGAAGTGATGAGTCTCGAGAGGCAGACATCAGAATTCCCGTTTGTGAGGTCACCAGTGTGACCTCACAGCCAGATAGTTCAAAATGTTTCTTAGCTTCTAGGAAGATGTTAGCTGAGGCCTGGCCTGATCCCATAGATACCATGAGGTACCAGTCTGTCCTATTAGTGGATTTGGGTTGCATTTTACAGTTCTATAGATAAAAAGTAGACACTGATGTCTCTTTTTTATATTCATGTATTCAAATTACACAATTTGAAGAATTATATAATGGCAAGAAAATCACTGTGACTCTCCTTGGCAGGATAGTGAAAAGTAGAAAGCTCAGAAGATGAGCAGCAGTGTGCTCTCACTCTGAATGGCTGTACGGGTTGTCAGTGCTCTGTTATGTAATTTGCCATCACATCTCTCTGCAAATAGACATATATTTTTAGTTCTGTGAAAATACGCCTTTAACATCATGCCATAACAATTTAGAATGGTTAGATCTAGTTATCAGGAGTAAAAATAGTTTATGACCTACAATTTCAGACACATGACAATTGAGAAGCTGTCAGTATTGGGTTTTGATTGTTGTCTTGAGGTGGAGCTGTAAGAGCCAGTGTGAGTTCACGCAGATAACCTCGAAGGTAGTTCCTGAAGGTTAACATAGGATTTTCTTAGGTCTTGCCTTGGCTGCTCAGCCTGGCCTCAAACTTCTGACATCCTTCTCCAGTCCTGGGAATCCAGGCCTGTACCTCCTCCTGTTCTTGGAGCAAACAGAATGTCATGGGGTTGTAGGAACTGTCTGATTGGTAGAGAGCTTTCTTTTCATGCTCAAGACCCTGAGTTTGGCCATCAGCACTGAGGGGGAAAATTCTTTTAAAAAAAATTTTTTTAAATAATTTATTTAACTTTATTTTATGTGCATTGGTATGAAGGTATCCTATCCCCTGGAACTGGAGTTACAGACAGTTGTGAGATGCTGTGTGGGTGCTGGGAATTGAACCCAGGTCCTCTGGAAGAACTGCCAGTGCTCTTGACCCACTGAGCTATCTCTCCAACCCAAGGGGGAAATTCTTAAAGAACTTTATGTTCCCAGATGCCTGAAACAAACACTTGATAAATTGTCACCTCCTATATTTTATTTAGGAGTTGAGTGTGGTGGGCATGCCCTTAATTCCAGCTCTTTGGAGGCAGAGGCAGGTAGATCTCTGTTCTAGGCCAGTCTGATCAATGTAGCAAGTTCCAGGATAGCGAGATCTACATGATAGAGAAATGCTGACTGAAAAACAACAACAAAACAAAAAATAGAGAAAGCAAAGTAGGAATTAAGTCTTGTACTCTCAGTGTTTGACTCTGTTATAAGAGGGGAGATTAAGACCTTTAATCCAAAGTAATTCTTTTGGTTTTGAGACATGGTCTCATAGTCTTAGCAGGCTTTGAACTTGATATATGTCCCAGGCTGGCCTTGAACTCATGATCCTCTTGATCTCGTCTCCTAAGTGCTTGCATTATAGGCTTGTGCCGCTATACCTAGCTTTACTTGTGAGAGTGTATGGTGTGTGCCTGTTTGAGACAGGGTCTCTCTGTGTAACCCTGGTTGGTGTGCTATGCCTGGCTTTGCTCTGTGTGAGTGTGTGTGTGTTTGTGTGAGAGGGTGGGTGTCACTGTGTAACCCTGGTTGGTGTGCTATGCCTGGCTTTGCTGTGTGTGTGTGTGCACACGTGCGCGTACGTGCATGCATGTTTGTGGGACAGGGTCTCTCTTGTGTTTTTTTTTCCATTTATTTATTTATTAAAGATTTCTGTCTCTTCCCCGCCACCTCCTCCCATTTCCTTCCCCTCCCCCCAATCAAGTTCCCTTCCCTTGTCAGCCCATAGAGCTATCAGGGTTCCCTGACCTGTGGGAAGTCCAAGGACCACCCACCTCCATCCAGGTCTAGTAAGGTGAGCATCCAAACTGCCTAGGCTCCCCCAAAGCCAGTACGTGCAGTAGGATCAAAAACCCACTGCCATTGTTTTTGAGTTCTCAGTAGTCCTCATTGTCCGCTATGTTCAGCGAGTCTGGTTTTATCCCAGGTTTTTTTCAGACCCAGGCCAGCTGGCCTTGGTGAGTTCCCGATAGAACATCCCCATTGTCTTAGTGTGTGGGTGCACCCCTCGCGGTCCTGAGTTCCATGCTCGTACTCTCTCTCCTTCTGCTCCTGATTTGGACCTTGAGATTTCTGTCCGGTGCTCCAATGTGGGTCTCTGTCTCTGTCTCCTTGTGTTTTGAGATAGAACCTAAACTTGTGTGCTCCCGTCTGGTAGGTTGTGCTTAGCACGGCACTGCCCTGTGTGCTCCCTTCTTTTCCTCAGTCATATGTCCCTGTTTTCTTTTAGGAATGAGATAACATACACACAGATTGTAGAAATTTGAAATTGCTCCTTCCAGCATGTGGAAAGAGATAAGGAGGATCAGGAGGAGTTCAATTCCAGCCTTAGCTACATTCCAAGTGCCCGGTTATGTGAGACTGTGACAAAAACAGGAGAAAAGCCAGCAAGCAGAATCCCTGAAATTGCCAGTTAGAGGTGAACTTTGACCTTGGGGCAGTATTTAACTGCTTTAGATGTTTTTTTTAAAGGAATGTTTAAAAAATATTTATTTTTAGGTGCATGAGTGTTTTGCCTGCATGTATGTCTGTGTACCATGGGTGTGCATTATTCCTGTGGAGGTCAGAAGAGGGCTTTACATGCCCTGGAACTAGATGTAAACAACCATCTGGGTTCTGGGAACTGAACCCAGGTCTTCTAAAAGAGCAATTGAGTACTCTCAGCCACTGCATCATCTCTCCAGACTCTGCTGTTCCTACTTCTACTTTTATGAGGCAGGCTTTAGGTGATTGCTTGTTAAAAAGAGTACATAGTAAACTTATGCCCTCTATTTTGAGAAGGTTATGATACTGACCTACATGCTCAATCTTTAAAAATTTGTTTCTGAACAGAATACTATTTTTCTGTAATTTCCTGTTCAAAGTTTAGAGAGAAGTTGTATCTGAGGAAAATGGGGACCTTGAATTCTTTTTGTTTGCTTTTTGAGACAGTATTTCTCTGTGTATCCCTGACTGTCCCGGGACTCACTCTGTAGACTACGTGCCTCTAACTCAGAAATCTGCCTGCCTCTGCCTTCCAAGTGCTAAGGTTTTTTTTTTTTTTTTTTTGAGACAAGGTTTCTCTGTAGCTTTGGTGCCTGTCCTGGAACTAGCTCTCGTAGATCAGACTGGCCTTGAACTCACAGAGATCTGCCTGCCTCCCAAGTGCTATGATTAAAGGCAGGCGCCACCACTGCCCGGCACCAAGTGCTAAGATTAAAGATTTGTCCTACCACTGCTGGTTAGGGAACCTTGAATTCTTGAAACTAGTGATAGCTATTCATTGTGGTGCTTGCTGAACATGGTATCATTCTCATGGTTGGAAGACCAGTGGTTTTCAGCCTGTTCGGGCTTGACCCTTTTGGGGTTGAATGATACTTTCACAGGGGTCATCTAACACCATAGGAAAACACAGATATTTACATTACAATTCATAACAGTAGCAAAGTTACTAGGTTTGATGTAGCAACGAAAGTAATTTTATGGTTGGGGTCACCACAGAATGAGGAACTATATTTAAGGGTCACAGCATTAGAAAGATTGAGAATCAGCCAGGCAGTGGTAGCGCACACCTTTAGTCCCAGCAGTAAAGGCTGGGACTAGAGGCAGAGACTGGTGGATCTCTGTGAGCTCAAGGCCAGCCTAGTCTACAGAGCGAGTTCCAGGACTGTCTCCATAGCTACTGAGAAACCCTGTCTTGAAAAAAAAAACGGGGGGGGGGGCTGGGCAGGCGGTGGCACATGCCTTTAGCTTTTAATTAACCAGCACTTGAGAGGCATAGGCAGGTGGATCTCTGAGTTCGAGCCCAGCCTGGTCTACAGAGTGAGTTCTATGGCAGCCAGAGCTATAGAGAGGGACCCTGTCTCCAAAAACAAAACAAAACAATGAAAATGAAAAGAAAGGCTGAGAATCACTGCTCTAGGTGTTATTGTGGTTAGATATTGAATTGTAACTATATTTGATACAATGTATACACCAAAGCTGGGGGGTGGTTGTGGAAAACTTTAATCCCAGCACTTTGGGAGACTGAGGCAGGAAGATTGCCAAAAGTTCAAGGACACTTAGACCATAGCATACCATAGCAAAGACCAGGGCCTGTGGAGATGGCTCAGCAGGTAAAGGTGCTTACTGCCCAGGTTGACTACCTGAGCGAGATCCCCTCATATGGTGGAAAGAGGGAGCTGACTCTGGCAAGTAGTTCTCTGACTTCCATACAAGCCCCCATAAACAAACAAATAAATATTTTCTTAAAGCAAATAAGGGTCTGGAGAGACAGCTAGTGGTTAAGAGCATTCAGCTCCTAACTGCCTATAACTCCAGTTCATCAGGAATCTGATACCTCTGATCTCTGAAGGCACCTACACTCATGTTCACACACTCACACACCTAATAAAAAGAAGTATTTTCTGCCTGGTCTACAGAGCGAGTTCCAGGACATCTCCAAAGCTTCAGAGAAACCCTGTCTCAAAAAACTTAAAAAAAAAAAATGAAAACCAAGCAAAAAAATGCTAATAACATACCTCCCCCACACATAAAAGATGTGAAGATGTGGACTAAACCATAACTTCATAGGGGATGAAAACTTTTTTAGAATAGAAGAATATCCTACTTTCTGGAATTGTAACTGTAAGCAAAGCTTAAGAATATAAAACAGCAGTTCGTGCTCTTAACCTCTGAGCCATCTCTCCAGCCCTCATGAATTCAATTCCCTGTGACCATATGACAGCTCACAACCTCCTGTAATGAGATCTGGTGCCCTCTTGTGGCGCATGCCAACAGAACACTATATACATACTAAATAAATTTAAAAAAATATAAAGCACACCTTTAAAAAAAACTCAAGGATACATCATCTAAGGTTATCTGCTTCTTTGAAATAAATACCTTGTTCCTTTAGTCTTGGGTTCTAGATCAGATCTTAGTTAAATTACAAACTTAATATATTAATCTAGGTCAAAAATTTTCAGGTTTGCCTTTGCCTCCAAGAAATTCTGTAGGGCACACAGGACAGCAAAACAGTTGCTTTAGTGTTGATGTTGAGCAACACAGCTTCCTGTTTGGGGCGGAAGTGTAAAACCTTTAGTGAGAAGGAGCAAGAAGGGATTGTGTAGTCAGAGTCCTTCATGCTGTGCTCCCTGGTACTGCTTGGTGCTTTCAAGTAGAGGTGGTCTTCCTGCTTCTTCCTTTAAGAGTACAAGCAAAGCAGTCGCTGTTTTTAGCTTCTCGGAGATGATGTAGTTCTAAAGATAAACATTTTACAAATAGTTCTTGACTAAAAAAAAACCAAAAAACTATGAGGCATTGGGTGGTGGTGGTGCATGCTATCCCAGCACTTAGGAGGCAAAGACAGGGAAATCTTGTGAGTTTGAGGCCAGCCTGGTCTACAGAGTGAGTTCGATGACAGGCTCCAAAGGGTACAGAAAAACCCTGTCTCGAAAAATCAAAACAACAACAAAAAAAAAACCTATAAGGTATCATTCAGTGTTGTAAATGCAAGATTCCCGTGAGCGCACGCACACACACTAGTTTTGTTGTTTGGAAAGCAAGGCTGTAAAGCAATGTTCTTTTCTTGGGACGGGGTCTTACTCAATGTAGCCCTGGCTGGCCTAGCACTTTTTTCTCCCTGTTTCTGGCATCATAGGTCTGAGCTACCTCCTTGGATGTGATTAACTGGAAAAAATATATTCAAAAGTTTATATACATCGACACAAGGTCTTTCATGTGGGAAGGTATTTATTATGGTGACATAGCCATTAATTTTTGGAACTGTTGGATTTTCCCTGTGTGCTCTGGATATAGTTTGCTTTGTTCAATAGCTCCGTGTCATTTAACTTTGAGATACTGTGATCCAGATTTTGGAAACAGCGGATAGTGTAGAGTCACACCACTAATGCCTTCTGAACTTACTTCATTCATTCAGTAGCTGGCTTTCTCTCTCCTCTCTCTTCTCTCTCTCTCTCTCTCTCTCTCTCTCTTTTTTTTTTTTGGTTTTTTCGAGACAGGGTTTCTCTGTGGCTTTGGAGCCTGTCCTGGAACTAGCTCTGTAGACCAGGCTGGTCTCGAACTCACAGAGATCCGCCTGCCTCTGCCTCCCGAGTGCTGGGATTAAAGGCGTGCGCCACCACCACCCGGTCTCTCTCTCTCTCTCTCTCTCTCTCTCTCTCTCTCTCTCTCTCTCTCTCTCGACAGACTTTCTGTACGTATCTCTTGCTGTCCTAGAACTCACTCTGTAGGCTGGCCTTGAACTCACAGAGATCCTCCCGCTTCTGCCTCCTGAGTGCTGGGATCAGAGGCAGACACACCAGCGCTGGACTCAGGAGGTCACCTTTAAAATTTTTATATTGGCTAGGCGATGAATTTTCTTGTGGATCCTGGGAATCAAATCTGGATCCTTTGCAAGAACAAGTGCTCTTAATCACTGAGCAGACTCTCTAGCCCCGGCTCCCAGGTATTTTAAGTATCTGAACTAGAGACACTTGGTGCTGGAAGACCATTGTAATGTAAAATGAAGATTTAAAATCTCCATAACTTTTAGCCAGGTGTAATAGTGCCAGCCTTTAACCTCAGAACAGGGAGTTTAATTCTGGCCCTAGAGAGTCAGAAGCAGGCAGATCTTTATTAGTTCAAAGTCAGTCTGGTCTATATAGTTCTAGGACTATAGCCAAAGCTATAAAGCAAAACACATTTGTAAATCCAAATAGGAAACAAAAATGAATATAGCAACAATTGGGAAACACTTTTTTTTTTTTGGTTTTTCGAGACAGGGTTTCTCTCTCTCTCTTTTTTAATTTTATTGCATTTTATGTGCATGTTTCATCTGCTTCCTGCTTGTTTGTCTGTATACATGTGTGCTTGGTGCTGCGGAGGCCAGAAGAGGGTGTCAGATCCCCTGGAACTAGAGTTACAGTTGGTTGTGAACCACCTGGTGGTTACTGGGAATTGATCCCCGGTCCTCTGGAAGAGCAGCCAGTGTTCTAACCACTGTGCCACTGCTTCAGCCCTGGGAAACACTTTTCTTAGAGTTCTTTTATATTCTTAAAAAGTAGTGAGTTCTCCAGAAGCACCCCCCACAAAAAAAAAAAAACAACCCAAACAACAAAACGATGACTTCCTGTGATTCTCTTACCTAGATTAAATAAAAGAATGCATCACTACTGTACCCAGTTTGGAATTTGGACTAACTATTGTCCCTGTTCTCTTTCTCCTGATATGTTTCTCTTTTCAGGTTTAATCGAGAGACTAAGTTCTCTATAGAAACACCCACATTTGTATGGATGATTGGGGAAAGATATTGGTACCAACAAGGGAGAGCCGTCTGACCCTCCAAGAAAATGAGTATGCTAAAACCAAGCGGGTTGAAGGCCCCTACCAAGATCTTTAAGCCTGGAAGCACAGCCTTGAAGACACCTGCCGCTGGTAATGTTTACTTTTTATTTTTTTAAATATTAATTTCATTTTGAGACAGGGTTTCTCTGCATAGCAGAGGCAGATGGATCTCTGAGTTGGAGGCCAGCCTGGTCTACAGAGTTAGTTCCAGGACTGCCACAGCTATGCAGAGAAATCCTTTCTTTGGAAAAGAAAATAAAGAGTAAAACAAAGAACAACAACACAACTTGTGTGTCCATGTGTGCATGCACACTCACCTTCCATGCACCTCTGGAGGTCAGGGTCATGTTAGGTATGTTCTTCAGTTGTTTTCCACCCAGCTTTCGAGACACTAAACCTGGAACTGGACATGGAGGCTAGGGTCGCTGTCTGGTGAACTCCAGGGACTTTCCTGTCTCTGCCCCCCCCCCCCCCATTGTTTCTTTATGCTGATGCACCAATCTAAAGTCCTCCGAGCACATTAAGGACAAGGTTTCTGTGTGTAGCTCTGGCTGTCCTGGAACTAACTCTGTAGACCAGGCTGGCCTCGAACTCAGAAAGATCCACCTGCCTTTGCCTCCCGAGTTCTGGGATTAAAGGCACGTACCACCATAGTCTGGCAGATGTAGAATTCTTAAAAATCACATTTTTGGAGGTTATCCTTTCTTAAACTAGTTGATTTAGTGTGAGTAGTTAAAGTAATTGTCAAGTTAAGTCACTTGAGTTATTTGATCCCTGTAGTATTTTTTTTTCTAAATATTTATTTATTATGTATACAGCATACAATATTCTGTCTGTGTGTATGTCTGCAGACCAGAAGAGGGCAGCAGACCTTATTACAGATGGTTATGAGCCACCATGTGGTTGCTGGGAATTGAACTCATGACCTTTGGAAGAGCAGGCAATGCTCTTAACCACTGAGCCATCTCTCCAGCCCCCTGATCCCTGTAGTATTAAGAAGGTATTTTGATTTCTCTTAATTTTTCCAGATCTTTCTCCATGGAATTATAAACAAACAAACAGTAGTCTACTCTAAAGATTTTATGACACTAACTGAGCTGTAGTTGGCTTTCAAGCCAGTGAGGAAGCTTTTCCCAGACATTTTATGCACATGTGATTCAGTCCATGCAGGTGGCTCTAACATAGTGTTCTCAACTTCAATGCTGCAACCCTTTAATACAATTCCTGATGTTGAGGTGACCATAAAATTATTTCATTGCTACTTCATAATTGTTTTTGCTGCTGTTATGAATTGTAATATAGATATCTGTATTTTCTGGTGGTCTTAGATGACCCTGTGAAAGGTTGAGAACCGCTGCAAAGCAAATGGCCTTAGGCTGGGAGTTTACAAACAACACAAAAGTGTTGCTCACAGTTCGGGTTTTCTCCCAGTTTTGCTTACACTTATTTGGCACTTAGGCCTCAGCCTAATGTCAACTCTTGGGTGTGTGTGGGGGGCTCATCTTCTCCGCAGCTCTCAGGCTACTGGAGTTCTTGTCTCTCTGACCTCTATGTGGGCATGGACTGTGCTGTCTTGCTTTGCTTCCTGGCAGAGAACAATACCTTGAACTAGTCCTAGAGACACCCAGGAGCTGCTTACATTAAGTCATTTAATTTTTTTTTTTTTTTTTTTTTTTGGTTTTTCGAGACAGGGTTTCTCTGTGGCTTTGGAGCCTGTCCTCGAACTAGCTCTGTAGACCAGGCTGGTCACGAACTCACAGAGATCTGCCTGCCTCTGCCTCCCAAGTGCTGGGATTAAAGGCGTGCGCCACCATTGCCCGGCTAAGTCATTTAATTTTTTTTAAGTGCCTTCAAGAGAGATGTCACTGCCTCCCTACAGGGGAAGAAATTAAATCAGGGAGGTTGTGTCACATCCTGAGATCATGATTGTCTGGTTAGGAATGTGCACTTTTCCAAATTACACTAAATATTAAAAAAAATCCTTATTGGATGACTGAATGGATGCTTTCAGTGTAAACACACATTTCTGGCATGTTAACTGTTATCTTTATGATAGGACAGAGGTTGCACTAAAGTATTTTGCCTTCCCAGGGCATTTGGCTATCTTTTTGTTTATACTGTGATTCTACCTCCATCATCAAAGGAGGTAATAGTGTTGCTATAGAGATGGCAGAGGCCTTAGCCTCAAATTCTTTCATCTGTCAAGCATGACTCCATGTCTGGTTAAATGATCTGAGTTTTGTTGGTGTGACATACTCTGATATGAGAATGAACGGGTCTTAGTGGATCTGACGGGTATTCCTGAAATGTTCAGGAAGGGAGTGGGGTGGCCATGAACTCAGAACTTTTTTTCTTGCCTTAATGATATCCAGTCTTAATTGCAAAAGTAGAATAAATTTCACTCCGCAGCTCATGGTTTTGACTGTGTTCTGCCTCCTTGCTTAAAAACAGACCAACACAAAATTTGTCCAACAAGTCATGGTCTGTTTATATTGCTAATTGTTTTCTCTCTCTTTAGGTTTAAAGCTTTTTGTTTTTTGGTTTTGGTTTTGGTTTTTTGAGACAGGGTTTCTCTGTACCTTTGGATCCTGCCCTGGAACTTGCTCTCTAGACCAGGCTGGCCTCGAACTAACAGAGATCGCCTGTCTCTGCCTCCTGAGTGCTGGCTTTAAAGGTGTGCACCACCACAGCCCGGCCTAAAGTTTCTTTTTTTTTATTATTACTATTTATGTTTATGGGTGTCTGGGGCCAGCAGAGAAAGAATGTCAGATCCCTGGAACTGGAATTATGGACAGTTATGAGCCACCATGTGGGTGCTAGGGATTGAACCTGGGTCCCCCTGCAAGAGCAGCCAAGTGCTTATAACCACTGGGCAGTCTCTCCAGCCCACTCTGTGTTTTTCTTTAAGTTAAAAGGTAACTGTTGATTATGATGTTGGGTCTTTCTAACCCTTTGTTCTCAGCTGCAGCTCCAGTGGAGAAGACAGCACCCAGTGAAAAAGCCGCAGGCCCTCCATCCTCTGAGGCCCAAGATGAATTTGTGGATGACTTTCGAGTTGGAGAACGTGTTTGGGTGAATGGCAATAAGCCTGGATTTATCCAGTTTCTTGGGGAAACTCAATTTGCACCAGGCCAGTGGGCTGGGATTGTTTTAGATGAACCCATAGGAAAGAACGATGGTTCGGTGGCAGGAGTTCGGTATTTCCAGTGTGAACCTTTAAAGGGTATATTTACCCGGCCTTCAAAGTTAACAAGGAAGGTGCAAGCAGAAGATGAAGCCAATGGCCTGCAGACAGCTCCTGTCAGAACTGCTTCACCTCTGTCCACTGCTGCAGCCACTCCCTCAAATATTCCCCATAAACCATCCCAGTCAACAGCAAAAGAGACTTCAACTCCATCACAAATCAGCAACCTTACGAAAACTGCCAGTGAGTCAATCTCCAACCTTTCAGAGGCTGGCTCCGTCAAGAAAGGAGAGCGGGAACTCAAGATCGGAGACAGGGTGTTGGTGAGTTGGTGTGCACAAGTCACTGTGGCCACTGGTCCTTCACTTGTCCATTTTAACATCCTCCTCCTCTTCTAATTGTTCCTCCTTCTGTTCTTCGAGATAAGGTCTTTCTTTGTAGCCCAGGCTGCAGCAATGCTCTTCATTATGTTTCCTTCCACCACACTAATTTGTTTTTTAAACTTACTATGTAATCCATGTTGACCTGAACTTCTAAGCCTCTTGCCTCTACTTCCTGAGTACTGGCATTATAGGTGTTGCCACCACACCTGGTATATGTGGTACTGGGGACCAAACCCAGGGATTTGTGTGTGCTAGACAAGTACTCTACCAACTGAACTACACCCCTAGCCTTTAGTGTGTTAGTGGAGTCCGACCATATTGGTGCCACAATGAACCTAGATGTCAGCATCGACTCTCATTAGCTATGAAAAATACTACATTTATTATTTTTTTCTCCATGAAAAATTACATTTATTAATTTTGTGTGTATGAATGTTTTGTCTGCATGTATGTATGTATGTGTATAGGGCATTGGATTTCTGGAACTGATATTACAGATGTTTGTACCACATGGGAACCAAACTCAGATCCACGTAGTGGTGCTGCTCTTATAGAGGGCGGTGGTGGCGCACGCCTTTAATCCCAGCACTCGGGAGGCAGAGGCAGGTGGATCTCTGTGAGTTTGAGGCCTGGTCTACAAGAGCTAGTTCCAGGACAGGCTCCAAAGCTACAGCGAAACCCTGTCTTGAACCCCCCCCCCCCCCCAAAAAAGAAAGAAACCAAAGCAGGAAGTTCAAAGCCTAACCAGATAACCAGACATGGTGGCACACCTCTTTAGTCGAAGCACCCAGAAGGCAGAGGCAGGTGAATCTCTGAGTTTGGGGCCAGTCTTTAACAGTTGTAAGGAAACAGAACCTTTACAGTAGAGTCGGTCATTTAAAAGTACTTACATTATTTTTTTTCTTTATCCTTCCTTCCTTCCTTCCTTCCTTCCTTCCTTCCTTCCTTCCTTCCTTCCTTCCTTCCTTCCTTTTTCCTTTCATTTATTTATTTTTTGAGACAGTTTCTCTGTTAGCCCTGACTGTCCTGGAACTCAGATCCACCTACTTTAAACTTATTATGTGCTGCAGGATGACTTTGAACGTCTCAGCCTCTTGCCTCCACTTCCTAAGTGCTGGCATGCTACCAGCACCCAGCATAAAGTTTAAATTTTCATTTGCTATGCAGTTAGTGAGCCCAAACTACACGTGTAGATTGTGTCTTTAATATGTCACTGTGTTGAGACAAAGGAAATACAAGAGAATACAAAGAATCTAGGGTCACAGATGAGTTTTACTTCTCTCTGTTGTTGCTGGGTTTTTACTTTTATAGCAAATAATTTATTTCCAACCAGGAGAATTGCTCTAAAGTAATCAATCATTTTTCTAAAATTTATTTTATTTATTATTGTGTATGTGTGTATTTGTGGGCACACATTTTATGAGATCAGTTCTTTCCTTCCACATTTATGTGGGTACCAGAGATTGCATGTACTTGTTAAGCTCACATGCTGGGGCAGCTAGTGCCTTTATCTAATGAGTCTGCCTGCTGGCCTGGTATCAAGTGTTTTTCTAAGTAAGATAATACTTTGGTAAGAAGCCTTAATGATTACATATTATATAGAATGATATAGAATGTTGCATTATTGGACTACACCAGACATTAGGTCAGTCTAGCAATGTGTCACTTAGGTAAGCAGCCAGTGTGGCTTCAGGATTGAGAAGAGTTGAGAAGACAAAGCAAAGAAGCTGCTGATGGGAATATGGACCGCACCACCTGTCATTTATTAGGACCACAAGGAATAAGCTATTGAATGTTTCTATCTTAAGTTTCACCTTTTATTCTTCTTTTAGGTTGGTGGCACTAAGGCTGGTGTAGTCCGGTTTCTTGGAGAGACTGACTTTGCCAAGGGGGAGTGGTGTGGTGTGGAGTTAGATGAACCCTTGGGGAAGAATGATGGTGCTGTTGCTGGAACAAGGTTGGTTTGGAATTGTGTGATACTGCTTCTCCCTCATACATATAGGTGTGTGCTAGCAGAACTCACCACACATGGGTAATAAAGTGGAAATGGCTGTCTGAGGAGCTATACACTTTGTTTTGTTTAGTGAGACACTCTTACTCTTTGGAACAGGCTGGCCTGGGACTGCTTGTGTAACCCAAGCTAGCCTGGCACTTGTGGCAGTCTTCCTGCCCAACTCAGTCTTCCAAGTATGAGAACTAAAGATATGAGCTACTGTGACTGACTAGGAGCCATACTTTTACTATCTGTCTGTCTGTCTGTCTATCCTAGGAGCTATACTTTTATTATTTATTTATTCTGGTAGATATACTTTTATTATTATTTATTTATTCATTAGTTTGTTTGTTTATTTATTTACTTTTTGAGAGAGGGTCTCTTTATGTAGTTGTGGCTGTCCTGGAACTTGCTATGTAGACCAGTGGCCTCTGTCTCACAGATATCTACCTGCTTTTGCCTCCCAGTGCTGGGATTAAAGGTGTATATCACAACATCTAGACTTTTTTATTTCTGGGACCAAACTAAAAAATATTGTTTGTTTGTTTGTTTGTTTGTTTTTTGTTTTTTCGAGACAGGGTTTCTCTGTGGTTTTGGAGCCTGTCCTGGAACTAGCTCTTGTAGACTAGGCTGGTCTCGAACTCACAGAGATCTGCCTGCCTCTGCCTCCCGAGTGCTGGGATTAAAGGCGTGCGCCACCACCGCCCGGCTTTGTTTTTGTTTTTAATGCATATTCATATGCACATGTGTACATGCCAGAAGAAAGCTTTAGGTGTCAGTTCAAGATTTCTCATTGTTCTGGAATTTCCAATTAGGCTAGGCCAGCTGGCCATTGAGTATCACTCTGCACAGAAATATTTTTTTCTTTCTGGCTTTCTTTTTTGAAAGTAGTGGGTCTCAAGCTGGGTGGTAGTGGTGCATGCCCTTAATCCCAACACTCTGGAGGCAGAGGCAGGCAGATCTCTGTAAGTTTGAGGCCAGCCTGGTCTACAAGAGCGAGTTCAAGACAGGCTCCAAAGCAACACAGAGAAACCCTGTCTTGAAAAACAAAACATAAACCAAAAAAAGAAAGTAGTGGGCCTCTACAAGTTCCTGAGCACCAGGAGAAGAGTTGTGGCAAAGAGAAGGTAACAGCCTTTGTTAGAAAAAGAAATGTAAAATGTGTCTTCGTTTTGGATTAGAATCCATCTGTAAAATGTGTCTTCATGTCTGATTAGAATCCATCTGGGCTCGGGAACTAGCCACGGAGCACCCCTCCTGTTGTAAGAGCACCCCTGCTCTGCCCTTGGAGTAGAGGGATGTACAAGGATTTCTCATAATTCTTTTTGGGCTCACATAGCTCAAGTTGGCCTCGAATTACTCAAGTAGTCAAGGCTGCTCCTGAGCTCCTTGATCCTCTTCATCTCCGAAGTGCTTGGATTTCAGTGCATGGAGTCATGCTGGCTTAGACTGTTTCCTCGTCAGATGTTCTGACAGCCTTGGGTGCAGCTGTGAGATGGTGCATGGTCGTTATTGGTGTACAGTATGTTGATCGTGACATCTAGTTAATGTTGACCTATATGAGCTTTAACCCCCCAAACATCATGACTCACAGAGATAAAAATCTCTCAGTAAAAACGATTATGAAGCCATCTCTTTTTTTGTGTGTGTCCTGTGTATCAAAAACCAAACACCAGGTCTCTCACACGGAAGCAAGCCTTTACCACTGAGCCACATCCTCTGCCCCAAAGCCATCCTGTTTCTTAAGCATTGTAATTGCCACAATCTCTAGTGTCCTCGGATAACTGACATTTCTAGTTTACTTCGGTGGATCTGCCAGAGTCAGAGTCTTGTGTGACTACTGGTCTTGTTTGTCATGACTTTATTAAGTGGGGTCCCTAAGTCTCTACACTTCTATTTACATTTATCACTTAACAGAACTACTTATGTCCTTACATAAACTCACACATTTTGAGTTGGAAGAGTGTTTGGTTATAGTTGTTATTTTTTGTAATTAAGTTGTATTTGTTCCTCCTTTTATTTATCTCTAAAGGTATTTTCAGTGTCAGCCCAAGTATGGATTGTTTGCTCCTGTCCACAAAGTGACAAAGATTGGCTTCCCTTCTACTACACCAGCCAAAGCCAAAGCAGCTGCTGTGAGGCGAGTGATGGCCACCACGCCCGCCAACCTGAAGCGCAGCCCCTCCGCCTCCTCTCTCAGCTCCATGAGCTCTGTGGCCTCTTCTGTGAGCAGCAAACCCAGCCGAACAGGACTAGTAAGCCTCCCCTCCTTCCTGAGGCACCAAATGCCCACAGCCAGTGCCCCGCTTTGCTTGTGTGCTGAGTGTCGGCTATAGCTTGTTGTGAAAGTCTGTGTGAGGCAGTTTTGGAGCTGTGACTCCTGCAAGTTTATGAGTTTTGGAATAGAATTTTAGCGGCACTTTTATTCATAGTAGCTTTAATGCATGTTCTTGGGAAGTCTGTAGTAACTACTCTTTATTATTTGAAATTATTTGGGCCCAAATGTCAGGGAAATTGGAGGGATCCCATTCATCGTGGGCATAAGTCTCTTTCTCTTTGATGTCTGACAATTTTAGGGACCAGTGTATTTTGAGAGAATTTAATGTGCTTTATAATTTTAGTGTAGTCTAATCCACTACTAATGTGTGAGTGCTCCTATGTGGAACAGATGATTCTAAGTGATCTTTTGGAATTTTTTTTTTTTTTTTTGGTTTTTCAAGACAGGGTTTCTCTGTGACTTTGGAGCCTGTCCTGGAACTAGCTCTGTAGACCAGGCTGGTCTCGAACTCACAGAGATCCGCCTACCTCTGCCTCCCGAGTGATCTTTTGGAACTTGAAGATGCTAGGACGAGCCTTGTTAGGTTTTGTTTTTTCTCTTCATGTCTTTCTCTTGGTTCCGTTTTCTCTTCTCCTTTTCCCATTTAGAGCATTGAAAGTGGAATTGCTGGAGTTAAAGCAGCACCTTGTTCTTTTTGTGAATATGATATAGTATTCAGATTATTTTGATGTCATCCCTTGCCCTTAATTTCATTTCTTGGAAACGAGGCAGGTATTGTTTGTGTCAGAAATGGGAGTAAGATTCTATTCCCACCTAAATTCAGGATGTCAACTTTTTGATGTGGACTCAAGGCAACAGTTAGAAAGTAAGATGGTGACCTTAGCACTAGGGTTCCAGTCTTTGATCTCATTTACCTTCTATTCAGGAAGAGAGAGGAGGGGGGCGGTGAAGTCTCTTAAGTGGTTGTAATACTCTTCTGCCAGTGAGCTGCAGGTAAAATAAACATGTCTCAGACTGTTTTAGTTTGCATCCTTAACAGTTCAATTAAAAATGATTCTCAGGAGAAAAATATTACAGGAGCAGTAGAGTGGAGATGGAGAGCAAAGGCTCAGTGCATCCAGGCACGGACGTCCCTCTGTGGTCTTGGAACAGTTCCATGACATGTCTGCTCTGGAGGAGTCCTTCCCTGAGGAACTGTTACCAGCTTGTTAATTATGTCCATTTCTTTAGGGAATACCAAGCTCTCCTTGTATCCTTCAGTCTCCCCTCCTAACATTTAGCAGACAAGTTTTAATTTCTCATAGCTCAGTTCATTTATAGAAGAAAACTATCAAGAGCTATCTCCTTGTGAGACAGTTTTGTTTCTTGGTATATTTCTGTGGGGTAGCTATAGTTTCTGATAGAAATGATAGGAAGAGCATAATGGGGATACAACATAATGTGATTTTAACTTTTCTTGAGAGGTGTATTTGGTAGATAGAAATTGAAAAGTTTGTATTTTTGAATGATTGATTTATCTGTGTGTGTATGTGTGTGTGTGCATGTGCACATGTAGGTGTGTGTCGGGCACTTTGGAGCTGGCATTTGTGGGACACCTGGTTTCTTAGGTGAGTGCTGGAATCAGAACTCTGGTCCTCATGATTTCACAGCAAGCACTCTTAGCCACTGAGCCATCTCTACAGCCCCCAGAAAAGTTAGTATTTAGTTCATTCTTCAGTAACTATATTGTCTCACTGTTAGGGAACATGTTCCTATTGGGCATTGTGCATCTTGTCATGCCTTGGAATTGTGTTTACCTCTGGGGCCTTCCTTTCCTGTGCTGCCGTGATGTGTGCATAGTATTTGTTTTTGTCTTCACAGTTCCCAACATCCAACTTTGCAGACATGGTGCTGTTGAACGGAGTAGATCACAATCTAACTGAAACTGAAGTGCCTGATCTAGTCATCTGCATGCTGTTCAACAGCTATCCTTGCATTTCTTTGGGATTTTACAAATTCTTCATCGTGCCTATGAGTTTTCATGGGCCCTTGCGGCAAATCGTGACCTCACACTTAATGTACTCGAGATGTTAGTGAGAAGTATAACTTAACCATGCAGCAAGGTGGGAATGCTGGACTAGTGCTAAAAAGAAAGAAATGGACTTTGTGCCCAGTATATTTAAATAATTCAAAAAATTCCACAAAATGAATAACAAAAGGCAGTGTAAGTTTGATTGGATTCCTTTGCTCATCCAATCAGATTGATGGATTAATTGATGAAGATCCCCACTGTCTGCTCCCTGAGATGAGGGCTTGATAGACTGACCTAGAGCAGAGGAAGCAAAGGGCGAGTTGATCCAGCAACTGCTAAGTCAAGGCCATGGACAAACGTTTTCAAATACCTTCCCAGCCTGCAGAGCCTGTGGGAGCCTGCAGAGAGGAATGTGCTTCATTTTGTCCAGTTCCCTGCTGCCACTTCGGCAGGTCATTTGCTCTGGGTTTTATCTAACTGTTAGCTTCAAGACAGAGATGGATAGATGACAAGAAAACCCATTCTTTCTCAGGGTCCTTCAGCCCTTGTCTCAGCTACCTCCTGTCCTTCTGTTTTCCTTCTTCCTTCCTGCCCCACTGTTGCCCTGTTGTCTTCTTCCCACTTCCCATTTCTTTTTCTTCATAGGTTTCTCTTTTTCTTTCCATCTTCTCATTTCCTTTTCCTTCTGTGTGTGACTGTCTGACCATCTTTCTTCACCCAGACTTTGCTTTTAAATCTTATAAATATCTAGTGATTGGGATCCAAATCTTAGAGACCAGGTTCCAGCGTGATATCTTCCAAGTTTTTCCTTTGCAAAGAAAAATGCTGGAAATCCTGACAAAAATCCACCTGTTTCATCAGTTGAAGAGCTGTGGCTCTGAGGGTGGTATCTTCATTTCCTAACAATGTTTGGAAGCTTTACAAACTCAGCCTTAAGACCAAGATCAAAAGGTTAGCCATATGTTGTTATCAGAAGATAACAATAGCTCAGGCTGAAGTAGTTTAAAGAACTTTGGTATGTTTTGTTTTGAGATAGGGTTTTACTCTATAGCCCAGGCTGGATTCGAGCTCATTGGCTGTTCCCCTGCCTCAGCTTCTTGAGTCCTGGATTACAGATGTGAACCATTATATCTGACTTTAGACAAACTTTTAAAATTGGTTTTGTGAAAACTGTCTAGATTCCTCCAGTCCCTGTCAGCTGAGCTCAAAGTACCCATGTTTGAGCTACACATTCATCTTCTAAACATCCTCTCAACTTTGCTGTGAGCTTCTCTATTTCTTTGTTGTTGTTGTTGTTGTTTTTAAGAGGTCTTTTTTTGGGGGGGGGTGAGAACTTTGCCTAATATTTTGCAAACCCGCAAGCTGGGACCGCACTTTTGCTTTGCCGAGGAGATGCCTGCTATGCATGCATTGCTCATTCCTTTCCTCCCCGGTAGCACCATCACCCTTCACTTCTCTGACTTTCCTTTGCAGTTGACTGAAACCTCCTCCCGCTACGCCCGCAAGATCTCGGGCACCACTGCCCTCCAGGAGGCGTTGAAGGAGAAGCAGCAGCACATTGAACAGCTGCTGGCTGAGCGGGACCTGGAGCGGGCCGAGGTGGCCAAGGCTACCAGCCACGTGGGGGAGATAGAGCAGGAGCTAGCCCTGGCCCGAGATGGGCATGACCAGGTGAAGTCTGGTGTTGATCTTGTGGATATGGTGGTGGTTTCTAAATTGAGTGATGAGGCTAAAAAGAGTGCTTGGTGTTTGGAGCCAGGGAGTTGGAGCTGAACATAGGAAATGAGAATCAATTTCTGAGCTTGTTGGAAAGCTGTGGTCTGGGTTCCAGTTTCCATCATCATAGTTTTGTTCTTCTTGATTTTATCTTAGCCATTTGGTCTTTATGTCTAGGCTTTGAGTCTGTCTGCATTAACTGATCATTACTAGGACCTTTGTGATCACAGATGTTGTTTGTAGATTATTATTGACATATGTTTCATATTGGAAAAGCTGAGACTTGTTTTACTGTTGCCTTCTGTTGCTATATGATGTGGAGTTTTTTGTCATCTAGTTTACAGGAAAGTTGCCAGGAATAACCACCTGAGATAGAAAGAGTTAGAATGTATCAAGACTGATGCCCACCCATCGTGGTCACACTTAGCCATACCCATTTGGAAGTATCCCTGGGCTACTCACTAACATTCTTGCTTCCCCAGCATGTCCTGGAACTGGAAGCCAAGATGGACCAGCTGCGAACAATGGTAGAGGCTGCTGATAGGGAGAAAGTGGAGCTCCTCAACCAACTAGAAGAGGAGAGAAGGTGATCCTTGAGTGTAATCTTTTTCAATGTTGTCTTAGCAAGAAATTTACTGTCAACAACTTTGTTGACAAAACCCAGGGAATGACTGTATTCAGCCAAAACTGACGTCTGATATGTGGAGAGAGTGGGCATTGATGGAGCTTCTCGTGACTTGATTAACAGATCCTTACTGCCACTGAATGCTAAACCTCCCGAGGATAGCTTTAGTCAGCATCACTAAACCAGCATCACTGGTTTCTCTTACCTAGTCTTTATAAAGAAACTTAATCTTGTTTTTCAAGACAGGGTTTCTCTGTGTAGCTCTGGCTGTCCTGGAACTCAGTCTATATACCAGGCTGGCCTTGAATTTAGAGAGCCTTCTGCCTTTGCCTCCCAAGTGTGGGATTAAAGGCATTGTTCTACCAAACCTGGCTAAGACTTATTTATTTTATTTTTTAATGTGCATTGAGTACATGTATGTCTGAGTGAAAGTGGCATATTCTCTGGAAATGGAGTTATAGACAGTTGTGAGCTGCCATGTGGGTACTGGGCATTGAACCCAGGTCATCTGTAAGAACAGCCATCTCTCCAGCCCCCTGGTTGATCTGATCTTGATTGATTGATCCATTCTGGTATGTGTTCCCAAGGGAAACAATTGATTTTTTTCTTTTCAAATTTTTTTACCAAATGCCTTCTAGAATTGATACCTAGATAAAATTTGGAATTTCTAAATAACTACAGCACAGCTTTTATACACTAGTGCTCTAAAGATGCACACCTTTATTATCTATGTCTCTGTAGTGTTTGTTTTCATCAAGGACACCAAATTCACCAGGGAACTGCTCTTCCTGCCTGCTGTGGGGTAAGGTATTCCTTAGCACTTTCCTCAATGCTTTGTTTCGGTTTTACTCCACAGGAAGGTTGAGGACCTTCAGTTCCGAGTAGAAGAAGAATCAATTACCAAAGGCGATCTTGAGGTAAACCCTTCTAGCTCTCTAAAGCCTTTCTGGATGCCAGTGTTGAGAAATACGAGTGATACACTGGGCCAGGGATCCTTGTCAGAACAGCTGGTCAAGAGGATATCGGGTATCCCGCCTCTGGTCACTTGGGTTGTGCTGAGGATGGTTGGTTCTTGCACCTGTGATTGCAGTATCCTAATCCATGCAGCAATTAAAATGTTCAGCACTCTTCTTGTGCTTCAAATTGGAAGCTAATTGGATTTAATCAAGTCATAAATCTGGCAGTGTGTGTTAAGACAGTCTTAGTAAGACTCTGCTTGCTCCTCAGATGCTGGAAATAGCATTGTAAAAAAAAAAACTAAGTTTCAACATAATAGTGCATAGCAAAGCATCTTTGTTGTGGCTCTGCTTTGTTCTGTAGTGGGGCAGAACAAATCCTTTATAACACTATAAAAGTAAACAATGTGTTCTCGTAGTTCATTTTATTTATTTATTGATTTATTGATTGATTGATGCTAGGGATTAGATAGTTTCTTTTTTAAATAATGTAGTTACTAAAAACCAGGAGCAATTTATGCCACTTCTATGGCATACTTAAAAGTCACCCATTTTCAGCCAGGCAGTGGTGGCGCATGCCTTTAATCCCAGCACTCTAGAGGAAGAGGCAAGCAGATCTCTGTGAGTTCAAGGCCAACCTGGTCTACAAGAGTTTGTTCCAGGACAGGCTCCAAAAAACCCCCCCCAAAACCCACTCATTTTCCTATAATAGTAGGTTTCTTATTTTCTTAACAATTACAATTAGTTTTGAATTATATACTGCTGTTAAATGGTTTGGATGCTTTTTAAGCCACTGCCACATATAGGACAAATATAAATTATTAACTTTTTCAAAATTTGAAGATTCTGTAAGATTCTTCATAGCATTTTGTAAAAATTGTACTTGTCTATACAGTCTTTGACTATTGAGTGGACCTAGAGACATGGCCTCACTATTGCTGGTCTAGAATTTACAATTCAAGTCAGGCTTGCCTCAGATTTGTAGCAATCCTCCCAGATGTTGAGATTATAGTCATGCACCACCATGCCCAGCAGACGATATATATATGTGTGTGTGTGTGTGTTTTATTGTTGTTGTTGTTGGGTTTCTTTTTGTTGTTGTTGTTTGTTTGCCACTGTCAAGATTTTGGAGTTTGTTGGCTTAAATTTAAGGAGTCCTTCCAAACAAGAACTCTGATTTCTTTGGAAATAGATATATTTTTATAGTCAATAAAGAATAAAGGAAACAGTTTCTGAGTTGTGATTTTATAAGGTCTAGAATTTAATGGCTTATTAATAATTTAATAGAAACCTTCTTCACTCATTTCATATGTAGTCACATCCTTTAGTTGACTTTTGTGTTGTTGTCATCCATTTAAAAACACCCCAAAGTCTCATTAGAAATTTCATATCACCATCTAATTCATGAGAATTACCGCCTCTCGAGTTTGGAAAAGGTTGAGTTAAAATATTTACATTAGCAGTAGGCTAGTATAGTCTGTTTGATAAACTTACTTGAAATTAATCAAAAAGTTATATTGAAACCCTAACACAGATTGAAACTTTAGTTGAATCTCTTTTGTTTCCTTTTTTTATTTTTATTTTTTTTACTGATAGCAAAAGAGCCAGATTTCTGAAGATGCTGAGAATGTAAGAGGGCACTTAACCGTGTGGGTATTTCCCTTAACTCAGATTGGTCCAGATTAAAGTGCTTACTGATACACTCAAATACTAACTGCATAATCTGACCTGGGGACTTTCCCCTTAGCGTTGCTGTGCATGTGGCTTTCAAAGCAAGTGCATTTATATCTTTAAGAAACTGTATGTACTGATTAAGTTCTGTGGATTAATCTGTTTAATTATAGGTAAATATTTGCTTTTTAAAGACCTTTTACTAAAAAGGAAAGAAATTGTATGAGGGCATGGCCTCCTTCACCTCACTCATCATGTTTTCTAATTTTGGTAGAATGACTTCAAAAGGGATGCTGGTGAGGGGAGCATAAACACCTGAGCTGAGAGCTGTGGAAATGCTGGGAGACCCTTCCCAACTAGTCTGACCTGACCCCAGCCTAGATGCTTCCAGTTGTTTTTGTGCATGCTCCCACTGCTTGCCAGTGTATCTGATAAGAAATCCCAGCTTGTATTTATTCCTCCTGTCTGCAAGTAGAGGCCAGTATTCCTCCCTGAATATGTAGGATATTTTAAGTTACTGTCATTGAGGGAGGTTTTCCTAGCAGCAGATGTGGTGCTGGTTCTCCCTCTTCTTCCTGAGAGTCCTCCCCCAGTATAGACTACCGAAGTGGCCTCCAGAACACTGCTTCTTGTACACACTGCCAGCTGTGCTACCGATGGAGACGACCTGAAACTTCTGGCTTTGATTTTCCAGTTCAAAGGAACAAAATCAAAACAAAGACTTTTTCTCTGACCACACATTGACTGAGATAGAGAACTCACATTAACATTTTGATGAGGGTTCCTTTTTGCGAAGCTACTTCAGTGATCTGGGTCTCTCTCTTCTCTCCATCCAGAACAGATTTTGTTGCCTCCAGTGTCAGTGTGCATGGGACCTCCCTCCTGCCTCTCTGTGTGCTTCTTGCAAGGCCTTTGCTCTCCTTCCAAGCCCTTATCCCAAGATTTTCCTCTTGGGATGCCACATCTTTGTCTCAGAAAGCAATCATTTTAAAGGGCTGTCCTGTTCAGTGTCACACTTTTAGCACAGGCTGTGGCATGGAGGTGGGTTACTGGTAAAAGTCCACTGTGAGCACCCCCATCTATAAGGGGGGCAGGCTTCTTTGTTTCACTCAGCTGGAAGGTCTGAATGGAGAAAATAGTATATGGATTTTTTTTTTTGTTTCTCTATCTCCCTCCCTCCCTCTGTCCCTCCCTTCCTCTCTTCCTTTCTATTTTTTTGTTTGTTTTGTTTTTTGAGACAGTTTTTCTGTATAGCCTTGGCTGTTTGACTGTCCTGGAACTCACTCTGTAGACCAGGCTGGCCTCAAACTCAGAGATCCACCTGCCCCTGTTCCCCTGCCCCAACCTCCAGTGATTAAAGGTGTGTACCACCACCTCCAGGTTCTCTTTTCTTTTTCTTTTCCTTTCCCTTCCCTTGTCCGTCCTTCCCTCCTTCCTTCCTTCTTTCCTTCCTTCCTTCCTTCCTTCCTTCCTTCCTTCCTTCCTTCCTTCCTTCCTTCCTTTCTTTCGGTTTTTTGAGGCAGGGTTTCTCTGTAGCTTTGGAGCCTGTCCTGGAACTAGCTCTTGTAGACCAGGCTGACCTTGAACTCACAAAGATCTGGCTGTCTCTGCCTTCCAAGTGCTGGAGGCATGTGCCACCACCGCCCAGCTCTTTTTTGTTTGTTTGTTTCTTTTAAAGACAAATTCTTACTCTGTAGCCTAGGATGCTCTTGAACCTGTGGTGATCCTCCTGCCTCAAGCTGCTTAATGCTGGAACTAGTAAAAGCCAGCTCTCTTGGCTTTTTTTTTTTAATGGGGATTTGGCTATGGAATAATAGGCTGGTCTAGAATCTGCTCTATAATCTGGCCTCTATCTCCTTGTCTCTGCTTCCTCGGTTGCTGGGACTATGTAGGCTTGCATCACCATGCCTGGCTGGATATTTGTTTTTTATCTGCACATAGTGAGTGACCTTTTCCTTGAGCTTGAATTCCTGAAGCTATAGCTGTAACTATATAGATCTGGATTAAGTTATTTTTTTTTTTGGTAAAAGAAGAGTATTGAATAGCTTCTCTCTGTAGTACACATGGATGCAGGGAACTGTCCAGACAACAGAATATAGAAAGTGTAAGTGAAGAATGTTTTTTTTTTTTTAAAGCCTCTGTCTGAGTGTGGTGGTGCACACCTTCAATTCCAAGATGTAGAGGCAGGTGGATCTCTGAGATCTAAACCAGCTTGCTCTAAGTGGAGTTCCAGGGCAGCCAGTACTATATAATGAGATCCAGTTTCAAAAAAAATGTTTTCTGCTCACTTTTTAAATATCCTGTAATGGTTGTTTATGCTTGGTTCGTAAACTAAGTGACCTCTTGAGTGCCTTGCAGTCATCAGAATACCAATGTACATGTTCATAGCTTGGACTGTCTACTCAGGCTCTATACTGCCAGGGTCACTTTGTTATGACCTGTTACAATTTTCTCACTGCCCATAGTTGTTCAGACTGATAGCTTAAGTTAATCCTGGTATTGTCAGTCAAGTGTCCTAGTGACAAGTTGGGTAGGAGAGATGGTGGAGGAAGTACTTAAGACTACTACCAGGATTATTTCAAGTGGAGCAAGACTCGGCCACACTTGAACCTGTTAGGCAGAGCAAACTGCCTGGGTACCAGTCAGGTAACTGGGTTTGTGGAAAGGGAGTCATAGTGAGTGTGAGGTTCCGAGGATCCCACTCATATTGCATTGTCATCCTTTCCTGTCTTCTGAGCTGGTAAGGAATGACTTCATTTTAGGATAAAAATAAGTCCCTTACTCTGGAGTGTAGCTTTTCTTTTGCTGAGATCTTCTTAGTTGACGTTTTTCAGAGGAAGAGGCAATGTTGGGTAGTCGTTACTAAATATAGTCTTTGTAATCTTGAATCCTCCCCTCTTCTCCACAGACAGTTAAGCCTTTGAAAAATCCTGGTTGGGAGGCAGTTAGAGCTTCCGCAGCTCGTATTCTGGTGTAGAGAACCTCAGCCAGAGCCCCTTGCCCACTTCTGCAGACACCACCGGCCTGGCTTGTTCCTTCATATATAATTCTTCTTTTGAGACAAGGTCTTACCCTATAGCACAGCTCTTGAACTCACTATGTTGGCCCAGGCTAGCCTTGTACTTGGCAGCAATCCTCCTGCCTCAGTGTCACAAGTGCTGAGATTATAGGTTTATGTTACCTCACCCAGCCCAGATTCTTCTTATTAAAATGATTCTTCTACTCATTTTTTTTTTTTTTTTTTTTTTTTTTTTTGGTTTTTCGAGACAGGGTTTCTCTGTGGCTTTGGAGCCTGTCCTGGAACTAGCTCTGTAGACCAGGCTGGTCTCGAACTCACAGAGATCCGCCTGCCTCTGCCTCCCAAGTGCTGGGATTAAAGGCGTGCGCCACCACCGCCCGGCTCTTCTACTCATTTTTATTACAAGTTGTTTGCCAGATCCAACAGTCTGCTCTGGGGACCTACTGAATGCTTGAAGATTTGTGGCATTGTCTTTCTCTACCTGTAGGTGAAAGTGGTGATCTTTTTGAGGGTGAGACAACCTTGTGAAGTCCCTGAGTCAGTTACATACACGTTAATGTCAAGTAGCCATAGCTGGGGAGGGAGGGAAGGAAGATGATAGAGGAGTATTAACTATTCTAATTTGTGCTGATAAACTTCACTTATCAAGATAACATATTTTTGGCTGCATGCATCTGAAACTTCATCTTGCCTCATGTGTTTTCCATTTTTTTTTCTTTCTCAACAGACTAGCTCATGTCCTCCTCCCACCTTCATTCCTTTGTTCATAGTGTCCATCCTCACTCCCCCGTCCCCTCGCAGCTCCATCCTGTTTCTTTCTCTGTTCCCCTTTATGTTCATCCTTTGGCAGAAAGTACTGGTGGCTCGGCCTGCATGCCGCTCTCTCCTCTTGTGCTGGCATGTCATGGTGGCACTGTTGTGTTCTTTTCCTCTTCCCTTTTACTAACAGACGCAGACCAAACTGGAGCATGCCCGCATTAAGGAGCTTGAACAGAGCCTGCTCTTTGAAAAGACCAAAGCTGACAAACTCCAGAGGGAGTTAGAAGACACTAGGGTAATGGTTTTCACTGTTTAATGAAGCAGCTTCACGCGTGTGAGTGGTGGACACATTGGTGACATGCCTGCTGTTGGCCTGAGCCTTGACCCAGTGGTTCAGCCTGAGTTTGGTCTTAGTTCTGCTCAGGTATTCATGAGCACAGAGTGATGAGTAGGTGCAGGTGTTTTATGTAAAGCATTTTGTCAAAAGAAAAGACTCAATCAAAATCAGATTAGAAACCTGGTTACCCCAACTGTTTTTGAGGTTTCCACGAGCAGTCAGTTGTCCGCTTGTCCTCATATTCCTAGTCACAGGGTTTTAGTGATTCATGCTACTTCCTGCCTTGCAGGACCTGCTGAGAAAAAGAAATGGAAACATTAGCTCTTTTTGATGATATATTATAAGGACTGTGACCCCAATTATCTTTTTCTTTTCTTTTTTTCCTCTTGATGGCTGAGCTTACATCTCCCTTCTTTCTGTCACCAAGGTTAAGAATCTCAGAGGTTAGAAAGAACAGGTGTATTGGGAAAAGAATGAATTATTTTGGGGCTTGGACATCAGTCCTGTTTTAATTAATATATTAAGGCACCTATAGAAGTGTCATGCCATGCATTCTCAGTAGGTGATATTATCTCACCCTTCTATAGATTTTTATAGAGCAAGGACACTAAGCACAAGTTGTTAAAGTTTCTGTTTACAGTTACACAGCAAACAGTAATAGTGGAGCTCGAATTTCCCTCCAGGTCATTTGGCTCCAGAATCTGTGCCCTTAACCGTTACAGGATGGACTCTTTTAATGTGTGCTAAAAGAGATAATCAGCATCACTCACATGTAAAATATACATTCATGTATGTACCTGTTAAATCATGTTAGATTGTGATTGGCCTTAACTTTAAATTTTAAAAAATTACTTTTTATCTATCCAATCAAATTTGTTACCTTGACTTTTCTTTTGAATCAATAGTATTTGTAGAATTCTTTCGGTGTGAAATCATTGATATAAAAATTTAGACAAATGAATAATCTTCCTTTTCTCAATTATAAGTTTTTTTCCTAATGAAGAAAAAACGATAGGGAGATAGCTCATTTGGTAAGGTGCTTGTCTTGCAAGCATGAGGAGCTGAGATTAGTCCTCAGAACTCAAGGAGAAAAAAGCCAGGCATGGTGGTGCACACTTGTAACCCAGCCCTGGGGAGGCAGAGACAGGATTCCTGAGACCTATTTGGTAGCTAGCCAGTCTGGTCTACTTGGCAAACTTCAAGTCAGTGAGAGACCCTGTTTAAAAAACCAAGGTGGTCAGAGCCTCAGGAAGACAGTTGCTATTTCATCTGGCTTCCATATGCATTGTGCACATATACACATACAGACACAAGTGTGTGCACAGACACACGTACATACAAATAATACATGAGTAGATAAATAAAGGTGAGCATAGTGGCTCAGGCCTGTAATCCTAGCACGTGGGATGCTGAAACAGGAGCATTGTCACATGTTCAGGGCTAGCCTCGGCCACACAGACCAAAGCCAGTCTCAGTACAGAGTTAAGACCCTGTCTAAAAAAAGCAAAAGCAAAAAGGAGAAGAAGGAAGTGGTTTTAGTTGGCTTCAGAAATTAATGAAAGGTTCCCAGCATATTTGGTAAGGAAAAAATTGAAAGAACGAGAAAAGAATAAGTGATAATTTGGTACCATTTCTGTACAAGCTGAGGATGCAAGACTTGATCTGGGAAATCCATGGGGCTTAGGAGAAAGGAGACCCTTTGGTGTGACTGAAGTAAGGAAATACACTTTTTATTTTTTTACTTCTAAACCATGTCTTTTCTGCTGGATAATAAGGAATCCATTTGAAAATGGACTTCTGCGCAGCCATTTCAAATTAGAGTTTACAGCCCTCCATAGCAATGTCTTCTGTGGTCCTCACTCTTGGTAGGCCAAGTGTGAAAATAACCAGTAGTCCATCAAATTCCCACACCCCCTGCAGTCCTTTTTAGAAAGCGTTTTAGAATTTCCCTAAACTTTAAGTCCAGTTCATACCCACTCACCTGTGCTGTAGGAATGGGAACAAAGGTAAGAAACAGTTCCCAACTTTATGGCCGTAAACTAGCAGAACTGCAACTGAGGGCAGACTTTGTGAGGTCAAACTTAAAATAGAAGTGACAGAGCGCCACATAAAGAACCGTCATCCTGGGAGCTGGAGAGATGGCTCAGCGGTTAAGAGCACTGTCTGCTCTTCCAGAGGTCCTGAGTTCAATTCCCAGCAACCACATGGTGGCTCACAACCATCTGTAATGAGGTCTGGTGCCCTCTTCAGGCATGCACACAGACAGAACACTATATACATAATAAATAAATTAAAAAAAAAAAGAACTGTCATCCTAATATTTGAATTGACACGCTCTCACCTATTGAGTTTGGTGATCTTATGTTGTAACCTTGCAGCAAGGGGTTCATTGATGCTTTATATCTAAGAAATTCACGGATCCTCCCCTCTTGTTAGAACAGAATATAAATGAATTAACATGGTTAATCTCAAGCATATATATAACCACGAAGTACTACAGCTTCAGTCATCTCTGAGTAGTGACTGTGCAATGCATCCCTTCCTCTGTTCTGGACATCTTACTGAGCATCACAGCATACTGGGGTGGGCAGAGAAAGCAGAAGACACTTGTCCTGTGTTCTCTGTCCCTGTAAAGGCAACATAGGAAAAGTTTGTTGAAATCTGGGACCACTGGGATTTTAAAACTACTTGTATCCCCGTCTGTTTCCCAGGTTAGTTAAGTAAGATACCATTTCACACATATTCTTTGTACCAAACTGAGAGCCTAGGAGGAAGCAGTAGAGAAAATTTTTCTTAGACTAAAAGGCACAAGTTGAGAAAGTGTGTGGTTTTTTCCCCTTAAAACTCCAGAGCTCAGGTAGATGCCTAGTGTGTGGAAGTAGCAAGAGTCTTGTAATTAAATCACACATTCCATCGTGTACATGCTGAGAACCACTGGGTTAGGGAAATAAGATGCATACGTCAGAGTGTTGACAGAGTTACAAAAGCCAGAAAGGGATCTTTCTGTGAGAGTCTAATGTATAATTGCAGGTAAGTTATCTTTTAATGTTATTTTTAGAAGCCAATACTTCATTATCCAACTGAGGCTTTTATTCTTCAGACGATGCATTTCTCATTGAAACATGGATAACGTTAGATCTTGTATACCTCTTATCTAATAGAAGTAGAATGCAAACCACATATACAGAATCTTAATTTTCTGATACCCACATGAACTGTTTAAGTAAGTTATAGGTGAAATTAATTTGAATAAAATATAAAATAGTATATCTAAAATGTTATTTCATCATACAATGACAATTAAAATCATTAAGATATTTTATGTCTGCTTTTCTCTGACTTTTCAAATCCTGATGTGTATTCTCAGCACATCCTGCTTCAGATGAGCCACGTTTCAGTGCTCAGCCTTACGTGGCTGGTGACTGTGCATATTTTAACTGGCAGGTCAGGCTTCAGTCACCAGCCTCAGATGGAGTAGCACCTGAAGTGCTACTGAACGCAGTCTGGGTGAAGGAAGGAAGAAAAACTGGCCAACTGAGCTTGCTTTCTTCCAGGAGGCAGGTTATTGAGCACTTTGGAAGCTACTGTTTCTGTTAACGTATTATCAGATAATGACTGCTTCCAGGTTAAGTGTCTTTGGAGGAGAAACAGATATTGTGGGAGTGAGGTAAGCTCAATATGCAATTGGGATTTCATAATGATGGAAGTTTGCTAAAGATTTTTTTCTCTATTTTTTTTACTGATACTTATTTTGCTAAAGATTTTAATCCCATGTTAGAGCCTCCAGAATTGAGTTTAAGACATTATCTCAGTGAGGGAGACATTAATACATGTACTAGCTTGACTTTGCTTGATTTTGGGGGGTTTGTAAAGAGCTTCAGAACTAAGAAAATCATTGGTGATTTGCTATTTCAGTGCTCTCTGTTTCTTATGACCGCTGTTAATAGGTGGCTACAGTGTCAGAAAAGTCCCGAATAATGGAACTAGAAAAAGACCTAGCCTTGAGAGTACAGGAAGTAGCTGAGCTCCGAAGAAGGCTAGAGTCCAGTAAGCCTCCCGGGGATGTGGATATGTCTCTTTCTCTTTTGCAAGAAATAAGTGCTTTGCAAGAAAAGCTAGAAGCCACACGTACTGACCACCAGAACGAGATGACTTCTCTGGCAGACCGCTTTGGAGCTCGGGAAGAGACATTTCAGAAGGAGATCAAGGCTCTGCACACTGCCACTGAAAAGCTTTCCAAAGAGAACGAGTCCTTGAGAAGCAAACTTGACCACGCCAACAAGGAAAATTCCGATGTGATAGCTCTGTGGAAGTCTAAGCTGGAGACTGCCATCGGATCCCACCAGCAGGCAATGGAGGAGCTGAAGGTATCTTTCAGCAAAGGGATTGGAACAGACTCAGCTGAATTTGCTGAGTTAAAGACACAAATAGAGCGACTGAGACTAGATTATCAGCATGAAATAGAAACTTTACAGAGTAAACAGGACTCTGAACGATCTGCTCACGCGAAAGAGATGGAGACCCTGAAGACCAAGCTGATGCAAGTCATTAAAGAGAAGGAGGACAGCCTGGAGGCCATCAAAGCGAGGCTGGACAGTGCAGAAGACCAGCATCTAGTGGAGATGGAAGACGCCTTAAACAAGCTGCAGGAGGCTGAAATAAAGGTAAAGGAGCTAGAGGTTCTGCAAGCCAAGTACAATGAACAAACCACGGTCATTGGTAATTTTACATCCCAGCTCCAGGTTGTTGAAGAAAAGCTCTTGGATCTTGATGCACTTCGGAAAGCCAATTCCGAAGGTAAATTGGAAATCGAGACACTTAGACAGCAGCTTGAGGGAGCTGAAAAGCAGATTAAAAATTTAGAGATGGAAAGGAACGCTGAAAGTAGCAAGGTTTGTATTGACACCTTCCATCATTTTTACTTTTGTTCTTTTCCTTTCATTATTTTTCATTGTATGTTACTTTTGAGTTGAAGTCATTCATCTTCAAAATCCCTGATTTAACAGGAATTGTGTGATGTACCCACTTGAGTATCATAGAATACCTTCTGAGGATCTCAAGTATGTTTGCATATGAGATCCAGGGCAAATAATGGCCAGACATGTGAATTTTCCTTTATTATCATCTGGAAACCTTATCTGCTACCTTATCTCCTGGTCGTGATATAAACTCCTATTTAAGTTTAATTCTAGGCTGTTTAAAAATAGAGCTTCTTTAAAAAAAATCTCTATTTAAATAGAGCTAACTCCCTAAAACAGTGGTGTTAAGGTGAATATGAAGAAAAGAGGGGAGAGAGAGAGAGATTGACTTAAAAACTCAGATTGGGCATGATGGTACATGCCTGTAATACTTAGGATGATGCAGCAGGAGGTTTTCCAGTTTAGTTCCAGGCCAGCCTGGACCACATAAAGAGACCCTGTCAAAAAAACAATCATCCAAAACAAAACTCTCTTTTAACCCTTTCTGCCCACATCACTCCCTTGCTTATAGAGTAGGTATAAAAGTAGAACACGAACGCTGGAGTGCTTCTTAACTGTAAGTTAGCATACTAAGATAAGCCATGCTCGCAACGAAGTATGGTATGCATTATTACCATATGCCACAATGAAGAAACTGTTTGTCGTAAGATGCCATGACCAAAGCAATTTAAAGAAGGAGTTACAGTTGAGGGTGAGTTCATGATCATTGTGGCCAGGGAGGCAGGAGGCAGACAGGCAGGTGCTAGAGCAGTAGCTAAGTTTACATCTTGATCCATAAGTGTGGGGTGGAGTGAGAGACCCTGGTAATAGTGTAGGCTTCTGAAACCTCACCTCCTCCAGCAAGGCCACACATCCTGATACTTCCCAAACAGTACATCAGCTGGAGATCAAGTATTCAAATCTATGATCCTGTGAGGGCCGTTCTCATTCAAACCACCACCACCACCACCACAACAACAACAAAACACCAAAAATATAAAAAATAAATTGGCTGCACAATGAAATCTGTCTTGGAAAAGCCAAAATAAATAAATAAAATAAATATAAAAATAAGGGAAAAAAGCCATGAGAGGCTGAAGAGAAAGCCTAGCAGTCAAAAATGCTTACTGTTCTTGCAGAGAGGACCCAGCCTTGGTTTCTAGATCCAGGGGATCTGACACTGTCTTCAACAGGCTTATGCACAACATGGTGCACATAAACTGAAACAGGCAAACATACATGCACATAAGTAAAATTTAACGTATTTTGGCTAGATGTGACATACACTGAGTTTGAGGCCAGGCTGTCCCAGAACTTCATAGAGAGTTCTGGGACAGCCAGGAGTACACAGAAACCTTGTCTCAAAAAAAAAAAAACAAAAAAACAAAAAAACAAAAAAAACCCCCGAGGTACTCATACCTCAAACTGGTTGTTTTTTAAGTTACTAGCTTCTTAGAATTAAAACAAACAAACCAAAAACAACTCGTGTAGTTTTTGTTGTATTTCTCATTTTTTTTACATTTTATTTTTCCTTATCATTTTTTTGTTTCTTTTTTGTTCATTTGCCTCTGTACCATATAACTTGGTGTGTTAGGCTAATAGCATTACCACAGAACTCCAGGAAAAAGAGCTAATGCTCAGTAATCTACGGGACACTTTGAGTGAAGTCAGTCAAGTGAAGGAGACTTTGGAAAAAGAACTCCAGACTTTGGTAAGTACCTGTCAGTTGGGAATCTGAACCTCAGCGTTTCCGGCTTTTTCCATTTAAAAGAACATTCTTCATTAAAAAAAAAAATACTGCAGTTGTTTTTACTTCAAAAATACAGATTTAAATTGAATATATTAGCTGCTGATAAATACCTTCTAGGGAACTGGATCAAATCAAACAAGCATTAAAGGTGGGTGATAACTTTTCTTTTCTTTTCTTTTTTTTTAATTCTGGAGTTTAATTTATTTGAGAGGGTGGTCTTACTTAGACACCTCAGGGCTTTTTTTTAAATGTGTATAGGTGTTTTGCCTGCATATATGTCTGCACAACAAACACACAACATGGCTGATGCCATCTGGAGTTACAGACAGTTGTGAGCCCCCTGTGGGTGCTGGGAGTTGAACCCAAGACCTCTAGAAGAGCAGTCAGTGCTCTCAACCACTGAGCCATCTCTCCAGCTCTGATAACTTTTTTTTTGTTAAAAAAATGTTCTTTTCCTCTGGTAAGTCAGGTGGACTGTTGTTGGCAGCTTGGTTTTACGGAGCACAGAGATAGATCTTCCCACTCACGCACCTAGCACTGCCAGGTTTCACTGGCTGAGATCCTTTCCTGCACCATGCCTACAGCATCTGTTTTGACTGGGCAACAGCTGTCCAGGTCTTGAGTGCCCTGTGTTGGTATGGCAGTGTGCTATCTAACTGAACTGCCACTCGGTTATATTCTGTCTTAGGAAATTATACTGCTTTTGCACGTTTCCTCTTAATCCCAAATTATGTAGTGGTACAGGGTTTAATCCCAGCACTCGGGAGGCAGAGGCTGATAGACTCTGAGTTCCAGGCCAGTCTTGTGTACACAGCAAGCTCTAGACCAGCCAAGGCTACATAGTGAGATCCTGTCTCAAAAAACAAACAAACCGACCAAAGGTAACACCCCACCAAATTGTAAGACTTTCAAAATAAACAAACAAAAACTTTTGTCACTTTTCTTCCCTCTTACTTTGCCTCCTACACCATAATTTGACCTTACTTGAGGCTGGTAATTGTGGGCCATGGTATTCATATAAGCTTGCAGAGAACCTAGGTAGCTTCTCAGGAGCAGTTGTCCCAGCTGCTCCATATGCCTCCCTGTTGCTCTGCTACTTCACCGATCACGGTGCTTTCTTTTCTTTCTTCTTCTTTGTTTTTCTTCTTCTTCTCCTCCTCCTTCTCGTCTTCCTTCTCTTTCTCTTTCTCCTCCTCCTTCTCCTCCTCTTTCTTTTTCTTCTCCCTCTTCTCCTTCTTCTCTTTCTTTTTCTTCTCCTTCTCTCTTTTCTCCTTTTTCTCCTTCTCCTCTTTCTTCTCCTCCTCCTTCTCCTTCTTCTTCTCCTCCTTCTCCCCTTCTCCTCCTCCTCCTCTTCTCCTCCTCCTCCTCCTGCTGCTTCTTCTCCTTCTTCTCCCCTCCTCCTCCTCCTCCTCCTCCTACTGCTTCTCCTCCTCCTCCTACTGCTTCTCCTCCTCCTCCTCTTCCTCCTCCTCCTCCTCCTCCTCCTCCTCTTTCTTCTTCTCCTCCTCCTCCTTCTTCTCCTTCTTCTTCTGCTGCTGCTTTTGCTGCTTCTGCTTCTCCTCCTCCTCCTGCTGCTGCTGTTGTGTTGGTGTTTTGCTTGCGTTTATTCCAGATCCTGGAGTTACAGACAGTTGTGAGCTCTTAACCTCTGAGCCATCTCTCTAGCCCCCACAGTGGTTTATTAGTATATGTCTGTGCTACAATTCTTCTGTCTCACTGTACAGCAGGCTGATTTGAAACCCTCTCAACTATTTAGCCCAGGCTGCCCTCACACTCACAGCAATCCTACTACCTCAGCCTTTTGACTGTTGGCATTATAGGCATGAGCTCAAATTTCTACTTAAATATTCTGTTTTCTTTTTAATTATGTGTATGCAAGCGTATTCATGGGTATGTGCACACTGAGTGCAATACCTGTGGAGGTCAGAAGAGGGTGTCAGATTTCCTAGCATTGGAGTTACAGGTGACTTTGGGCTGCCTGCTGTGGGTACTGGGGTCTAAACTTGGGTCCTCTGCAAAAGCAGTGAGCACTAGTACTCTTGACCACTAGTCCATCTCTCTAGCCCCAATTTCTACCTTTAAAAATAGCTATATTGTTCATCATATTGCTGTTCACATATAGCTGCATAAATTTAAATTGCTACATTTAATTCAATTTCATTTCTCTGTTAAGTTCTTAGTAGCCACATTGCAGAAAGTTCTGTTGGACAATCCTGTATATAATATGTACACTACATTTTAAAAAATGGCCTTTAAATTATTATTTTATGATTTGACTTTTGTTTTCTCTTTTGAGACAGGGTCTTTCTTTGTATCTCTAGCTGTCCTGAAACTTATTATGTAGACCATGCTGGCCTTGAGCTCATGGAGATCCCCCTGCTTCTACAATCCGAGTGCTGACTCTAAAGGCTTGTGCCACTACATCTGGCTATTTTGTGATTTGGAGTCCTTTAAGAAAATGTTTTAGGGGCTGATGAGATGAAGCCTTGAGTTTGAGCCCTAGTGACGTAGTGGAGGGAGAGAACCGACTCCAGCAGGCCGTCTTTTGATCTTCACGTGCACACCATGGTGTGTGTGCCCACACCTGGACACACGCATGCACAAATAAATAAATAATTTTAAAAACAAAGGAAATGGGACTGGATAGATGGCTCTGTGGTTAAGAGCAGTTGTTGCTATTTCAGGGGAGCAGAGTTGAGTTTCTAGCACCCATGTCAGACAGCTCACAACAGACTATAACTCCAGTTTGAGGGCATTTGATGCACACCTCTGGCCTCCAAGGGCACCTGCACACACTTAAATGCACATACCCACATAACACCAACATGTAATTAAAAATAATAACTAAATCCTTTTTTTTTGAGACAGGGTTTTTCTATGTGATCATAGCTGTTGTAGAACTTGCTCTGTAGGTCTGGGTAGCCTCAAACTCAGATATCGACTGCTTCTGGGTTTAAAGACATGTGCTACCACATCCAGCATAACAATAAAGCTTTAAAAATGTGTTAAGTACTATATTTTGTTGCCCTGTCTTCTAAAATTCCAAGAGTTACATTAAAAAACAATGCAAGCATATTCCTCTACATGCTCTCGGAAGGACGCATGCCTCTGGAAGCCTGGCTTTGTGAGTGATATAAATAGGTACTCTGTAGGCTTATGCTAGTTTATGTGCTCATCTTTTAGTAGTCTCTGTTAGAAATACTCATTAAAAAATGTCTTTGGGATGCTGGAGAAATTGTTCAGTGGTTAAGAGCACTGGCTACGGGCTGGAGAGATGGCTCAGAGGTTAAGAGCATTGCCTGCTCTTCCAAAGGTCCTGAGTTCGATTCCCAGCAACCACATGGTGGCTCCCAACCATCTGTAATGAGGTCCGGTGCCCTCTTCTGGCCTGGAGCATACACACAGAAAGAATATTGTATAAATAATAAAAAAATAAATATATTAAAAAAAGAGCACTGGCTACTCTTTCAGAGGACTCAGATTCTGTTCACAGCACCCACATGGTGGCTCACAGCCATCCACTAATCGAGTTCCAGGGGCTCTGATATCCCCTTTCTGGCTTTTCTGGGCACGAGGCATGTATGCAGTGCATAGACATAATCCAGGCAAAACACTGATAAACATAAAATCAAATCAGTAACTCTTTTTAAAAGATTCCTTGTTACAGCTACTTCAAAATTTATTCCAGGAAAACCAGAGAAGTTCTTTTAGCTTAGCTTGTCATCATGTTTAGAACCGGAGACCTTTAACAGTAAGTGACAAATGAAACAATTCTGCTGATAAAGTTGCAGACACAGATATTAGGCTTGAATTTAGTTCGGGTTTCTCTGGATACTCTCAGAGGGAAGAAACCCAGAACTCTACTTATTGTTCAGGCAGATTGCTTTTCTTTCTTTTTGTGTTTCTTTTTTCTTCTCTCTCTTTTTTCTTTTTACAAGGAATTTACCCTAGGGCTTTGTCCCTTGCTAGGCAAGACCAATGCCACTGAGCTACATCCCCACTCCTCAGGCAGATTTCAGAGGCAAAGGCAGCTCTTGGAGGGTTAGTCATGACACAGCATGTTCCTGCAGCACATATATAAATGTGTATGCATACACTTAATATATATGCCCATTCATACATGCAAATATAAACCCACTCATATGTATACACGTGCACAATACATAGTTGGTAGTTCATCGGTGCCTGAATGTTTTAAGTGCATAACGTTAAAGAAACAAGCTGCAAAATTAGGTAGCATTGTAACTGATAGACATGTTTAGTCTTTGTCACCTGAGATCTTTGTATGATGAGTCTCTAATTCTTTTTCTCCAGAAAGAAAAGTTTGCTGGTACTTCAGAGGAGGCTCTCTCTGCTCAGAGAAGTATGCAAGGTGTGTCCGCTGAAATCAGAAAGTTTCAGGGTGTGTCATTAAGGGCTGGGAGTGGCTTTGGGGGTGCAGAATTTAGTCTAATGTCATAATTCTGGAAGTTACACAATGCACAGAAAAACTGCATTCCATTGGTTTCCTGAATCTTCAAACTCAAGAAATAAGTACTCATTTTTCTTTTGACCTAAGGCTTGTTCCATATTAAAATCTTAGTATTCCTGAGAAAACTGATTTTATCTGATTTTGCTATTGATAAGCTTTGGGTTTTGATTGGAAGCAGGAAAGACGTGTCTAGGAAAGGCGCGGGGCCTTCTGATGTGCAGATGTGGGGAGACGGTGGAGCCTCATGCTCCCCTCTTGTCGCAGTGTGTGGTTGGCAGTGACACTTTCAGTGTCCGGGTCCTCCGAGTTCATGAGGATGTGCTTGGCTAACTTAGAAGCCAATCTCTCTGGGTGACCTGTTAAATGTGAGATATATATATAAATTACTATTAACTTTATCCTAATAGATACTGTAAATAAACTGCAGCAAAAGGAGGAAGAGTTTAACATGTTGTCTTCTGAACTGGAGAAGTTGAGAGAAAATTTAGCAGGTAAGGTGATGTCATCTGGTGACAAGCCATTAAATGTAATAGAATGTCTAGGTTAAGAGTTTATATTACAGTAACAGCCCTGCCACACAGACACTGTGTCACTCTGTGTGCCTCGTCTGAGAGCTGTAGCCCTAAGAATTTCCTCTTCTCTGTTTATAAAACGTCAGAATCTGTCTCTGCTGCTGTTGCAGTGCTTGTTCAGTGTTACACAGACAACCACACAGATGACCACTTGCTCCTTGTCTCTACCCTTACCCTTTTGTTTCTTCTCAACACAGTGCCATCTCACTCAATAGAGGTATAAGCCTTGCCCATCAAACCCCATATCTCTGAGAGTTTGCCTCAGACTTGTCTTCCCCTCGGCCACTGCACTCCAGCCATATGGGCCTCCTTGCTTTGTTGGACCTATCAGGTCACATGCTGCTTGGGGGCCTTTGACTTGCTTCCTGTTTACTATCCTTCCTTCAGAGGGTTCCATGTCATATTTTACTCTTTCCTTCTCCTTTCAACATCCTTTCTCTCCTTCCAGTCTCTCCCCTCTTCCCTCAGCACTCACCTCTTCCTATGTATTGTTCCTTTCTTTATTCTACTTATCTGTCTTTGCTAGACTGGCCTTTCCCTGTAGGCAGAGGTGGCTGTCTGCAAATATCCCCACTATACTGATGCATTCAAAAAACTTTTCTTGTTCTTAACGCGGCAGTGCTGTTTCTTTTCTGTATAAATTCAGATATGGAAGCAAAGTTTAGAGAGAAGGATGAAAGAGAAGAGCAGCTGGTAAAGGCAAAAGAAAAATTAGAAAATGACATTGCAGAAATGATGAAGATGTCGGGAGATAACTCTTCTCAGCTTACAAAGATGAACGATGAACTGCGTCTGAAGGAAAGGTACGTCTGCTGGAGAGCGGGCTGGGGGTTGCCTGCTGGAGAGCGGGCTGGGGGTTGCCTGCTGGAGAGCGGGCTGGGGCTGCTGGGTGGGTATGATCCTAGCACTTGGGAGGCAGAGGCAGGTGGATCTCTGTGAGTTTGAGACCAATCAATTCTACACAGTGACCTTCAGGACAGCCAGAGCTACATATTTTTTTTGTTTGTTTGTATTGTTTTGTTTTTTCCCATATACAGTGTTTCTCAGAACAGCTCTACAACTTCTGGAACTCACTTTGTGGACCAGGCTGGCCTTGAATTCACAGAGATCCACCTTGCCTCTGCCTTCCAGGTGCTGGGATTAAAGTCCTGTACTACCACCTCCTAGTTAGACCCAATCTTAAAATAGAGACAAAACTCAAAACAAAAGGCTCAGTGTTGTCTTATTTTAAGGATTCTTGACTCTTCTCTTTTCGCTGTATGTTTCTTTTTTCTGGTTTTCCCTCCTTTAAGGTGTTTGAGTGTATGTGTGTGTTTTTGGGGACTAAGGTCAGTCGGAGCTATATTCCAGCTTTGTTCCTTTCTCTATTATGGCCTCAGTGTATCTTGAATCACCTGTGTAACGTTTGTTACTGGTTTTTAAAATTCAACCATGGGTTTTAGGTCTCAGTCAGGCTTGTTTAGCAAGTAAACAGCTTTTATTGAGCCTTCTCGTCAGTCCTTGTTTGACCTAAAATGAGGTCTATCAGACAGAGTTACAGAAATACAGTAGGATCCGTAGATCTTCCAGTGACTTAGGAACACAAGGCGCTAGCTTCCCATTATAAAGAAAAAGAAGCCGAGGCTCACTCAAGGCTTCATAGCTGAGCCACGTCTATTATTCTTTTATTTATTTATTTATTTATTTTGGTTTTTCGAGACAGGGTTTCTCTGTAGCTCTTTTTGGTTCCTGTCCTGGAACTAGCTCTTGTAGACCAGGCTGGTCTCGAACTCACAGAGATCCGCCTGCCTCTGCCTCCCGAGTGCTGGGATTAAAGGTGTGCGCCACCATCAAGGTGTGTGCCACCACACCCAGCTTATTCTGAGGTTCTTGTTTTTTTCTCTTTCTTTTCATAGTGTCATATAGAAATCAAATACTTAATTAACAAGGCAAAGTTTTAGAGAACATTTTAGAACCATTAGAATTTTGCTTAGTAAAGTATTAATGTTTTTGAAATTATATCACTATCTAGCCTTTCACCCACACCCAGCACAGTTGAAGATCACTGGGTGAATGGTGATCTGGCCTTTGGCTGGCAGCTTCAGTAGCTATTTTGGTCCCCTTTGCTCTGAAGCAGCTGTATAAGTTTGCAGGGCCTGCAGAAGGTGCCACATCTGAAGGTATTTAATAAGATACAGCCAGTACCATTCCACCTGCTTCCCCTGTGCTTGCTCATTCACCTGATAGCCCTGATTCTGCGCCAATGTCCCAGGCTTTCCCTGTATCCATGAGGAGCTATATAACTCGTGTGTGTGTGTGTGTGTGTGTGTGTGTGTGTGTGTGTGTGTGTGCACGCGCTTGTGTGCACACACACACGTGCGTGCGTACAGACAAGAGCAGGACAGCTGCCAAAGTCATTCCTCAAGCACCATCAACCCCTTTTAAAGACAGGGTCTCTCAGTGATTTGGGACTTGTTAAGTAGGCTGCACTAACTGACCAGAGAGCCCCAAGGATTGACTTGTCTCTGACTCCTTAGTGCTGGGGTTGTAAGGGTGCCACCACACCTGTCTTTTTCACATGGGTTCTGGGACTTGAACTCAGGCCCATACGCTTGCAAAGCAAATACTTTACTATCTCCACAGAACCTACCCGGTCCTCTTTAAACAAGAACTATTTATGGTAATTACCATATTTTCTCTTCCTAAGAGGCACTTAAATGACTTTTGGTAACCTAGTCTGCCAAAAATTTGAAACTTACTTCCTTTAATATTTTTCCTAAAATTTTTTAGATCGAAAAACCTTTAATAAAAATATTTTAAGACTTATCTTTATTTTATGTGTATATGTCTTTTGCCTACACGTATTTAAGGGCACCATGTGCATGTACTGCCTACACAGGCCAGAAGAGGGCATCAGATTCCCACAAACTGGCATCATGGATGGTTGTGAGCTAATTTATCTGATCTGAAACAGGGTCTCTGTATAACCCTGACTGCGTAGGAGCTTACGTGTAGACCACACTGACCTCAGCTTCCAGGAGTCTACCTGCCTCTGTTTCCCAAGTGTTGGGATGAAAGGTGTGTCCACCACACCTGGCCTAATATATTTATCTCAAATCATATTTCTTTACTGATCTATTAATAAAGAGTTGTAAATTCTTGCAGTTATAGTAGTTGTTACTCTAAATGTATTTTGTTTTTTTTTCGAGACAGGGTTTCTCTGTGGTTTTGGGGCCTGTCCTGGAACTAGCTCTGCAGACCAGGCTGGTCTCGAACTCACAGAGATCCGCCTGCCTCTGCCTCCCGAGTGCTGGGATTAAAGGCATGCGCCACCATCGCCCGGCTTACTCTAAATGTATTTATAACAATCACAGTTGTTAAGATTCTTCAGGAAATTCATTTTTTAAATTTTCTTGATTTCAGGTATAATTTCTTATAAATTTTGAAATCTGATATAGGTTTTTTATAGTATATTTCTAGCATAACTCGTTAGTTTAAAACATGAAAAATTTTTTCATATATATATATATCTGAGCCATATCTGGATTCACACATGAACATACACACCCACACAGTGATTACACACATACATATATGCACATTACATGTACACATAGCATATGCATACATATAAAGAACTATCTGACAATTTATATTGAAACTTATTCTAGATCTGTGGAAGAACTGCAGCTAAAACTTACAAAGGCTAATGAAAACGCAAGTGTCCTGCAGAAAAGTATTGGGGAAGTAACTCTTAAAGCCGAACAGAGCCAGCAGGAAGCAGCTAAAAAGCATGAAGAAGAAAAGAAAGTATTGGAGGACAAACTGTTGGAACTGGTAAGGAGATGCAAAGGGATGCTGGTAGAGCGGGGGTAGTCACTGTGTGGCCTGATGCCTCACTCCTTTCTTCTGTTCTTCAGGAAAAGAAGATGGAAACAAACCACAACCAGTGTCAGGACCTGAGAGCCAAGTATGAAAAAGCCAGCTCAGAGACAAAAGCAAAGCACGAAGAAATCCTGCAGAACCTACAGAAGATGCTGGTGGACACAGAGGAGAAGCTGAAGGCTGCTCAAGAGGCAAACAGAGGCCTGATGCAGGATGTGGAGGAGCTGAAAGCACAGGCCGACAAGGCCAAAGTATGTTCTGAGGCACAAACAGTGTGTTTGTGTTATATCTTAACTAAGTTCTGCGTAGAGGCTGCAGGAACTGAGTGACGTGTGTGGCCTGTTAAACTCTGCATGCATGGCAGGGTGGTAAACTGCATCTTTTGTGGCTGTAAGTGTTCCATGCCAGCTCTTCTTCCTTGTAGGGGAGGGTAATGGCTATAGGTCTTTCCGGATATACTGTGTAGCCATCACCACCCCCTGCTGCTTGTCCCGAGTGGTTACAACCTCTTTTGTTGCCTGGGCTCTGTCTGCTTGCTTGCAGTAGATTTTCTGTTTTGCAAAGCATCTTTCTCTGATGTTGGCTGAGCCTGCTCCACCTTGCACTAGGGTAAAGAGAGACAAAGCTCAGAAAAATAGGAGGCAGAGGCCAGGGAAGCAAGTGAGCATTGTATTGGAATTGGAGGAGAGCAACTGGCGAGCAGAGTCTTATAGAAAGAACTAGAGCTCTGGAGAGGGCTTTGAAGCTCTGTGAACTTGCTGACAGCTCTGTGAAGCTGGCTTCAAGTAATTCAAGAAAATACCTTATTAGTTAGAAATAGTTAGAATTTTGTATATTGAATCTCAACTTAGCTTGTCAGGATTGTATCTGCACCCCAATATATTCTTCGACTTTGGTAACTTAGTAAAGTTTACCCTTTCTACTATTATTTAACTTTTTAGTGCTCAAAAATTATTTTTGTCTTAAATGTTTATTTTTAATGCATTAGAGAAATGTTTATGTACAAATTTACTAGAAAGGAATTATGAAAGAGAACTTGAAACTATTAAAAGTCTCTTGATATTGGCTTAGTTGTAGAGTGCCAGCCTACTCTGCCCTAGTATCAAATCCCAGGACCAGAACAGACTGGCAACACGAAATCACACCACCTACGTTGATTAAGAGAACCATGGTATAGTACATGTCAAGTGGAGTGGGCACAGTTTCCCCTCTTCTACATGCTGTCCAAAGTTTCTTCTGTGTCCCTCTTCTCAAAAACACCTCAGCTTGATACACCAACTAATGGTGGATATGATCCCCATGTTTGATGCTACCTGCATGGTCCCCCGTGTCTTAAGCCTTCAGTTTTGTAGATTACAGTACAGCCTTCTAATGACTTGTGTGAAGCTGTCCTGATTTTGGTGGTTTTATATAAACACCTTTTGGTTAAAATCCCAGGATTAGTCCTCTTTCAAATTTTTCATCTGGATATTTGATTTTGAGGAAGAGACCTCCTCACCTTAGACCATGAAACCCAATATGGACAAGTTCGACAGAACCACCATATACAGGTTACCCATGCGTGCTTCAACATTGCCAGGGCATAAATTTCAAATTTCAATTTCATACTTGATTTTAGTGAGTTACAGCTCTGCAGAGTCTGATGAGACCTGAGTGTGTCTCCCCAAGGACGTTTCTGTGTACAGTCAGGAAGCTTTATGCATCCCTTCAGGAGGCCCCAGAGCCAGGAAGCCAGTGATGCAAACCTCTGCTGTCTAACCCAGGATTCACTAGCTAGATAAAGCTGTGTAAAGTTAAATTTGTACAGCAGAAAATTCAGCTCTCTAGGTGCATTCAGCACGTTCTGAGAGCTCACGTCACATGTCCACCATGGAATTCTGGGTAGTACCAGTATAGACATCATTAGCTTATCTTATAAATAGTACATTTACAAATACTTTATTGTAGCCAACAAAGCCTAGAAATTAGTCTGCATCTGAGTAACGTGTATATGATGCTGGCACTGACACTTTTAGCCTGTTTTCTCCCCTTCCTACTGAGGAAGGGCTTAAACACTGATAACGTTTTCTTGCTACCTCTCATTTTGATTAACATAAACTCACTGATTTTGTTTTTGCCCCTGACTTATGGATCTTTTCTGAGATAGAAGTAATCGAACATAACAGTAAAAAAGTCTTATTCCTAGTGTGCAAACCAGACAAGTTTTCAGAAATGATTTCCCACATCATTTCAAAGAGAAAAAGCTAATAGGCACTTTGCAGTTAATTTTGCCTTTTATTATCCCTTTATGCAGTGCTTTTCTAGTTTTTATCCCTTTGTTACTCAGATAGTTTTTATGAGCTTTTTGTAGAAACTTCTAAAGTTTCATGGTTTAGGCCGCATTAAGTTCTTTGGGCTTGCATTTGTCTGCTTGGTTTCATTTTGTTCCCATTCTTTCCATCTTTTGTCCCTGTAGTCGCTAACTCATTTGTTAACATCAGCCAAAAAAGAGATTGAAGTAATGTCAGAAGAGCTGAGGGCTCTGAAGTCAGAGAAGCAGCTTCTTGTGCAGGAGACAAATGCTTTGCAGTTAGAGAAAAGTTCACTTTTATCAAAGCTTGTAGAAGTGGAGACCAAGATAACTTTGCTTCAGGAAGACCAACAGAAACTGTGGGTAGTAAATGAAAGCCTCCATTTAGAGAAGGAGAAAGTCTCAGAAGAAAAGCAAGTTGCTGAAAAGCGTTTTCAGCAGGAGCATCGGGATAAGGAGTCCCTGGTGGTTGAGAGAGAGAAATTGCTTAAGGAAGTCAGTGTTGTGCAGGAAGAGCTCCTGAAGATGCACCTGGAGAACGACGCCCTGGAAGCCTCCAAGGTGAGCATGCAGGTGCTCATCGAGGAGCTCCACTTCTGCAAGGATAAGCTGATGGCCATGTCCGAGAAGGCCCGGGCAGAGAAAGAGCATCTGGAGGGGCAAGTCAAGAAGCTCACTGCTGAGAATATGTTCTTGTCCAAAGACAAAGATGATGTCATTCAGAAACTTCAGAGCGCTTACGAGGATCTTGTCAAGGATCAAAAGGCCTTGGTCCAGGAGATCGATGAGCTCACGACTGAGAAAAAGTCAGCCGCAGAGAAGCAGCTGAGCCTTGATAACACCTGCCTTACCCTAAAGGCCGAGCGTGAGAACCTTCTCCAGAGCAACAGAGACCTGCAGTTTGAGAAGGACACGCTGCGCCAGGGCCAGGAGAAACTGAGTGCCAGCCTGGAGGCCACCCTGCATGTCAAACAGCTGCTCAGCACAGAGGCAGAGAGTCTGCGCACACAGCTAGATTGTGCCAGCAAAGCACTGAGGAAGGCGGAACTGGACACGAGACAGCTCCAGGCCACCAATGCAAGCCTCACAAAGCTCCTGGAAGAGATTAAGACCTGTCGGGCCATCACAGACTCGGAATGTATCCAGCTTCTCCACGAGAAGGAAAGCTTGGCAGCCTCTGAGAGGAAGCTCCTAGCAGAGAAAGAGGAACTATTAAGTGAAAATAGACTCATCACTGAAAAACTCAGCAAACACTCAGAAGAGACCACACATCTTGAGATGAGCCTAAATGAGAAGATCACGTACTTAACTTCTGAGAAGGAGATGGCTTGCCAGAAAATTGCTAGGCTTAAAAAGCAGCAGGATAGCCTTTTGAAAGAAAAATCAGCACTAGAGATGCAAAATGGAGATTTACTCGCTGAGAGGGAAAATTCTATCAACACCATAGGAGATCTTAAAAGGAAATATGACCAAGAGGCTTCAAACAGACGAATCATTGTGCAGGAGAAGATGAAACTGCTCGGTAACATCGATGCTCTGAAGAAAGAGCTTCAGGAAAGAAAGAAGGAAAACCAAGAGCTGGCGAACAGCAAGTGCGACCTCTCCCTGATGCTGAAAGAGGCTCAGGATGCCAAGAAGAATCTTGAGAAAGAGCACACTAGCATGATGCAAGCCAAGGAGAACTTGAACACCGAGCTGAAGACTTACTGCTGCGAAAAGAACATCTTGCTGAGGGATGGCTTGAACCTGCAGGAAGAGTGCCAGAAATTAAATGAGGAGATTCGTGAAATTCAGCAAACCTTAATCCTAGAGAAGGAGGCCAGGGCAAAGGAAAACGAGGCCTCTTTATATGAAAACAACAAACTTCATGGGAGAATGGTACTCTTGGAAGAGGAGATTCAGGGGCTGAGGGCATGTACTGAGCAGCTCCAGACTGAGAATTTTACACTTATCCAAGAAAAGACCAACTCAGAGCAAAAAGTGGTGGAAATCATTAAGGAAAAGGAACTCCTGAGTGCAGAAACAGCTCAGCTCGCTGCCAATATTGAGACCCTCAAAAGCGACTTTGCTGCCCTTTCCAAGTCCAAGTTGGAACTGCAAGAACTACACAGCTGCCTCACCAAGATCCTGGATGACCTCCGGCTGAGCCACGAGGTGGCTGTGACCGAGAGAGCCGAGGTGCTTCAGGACAACAAGAACCTCCTGGCCGAGAAACGAGAAATGATGCTGAGGAATGAAGAGGTCCTGAAGGAGAAGGAGAAGCTGGAAGAAAGCTACTTCATCCTCCAGAAGGAGATTAGCCAGCTGGCCCAGACCAACAGCCACATTTCAGCCAACCTCCTAGAATCCCAAAGTGAAAACCGTATTTTGAGAAAAGACAAGAGCAAGCTTACCCTTAAAATTAGAGAGCTTGAGACCCTTCATTCATTCACGGTAAAGTGAGAGGTTCAAGTCTTGAGGGCACCCAGACTCCTCACGAACTGTACAAACAGTGGCGTAGGTGATTTCTCTGCTTTGTAGCCGAGGGAAATCCACCTGAGTAAGCCAACTGTGTGTGTATGTCCAGCTTTTCATTATAACCAGGAAGGCTGACTCGTGAATGTCTAATTGTAGTTGTCTCTCCCCATTTCACAAAGACCTGAGAGCTATGAATAAAAAAGATTCATATTTTCCTTTTTAATTTAAGTGAAGCATTGTTAACTGTAAAAGTTAACTGTTTTCTTGGAGATTTTAGAGCACTATTAGAATGTGTACACACTGAAATACAGTCTGCTATTTGACTTTTATTTCATTCATTATGTCTGTCCTTTTGGAGATGAAAGATGCCACCGAAATCTCCATGTTGATAGTAGAGCGTGTATAATAAATACAAAATTCTCATGAACATTATTAAGCCCACCAAATGAAATTATAATCAAATGTCTTAAGATAGTTTCGATTATTTTTGATATTAGAAGCTAAGAATTTTTATTCCTATATATAATCTTTTTTATTCATAGACATGGTTATATTCATTACTCAGTTTCTCTCATAGATTTTCCCATTCGGTGCTTATCGTGGAACACTTGAGCCTTAAATTATAATTGCCAAAATAATTTATATTAGTATATGAAAAATTTTTAGCTTACATTGAGTGATTTCAGCCAGCAGTGGTGGCGCACTCCTTTAATCCCAGCACTCGGGAGGCAGAGGCAGGCAGATCTCTTGAGTTTGAGGCCAGCCTGGTCTACAATAGCTAGTTCCAGGACAAGCACCAAAGCTACAGAGAAACCCTGTCTCTAAAAGAACCAAAAAAATAAAAAATAAAAAATTGAGTGATTTCAAAAGCTCCAAATTGAAATAGCCAGAAAAATATTCTACACTTACACCAATAGTTTAAGAGCCATCCAGTTATGTAGAGTAGTTATTCATCATCACCAAATAGTCTGTCAGAGTGATGAGCTCATGCCTGTCAGTGGAAGTTGGAGCTTGGATGTAGGTTTAGATGGATGTGAGAACATGGAGATGGTTGAGGTGCAGACTCAGGAAAAATAACACGGGAAGGGTCCATTACCTTGTTGTTCTCCTTCATAGTCAGACCCTTCCTGTCTCGGTTTGCCTTAGGGTTGCTGCCTCTCATCCTCTGTGTGCTGCTTAGGCACGCAGACTGAGAGCTGCCTTGGCAGTGCCTTCTGAATGTCCCTGATGGTGCAGGAGAAAGTGCCCTTCTCGCCTCCTCACTGTGTCCCTTTGTGCTCAGGCTTCTCAGACTGCAGAAGATGCCATGCAGATCATGGAACAGATGACCAAAGAGAAGACAGAAACGCTGGCCTCCTTGGAGGACACCAAGCAAACAAATGCAAAACTACAGAATGAAGTAAGCTTACCAACTTCATGGAATGTTTGGTCACTTAAGAGTGTGTCTTTTTGTTCGAGACCAGCCTGGTCTACAAGAGCTAGTTCCAGGACAGGCTCCAAAACCACAGAGAAACCCTGTCTCGAAAAACCAAAAAAAAAAAAATAAAGAGTGTGTCTTTTTGAAGTGTGGACTTACAGGTTTGATCTATGTTAGAGTTGAATGCACTACATGCCATGATAAGGTTAAATAAAATTAATTGCTTTATTATTTAATGCACTAAACTTCATGGATTCAAGGTGACACTAGTTACAGTAATGCGTGCCTGTGGACACAGTACTTGGGAGGTAGCCGCAGAAGGATTAGGAATTCAAGGCTAGTCTGGACTATGTGAGGTCCTGTCTAAACAAACAATCCGCCCCCAAAATGAAAAGGAAGCTCTAATATTGTCATTCTTAGATAACTACTTAGTGATGACACTTTCTAGTTTTCATAATCCTTCCTTTTTATCCTACACATTTCCCCCTGAACTTTCTCCTAATTTGGTGCCAACACATTCTATTTCTCCAGCCCCAATATAGGCTTTTTCTTGGCATCCTTTTGTGTTATCTTGAATGAGTCATTTCTAGAGCTGAGCTGAATCTGTGGCATTGGGTTATCCCTTTTCTACCTGCAAGTAGCATTTCCCTTTGGACCTTTCCCATCTTCCTGAAAAGCTGCTATCTGAATAGCCAGTTACCTCACTAAAGTGGTCTGTGACCTTCTGTGTAGCTCCTGGTGCTTTTTTAAGTCACAGGCAGGACTTGTTCATAGGAAGGGACTGCCAGGCGGGATAACTTCATGAAGACATTTGAGGTAATTAGGGTAAATAAAAGCTTACAGAGAGTGCACTCAGATACAGATTAAAATTAGAAGCCTGACAAAAAGAGGTTTTCCTAGAGAATGGGATCAGGCAGAATTGTGTCCTCCCGGCCGGGCGGTGGTGGTGCACGCCTTTAATCCCAGCACTTGGGAGGCAGAGGCAGGCGGATCTCTGTGAGTTCGAGGCCAGCCTGGTCTACAAGCGCTAGTTCCAGGACAGGAACCAAAAGCTACGGAGAAACCCTGTCTCGAAAAAAAAAAATGTTAAAAAAAAAAGAATTGTGTCCTCCCTCGGTGTATCTGTTGCTGCCGGATCATAAGGTAGATAACCTGTTTCATGTGCCCATTACTGTGCTTTATTTCCTTGGTTTATAAATCTAGGCTCTTAAAGAATATTAAAAGGAAGGTGGTGATGTTAAAATTAGCATGTTTCTTTCTGGGTTTCTGGTTGATGGCATATGACATGACAAAGAGCAACAACTCCATTCTCTGGCTCTAAGAGATAAGGACATAAAGCCCCGATGTCTAGCCTGGCCCCAGAACCACAGCTTGTATGGAGGAAGAAGAGAACAAGCTCCATCCTTTGTAGATAACGCCTTTGCTAGAACTCCCCACTAGAGGGCGGGCAGGGCTAAAATGGAATGTGTGTGAGCACCCTTCAGTCTTACTGCATGGCTTCTTCCTCCTCATAGAAATTAAGATGGATAACAATTTCCCCCAACTGACAAATGGTTGATTCAAATAAATAAATTCTGTAATGAGAATTGCATAAGTTTAGAACTGACCTTGATTGGAAATATCTCCTACATTAATTCCTAGTCAGTTGTGGGGAGACGATTTTTGTTTGATTACAAAGATTTTGTTGTTGTTGTTTTTTCGAGATAGGGCTTCTCTGTAGCTTTGGAGCCTGTCCTGGAACTAGCTCTTGTAGACCAGGTTGGCCTCGAACTCACAGAGATCTGCCTGCCTCTGCCTCCAGAGTACTGAGATTAGAGGTGTGAGCCACCACTGCCCGGCTCAAAGATTGATTCTTGATAATGTCGCTGTTTGACAATCCATTTCTTGCTTTTTTTTTTAAAAAAAAACTTATTTATTAATTATGTATACAGGGTTCTTCCTGCATATATGCCTTCAGGCCAGAAGAGGGCACCGGATCTCATTTACTGATGGTTGTGAACCACCATGTGATTGCTGGGAATTGAACTCAAGACCTGTGGAAGAGCAATCAGTGCTCTTAACCTCTGAGCCATCTTGCCAGCCCCCTATTTCTTGCTTTTTAAAAGAGGATTGTTTTGAATGGCAACCTCAGTGGCAAGTATTAAGGATTGTACAAGAAACAAACAAAAGCACACAGACTAAAGAAACTTCTGTTTTAATGTACACTGGTGATTTGGTTTGGCATTTGGCCAGGTGTACAGGAAACGAAGGACTGAATGAAGAGGATGATCAGCTTGTCGTGTGTAGTCTCTTCTCCAGACGACTCTTCCTGTCGCTTGTGACAAATGACTAATTTCATCTATTTTTAAATGTGTGTTTATGTGAATAATTTATCCAGCCATGTCACTGAAAAATGAAATAATTTCACCAATTTTTTTCTCTTTGTCTTTAAGTTGGACACACTTAAAGAAAACAACTTGAAAAATGTAGAAGAGCTGAACAAATCAAAAGAACTTCTGAATGTAGAGAATCAGAAAATGGAAGAATTCAAAAAAGAAATGTAAGTTTTAAAAAGGAAAGCAATACTATCTTTAAAGTGCTGAAAAGGTTTGTAAAGTAGTTGTCTATCTGTTCCCCAAAATGCATTCCCCACAAGCAAGTTCAGTAACCACCATTAGAACCACAGCTAAACTGAAGATCAAAGGGAACTGGGCTAGATGCTGAAGTAAGAAACATGGAGTTTGAATCTGACTTTGTAAAGCTGTAGAAATATATGGATGGCCATGTATCAAAGGTAAATTTGTATGTTTACATGATAGCTAGTTATAACATGTAGAACTATAAGATCTTTTTATTAATAAGTCCTTCAAAAGTGGGGCATGATGGTGTACACCTTTAACCCCAGCATTTGGGAAGCTGAGGCAGATGATCTCTGTGAGTTCAAGGCTAGCCTGGTCTATACAGTGAGTTCCAGGACTGCCAGGACTATTACACAGAGAAACCCTGTCTCAGAAAACAAAACAAAACTAAATCCTTCAAAACTTTTTTTTTTAAATAGAAAAGAAGTCAGACATGGTGGTACATGCCTATAACTCTAAGTACTTAAGAGAGTCTGAGACAGTACAGCTGTTGTAAATTAAAGGCCAGCCTGACCTACATAGTAAATTGTAGACTAGCCTGGGCTTTAAAGTGAGACCCTGTCTTTTTTTTAAAAAAAAAAAAGAAAAGAAAAAGGAAAGGAAGGAAAAAGAAACTGAATAAAAACTCAGTATATCATTTTCAAGATTTTCAGTGTCTTGAGTCTCTATCTCCAAAACTTTGATTTTAAAAGTAATTCAGTCTTCTGACACAGACAATAATTCTCTTTACTGGAAAACATTCTCTTTGGATTTTTCCCATCAGCCTACTGCCTAGCTTCAAGTTGACTGTGTTTCCTATGGTGATACCACTTTATATTTGCCAGAGATTGGTGTTGATGTAGTATGTAAGTGATGGTTAGTGTATCGATTTCACTTGGTTTTTCAGTTAACTGCACCCTATCCACTGTGAGCCCAGAGAGCCAGAGCCAGTTAATCTGGTGAGCCCATGTGTCCTTCACACTCGGAACCAGTAGGCTAAGAAGGATGTGCAGAAGGATCTTGTTTCCCACCTTCAGGGCTCCACATCATTTATAACTAATAAATAGGTGGTGTCCAAGCAAAATTAAGGGGGTTGGTTCCAAGCTTCTGTTACTGTACCATCAGCCTAAGTCTGTTTGTTTTCGGTCTTAGATTGAACACTAGGTATGGGAGCTTACACCTGTGGTTCCCACACTTGAGGTTCTGAAGCAGGAGGACTGCAACAAGTTTGAGGGCAGCCTCAGCTACATAACAAGCTGCAGGTCAACTCGAGATATGGAGATTGTCTCTAAAAAAGTCTAAAAGCCATCACCACAAACAAAACTTTGTCGCACGAATTCTAGTTGGCCTAAATAATAAAGCCTAGAGTCAGATATAGGGGTTAATGCTGAAGATCAAAGAAGCAGAGAGGCCAGCCACTAGAGAGTGCTCAGACTGAAGTGGCAGTCCTGTCCAGACTCCATCTGTCTCAGACTGCCCTGAGCTCCTGTCTCCTCCAGCCTTACTTTCCTCTCTTCATTCAGCCATATCACTCCTGTCTCCACCTCCCTAGTGCTGGGATTAAGGCGTGGGATCCCAAGTGCTGGGATCACCTTTGTGTGAGCTCTGTTTCTCTTTTAGACAGATTCAGTCTCGTGTAGCTATATGAGATGCTCAGCAAACTCCAGGGATCCTCCCATCTCTGCCCCACAGCACTGGAGTACTGTGGAATATTTCAATGCACTGTGAAACTCCAAGACTTTGGTAATAAAATTAACGTTGGATCAGGGAGCAGAGCCAGCAACTAGCTGACAAGCATTAGCCATAGAGAGTATAGAAGACCAGGTTCAGGAGTGTCTAGTTAGGATTTTATTGTATGAAGAGACACCATGACCACAGCAACTCTTATAAAGGAAAACAATTAATTGGGGCTAGGTTATAGTTCAGAGGTTTAGTCCATTATCATCATGTTGGGAAGCATGGTGGTATTCAGGCAAACATGGTACTGGAGAGATAGCTGAGACTTCTACAGCAGGAAGAGAATGCCACACTGGACCTACCTTAAGCATCACCCCCAGTGACACTTCCTCTAATAAGAACATACCTCCTAATAGTGCCACTCCCTATGGGGGCCATTTTTATTCAGACCAGCCCAGGGAGAACCTATCTCAGAACATAAATGGAGAATGACTGAAGAAGAAAGCTTCCATCCACGTGTCACACACACTTACGTGCACTCATGCACACACGCATTCACATATAAGTAAGAACACATAATGCTTTATACAAAGACACTAACATTTAGTTACATCCAAACAGGGTGGATTTAAGTACAGTTTAGCAATTTTCCCCTGTGACTCAAGTAGTTCTGCTCCCTGGAGTGTGGGGCACTGAGGTGCTGCTGTCTCCCATTGCTATAGTGTGGGGCACTGAGGTGCTGCTGTCTCCCATTGCTATAGTGTGGGGCACTGAGGTGCTGCTGTCTCCCATTGCTATAGTGAGGGGCACTGAGGTGCTGCTGTCTCCCATTGCTATAGTGAGGGGCACTGAGGTGCTGCTGTCTCCCATTGCTATAGTGAGGGGCACTGAGGTGCTGCTGTCTCCCATTGCTATAGTGTGGGGCACTGAGGTGCTGCTGTCTCCCATTGCTATAGTGAGGGGCACTGAGGTGCTGCTGTCTCCCATTGCTATAGTGAGGGGCACTGAGGTGCTGCTGTCTCCCATTGCTATAGTGAGGGGCACTGAGGTGCTGCTGTCTCCCATTGCTATAGTGTGGGGCACTGAGGTGCTTGCTGCTGGTCTCCCATTGCTATAGTGTGGGGCACAGAGGTGTTGCTGTCTCCCATTGCTATAGTGAGGGGCACTGAGGTGCTGCTGTCTCCCATTGCTATAGTGAGGGGCACTGAGGTGCTGCTGTCTCCCATTGCTATAGTGAGGGGCACTGAGGTGCTGCTGTCTCCCATTGCTATAGTGTGGGGCACTGAGGTGCTTGCTGCTGGTCTCCCATTGCTATAGTGTGGGGCACAGAGGTGTTGCTGTCTCCCATTGCTATAGTGTGGGGCACTGAGGTGCTGCTGGTCTCCCATTGCTATAGTGTGGGGCACTGAGGTGCTGCTGTCTCCCATTGCTATAGTGAGGGGCACTGAGGTGCTGCTGTCTCCCATTGCTATAGTGTGGGGCACTGAGGTGCTTGCTGCTGGTCTCCCATTGCTATAGTGTGGGGCACAGAGGTGTTGCTGTCTCCCATTGCTATAGTGTGGGGCACAGAGGTGTTGCTGTCTCCCATTGCTATAGTGTGGGGCACTGAGGTGCTGCTGGTCTCCCATTGCTATAGTGTGGGGCACTGAGGTGCTGCTGTCTCCCATTGCTATAGTGAGGGGCACTGAGGTGCTGCTGTCTCCCATTGCTATAGTGAGGGGCACAGAGGTGTTGCTGTCTCCCATTGCTATAGTGTGGGGCACAGAGGTGTTGCTGTCTCCCATTGCTATAGTGTGGGGCACTGAGGTGCTGCTGGTCTCCCATTGCTATAGTGTGGGGCACTGAGGTGCTGCTGTCTCCCATTGCTATAGTGAGGGGCACTGAGGTGCTGCTGTCTCCCATTGCTATAGTGTGGGGCACTGAGGTGCTTGCTGCTGGTCTCCCATTGCTATAGTGTGGGGCACAGAGGTGTTGCTGTCTCCCATTGCTATAGTGAGGGGCACTGAGGTGCTGCTGTCTCCCATTGCTATAGTGTGGGGCACTGAGGTGCTGCTGGTCTCCCATTGCTATGGTCCTACTCTTGAGCTCTCTCTGGGCCACAGTAGGTACTGGAGGGGCAGAGCCACAGTGGGTCTAAGCAAGAGAGCTCTTGTGTTTAGATAGCATTCTCATTTTATACCGATCGTTATGTAGGACTAGACCTTGGGTGAGTGTGCCCACTAAATTCCTCACTTAATCGTGTCCTGTCACCCTTCCCAATTTGTGTAGGATCAGTGCTGTAAAGAGACAAACTGGCTCCTGCAGCTGTGGAGCGCCTGTTTAGCATGTGTGAGGGTGGGAGTGGAAGGTTGTCCTTACAGCTGGTTGTGGTGCGTGGTGCAAGCCTGGCCTGCAGTCTCTGAAATTAGGAGCCAAGCTGGAGGCTTACTCTGCTTCAGGTCAGCTAGTGCTATCTAGTGAGAACCTATCTCACCCCTGATGTCAGCTGCTGCCATAGGAGTGGAAGCCTATCTTTGTTTTTCTCTTTCTTTCTTTCTTTCTTTCTTTCTTTCTTTCTTTCTTTCTTTCTTTCTTTCTTTCTTTTTTTCTTTCTTCCTTTCCTTTCCTTTCCTTTCCTTTCCTTTCCTTTCCTTTCCTTTCCTTTCCTTTCCTTTCCTTTCCTTTCCTTTCCTTTCCTTTCCTTCTTTTTTTTTTTTGACAAGGTTTCTCTTGTGTCTGTCCTGGAACTAGCTCTTGTAGATCAGGTTGGTCTCAAACTCACCAAGGTCTTCCTGCCTCTGCCTCCCAAGTGCTGGGATTAAAGGTGTGCACCACCACCGGCTCTATCTTTCTTCTGATACTGCCCTGAGGGAAGTTGCTGAGAAGGGAGAGGCAGGTCCTGTGCCAGGGCTACTTTAGATTCTCTCTGCCTACCAGGCCTGAGGAAATTCCCTCTTCCTGTCCTCGACAAGGCACCCCATGGCTAGATCTGAACTTTGCTTAGAAACTAGAGGAAGGAGGCCTGGGGAGTCAGTGAAAAGCCCTGACCTGTGACTCTGCCCTTGTCTTGGCCACACTTCAAGGCAAGGCCATCTGCTCTCAAAGGACTGTGTCATGGGAACAGTACTTCTTGGCTCGCTGTGCGTTCCTTAGTTGCATTCTTCAGTGCCTAAAGCTAGAGAACGTGCAGCCGCTGTGTATGTGTGTGTGTGTGCGCGTGTGTATGAGTGTGTGTGGCTTGGCAAATGCACAGTGCTGGCCATGCCCTCACCTTATGGAACTGTGCTGCCTAGAGGAACTGAGCCAGAGCAGCTGCAGCGTTCTGACCGAGCTTCCTCTCTCAGCCAGTGCTCTTCCAGCTGGAACCCAGCAGCTATGATGCAGGGCTCTTCTCCATGCTCCTGGCTAGAGGTGCTCCAAGAGAACCCTTGGTTTTGGTTAGCCAAAATGGTTAGTAAATGGTTGCAATACAAGCATGAAGGCTGACTTTAGACCCGTAATACCTAAGTAAAACGCTGGAATTGACTGGTGCACACCTGTAGTGCCAATGCTGGGGAGGCAGAAGTAGGAACACTCCTGGGACTTGCTGGTGCCATCTCGCTGATCCGCGAGCTCCAGGCTCAGTGAGAGAATCGTCTTGTAAAGTAAGATGAAAAGGAATTGAAGACCTCTGGCCTCACGTGTGTATGCACACACACTTGTATATGTGCCCATGAACACACACACAAGTTGTTAGAAAGTTTTGTTTATTTCTTGTGGTATTTGAGATGGAACCCAGCTCTGTGGAGTTGCTTACATGAATTCTGGGGAACTGAGTCCTCAGGCTCACGTGGGGCTGCTAAGCCCTGGCCATTTATTGAATAACTTTGGTTTCTTGTTTGAATTTTTTTTACTGCAGGTTCTGTTTTTTCTTCTTAGGAGGTTGTACTAAGCAAGTGTTGTACCACTAAGCCACATCCCCAGCCCCACAGAATATTCCTTTTTGTTTTCTGTTTGTTCTTTTGAGACAAGATCTCTCTCTACAGCTGTGGCTGTCTTAAAGCATGCTATGTAGATCAGGCTGACCAGGCTCACAGAGATCCACCTTCTTCAGTCTCCTGAGTGTTGGGATTAAAGGCATTTGCCATTACACCCAACCTCACTGTATTTTCTTTAAAACAGTGTTTTCAAAAACTTTATAGAGCCGGGCGGTGGTGGCGCACGCCTGTAATCCCAGCACTTGGGAGACAGAGACAGGCGGATCTCTGTGAGTTCGAGGCCAGCCTGGTCTACCAAGGGAGTTCCAGGATGGGCTCCAAAGCTACAGAGAAACCCTGTCTCGAAAAACCAAAAAAAAAAAAAAAAAAACTTTATAAAACTAAAATTTATGTGTGCATGATGAGAAAGAAAAAAAGAGGCAGAAGAGGAACACAGTATCACTGCTGATGAACCAGGTATGGTGGCATACACTGTAATCCCAGCACATAGGAGGCCACGGCAGCAAGATTTCAAAGTCAAGGCTAGCTTTATTTATTTATTTATTTTGATTTTCGAGACAGGGTTTCTCTGTAGCTCTTTTTGGTTCCTGTCCTGGAACTAGCTCTTCTAGACCAGGCTGGCCTCAAACTCACAGAGATCTGGCTGCCTCTGCCTCCCGAGTGCTGGGATTAAAGGCGTACGCCACCACTGCCCTGCTAAGGCTAGCTTTAAAAGAATAGAAAAATCGTGTATCAAAAAATGGAAAAGTTCTTTTTCCCCCTGAGACATGGTTTCCCCATGTAACAGCCCTGGCTGTCCTGACACTCATTCTGTAGTCCAGACTGGCCTCAAACTCAGAGATCCGCCTGCCTCTGCCTCCCGAGTGCTGGGATTAAAGGTGTGCTTCCACCATCCCACTAATAAAAAAGTTACTATGAAGTCAGTGACAACCTGTAAACAATGTTTCCTGTTCTGACCGTCTGCTCCCAAATAATTACTCAGAGGCTTATATTAATTAATTATAAATGCTCAGCTGATAGCTCAGGCTTGTTACTAACTAGCTCTTACATTTAAATTAACCCATAATTCTTAAATTCTTAACTGTGCTTAGCCATGTGGCTTGGTACCTTTTCTCAGTACAACATTCTCATCTTGCTTCTTTGCATCTGCTGGCAATTGTCTGATTCCACCCTTTCTCTTCCCAGAATTCTCCTAGTCTGGCTTTCATACTCAGTTGCTTTGTGCCCAACTATCAGCCAATCAGCTTTTTATTAGCCAATGGAAGTAATACATATTCAGTGTACAAAAAGATTGTCCCACAGCAACAACCTAAGAAATACAGTATTTAGTTTATGATGGTTTCCTCAAAAATAAAATCTTATTTGTCAAGTGTTAATGGACTTTAGCCAGTCAGTGTACTTAAGCTATGGAGGGGAACTGTGTGTGTCTGTGTATCTCTTAGTTTACTTTCCTTTTGCTGTGATAAATGCCACAACCAAAAGTAACTTGGGGAAGAAGGGGTTTATTTGGCTTATAGGTCACAGTCTATCATTGAGGGAAGTCAGAGTAGGAACCCAAGGGAGGAATGAGCATAAAGAGCGATGATGTACGCTGCTGACTGGCTCACTCTCAGGCTCATTCTCAGCCCCTTGCCTTATTCAGAAGATGACCACCTGGGTGCAGGGATGGTGCTGCCCAAGGTGGGCTGCCACCCCTTACATCAGTCAACAATAAAAGTCCCATGGACATTCCCATAGACCACTCTGATGGAGGTTCCTCTGTTGGGCACCCCTCTTCCTAGGCATGTCTAGGTTTGTGTCAAGCTGACAAAAGCTAACTGGCAATATATAGAAATGCGAGTGGGTAGATAGGTTAATAGATTTACAATTAAAACTATTTCTGGTACTTACTAAATATACATCTTTGTAAAAATTCTAATTTAGTATGCCATGAGAATTTATAGATTTATTCTCCTAAATCTTCATGAGGTCATCATAGAGTACATATTATATAGGAGAATTAAAAATTGAGAACATTGAAGATGCCAAGCACTGACACCCATTAGACAATTGAAGTTAAAAATAGATGCGTTCATGCATCGGCAGATGGATTCATACCCAGATGACTAGATTCAGAATCCAGCCACGTATGACAGCTTGCTAAGTAGAGTTTACCCAGCATAGACCTACTTAAAACCCAAAATTGCTTCAAAACCTTCTATGGCATAAAACTAGGATCTAGTGATTAATTAAAATATTTTGAATAGCCATATGTAAAAGATAATAGTTCAGAATGTATGTTTAGGTTAATTTTAATAATGAGAAAATGCCAATTGTTTTGTACCTTATTGTTTGTGTTGGCATTATGATATGACTTATCTGGTAGGTTGTGTTATGGTTTTATTTGCTTCTTTTAATTAGCAGTTAGCAGTGTAGAAAGAATACCATCAAATAACTGCTATTTGGTTAGAAAAAAAAATTCCTTTGGGCATTTCACTTCTCATTGTCCTAAAAATATACTCAGATTCCCAACAGCACCTGACTGTGATGGACACTGGTAAATGGGACCACTGGATTTTTATTTCACCAAGAGAAACGTAGATGAAAAGATCTGTGCCTCTGGAACAGAGGGCCTTGGCAACCCGTTAAATCGCTATCGCCGTAGTGGGTTTTAGTATAATTATTTCAGGGACACAGAAGTGAAAGATGAAGGCTATACTGATCATGTCATTTGTCATCTGTTTTACAGCAATTTGCTTTTCTGTGGGGTATGGGCGGTAATAGAGTAGAGATAGTGTTTGTTGGGTATTTTAAAATGTCATAATTATGGGCAGCCAATCTCTTTTTGAGAGATTAATACGTAACCTCTCCTTCATGTAGATAACGTGGTCTCTTGTTATTATAGATCTTATCGGGCACGTGACCCAGATCTATTTTCCTCAGTGCTGTGAAGCTGTTGTCTCCCACAGTTTCCTTGCTTGTCTTGTTTCTATGGTAACCTTGCACTCACTGTCCTTGCAGAGAAACCCTAAAGCAGGCAGCAGCTCAGAAGTCCCAGCAGCTTTCAGCACTGCAGAAAGAGAACGTCAAACTTGCCGAGGAGCTGGGGAGAACGCGGGACGAAGTCACAAGTCATCAAAAGGTCAGTGGACCTTCAGTGGGGGGTTTTAGATCTGGGGTGCTGGCATCCGCTGTTCTTGTAGCCTTCCTAGAGGCTGCTCAGATTTGCTCCATGTGACTAGGGTGTTTCAAATGGGTTGGCTCGTTTACCTGCGTTATGCGTCTGCTTGCCTTCAGGGAGGCACACGCTGTAGGACTTAGGGTCACAGTGAACCGACAGTCCCATGAACACACCACACATGCTAGCAGCAACAGCACCTGACCTTAAAGCAACGAGGAAAGGTCCTTATTAGATTATCTTCAAGCCGCACCATTAAAGGTGAAGAACCAAGCATTATCTTCTCCCTACCCCAGCTCTTATTCCAAAATTTTCTTTCTCTTAAAAATTTTCCCCCCTCTTTCACTGAAATTGGTTTTAGGGATACGGATTCTAAGAATATGGTTTTGTTGTAAAGGTTACCAGATGATTTCGGTAGTACTTACACGATAGACTGTGAATTTGTGTGTGTTGATTTGTGGAATGTGGGTTCTAACTAGAGTGCATCCCAGTCTGTTTGCTGAGATCGGTGTCGCTGAGGTTTCTGACAGAAGTTACTTAAACATGGGAACAGAACTGACTGTAAACAATGCTGTGTTGTGCTTTGAATTCATCTCTGATATTTGAATCAAAATGTTAGTCCCATCTGACCCTAGAGCAGCTGCTGGAATTTTTAACCATTTATGCTTGCTCTGCACTGTGAAGGAAAAGATCTCTCACGTCTGCAAGCATTGGCTCTAACTAGGAAGAGTAGTTTGGAGTTACTGTGCTTCGATTTCATCAGGATGGTGCAGTGTGTGGGAAAAACACTTCCTTTTTTTCTTTTTGTGTTTTTGGGGTAGGGTATCAATGGTTGGCCTGGGACTCACTATGTAGTACAGGTTGGATTCAAACTCAGAACAAGGCTTCTGCTTCTACCACCCAAGTATTGGGAAAGTCACCATCTCCACAGTTTGTTTCAGACTTTTAAGATTCATATTATAGCTGTCCCCCTTTTCCTCATTTCATGAAGGAAATGCTGTAGTCTCCCCGCTCCGAGTGGTGTTCTCAGGTGCCTAGTCACTGGTTCTTACTGTGTGACGGGTACGCAGAGTGACCGTGGTAGCAGAAGATGGAAGCACAGAGAAGAGAGTAATTTGTTGAGCATCCTCTGGCAGGCGGTGTCAGTGCTTGTCAGCTTCCTTGGCTTGGAAGAGAATCAACATGAGCTGACTTAAGCAGAGTCACTGCACTCTTCTCTGATCAGCTTGTGAGGAATTTGAGTTCATGGAAAGCAGAAGCCCCTTTGACCTGAGGAAGATTTTCTTTTCTCATGTTGTTGGAGTGTTGGATACCAGGGTGTATCACCGGTACTGGAGGTTTGTTCATTGGCTTTTCTTTCTTTCTTTCTTTCTTTCTTTCTTTCTTTCTTTCTTTCTTTCTCTTTCTTCCTTCCTTTCTTTTCTTTCTCTTTCCAGCCTTCCTTTTCTTTTTGATTTTTTCCCCATTCCTTTGAATATTTCTGGTAGAGACAGAGGATTCCCTCTGTAGAATGAACAGGGAGGTCACCCTGTCCTCTTACGCTGTCATCTGAACTGGACTAATTATGTTACTTATGTCTTACTGAGCTGGAAGGGGCTGAGGAAACCTCCTGACTCTTGGCTGAGTTTTCAAAGCCCTTCTCTATCTTAGCAGCTCTTAGCTTCTACTGAAAAGATTTTGTGCTTAATGATTGAAAAGTCATTTTGCTGGGTGTTAGCAAATGACAGCTACAGCTATGAAAGAAACTTTTTTAAATAGTGGAAACTGGGAATGGTGAATGAGCCTGTCATCATAGCACTTGGGAAATAGAAGCAGGAGGGTCAGGAGTTCAAGGCCAGCCTTGGCTATACTGTGAGTGGTAACCACCCAGGCTACAATGGTCAGTTCAAGGCTAATGGGGGCTATATGAGAGACCTTGCTTTTAAAACAGACAACCGAAAAGCTGGTTATTATGTCAGTTTTAGATTGTTGTTTAATTTTTATTCAGAAAAGAAGTAAATGTCAACTAAAACATGATAGCTCTGATGCTGGACAATGTCTGTGTTGTGTTTTTTTAATTGGGGATCAAACCTAGGGCCTAATACGTGTAAGACAAGCACTGTACCAACTGAGTTATATTTTTATATCCCCATCCCTGATTATGGAGATTTTTTTCAAAATGTTTATTTTATGTATGTGAGCAACTTGTCTTCACACACACCAAAAGAGAGCACCAAATCTCATTAAGGTTGGTTGTGAGCCACCATGTGGTTGCTGGAAATTGAACTCAGTACCTCTGAAATAGCAGTCAGTCCCCTTAACCACTAAGCCATTTCTCCAGCCCCAATTATGGAGATTAAAAGAGATACTAGCCAGTAGTGGTATACACCTTTAATCCTAGCCCTTGGGAGGCAAAGGCAGGTGAATCTCTGAGTTTGATTTGTAGCCTGATCTACAGAGTAACTTCCAGAACAACCAGGGCTACACAGAGAAACCCTGTCTTAAAAAAACAAAAATAAACAGACAAATAAGTTAAAAAAATAAAAGTGATGATAATAACCAAGAAAGATTATAGATCATTCTTGTCTTGATATGTGCAAAAGAATGGAGAAAATACCTGTTAAAAATAACCTAGCTGGGTGTGGTAGCTCACACCTAGAACCCTAGTAATCCTACTACTTGGAGGCTAAAGCAGGAGGTTTGCAAGTTTGAGGCCAGCCCAGGTCACATGGTTCCAGGTCAGCCTGAACTACATAGCGAGACCCTCTCTCAACAATCTGTTCTGCATGCATATATACATTCATGTGTATATATATAAAGTGGTTTACAAGCAACCGTATTTTAAAGGAGATAAATTAACCTTTCTGACTTTTATTATGTTCTTTTTTGAACCTGTTGTGCTAATTATTTCTGTAAAATTGTGAATATTCACTTAGTTAACTTCTTAGAGTTAAGTGAATTTTTTGTTTTTCTTTTTGAAGTGTTGGGAATAAAACTCGGTCTTTGTTTTGCATTAGTCAAGCTATTGGTTGTCTCTGTTAGAAACATAATATAAGTGGACTAGGGCTGTAGGGCAGGAACAGAGTGTTTGCCTGGCATGCCTGAGATCCTGAGTTTTGTCTCTAGTACCACAAAAGGAAGGATGAGAGAGGGGAACTACATTACGGTGTTGTAGAATAATCATTTAACTATGCAAAGATGTGTTGCATTTATTTAACTGTGTGAAGATGTGTTCCTGTTTTACCTTGCCTGCCTAAGGCGGGATTGCTCTAATAAAAAGTTGGATTGCCAGTAGTGGCGGGCCTTCGGGCAGGGGAAGTAAATAGGAGGAGGATTTAGACTCATGAGAAGAAAGACCAGGGAGATAGCAGAAGCCAGCCATACAGACATGGTGGAAGCAGGTTCATTCATACAAAAGGAAAGACAGGTAAAAAGCCTGAAGCAAAACATAGATAAATAGAAACAGGTTAAATTAAAAGAGCTAGTGGGACAAGCATAACCTAAGGTCGAGCATTCGTAATTATTTGATTCCTTGCTTTATTTGGGAACTGGTTGGCAGCCCAAAGAAAAGACCAACTACATTAAAGAGCTATAATGTTTGACAGAAATACTATTTTTAAAATATGGAACTTCAATTGTAAATTTTGTGTTTCATTCTAAATTAAAATGGCAAAGACTATATTGACAGGATTAGATAAATTCTGACCCAGGCCTAATTTGCTTTACTTGGCAACATTGTTACTCACTGAGAAGCCTTCCCACTGCTTTTATGGAATCCTAACCTTCCTCTGGAATGGAGATAATCTTTCAGGTGAGGAAGCAGAGGCTCCTAAGTGAGGATCAGCTGAGGATAGGAGGAAGTGAGGTGTGAAGCAGTCGCTATGGCTGAGGACAACTTATTACTTATTTAGTAACCACTGATTTAAAGACTTGAAGCAAAACAAAACTGTAAGCCAGGAATATGGGGTAGGTGGAGCAAAACAGTGCTGTACAAATAAATATATTTGTAGGCTGGGGTGTTGCTCAGTGGCAAAGTGTACTCCTCAAACCCAGGAGGCTCTGGATTTAGGCCCAGCACCAGGGAGTATATATGGGGGGTGCACTCTGAACTCTGCTGGTATATTTTTTCCCCCTTTTCAGATGTTTATTTACTTACAAATCCCGAGACATCCTGAAATATGTCTACATTCTAAGTTCTCACTGGAGTTACTGAGAGGAAGCTCTACTTCCTCTGGGGAGCCTCTTTTACTTGAAGACTGCTATTTCCTGCTTGTCCTTTTCACGTTACCAGGATGAATCATTGTCAGAATTTTTAAACCTTGTTCTGAAGAGACTTCCAAACAAGGCTGTTTATTGAATTAGGGGATTCCCTGCCTCTCTGTGACAGTGGCTATGTAGAACATTTCCTCTTTATTCTCTTAAAAAAAAAAAAAGGCAGTGAAGAAATTCTGCAGCTGGGTACAGTGGTGCATGCTTATGATCATAGCCTGGGGAAGTGGAGGCAGGAGGGTCAGGAGTGAGGTCATCCATAAATATATACATATACATATATATATGGAGTTCAAGGCCAATCTATGCTACGCTAGACCCTGTCTCAAAAAGCCAGAAGTGGATAGGGAGAAAATGATGGAAGATGATAACAATGAGCAGGACTTGACTGATGTGGGTGTGGAGTGGTGCTAGAGGCTGCTCTTCCTTATAGTCCTGTCTGAGCCAGCTAATCCCAGCACTTGGGAGGAGGCAGAGGCAGGAGGATCTCTGTGAGTTTGAGGCCAGCCTGGTCTACAAGAGCTAGTTCCAGGACAGGCATCAAAAACTACAGAGAAACACGGTCTCAAAAATCAAAATAAATAAATAAAAATAAATTCAGGCTAAAGAGATGGCTCAGCAGTTTAGAGGACTTGCTGTTCTTGCACAGGTTCAATTCCCAGTGCCCACATGGTGGCTCATAGCTATCCCCAGCTCAGTCGCAGGAGGTCTCGTGCCCTCTTCTGTGGGACCAGGCCTGAGTGTGGTGCACATGCATATGTACAGACAAGATGCTCGTTCATATAAAATAAGTAAATCTTAAGTTTAAAAATTATTACATTTATTATTTATGTGTGTGGGTTCACACATCCACAGTGCCCATAGAGAGGTCAAAGGACAGTTTGAGGGAGTCATTTATCTTCTATCAGGTTACCAGGCTTGGTAGCAAGTGCCTTTACCCACTGAGCCATCTTCCTAACCCTAAAGTTAAGTTGCTTTTGTGTGAGATTTTTCAATTTAGTTGAGAAGAGGGGCAATAATCAGGGTCAGTTAGGATTGCAAGTGACCCAAGTTTTTATAATAATTATTATTATTACTTGTGTGCATAAAAATATAATTGTGTGTATATGTATGTATGTACGATTGCAAGCATATATTCCATGGCACACATATGGAGGGAGGCAAGAGGACAACCTGGTTTATTCTTTCCTTCCACTTTTATGAGGACTCCAAGGATGAAACTCAGGTTGCCAGGCTTGCACAGCAAGCTCTTTCACCCTGTGAGGCATCTTCCAGCCCTGTGTTGTCTTTTAAAATGGAATATGTAATGGAATATGTTAGGTAGAACCAAATGAAATTGTTTTTTAAGCAACCTGACAGTAGACAGGACTCAGAAGTTATGACTGTTAGTGTGTCAGCATGGACTGGTTTTGTTCACAGCAAATCTGCCTGATGTGCTGACTTATTTCTTGTTGTTCCATGTTGGTGCACCTGTGTGTGTGCCGCGCGCGAGCACACGCACATGTGAGCATGCGTGTGTGTACATCAGTTTCTGTTTTAAACATTCTACAGTGCGCAATGCAGTTTCTTTTTTTTAAAAAAAAGATTTATTTTATACAGCATTCCTCTTCCATGTATGCCTGCACACCAGAAGAGTGCACCAGATTTCATCACACATGGTTGTGAGCCACCATGTTGTTCCTGGGAATTGAACTCAGGACCTCTGAAAGAACAGTCAGTGCTCTTAACCTCTGAGCCATTTCTCCAGCCCAATGCAGTTTTATTTTATTTTTGATTGGATGCTATATACATTCTTTCTCCATTCATCCCTGGCGTTGAGGTTTGCAGCCTCTATGGTAGCCTATGGTAGCTGCCTCTAATACCACCTTGGATGTTCTGTGAGGTGGGAACATCCCTTTTCTCCTCAAAGTAGTTCTAAAACGTGGTCCACAGTTAGACCCTAACCATTCTCATTCTCTCTGTGTGTCTTTTTCCTTTTTCTTTTTTCCAAGACAGGGTTTCTCTGTGTAGCCCTGACTGTCTTAGAACTCACTAAGTAGACCAGGCTGGCCTCTAACTCAGCCTGCCTCCACCTTCTGAGTGCTGGGATTAAAGGCATGTACCACCACTGCCTGGCTAAATAAACTTTTGATCCCTCTACCTGAGATTCACTGTGTGTGGGTGTAGAAACACTCTGAGTTCAGGTAGTCACATAAATGGAAACCGTACAGAGCATTATTTTCTTTTCATAAAGAATTCTAAAAATAACCGTGTGAGCTCTACAATACAAGAAGGCACCTCGGGTGGTCAGCTTTGAGATAGATGTCCAGTTTATTGGTTGATATGTCTTTCCTGTCATTTTCTCAGATGTATTCTGAAGAAGATAGGAAAGTTTAACTATATATAATAATGTGAGGTCTTTTATAGGAGTGGACCCCTAGTGGTCACCTTTGCGATGGATGCCTGATTTATCATTTACAAACCTCACATATATTCATCCATAAAGACAGCAGGTACCTTGAGCTGTCACCATGGAAACAGAAGCTTTTCCACAGGGGTATTTCAAAATGAGGCCATGGCTTGATTTTGGAAACTTAACAAGGATAAGATGGGTCAATAACTATTTGGTAAAAAGTCATTTTAGAGTGAAGTTATAGCAGAGTGTACAACAACTAGGGTTGGCACCTAAATTGATCAATGAGAATTTGCCTTCTAAATAGGCCTAAGTTCACAGACGGATTAGAAAAAGAAAGCTAATTTTAGCCTGTTATGCATTATTTTGTAACAATAGTGAACAGCAGCCATCAGAATTTTAATCTAGGCTCAGAGAACACTAGAAAATAGAGTCTCTCCCTTTGGTGTCTAATGATGCAAATGGGTGCTTTAAATATGAGCTGCTGTTGCTGCTGCTCTTGTTTTGTTTGAAACAGGGTCCCATGTGGTACAGACTGGCCTCAAACTCTCTAACATAGCTGAGGCCAGCTTTGAACTCTTAATCTGTGTGCTTTTACCTCCCAAGCAGTCTGGAGACAGTTGTGTGCTACTGCACCAGAGAAAACCAGGGCTTCTTGAACTGCCTCCATTCATGACCTCTTTTTGCCTGAGAAATATTTTTATAGCCGGGCGGTGGTGGCGCACGCCTTTAATCCCAGCACTCGGGAGGCAGAGGCAGGCGGATCTCTGTGAGTTCGAGACCAGCCTGGTCTACAAGAGCTAGTTCCAGGATAGGCTCCAAAACCACAGAGAAACCCTGTCTCGAAAAAACCAAAAAAAAAAAAAAAAAAAAAAGAAAAGAAAAGAAAAAAAAAGAAATATTTTTATAGCCTTTAGATTCTTAGGCATATAAAGTAAGTATACCAACTAAACATTTACTGATAATCATAGTTTATTTTAAAACAGTTCTTTGAGATACATGTAATTTTACCATTTATTAAAGCTGAAAGAAAATGTGTATACTAATAATAGGTGAGTATTTGATATTGCAGAATATAGGATATCCTCAACACTTTTCAGAGTTGATCAGTATTTTTACTTTACCTTTCTCCCAGCATGTGGGAGGTAGAAGCATGTGAATCTCTGCGAGTTTGAAGCCAGCCTGGTCTCTACATAGTGAGTTCTAAGCCAGCCAGAGCTATAATATAGTAAGACCTTGTCTCAAAACAAACAAACAGTAATTTTATAACTGTCAAAGCTGAGAACAGTGCTCTACATAAATGTGTAATACAAAATGCAGAAGTATATTTAGGGCCATTTCGGAAATGCTGTAAATTCTGTCCTAATCCAAGTCAAAATTCATTTAACATTTTGTTATTGTGTTGTATTTTTTTTAAAAAAATTGTGCATGTGGATGATGTGTGTGAGGGTCAATTAGCCCCATACACATTGTAATGGATTAATTAAAAAATGCTTCAGGATCCCTGGATCTGCGGCTGCAGCAGCAGAAACACTGCAGGTCCCTGAGCGGTGGCAGGCAGCAGGTCCCAAGAGCAGCCAGTCCTAGGCAGGGACTGGTGCAGGTCCCCAAGTGGCAGCAGTGGACCACATGGCAGCAGGCAGCGAATAGCGGGTCCCGGAGAGCATCCAGTCCCAGGCAGGGGAGGTGCAGTTTCCTGAGTGGCTGCAGCAGGCAACGAGGAGAGACAGACAGATGGGCATGCCATGAGACCACACTGCAGGTCTCCCAAGGCAGCTGGTGCTAGGCAGGAAGTGCAGTTATATGAGTGAGGGACAGAGGGATAGACATGCCATGCAGAGTGAGGTTGGATATTTATTTAGTGGGTTATGGAAAGGGAGAAGGGGAGAAGAGCAGTGTGGCAGAGAGAGAGAGAGAGAGAGAGAGAGAGAGAGAGAGAGAGAGAGAGACCAAAGCTTCTAGAGGGAGAGGGAAAAGGAAGAAACTCAGGCTGCAAGCAGGAAGGAAGATCTGCCTGCCTCAGTGGAGTGGGCCTGGCTTGTCTCTTAAAGAGACAGAACAGATCATTACATACATCATCACACATGATAATAATAATAATAATGAAAGTTTATATTGAAACTCAAGAATTTAGAAAGAAGTTTTTAGTGCCTGTAATGATTTCTGCTGAGTGAGAAGGACTTTGGCGAAAGACCTTGGTGGGTGAGAGCTAGAGGCCCCACTGGTGAGAGACAAATATTGTGCAGGCAAAGCTTAAGTGAAGAGTTTTGCTGAGATAAAGGGGGCGGGCGGGGAAGAGAAAAGGAGAGAGAGATGCAAAGGGTGGGGGGGGGGACAGAGACCTGTTTGCCTTTTCAGAAGAACATCAGGAAGAGAGCTGGAATGGGCCAGGGTACTGCCTGGGTGCATCCTTCCAGGAGACAGGGGCCAGCATAAACTGAATGTGTATCACTGTTGCAGGGCAGCAGGGCTGAGGGGTATGTATGGTGTACAGTGTTTATAAATGTAGCCCTACCCCCAGCACATCTGTAACAGGAGAAGAAAACTGTCCTGCCAGCCTAAGAGTAACCTTGGCTCACTCTGCAGGTCTGGGGTGGCCTTTCCTTTCCTTTCCTTTCCTTTCCTTTCCTTTCCTTTCCTTTCCTTTCCTTTCCTTTCCTTTCCTTTCCTTCCCCTCCCCCTTTCCTTCCCTTTCCTTCCCTCTCCTCTCCTTCCTTCTTTCCTTCCTTCCTTCCTTCCTTCCTTCCTTCCTTCCTTCCTTCCTTTTTTTCCATTTTATTTATTTGATTTTTCGAGACAGGGTTTTCAGTAGCTTTGGAACTGGAACTAGCTCTGTAGACCAGGCTGGCCTCAAACTCACAGAGATTTGCCTGCTTCTGCCTCCCAGGTTCTGGGATTAAAGGTGTGTGCCACCACTGCCCGGCATGGGGTGGCCTTTCAGATTTGCCCCAAATTAGATTGAAATGTCTAGATTTTTTTTTCTTTCTTTCCCTTGTTTAGAGTTATATTTTCTTCATTTATTTATTATATGTGTATGTCACTGGACATGTATAAACAGCTTATACCATATGGTCTCAGTGATTAAACTCAAGTCACCAGGGTTGGCAGCAAGGGCATTTGCCCACTGGGTGGTCTCAATGGCTCACCGTCTTTATATTCTCCATTGATCTCTCACAGGATGAGGTCCATTTTAGGAAAGGGTGTGGCCCTGCAGGAGTGGTTCTGTCATTTTGGCAGTCCCTGAATATCTCCTACCCTGCTCCTAGAAGCACATCTTCTCTCTACCGTCCTCCTTTCATCTCTGAAAGCAGTTTGTCACAGACAGACCCACTGGATCTTTCCTTCCCTTCTCCATTTCTGTCTGCTCTTCTAAGAGCAGAAGTCTGTCTATCTGTGTGTGGGAGGCGAGACAAGAAATCCTCAGACAGAGAATGTGTTGAGTTGCTATTTTGAACCTCAGAATACTCGCTCGGAGAAGAGACTGAAAGAGCCCGAATGAGCCACTTCGCTGGGAAGAGTGGTGAGAGAAGACTCCCTGAGAGTCTCAGCAGGGGCTTGTCCTGGGAGAAGCTGAGCTTCCCATCATGAGATAGCTGGGCAGTACTAGGACTGGAGAATACAGTGTCCCGATGGCCGTTCACTCTCTACTGCAGGAAGCAAAATGGGAGGTGCTGGGACCCTTGTTCAAGTGGCTTTACTGAGCCTATAAAATCAGAATCAGTGTTGACTCTGAGTTTGTCTGTTGGCCCTCATTTCACCCAGGCTTGTGTTTCTTAGCGTAAATGATGGGTTGAAAGTTAAAGTACCTCGTATGCTTTTTGTCTGCCTTCCCCACTTTTTTTTTTCTTTTTGTTTTTTCGAGACAGGGTTTTTCTGTGGCTTTGGAGCCTGTTCTGGAACTAGCTCTGTAGACCAGGCTGGTCTCGAACTCACAGAGATCCGCCTGCCTCTGCCTCCCGATTGCTGGGATTAAAGGCGTGTGCCACCATTGCCCAGCTCCTTCCCCACTTCTTATTTTTGTTTTTTTTTGAAGATTTATTTATTTATTTATTTATTTATTTATTTATTTATTTGGTTTTTCGAGACAGGGTTTCTCTGTGGTTTTGGAGCCTGTCCTGGAACTAGCTCTGTAGACCAGGCTGGTCTCGAACTCACAGAGATCCGCCTGCCTCTGCCTCCCAAGTGCTGGGATTAAAGGCGTGCGCCACCACCGCCCGGCCTGAAGATTTTTTAAAGTTTTATATGTATGAGTATTTTGTCTGTGTGTGTGTCTATGCAGTACATATGGAGGCCAGAAAGTACTGGATCCGCTGGAACTGAAGTTACAGGCAGTTGTGGACTATTACGAGGGTAATGGGAATAGAACCTGAGTTCCCTCAGGAGCAGCCAGTGCTCTTAACTACTGAGCTGTCTTTGCTCCCTTTCTTGTTTTTGATGTGAGTTCTTGAATCCTCTTCTGGTTTAATGTTCCCAAACATTGTAGGCTTTTTCTCTTAATAATAACCTCCCATTTCCCCCAGTCATCTGTATTTTCTTTTTCAGCTTCAATTATGAAAAAATGTCAAGCACATGCAGGAACAGGAGCCACCCAGTGCAGTGTGCTCCTATATCAAATACCACTAGCGACGGGTTCTTGACTGCTCTTGTCTCAGCAATACTCCACACACCTTGTACAATTTTTTCCTTGTACAATTTTCAAGACAGGTCAGACTGATCTCAAACTCTCTGTTTGCCTGCCTCAGTCTTCTGAGTTTGGAAATTATAGGCCTAGACTACTACACCTGGATACCCTAAATTGCTAGATTTGGTTTGGTTTTTGATTGTTTTGAGACAATCTCTTTGTTTATATAAAGACAATATCTTTATATAAACTGGTTTCAAGCTCTCAATAATCACTCCTCTGCTCACTCTGTGACTGCTGGGGTTATAGGTGTATACCACCATTCTTGATGCCCTGAGGATTATTTTAAAACAAATTTACAGTTTTTTTCTTTTTTTAAAAAAATATTTATTTATTTATTATGTATACAATATTCTGTCTATATGTATGCCTGAAGGCCAGAATAGGCCACCAGACCTCATTACAGATGGATGGGAGCCACCATGTGGTTGCTGGGAATTGAACTCAGGGCCTTTGGAAGAGCAGGCAATGCTCTTAACCACTGGGCCATCTCTCCAGCCCTACAATATTTTCTTTTCCTCTCCATTTTTTGTTTTTATTTTAGAACAATTTACTATATTACCCAGGCTAGTCTTGAACTGGGCTCAAATGATTCTCTTGCTTCAGCCTCCTGAATGACTGCTACTACAGGAATGTACCGACATGCCTGATTTATGAGTATTTTTTACCTGAAAAAAATAATTATTATTATTCCTTATACGTTGAAATGTTATTTTAAAGTCAAACATATATATATATAGCTAGGCATGGCTCAGCATGTAGGAGTATAGTGATATTTCATTTGAATTTTAATAGATAAAGCTTGTCTAAAGTTCAGAGAATAAAACAGCTTCCCTAGTCAGCCTTAAAGACCAGGCAGTGGGGCTGGAGAGATGGCTCAGAGGTTAAGAGCACTGACTGTTCTTTCAGAGGTCCTGAGTTCAATTCCCAGCAACCACATGGTGGTTTGCAACCATCTGTAATAAGATCTGGTGCCCTCTTCTGGCCTGCAGGCCTACATACAGACAGAACACTATATACATAATAAGTAAATCTTTAAAAAAAAAAAAAGACCAGGCAGTGGTGACACACACCTTTAATCTCAGTAGCCATGCTAGTTTGCCACAGACACTGGGCAGTAGTGGTGCTCGCCTTTAATCCCAGTACTAAAGAGAAATTAAGACGGGAGGAGACAGCTCTCACATAGAGTCTTATTCCTAGATTCCTGGAGGCAGGACTACCATTTTTAGACTGAGGTAGAGGTAAGAACCAGTGACTGGTTATTGTGCTTTTCTGTCTCTGGGTTTTTATTTATCATACTACACAGGAGACTGAATCAAAAAAAAAAAGAGAGTGAGCACTAGTTTGAAGCCAGTCTGAGCTACACAACATGGCCTTGTCTCGGCACCTCGCCCAGTCTGTCTGCCACCCTTGTATTTGTAACAGGAATCAGTATAAAATGGTGTCTCCTCGCCAGGCGGTGGTGGTGTATGCCTTTAATCCCAGCACTCAGGAGGCAGAGGGAGACGGATCTCTGTGAGTTCGAGGCCAGCTTGGTCTACAAGAGCTAGTTCCAGGACAGGAACCAAAAAGCTACAGAGAAACCCTGTCTCGAAAAATCCAAAAAAAAGAAAAAAAAATGGTTTCTCCTCCCATTAGGCTCATTGAGGAAACACTACAAATGATCTGGTGTGTCTTTCTTTATGGTTATTATACCCATATCAGTGTTTACAAATGGGTAGGTGTAGACACAGTTTTTATTATTTTCTACAAAAATTATATTGTTGAGAAAATGAAATTTTTTATTTTTTTATTATTTATTTATTTATTTATTTTGTTTTTCGATACAGGGTTTCTCTGTGGCTTTGGAGCCTGTCCTGGAACTAGCTCTGTAGACCAGGCTGGTCTCGAACTCACAGAGATCCGCCTGCTTCTGCCTCCCAAGTGCTGGGATTAAAGGCGGAGAAAATGAATATTGTACAGATTACTCAAACTTGCTTCTCTCCTAAGTCATCTTTATTGAGGTATAATTTACATGAAATAAAATTTACCCTTCCTATGTGTATGGCTTGGTGAATATTTAGTTTTGATCTTGCTATGTAGCCCGGGCTGGCGTGGTACTCACCTTGTAGTACTATGTAGTAGTACTCACTAGGATTGCTTAGAAATAACATAGACCCACCTCTGCCTTCTGAGTGCTGGGATTAACCCAGTTCATCTTTGTGAGTTTGGTAAACATGTGTCAATCTCTACACCAAATGTAATGGCATGTGTCTATAATCTCAGCACTTTAGAAGACAAGACAAAAGGATCATGAGTTTAAGATAAATTTGAGGCCCGGTGGTGTGGGTGCACACCTCTGTGAGTTTGAGGCCAGCCTGGTCTGCAGAGCAAGTGTCAGGACAAAGTTACACAGAGAAACTCTGTCTTGGGAAAAAACAAAAAGATAAGTTTAAGATAAAGAGTTTCAGGACAACCAGGGCCACACAGAGAAACCATGTCTGAAAAAAAATAACAACAAAGGAGAAAGCAACAACAAACAAATTCTAATCTTGGTTGATTTTTTTTCTTTCAAAATTTCATCTTTTTGTTCGCCATGTTCAGAGAGTCTGGTTTTATCCCGTGCTTTTTCAGTCACAGTCCAGCTGGCCTTGGTGAGCTCCCAATAGATCAGCTCCACTGTCTCAGTGGGTGGGTGCACCCCTCGTGGTACCGACTTCTTTGCTCATGTTCTCCCTCCTTCCGCTCCTCATTGGGACCTTGGGAGCTCAGTCCAGTGCTCCAGTGTGGGTCTCTGTCTCTATCTCCATCCATCACCAGATGAAGGTTCTATGATGATATGCAAGATATTCGTCAGTATTGCTATAGGATAGGGTCATTTCAGGTTCCCTATCCTCAGCTGCCCAAGGAACTAACTGGGGACATCGCCTTGGGCTCCTGGGAGCCACTCTAGGTTCAAGTCTCTTGCCAACCCTAAGGTGGCTCCCTTAACTAAGAATTGTGTTTCCGTGCTCCCCTATCCAACCTTCCTTTATCCCAATCATCCTTTTTCCCCAAGTTCCCCCCATCCTCCCCTTCTCCCTTTTCTCTCCCCATCTCCCCTTGCCCCCATCCCACCCCACCCCCAAGATCCCAATTTTCATGGCGAACAATGAGGGCTGATGAGAAGCCAAGGACAATGGCACGGGGTTTTGATCCTACTTAATGTGCTGGCTTTGTGGGAGCCTAGCCAGTTTGGATGTTCACCTTCCTAGATATGGACTGAAGGGGGGAGGACCTTGGACTTTCCACAGGGCAGGGAACCCTGACTGCTCTTTGGACTGGAGAGGGAGGGGAAGAGGAGTAGGGGGAGGGGGAGAAGGGTGGGAGGAGGGGGAGGGAAATGGGAGGCTGGGAGGAGGCGGAAACTTGGTTTTTTTCCTTTCCTCAATAAAAAAAAATTTCATCTTTTTATGAGAAGCATGTTCTACAGTTCAGCTCTTGTTATTTTGGGTTTAAGAGCAAAGCCTTACCTGAAAAAAAAAATAGGTTTCTTTTATCAAAGTAGGTCTTTTAAATAATCAGTCACTACCTTATCTCTGAAAAATTCCTTACGTTTTCTAGTCCTGCAATTTTTGTTGTTGTTGTTGTTGTTGTTGTTTTTTTGAGACAGGGTTTCTCTGTGGCTTTGTAGCCTGTCCTGGAACTAGCTCTTGTAGACTAGGCTGACCTCGAACTCACAGAGATCTGCTTGCCTCTGTCTCCCGAGTCAGCTACCACCACCCAGCTTAGTCCTGTAATTTTGATATTACTACTAGGCCATATAAATGGAATCAAAGCAATATAGAACTTTATCTGTAATCACAGTAACTATAAATGATTAAAATATTCCAACTGAAAGATGTGATTTAAATTTTTTTTAAAAGTTTGATCTAACAATATGGTGTCTACAAGAGATGGTTTATTTTCAGAAACACAAAGAAATTGAAAGTAAGAGAATGGAAGATGATACACCATGCATATAGTAACCAAAGGTACAGTGAAGAGGATAGACCAGATTCTGACAAAATACACCTTATGGCAGAAATTGTTACTAGATACAAAGAAAGAAAACTCTCAACTGTTCATGATGATATAACATTTATAAATTAATGTGTACCTCACAATAAAAGCCCAAAAGAAGTAAAGCAGAAACTAACAATTTAAAAAAGGAGAAGGCCAGTAGGACTAGAGGTTGTTACTCATGTAGCCCAGTCTGGCCTCAAACTTACTGTGTAGCTGAGGCTGGCTTTGAACTTTTCCTTTCTGCTTCTACCTCCCACATACTGAGATGACGGGCATGTGAATGGATGGCAGTTTGTTCTTTTCTTTTGTTTGATTGTTTTTGAGACAGGGTCTCCCTATATAGTGCTAGCTGTCCTGGAATTCACTGTGTAGACAAGGCTGGCAATGTACTCAGAGAGTACCACCTGCCTCAGCCTCTGCTTCTGCTTCGGTCCCGAGTGCTGCGTCTAAAGGTGTGTGTCACCATGCCAGGCCAGAAGTTGCTTTCTAGTGTTCTTTACCAAAAAGAAGTCCTTGGATAAGAGGCTAATTTTAGAGTTTAGGGTAGCAGAGTCTGAAACATTTTATTTATGAGACAGCAAGAAAGTGTGCAAAGAATGATGAGGATTCATCAAAAGCATATCAAATCAAATGTGAACCAATTTGTTCATCAAAAGAAGTAAGACGGACTGGGTGGTGGTAGTGCTCTCCTTTAATCCAGCACTCAAGAGGCAGCTGCAGGTGCATCTCTGAGTTTGAGGCCAGCCTGGTCTACAGAACAAGTCCCAGGACATCCAGGACTACACAGAGAAACTGTGTCTCGAAAATCAAAGCAATAGCAACAACAAACAAATTCTAATCTTTGTTGATTTTATTCTTTTAAAATATTGTATTTCATCTTTTGTAAGTGCGCATGTTGCACGTGTATTGGAACTCTTATGAGAAGCATATTCTACATTTCAGCACTTTTGTTTATTTTGTGGGATGTTGAAACAGAATCTTGCTATGTATCCCTTGCTGTCTTGAAATTCTCTGGATTGACTGTAATGGATTAATAAAAAATGCTGCAAGATTCCCGCTCCCCGGCGGCTGCAGCAGCAGAAACGCTGTAGGTCCCTGAGAGGCAGCAGTGGGCCTTGTGGCAGCAGGCAGCTGTCACAGGCAGGGACTGTACAGTTCTCCTAGTGGCTGCAGCAGGCCACGAGGAGAGACAGACTGATGGGCACGCCACAAGACCGAGCCACAGATTCCCAAGGCGGCTGGTCCCAGGCAGGGAGCTCAGCTGTGTGGGTGAGAGACAGAGACATGGATAGGCACGCTGCGCAAAGTGAGGTTGGATATTTATTTAGTGGGTTATGGAGGGGGAAGGGGAGAAGAGCAGAGAGGCAGAGAGAGGAAGAGAGAAGGGAGAGACAGAAGCTGCCTCTTTGAGAGGGTGACGGAAAAGAAAGAAACTCAGGCTGCAAGCAGGAAGATCTGCCTGCCTCAGTGTTGGTGGGGGAGTGGGCGTGGCTTGTCCCTTAAAGAGACAGAACAGATCATTACATAGACCAGGCTAGACTCAAACTCATGGGTCCCGCATGAAGAAAAGTATTTTTGAGACAAGGCTTCATTATGTAACCCAGATAGTACTTAAACTCACAGAAATCTTCCTGCTTCAGCCTTCTAAATTTTGGGATTACAGATCTGAGCTGTCACATCTATCTTAATTCTTTAATTGTAAAATAAAACTATAAATTTTTTATAATTTATACATAAATTATAAAATGGACACAATGGCACATACCTCTAATCCTAGCTCAGGGACAGCTGAGGCAGGAGGATTATTGTGTGTTTGGGGCTAGAACATGAAACCCTGCCTTAGAAGCAACAAAAGAGGAAGGAGGCAGGGAGAAAGGAGGAGAAAAGATGGGAGCCTTTCTCAGCCCTGCATCTTTCACTTCAGATGTTGTCCTTGCTTCTCTTCATTTTCAAAGTTGCCGTCCTCTGTTTTTATTCTTTTCACTCTTAAAAACTTTAAAACAGCTAGGTGGTGGCACACACCTTTAATCCCAGCACTCGGGAGGCAGAGGCAGGCGGATCTCTGTGAGTCTGAGGTCAGTCTGGTCTACAAGAGCTAGTGCCAGGACAGACTCCAAAGCTACAGAGAAACCCTGTCTTGAAAAATCAAAAACAAAAACTTTAAAACATATTTCTATTAATTATACATGCACGAAAAGTATGATTTTATTATTATTTTATGTGTATGTGTGAGTGGAAGTCAGAGGACAATTTGTAGCAGTTGGTTCTCTCCTTCTGCCATGTGGTTTCTGGGGATTGAACTCAGGTCACCAGGCTTAGCCACTGTGCCTTTGCTTGTTGGTCACTTTGCTAGCCCTCCAAGCCTGTGTGAAGGACTGGAAAGCAGAGACACTCCGGTGAGAAACTTGGATAATAAACCTTTTAGATTTCATTATAAATGTGCACTGATACTCAACAGACATGCATGCACACTTACTTTTTTTTTTTAAGCTGGTCAAGGTGGTTTATATCTGTATAACAGCAAGTATCTTTACCTGCTGAGACGTCTTCCTGGTCCTTGTTTGTGATATTTTATGGAGGAATACTAGCAGCAGGATTTTATAACAGAATGAGAGAGCTGCAGGGAACTCTTCTGTAGCCTTGTTTTATAGATGACAGGCAAGTGTCTGCTAGGTGCGCTGAATCAGTAGATGAATCACAGGTGCTTTGCGAAGAACATGTAGCCTCTTTCCTGACTTCTGCAAGTTCCTGACACCACTCTGATCTAAGTAAAGCAGCCAGAATGCTAATGGTGGAGTTGTCATTCAGTGAGCAAATGTTTATTGAAAGCTTAACATGTACTATATAGGGCTGGGCGCGGTAACCTTAACCTATACCCCAACACTGGTGGACAAACAGTTCAAAGCCATTTTTGGTGTTGGGTCCACAGATTGGGGGGGGGGCATGTGGCGCAAAGATGGGGACAGATCACCGAAGTCTAGCAAACCAGAAGCAAACTATTGCAGGAAAAAGTAAAAAATTAAAAAAAAAAAATCTCCATGGGGCACACACACAAAAAAGCTTATCAGCTAGCTGAGAGCACAGCCAGAGATGGACTTGTAAGGCTGTGGCAAAGGCTGGTTTTCGACTCCTCTTTTTTATAGAAGCATTAGGCAGTAACAAAGGAATTTTTACAATCTTGAGGTGAAATTTAGACACAAATTGCCCTTTTTTGCAATTTCCATTAACAATATTTTTCACTTAAATTAGGGTTTGTATTCAGTTCATTGTTTTTTCCCTGGCATTCCTTGATAGTGCTTACCAAGGCTCTGCACCTCCCCTGACACTGCCAGTTTTGCATAGCAGGAAAGAGCATGGAAAGATATAAAACGAAAAAGTCAAAAGTCACGTACATCCCATCATTTAAAAGTTAACTCAGGGGGCTGGAGAGATGGTTCAGAGGTTAAGAGCATTGCCTGCTCTTCCAAAGGTCCTGAGTTCAATTCCCAGCAACCACATGGTGGCTCACAACCATCTGTAATGAGGTCTGGTGTCCTCTTCTGGCCTGCAGACATACACACAGACAGAATATTGTATACATAATAAATAAATAAATATTAAAAAAATAAAATAAAAGTTAACTCAGCCCACATCAGTTGCTGGTCATGAGTTCCCAGGGGGTATCTAAAAGCTGATCCTCAGTTTGCTGAGTGACCCTAAGATTGCAGAGGCCGCTTCAGCCTCACAAATAGAGCTCTGGGCTTTAAGGTAGAGTAACCCACTGTTAACCATCAATCTTTAAGCTGCTGAGAAAGCTGCTGACAGCCGCTCTCATTCTCCTAGGTCTACAACTTTATATTTTCTTATTTCTACATTCTTCTTTCTGGAATTTACATTTCTTTATTCTTTTTTTTAAAAATACTTATTTATTTATTATGTATACAATATTCTGTCTGTGTGTATGTCTGCAAGCCAGAAGAGGGCACCAGATCTCATTACAGATGGTTGTGAGCCACCATGTGGTTGCTGGGAATTGAACTCAGGACCTTTGGAAGAGCAGGCAATGCTCTTAACCACTGAGCCATCTCTCCAGCCCCCATGTCTTTATTCTTATTCTTGGACTCTTCCATCTGCCACATAGCAGATTTAGGCCAGCCTGGACTACATGAGACTGTGTTGGAAAGGAACTGGGTATGGTGGCGCACACCTAAGTCTCAACATTTGAGAGTCAGAGGAGGTGGAGCTGGTCTGGATACTGATGAGACCCTGTCTCAAAAAAAGTATTATATTCTGATCTATCAGTATTATATTCTGTTGCTATAATCTGATTTAATATTTCTGATTCTCAGGCGGTGACTTCTTACTGGCATCTGCTGCCCTGGAGCGGGTTGTGTGGTCTCTGTGGACTTATTATCAACTGAACTCTTTCTGTTTTTGTTTTTCAGCTGGAAGAAGAAAGATCTGTACTCAATAATCAGTTGTTAGAAATGAAAAAGAGGTAGGCTCTCTGTATGTTTACTGATGTGTTTAACAAGGAAAACTTCAGAACGTGTTGTGTGTGCTAGTTTACAGAAAACAGTCAGCTTCGTATATTTAGAAAGTGGCATTGTGGTATTTTAGTGCTCACAATTGACAAGTTATGAAGATCCATTTGTGCAAGTTTCAAAAATTTAAAATTTTAAGCCATTTTTTACTGCATTTACTCAGAAGTGCTCTACTAAATTTAGATTGCCTCATATTAATGGTTTTAGTAATGAGCATTATTATTATAATTGTATTTATAGTAATCACTTTAGATATAATACTGATTTTAATATGGGAAAGCTTGATTTTTTTTCATTAATAAGTAATACCACTTGTTTCTATTATTCATTATTCCTTTATAATTTATAACTTCCCAAACTCTTTTGAGTAAAAATAAATGGGGTCCATAGAAATGAAATATTTAGGCCAGGTCAGAGTAAAATATGCCTATATTCTAGCACTCAGGAGTCTGAGTCTGGAAGATCATATTTGAATCCAACATTGCAAAATCCTGCTTTACAAAAACTATAATAAGAGCTGGGCAGTGGTAGAGCACACCTTTAATGTCAGCACCTGGGAGGAAGAGGCATGTGGTCTCTGAGTTCGAGGCCAGCCTGGTCTACAGAGTTCCAGGATAGCCAGGGCTATATAATACGACCCCATCACAAATAAATAATTTAATTAAGTAATTAAATTAGGGGATAAGAATATAGCTCAGCGATAGAGAGTTTGCGTCCCATGTATGAGCTCCTGTGTTCACCCCACACCCACAACAAACAACAAAACCATCTACAATCCTTAGGAGTGAGAGAATTGGTAGTTCAGTGTCGTCCTCAAGTACATACCAAGTTTGAGACCCTGTGCTTTAAAAAGGAACAGAGGAAAGAGATTCAGCCTTCCTCCAAGTTCCCATGCTCTTAGGAAGTGCTTTTCGTGTCAGAGCAGAGGTTTCCCTGCCCTTCTGGTGTCTGACAGATGTGCTTCACACTTGGGAATTCAAGGTTTTATTTAGCCTACAGAAACATTTGGATTGTGCAATGCAGATTGCTGTATTTTCCAAGCTGTCAGGCCTTGGCCCAGGGGAAGCCTTTCCCTTCTCTCTGGTTTAATTAAGAAGTACTTCATCAGGCGGTGGTTGCTCACATATTTAATCCTAGCACTCCAGGAGGCAGAGGCCAGCAGAACTCTGTGAGTTCAAGGCCAGCCTGGTCTACCAAGTGTGTTTCAGGACAGCCAGGACTACACAATGAAACCCTATCTCTAAAACACACACACACACACAAAGAAATTCTTGGGCTCCTTTGTTGAATTTCTCCAAGATCTTTACATTCTAGACTACACAAGTGTCTCACCATGGCCATGCTTATCCTGGACAGAAAAATAATGAGGCCTTATTCCTGTAGCTTTCCCTAATGGGGCCAAATGAATGAAAATGGGCTGATGAGATATGTAATCCCATTACATTTAACAACACTTTTTAATTCACCAATCTGTATAATCTCAAAACATCCCAGTGGAAGATGTGGTGGGGTGTGTATTTTTTGAGGATGAAGCAGAAGCCCCCAGACCAGAACTTACTTAGCTAAGCACTCAGGCCCATGAGTTCCATGTGCAGGCTTGAGACCTAGAGCTTCAGGTTTCTGTGTTCTTTTTCCCCTATACCTTGTACTTATTACTGACTCGTGAAAGATTGTATACTTCCTGGGTCCTAACTTATCATGTGACTGACTAAATTATGTTTAGCAAAGTGTCTCTCAAAAATTGCTCCTAATTTAAGCCAGACCAGTATCTACTGGGGAGGCTGAGTGAGGTGTGAGGGGTCACAAGTTCAAGGATAGCCCTAAGGAATTTAATGAGATCTGTCTGGAAGTACAAGCTCTAGAAGGGCTCCAGAGAGTCAGTGGTAGGATGCTTGCCCACACATGGAGGCCCCAGTTTGTCTCCTGCCACCAAAACCAAACACTGAAGTTACTCCTGCTAATTTTGTTTTGTTTGTTTGTTTTTTGTTTTTTGAGATAGGATTTCTCTGTAGCTTTGGAGTCTGTCCTGGAAGTAGTTCTTGTAGACCAGGCTGGCCTTGAACTCACAGAGGTAGCCTGCATCTTCGGAGTGCTGGGATTAAAGGCTTGCACCACCACTGCCTGGCCACTCCTGTTAATTTTGATGAACAAACAAAGAGAATAATTTTTCTGAAATTGAAAAAGTTATAAATTTAATTTCTGTATTTAAACTGATTTTCTCTTGTTAATCAACCCTCATGGACAATTGTTTCTGTTTTGGAAGACTGAATTTGAATGTATTTTAAAATAACAAGTTAGACCCATAAATACCTCCCAAACGTAAATTTGATAAGAATTCCTCTGTGATGTATGCTGTGATGGCTGACTCTGTCTACTCTGCCTAGAGGACTAAAGTTTTATATGATCTTGGTATAAATACCTTCCAAAAGCTTAAGTCATAAAAGCACACAAATGTTCTTTGTTGGTGCAGAGTAATAGCCCTGTCTTTGGTTCACATTAGAAGGGAAGGCAGGAAATGTGTTCTCTATGGCCATGAGAGGAGCTTGCAGGACCCCCACCATCAGGTGAAGCAGTCACTGAGGAGTCAGTGTGAGCGCCCCAGCCCAGCTGCTGTAAGGTCCTGGTTTCTATACAGCACCTCCCACACTAGGAAAAGCCTTTTGTGGTTCTGAGGATTTCAGAGCTGCTCTGCACCAAGGAGTAAATTTAAACTGTGAGCTAAAGGCTGGCGAGGTGGCTCAGTGGGTAAGAGGACTTGCCGCCAAGCCTGACAACCTGAGCTCCATCCTTCAGACCCATGTGAGAAAAGGAAAGACCTGATTCCAGCCAGTTGTTCTTTGACCTCCACACCCATAGTATGCACACCTACACACATGTGCATAATAATGAATGATGAGTTAATGAATAAATAGAATAACTTTAAATTATAAACTTCGCATGGTAGAATATGCCTGTAACCCCAGCACTTGAGGGTAGAAGGCCAGCCTGGCTACGTGAGACTATCTTTAGAGATTAGTAGTGTCCTCCTGTATTTGCTTCGTGGGTTTGGTATCTGTAGACATTGTATTGCAGGCAATATGTAGTGAACATTATTCTCTGAATTTAAAACTGATCATTTGAAAAATTGGGTACAGTTGAACACACATCTTTAAGAACAGGTTCCAGGCAGTGCATTGCCTCACACCTTTAATCCCAGCACTAGGGAGACATAGGCAGGAGGATCTTTCCGAGTTCAGGCCCAGGCTGGTCTACACAGTGAGTTTCAGGCCAGTCAGGCTTACATAGTGACCCTGTCTTCAAACCAAACAGAAACAGGAGAGGGGGAACAGGTTCCCAGGGATCTAGCTGGTAAGGCACAGTTGTCTCACTGCTGAACTGGAGGCCCCCGCTCCTCCACAGCTGCCCAGGCTGATGCACCCTGGGGAGCTAGCCTGGCTCCCTTTTTGCTCTGAGCTTTTTAATGTCAAAAAAGGAACAGCAAAGCCAAAGTTTTAGACATGGGTTTATGGGGGTCTTAATTCAACGGTAGTACAGAATGTAAGCCCTGTGAGGAATGCAAGTCCTGCCTCCACTTCTGAAGCGGCCTGCGCTGCCCAGCTCATCAGCTCCCTGTGGGTTGTAACTGTCTGACTGTCTCCGAGCTTGCGCTACTTACCAGTGCTCACCTCATCCTCTCTTTTCCCTTTCCTACTCTTGCTTCCTTTGCTATATCTGTGTGTCTTTCATGGTAAGACTAAAGAAAGTCTATCCACGTTATAATAAATAAATCTCATATATTTTTAGTAAACCAAATTGTTGTATATATTTTTGGCTGCCTTTGTCCCTCTGTGTCTTGCTTTTGTTTTGTAAAATATGCTCAGCAATGTATGCACACACACACACACACACACATACACATACACACACACCTACACACACACACACACCTACACACTCACACTTAGACATGTACTTCTTTTTGATATCGACATACAGCAAAGACTTGGGTACAAATTTAGTTCTCCTTACTGTATTTGCATTTTTCTTCATGTTTCTAATATTTGGTTCTTATCACCTTGCATTTTAAAGCCTGCCCAGTAACACTTCAAGGTATTTGCTTCATTACTGGACTTTATTTCTTATTTATGTAGTAAGAGAAGAATCTGAGCGACACGTTCCCTCGAGGGATGGGACGAGAGATTCTGGCCCTGAAGCCCTTCTTTCATACTTTATCTTCTCTTCTTGCTATTGGCCGTATAAGGAAACTCTTCTCACCAACATGGCGTCTCATACATCAGTAATGTTGGCATAGATGCTTTAATTCAGCCCCTCTTAGTTTGTACAGAGGAATTAGGGCATAGAAATTGTCACACTGAAGCCACCACTGAAGATCTGTCACAGAGGCGCGCTGCCAAGCGTCTGTGCCCTGTCATCTGGTAGACCTCCTGCTTTCTTTCTTTCTTTCTTTCTTTCTTTCTTTCTTTCTTTCTTTCTTTCTTTCTTCCTCTTTTCCTTTTTCTTCTTTTAACACATACTGTGTGTTGGGGGTGGGGGTGGATTCTTACCATGTGGCTTCTCAGGATCAAACTGGTCAGACTTGGTGGCAGTGACTTCACCACTGAGCTGTCTCTTTCTTCAGCATGTGTCCTTTTGCTTGATTCTTATAGGAAACATCCTGTCTCCATCTTAGCAAGCTGCATGGCTCAGGGTTGGGTTGGTGACTTTTCTGCTGGTTACTGGTGATTTTCCCTCCATGATGCTAAGTGCCCGTGGGATCTTAGCTGACTAGATCTTTGAGCACAGGAGAATTCACATCTGTCTTCAACAAACCCTAGTCCTGCTAATTTTTAGAAAGTTAAAACTTTAAAAATTTTCAAATCTGAGTGCTACTTGAAATAAACAAAGCTCCAGAATTCATTCATTCTCATTCTCTCTCTCTCTCTCTCTTTCTTTCTCTCTCTCTCTCTTTCTCTGTCTCTGTCTCTCTCTCATGTGACTGACTAAATTATGTTTAGCAAAGTGTCGCTCAAAAATTGCTCCTAGCCGGGCGGTGGTGGCGCACGCCTTTAATCCCAGCACTCGGGAGGCAGAGGCAGGTGGATCTCTGTGAGTTCGAGACCAGCCTGGTCTACAGAGCTAGTTCCAGGACAGGCTCCAAAGCCACAGAGAAACCCTGTCTCGAAAAAAAAAACAAAAACAAAAACAAAAACAAAAATCAAAAATTGCTCCTAATTTAAGCCAGACTAGTATCTACTGGGGAGGCTGAGTGAGGTCGGTCAGTCGGTCTCTCTCTCTCTCTCTCTCTCTCTCTCTCTCTCTCTCTCTCTCTCTCTCTCTCTCTCTCTCCCACAGGGTTTTTCTGTAGCTTTGGATAGCCTGTCCTGGAACTATCTCTTTTAGACCAGGCAGGTCTTGAACTCACAGATCTGCCTCCTGAGCGCTGGAATTAAAGGCGTGTGCCACCACCGCCCGGCTCAGGAGAACAGAATACTATGTTTCAGAGAAATCCAAGGAGCCAAGATTTCCTACATCTTTGGGTGGCACCAGAGCTTTACTTTCCACACTGCAAAAGTTCCTGTTAGAGCCCCGCCTGAGCTCTAAGATGGCCCCGTTTCCTAGCGCTCACCCAGGACTTGGCAGCACTGGTGTCCCTTTCTTTCCAGGGTTACTAATTTAGAACACTTCTGGAAAGTCTCAGATTCTTCTCCTCCTACTTATCATTCTGGAGTGTAAAGGTGTAAGCGACACAATGAGACCAATACAACACGTTTATTTCCATCTTCGTGTAGAATTTCAGTTTGCCATGAGAATTTTGTAATTCATGTGCCGGATACCTTGGGTCTCACTAACCAGCCATTCCTCTGCCATCTCTAACTTGGCCCTCCCTGTCCTGTTCCCCAGGTGATCTGAAAACAGACCAAATGCCGCTTGCTCTGCACTCACTCACCTGCCTGCTTCTAGTTACAAACTCCTGCTGGTGACCACCTCCATGGTGCAGTGGCTGAGATTGTGTGGCCTGAGCGCTAGCCTGAGACACTTTTCTCTTGTTTTGTTCTCCCTGAAGTAATTCAGTGACACAAGATCTGTTTATTAAAAATTAAGAACTTTTAATTTAAAAAATTTTAGGTTTGTAAAAGAGTTATAAAGGTAGTGTAGCCAGTTCATTTCCCTAGTCAGCTGCCCCACTATGAACATGTCACATAGCCTCAGCACCTGTGCCCAAACCACAAAGTCATTGCCCCTCGGCTCTCTGCAGTTGTCCGTCACAGTCATTTCCCTCATCCAGGATCCTGGCTAGGGAATAACACTGCGCTCGTGTGGTCCTGTCTGCAGATCTGTGACCGTCCCTCACTAAGTCCTGCCTTTCATAACTCAGCATGTTCGTATTTCACGGCACACCTTCAAATACACATGCACATCATACATGTACATACCCTGCCGACCCTCCTTTGGGGCTGACTCCCTGTGTCCTGCCCAGCCTCTTTGTGTCCCTCTCAACCCTTTCCTCCCTCAACCTGGACTCCAGTCCAGTGGACAGTTCTCCAGAGGTCTCTCCCGCCCTCTAGTGAGCCAGCAGAAAACAGGAACTCGGCTCTGCGAAACCCCTCACTTCTGCTTTGCCCATAGCCTTTCTGCAGTTCAGTTCTAAAAGCAGCCCCGTGTCTTCTTCAGATTGGTTGAAATGCAGTTATCTTTCAGTTTGAATAGTATTTATCTTTGCTACTGTTTTGGCTCACACAATCTTAAAAACACAAGCTCAGAACTTACTAAAAAGTTACTGAAATTAGTGAGAACCAACTGATACTTCCAGCATCAGACCGCTCTGCATGACATCTGTAACTGCTTTGCATGTGTGTATTTTAATCAGCACTGCTTGGTATTATGTTTTCCAGAAGTAACAGTATTCAAGGTGGGGTTCTAATTGCTGTGATTTTTGGGGGGTGGTACAACGGTTTTTAAAGACCTACCTCTTCCAACAGTATTAACTTGTCTTTTTGAGTTCAAATGGACACAATGACATGCAGGTTCTGCATGCCTGTGCATAGCTAAACCTTTTCTCCCTCGCAGTAAGTAAAATTTACAGGCATAACAGCCTTGATCCCTATGCAACTTCCCTGTTACACCTTTTTTTACAATGTAAACTAAAGTTACTCTCAAGTCTGTTCTGAAACAGTTGCTTGCTGACCACTCTTTTTAACTCTCTGGTCTTTAGAGAATCCGAGTACATAAAGGACGCTGATGAAGAGAAAGCGTCCCTGCAGAGGTCCATCAGTCTCACCAGTGCCTTACTCACAGAGAAGGATGCCGAGCTGGAGAAGCTGCGGAGTGAGGTAGGGTGCTGTGGGGATGGTCTGCCACGGTGCTGTGGGGCTGCCATGATCCTCCCCTCCTCCTGTCCTGAGCCCCACGCCTGTGTTGCAGGTCACAGTGCTCCGCGGAGAGAACGCCTCTGCCAAGTCCCTACACTCAGTTGTTCAGACACTGGAGTCTGACAAGGTGAAGCTTGAGCTCAAGGTCAAGAACTTGGAGCTTCAGCTCAAGGAGAACAAGAGGCAGCTCAGCAGCTCCTCAGGTAAAAGGATGCCCATCCTAAAATGTGTGCCTCCTCCAGGGGGCTTTTCCCACTAGAGGTGCCCCAGCTCTCCCACTGTTGAATCAAACAAGGGCTCGTCACAAGTGTGCTTGGTGTGGAGTCTTCTTGTATGAGGCAATACATGACGGCTGCCATCATATAAGCAATCATGAGGTCTCAAGTGCAAGGCAACAAGAATGGAGAACACTGCATCCTTAAAAATCAGGCACCTGTACCCCATAGGTGGTCATCTTGAGAAAGAACCCTGAAAGGGCAGGGTAGCATCTGTGAGACCCAGTAGTGGCCAGAGAGCAGGCAGGGACTTCACTGAAAATGAGGGTCCCCTGGCAGCCCGTCACTGCAGCAACAAGGAACTGACTTGCAGTATTTTCCAGTGTCCCCTCTGATTGTTCTTGTTCTTGTTTTTAAATATAAGGCAATATCAATACCCAGGCAGAAGAGGATGAGAGAGCCCAGGAGAGTCAGGTAATGCTCCTCTATTAGTGCTTCTGTTGCCTTCCTGTCTGCATCATTAGATATCTTGAGAGCGGAATGCTGAAAGTTTAGAACGCATTCAGTAAAAAGTCTTCCTGTTCCTGCTGTTCTGTTTCCCAAGTCCCTGACACCGTTACCCGCATCTTACCTCTGCAGATTTTTTTGTTTTGTTTTAATATACAGCTAGATGTGGTATGTGACAGCATGTACCTATAGCTCTCTAGCACTTGGAAGGCTGAGATGAGAGATCGTTGGAACCATGGAGTTTGAGACCAGCCTATGTAACATAGCAAAAGCCCTATCTCTAACACAAACACACACACTTAAATATACAATCTCCTCTGCTTTAACATCCCCCCCCCTTTTTTTTTTGGTTTTTTTGAGACAGGAATTCTCTGTAGCCCTGGAACTTGCTCTGTAGACCAGGCTGACCTTGAACTCACAGAGACACACCTGCCTTTGCCTACAATTACTGGGATTAAGGGCCGGTACCACCACCATCTCCCCCCCCCTTTAAAGACAGTTTCTTGTAGCCCTAATTGGCCTTGAACTTCTGGTGCTTCTCCTACCCCGCCTCCCAGTTGCTGGACCACAAATGTGCAACACCAGCACAGCTGGCTCCCTCTGCAATTGTGTGTGTGTTTTAACATAAGTAATAATAGATCACATAAGTCACTCTGTACTTACCTTTTCTTTAGCTGTATAGTATTCCAGTGTGTGAATGTACCATAATGTAGTCAGTTCCCTTTTAGTGACAGGACACTGTGATTATTCTAAGCTGAGGGTGTATATTATAAACAGTACCTTAAACAGCTATCAGACCTAAGCTGACTCAGAATTAACTTTGTCTGTTAGTGTGTCTCACAGGCATAGTACAGAATTAACATTGTTTTCTCTCCTTTCTTCCCCCGTTTCCTCTGCTCTGCTTCCATTTGTTTCTGCTACTGCCGCCAACACTTTTCTTCCCATCAGCAAATGGTTTGTTTTATGCTTCCTTATTTGTGTACACATGCACGTGTGATTGTGTGTATGGTTTCCTTGGCCTTGCAGCAGAGCCCCTAATAGAATGATTTAGAAGATGCAACTTGGAAGATGTGTGGGGTGTGGGGAGATGGCTCAGTGGTTAAGAGCAGCAGCTCCTCTGAGAGAAAAACCAGGTTCAGTTTCAAGCACTCACATGGTGATCCACAACCATCCTTAGCTTCAATTCCAGGGAATCCAGTGACCCCCTCCTGACCGCCACAGGTCACACAGGCACAACACGCACACACATAAAATAATCTAGAATTAAAGAAAGTCAGGTGTGTGGTAATGCACCCAGTACTCAAGAGGCAGAGACAAGGAGATCTCATTAGTTTGAAGCTAGCTACAATGTGAGACCCTGGCTTTAAAAAAAAAGTAGGGGCTGGAGAGGTGGCTCAGAGGTTAAGAACACTAACTCTTCTTCCAGAGGTCCTGAGTTCAATTCCCAGCAACCACATGGTGGCTCACAACTATCTAGGATGAGATCTGGTGCCCTCTTCTGGCCTGCAGGCATACATGCAGACAGAATATTGTATATATAATAAATAAAATCTTTTTTTTTTTTTAAAGTTAGTTCAAGGCCATCGTCTGCCAAAAAATGAATTAGGCTTTGTTTTGTTTCAAATAGGAACTAGCTTGTTTAGACTATAAAGGTATGCACAATCTACATAGTGATTTTAAAGTCAGCCTGGGATATGTATCAAGAGACAATCTAAAAGAGAGAGGGAGGAGAGAAAGGAAGTGTGTGTGTGTGTGTGTGTGTGTGTGTGTGTGAGAGAGAGAGAGAGAGAGAGAGAGAGAGAGTTTCTCAGTAGCTGTGTAGTCAGTCCTGGACTCTATAAACTAGGTTGGTCTTAAACTCACAGAGATCTGCCTGCCTCTGCCTCCCCAGTGCTGGGATTAAAGACGTGCACCACCACCAACCAGTGAATTTAGACAGTTTTAAGGTCTCTTTATTTGTTTATTTATTTAGGAATCCAGGAAATGAACCCAGGACCTCACATACCAGGCAGAGCTTTGCCACTGAACTGTATTTTCAGCCATGGATTCACAAACACACACACACATACACACATACACACACACACACACACACACGCACGCACGCACGCACGCACACTAGAAGGAAAAATTAAACCTTGCCTGTGTATTCAGAACTGTGAAATCATGACTGTGCAGCCGGACAGTGGTGGCCCACACCTTTAATCCCAGCACTCAGGAGGCAGAGGCAGGCGGATCTCTGTGAGTTTGAGGCCAGCCTGGTCTACAAGAGCTAGTTCCAGGACAGGCTACAAAGCTACAGAGAAACCCTGTCTTGAGAAAAAGAAAAGGAAAGAAAGAAAGAAGGAAGAGAAAGAAAGAGAGAGAGAAATTATGACTGTGGACAGTGTGGTGTTTTGTTGAAAAATATCAGTGGCATTTCACCAATCCACAGATTGGTGATTTAAGTGTAACGACATTTGTCTGAATGATATGTGAAATTTATCCATCCACAGCTTCAGATTCAGTGACATGAATTTAAAGTGATACACACACGTGCGTATGCACGCATATACACACACATGTTCCTTAGTAGCAAACACTGAGAGATGGAAAAGGGACGAAAGAAACTTCGTTGCCCCCTTCACCTAGCTATGATCTCATCCCAGTTCCCTGTAGTTCGTCCTGCACCCTCCACATGCCTGTTTTTTGGTGAGCCTGGAAAGCACAGACTATAGCAGGCTTTTATAGTAGTTGGCCCTACTGTGGCACATACTTCTCAACGTCTAGACTCCAGCTGTATGGCGTTTGCGTATCTCACTGCTTTTTTTTTTTCTTTTAAAAAATCAGATTGATTTCCTCAATTCAGTAATAGTGGACCTTCAAAGAAAGAATCAAGACCTCAAGATGAAGGTGGAGATGATGTCTGAAGCTGCGCTGAACGGCAACGGGGATGACCTGAACAGCTATGACAGGTATGACAGGGCCTCCAGCAGCTGTACCTGCATGTATATGTGTGCACCCCGTGTGTGCCTGGTGCCCTAGGAGGCCAGAAGAGGCATCAGATTGTGCTGGGAACTCTGTTCTTAATGGCTGAGCCATCTCTTCGGCCCGAGCTGCACATTTTATTTTTATTTTTTTTTAAGATTTATTTATTTATTATGTATACAGTATTCTCAGTACTCTTCCTGAAGGCCAGAAGAGGGCACAGATCCCACCACAGATGGTTGTGAGCCACCATATGGTTGCTGGGAATTGAACTCAGGACCTTTGGAAGAGCAGGTGGTGCTCTTAACCACCGAGCCATCTCTCCAGCCCCCTGAACTGCACATTTTAAAAATCCTTGTCCCTCCTATTTCTCATAGAAACCCTAGCTGTGGCTGTCATTAGTCCCTGTGTCCTTTTAGATTCTCTGAGTGCTGTGACCTCCTGAGTTTCTTCTGACCACCTTTCTGGTTTTCTGTGTTGACATTTGTAGTGATGACCAGGAGAAACAATCCAAGAAGAAACCCCGCCTGTTCTGTGACATTTGTGACTGCTTTGATCTCCATGACACAGAGGACTGCCCCACCCAGACACAGGTGTCGGAAGACCCTCCGCATTCCACGCACCATGGCAGCCGGAGTGAGGAGCGGCCTTACTGTGAGATCTGTGAGATGTTTGGGCACTGGGCAACCAACTGCAATGACGACGAGACCTTCTGAGGCCGCGGGCTCCGCAGCCAGCAGCTTTCCACCAGCATTGCACGCGCAGCTTGAGAACTCGTTATTTTTTGACCCCTGTCAACAAATCTAAGAAAATATTTTGATCTTCAACACATTACCCTTTCATTTTTCCTCATAAGTTAAAATAATAAATATTTGGTAGGTGGGCTTTTACTTCCATCCTCTCTTTTGGAATTTGAAGATTTCTGACATTGTACCAGGTGCCATTACTCTTTTGTTCCTAGAGAAACATCGTGGGACAAGCTGGACCCTGACAATATCTTATTTAAAAAACTTTAAATTATGCCGTTATTTCTCATATTTGCACTAAAGTATTTCCTGGCTACTTCTGTATATTTAGGTTTTGTTGATGTTGTTGTTGTTGTGCTTTGACACTGGAATGAGCTGCAGACAAAGTGTGCCACTTTGCATTTTCATGTACTCATTTAAATAATTTTAATATCCAAGCTCTGCACTACCTGCTCTCAGTAGTGCCTTTCCCCAGGCTTGACAATACATAGGGCGTGATTATAAATCATCAAACAGGTAAAGGGGGGGAGCCCCAAACTGCTATGGCGACGTTTATAATCGATATGCTGCACCCACAGACCCAACAGTGGGTTTTCTTTATTGGTTTTACATAATTTCAACCTCTATATATTATATGTATATATATTTTTAAAGATCTATATTTTGGGAAAAAAGTATATGCAATGTGTCTTCTTTTCAGATTTTTTACCTTTATGAGAAAAAACACAGCTAAACGGCTCGTCAGCGAGCCTGAGCAGGCCAGAAACAGCAGAGTGGCTTCATGACTGTCCTCCTCTCCTGTTGTTTCTGAACCGCAGCTGAGTAGCTGGAAGAACTGCTCCAGCTGTTTGGTTTTGTTCCCCTTCTTCAGCAGATAATCCCAGTAGCACACTAAGCCACCCTACAACAGCTAAACTAACTGATCTATAGCCCTCCTTTATATGTCTGTGGGTTTTTTACTGTATTTTTTAATGAATGTACGATGAGAAATTCAACATTAATAATTTTGAATTTTCTTATCACAAAAAGATAAAACGAAGGACCTCAACATACAAAAGAGTTTTATCAGTCAGCTTGAGTCTGTCTTCACTTGAATGTTTTTGAGAATATGTAAAAAGGAATTAAATGTACCATCATGCGGCATGCATGATAAGAACTTCCGTCATTGTATATAAGCCTTTGCCATATTCCCCCATCCAGTGTGCTTGACAAGTGAACATTAAACAAATCTGTTACCAGTTAACATTTTTGGTTATAAAACTATAGGAATTTCACAAAGAAAATATGTAAAGCAGTATTAAAATCTGAGTTATGTATCTAATAAATGGGTTTGTTTGTTTTCCTGCCAGTGGCAGTAAATACGTTCTTGGGATTATTTGTCATGCTGTTTCTTCATTACTTGAAGAAAGCCCTTTAAATTGGGCGGTGGTGGTGCACACCTTTAATCCCAGTACTCGGGAGGCAGAGGCAGGTGGATCTCTGTGAGTTTGAGACCAGCCTGGTGAGTTCCAGAACAGCCAGGGCTACACAGAGAAACTCTGTCTTGGGAAGAAAAAAAAAAAAGCCCTTTAGATCCAAGGGCAATCAATCCCTTGCCCCCCACCACCACTGAGTCACGATGATAGTTCCAAAAAAAGCTCTTTCCACTTAAATAAAACAACTTGTTAAACAGCTACAAGAAATGGGTGTGTCCAGCTGGACCATTGGGAGGCAGAGACAGAAGGGTTATCCTTGGCTACATAAAGACTTGGAGGCCAGCCCAAGCTACATAAGACACTGTATAAAAAGAGAGAGAAACAAACCTCGCATGTCCTGGGTGTTAGGCCTTGGAAGTATTGATGGAGTGGCCTATAAGAATGTCAGCAGGAAATAGATATATAGTTCAGTGTCGCAGTGCTTGCTCAACAGGTGCACAGACCTGGGTTCAATTAGCACCACCGCATACATATGCACAAAGCCAGCAGCAACTTCTGAGGTTCGTGGATTTGGACAATTCATTGGATTTGGGAATGGTATGGCTTGCTTGGGAATGATGCTGCCAATTAATGAAACAAGGAAAAGGACACAGAGCTGGGTATGGTGGCAAATACCTAATCCCTGCATTGGGAAGGAGGCAGGAGGATCAAAAGTTCAAGTCTTCCTTGGCCATATAGCAAGTTTGAGACTAACCCAGGACACAGGAGAGAGAACCTGTCTGGAAAGAAGCTAGAGAGAGAGCTCAGTCAGGAAGTGCGTTTGATCCCAGGATCCACAGAGGTGAGCTTGGTGACTCACACTTGCCATATTAGTGGAGGAGACAGGCAGGCTCCTAGCGGCTAGATGACAGCTGACCTGACCTACTTAGCAAGTGAAAGAATTTTACAAAGGTGGATGGTACCTTAGGAATGACAACTGAGCTTGTCCTCTATTCTGAACATGTACCTGCACCTGCATGTGTGCACACATAAATACCCAGCACTAGGAGGCTTTGATCTCTGTAAGGTACCACTGCTATCCAGAAGGCAGGATGCTACACATTCAGGTAATATAGTGGATTTTGGAGATTGGAGAGAGACAGGTGGAGACATGTTGGTGGGAGCCCCAAGCATTCTATAGTAAAAGTGCAGCTGACAGACGGGTCACTAGACAAACTCATGGGTGTGCATTTCAGTGAGGAACCCCGTCTGTCTCTTGAACAGTCGCTGTCAACTCTGTAGAACTCTTGTAAAGCCACGGCTTTCCCCCTCTTCCTTAGTGGGATTAATCCCAAAATATCCCAGCAGTGTGTAAATCATTCTTTAAATGTGACTGATCCCACACTATGGAGCCAAACCTTTATTCATAGTCAAATCTACATAAAGCTAGGCCCCCACAATTCTTATTGACAAGAAAAGGACCCTGATGGGGGCTGGAGAGATGGCTCAGTGGTTAAGAGCATTGCCTGCTCTTCCAAAGGTCCTGAGTTCAATTCCCAGCAACCACATGGTGGCTCACAACCATCTGTAATGAGATCTGGTGCCCTCTTCTGGCCTGCAGACATACACACAGACAGAACATTGTATACATAATAAATAAATATTAAAAAAAGAAAAAGGACCCTGAGCAGGAGGTATTGAGCAGGGGAGGCAGCATATCTACCCTTACTGATAAAGAGGTCTGGGTGTCCCTAAAAGCTCCAACAACCAACTCAGAAGAGTGACCTACTGGCCTTTGTTCTACCCGAACAAGCTAATAAAGTCTGTGCTTACCTTCACCTTTCATTTGGCACAAGGTTTTAGTCTAGGAAATTAACTATATTTACCTTTACCTTTAATACAGAAAAAAAGGGCTGGAGATGGCTCAGAGGTTAAGAAAACTGTCTGCTGTTCCGGAGGTTCTGAGTTCAATTCCCAGCAACCACATGATGACACACACCCATCTATAATGAGATCTGGTGCCCAGAACACTATATACATATTAAATAAATTAAAAAATATATACAGCCGGGCGATGGTGGCACACGCCTTTAATCTCAGCACTCGGGAGGCAGAGGCAGGCGGATCTGTGAGTTCGAGACCAGCCTGGTCTACAGAGCTAGTTCCAGGACAGGCTCCAAAACCACAGAGAAACCCTGTCTTGAAAAACCAAAAAAAGGGCTGGAGAGATGGCTCAGTGGTTAAGAGCATTGTCTGCTCTTCCAAAGGTCCTGAGTTCAATTCCCGGCAACCACATGGTCGCTCACAACCATCTGTAATGAGGTCTGGTGCCCTCTTCTGGACTGCAGACATACACACAGACAGAATATTGTATACATAATAAATAAATAAATATTTTAAAGAAAAACCAAAAAAAAAAAAAAAACCAAAGCCACAGAGAAACCCTGTCTCGAAAAACCAAATATATATACAAAAAAAAGAAGCTTGAGTTGTTAAACCAGCCCCAGAGAAAGGAATTCTTTCTCACCTGTATCAACAAGTACAGCAGCCTGATGCTTAGCAGCGGGGGGGGGGGGGGGGGGGGGGCGGAAGCAGCATCCTAATCCTCCTGGTATCTACAGGGGAACTTCACAGCCATGCCCCTTTTGAGACATTAAGGCGCCTACTTTGTCAGTCTGCATCCATCTTGTTAGCTCTAAGAAATGCATGCTTGGTACCACTGTTACCACCTATGGAATGGTTAACTCTATGTGGGTGGGCATATAAACTGGAAACCTTGTGGGACTGCGGGGAACACTGAAGAGGAACACCGAGAGGAAGCCAACAAGAAAGCACTGGAGAGGGCATACAAAGAATGGGATGTGATAAAAAAAGACTTACAAGAATTAATTTATGCCGGGCGGTGGTGGCGCACGCCTTTAATCCCAGCACTTGGGAGGCAGAGGCAGGCGGATCTCTGTGAGTTCGAGACCAGCCTGGTCTACAAGAGCTAGTTCCAGGACAGGCTCTAAAACCACAGAGAAACCCTGTCTCGAAAAACCAAAAAAAAAAAAAAAAAAGAATTAATTTATTTACCCTCAGACCTTTTTGTCAGTTTTCGCCTTCGATAATGGTCCTAAATCCTGAGAGGTTTACAGGGGCTGGCACCCCAACATTAACCTCAATAACATGCTATCCTGACTAAGGTCAGTAGATTGCCACAAGTTCAAGGCCAGCCTGGCCTATATGATGAGACCCTGTCTCAAGGTGGGGGTGGGAGGCACAAAGATTGAAAATGGCTCCAACCCAACAGAGGGAGAGTGTCCTAGATTGATCACACAACCTCTTGGAAGAATACTGGGCTTCCAAGTGACTTCATGAAACACCATCAAACTATTCTGTTCACACCAGTACATGAGAGACACGTTTTTTCCCTGTTGGTGGAGGTTTCTGTCTGCCCGGTCCCACAATAAACACACAGAAACTATATTATTTGGAGTACTGGGTGGCTAACACTTTTTTTCAAAATAAATGCAAAGTTTAATGAAAATGGGTACAAAGTGGCTGGAAAGGAACAGAAAGAAGTCAATGGATAGAGGAGTAAATGGATTAACAACTGGAGTGGTTTTAGAGATGCATGGTAACATAACAGACAAGCAACAGACAGCCCCAGACAAGGGGAGTCCACACACCACACACACACACACACACACACACACACACACACACACACACACACACACATACCGCATACAGGGCCAGTTTGTATAACCACAAGGCGCCTGGATTCGGCCGCCCAACATGAGGGACAACATACACCTTGGTTGGCCTGGGATACAGCTTCTTGACGGCTGTTGGGATTTTCTTCTTAGTGCGGAGAGAAATCAGTCCCCAGTCATGCTAGGCAAGTTGTCCAGCAATGAGTCACATGTCTAGCTTTTATTTTTTAACATGGGGTCTTGCTAAATAGCCCAGGTTGGCCTTGAACTTTTGATTCTCCTGGCTCCCAAGTGATGAGATTATAGGCACGTGCCACTCTGTCTTCTGATTAGTAATCCACACTTTTACAAACTCTCAAAATTGTTAGGCTAGCTACAGAACTAGCTACTGAGTGTATGATTTTGAATATCTGCTGTATGACTACCTCCCAACACAGTAGTTTCAAAAACATCATCTTAAAGTAAATAATGTCCTGCAACAGAAATTCTCAATTTAGTATTAACTTGAGGTGACAGATGATTGTGGGGGGATGGAGAGCTGTCAGAGAACTTGCTGCATTTGACAAAACACTCATACACTTTAAGTTACTCTAAAAATTATGTGTGTGTACCCACATGCGTGTGCACACGCGCGTGCATTAGTCCATGGAGGTTAGAAGAAGGCATAAGAGGACCTGGAACTGGGGTTACACAAAGCTGTGAGCTGCCATGAGGGTGTTGGAAACTCAAATCTGGTTCCCTGGAAGAACAGCAAGTTCTCTTGACTGCTAAGCCATTTCTTTAAATTTCTTTTTTTCCCCGAGACAAGGGGTCTCTGTGGCTTTGGAGCCTGTCCTGGAACTAGTCTGGCCTCGAACTCGGAGAGATCTGTTTGTTCTGAGATTACGCCACTTTTAACACTAGACTGGGTGTGGCAATACACTTTGTAGTCTAGCTTCAACCGCCATTTTACAACAGTATTGTAAACGCAAAGACAAATAACATCTGATTCTTTTTTTTTTTTTTTTGTTCTGCCGAAGAGGGCACCAGATCTAATTACATGATGGTTGTGAGCCACCATGCAGTTGCTGGGAATTGAACTCAGGTCCTCTTAACCTCTGAGCCATCTCTCCAGCCTCATAAAATCTTTTTTTTTTTTTTTTAAGAGGACAGCTGACCTCATTACAGATGGTTGTGAGCCACCATGTGGCTGCTGGGAATTGAACTCGGGTCCTTTGGAAGAACACGCAATGCTCTTAACCCGCTGAGCCATCTCTCCAGCCCCTCAAATCTAATTCTTAAAACGCACTTTTTACCTGCGTGGTGACTCAGGCCTTTAATCCCAGCACTCGGGAGGCAGAGACAGGCTGACCTCTGTGAGTTCGAGGCCAGCCTGGTCTACAGAGCGAGTTCCAGGACAAGCTCCAAAGCTGCAAACAGAAACCCTGTCTGGAGGGACACACACAAAAACAATTAAATAAATAAAATAAAATTTAAAACATAAAGAACATCCCCGCACTTTTCAGGGCCCGCTATTCCTAGACCGAGGCACCGGCAGTTGCTCGCGTGCACTCCAGGACCTTCGGGAGTGTAGCAAAGGCGTTCTCCTTCCGCCGTAAACGTGCGTCAGCAAGTCCGGTCACGTGGACGGCCAGTCACGTGACGGCGACAGCGCCTGGGAAACGCCGGTGGCCAGGCAAGATGGCCGCGCACCTGTCCTACGGGCGGGTGAACCTGAACGTGCTGCGCGAGGCGGTGCGTCGCGAGCTGCGCGAGTTTCTGGACAAGTGCGCCGGGAGCAAGGTGAGGGCCGAGGCTCGGCGCCACCCTGCCGGTCCGGCGCGGCGCTGCGAGGCCTGGGCGGCGACCAGGCCGCTGCTCCGTGACAGCCCCGAGCTCCCTTCCAGTCTGGAAGCACCCACGCCCACAGCTCTCTCCATTCACGTTGTGGGAGAGGATGGAATTACTTGAAACTTTGAAAAGTTGGCCTTTAACACGGATCATCTTGCTTATTAAAGCACCCGCTTTACAAGGAAGCCGGGCTTGATAGAATTTCCTTCCCTTTTTTCCTCATTGTTAATTTGAGGCGGAGTCTCACTGAGCCCTGGCTGGCCGCGAACTCACCGAGATCCACCTGCCTCTGCCTTTGGGTGCTGGAATTAAAGGCGTGTGCACGGCTCTGTTTTATTTATTTATTATGTTTTGAGTCAATTCCTGCCGGCATAGATTGTAACTGGTTGTGTAAGCCAGGTTAGCCTCCAGCTCCTCATTCTCTTGCCTCAGCCTACCAAGTTCTGGCATTACAGACATGAGCCTTCCTTTGCCTAGCTGAGAAATTTTCTTTTAAGCATTATTTTTTTCTCTATTCTGAGATTTACGAATCATTCTCTAGGGAACTGTCGGTGCTAATCTGAAGAGAAATATAAAACCGAGGCTCCTACAGAACCAGTTTTGGAAAAAAATGGGGTCCCAAGTAAGATGATTGCTTGCTGCTATTGAGTCAGGAAGGCAGCAGGAACCCAGATTCGACCGCAGACGAGGCTGAGATCCGACAGATAGAATAGATTTTCAGGACACTAGGATTATGACTGTGGTGTTGTATCAGTTTTACTAAGTGTCACTCCCGGAGGAAGCAGGGATTACTGGACCTTGGTAGCACACATGCCCCCCATGAAAGTTTTATTTCGACCTTTGAGCTATGAATGTGATCTTATCTTTGAATGTGTAAAAATCTCAACTCCAAATTTTAGGAATGAGGAGCTGGTTCAGTTCCCAGCATCTACAGGGCTGATAACCACCTGTAACTCCAGATCTCACCCTTCTGCCCACACAGGCGCATTCCCAAAGACAGATACACACACTGCACATATTAAAATAAATCAAAATGGGAGTGGGGTGCAGGGAAAAATAAACCCTAAAAAATGTATTCCTACTGTGTATAACTGCCATTTTCTGCCACTGTTGTCGGGATTCCTGAGACTATGGCAGAAGGGAGCATCTCTCCTCTCTTGCAGGCCATTGTGTGGGATGAGTACCTGACCGGACCCTTTGGACTGATCGCCCAGTATTCGCTTCTCAAGGTAACATGACCCATGGGATCTCTTCAAGAGTTACTAATGAAGTGAACTTCGTATTAGTAATGGGATTTTTATCTCTTCCTGACTAATCACTCACAAAGCTATTTAATGTGTGCAAACCCCGCTATTAAGACATGGTTAGTGTTCTTTGCAGAGGGTGCTCTTCAGTGGTCGTGTACTTCCTGGCATGCACAAGGCCCTGGAATTGATGTCTGGCACCATGGGGAAGGAACAGGAACAAAAAGCATTTTGCACACAGTACTGTCTTGTGTGGCCCTGACCTGGTGCCTTTGATGGTTTCCTGTGCCAGTAGTTAGACTGCCATGCAGAAATAATGGCTTTGTCTTGAAGCTTGGTCCTTTATGTGATTGAATTATTTATAAAGTTTTTACTAACCTTTTGTGTTTGCTTCCCTAGGAACATGAAGTGGAAAAAATGTTCACACTTAAAGGAAATCGATTGCCAGCAGCTGATGTCAAGAATATCATCTTTTTGGTCAGACCCAGGCTAGAATTGATGGATATAATTGCTGAGAATGTGCTCAGGTACATCAGAGCTTTGCATTTCAAGAGGACTTGGGCTTTAAAGGGTTGTTTTTATACTTACTTCCTTACTTTGGAGATGGGTGTGTGCCATGGTGCTTGCATGGAGGTCAGAAGACAGCTGGTGGGAATGGCTTCTCTTCCCCCGCGGAGTCCCAAGGGATTGGACTCATCAGGTTTGGTGGTCGGCGCTTTCCCCTGCTGAACTTTTCCTGCCCAGAAGTTGTTTTTATAGTGACTTTAGTGCTCTGAGCACCTGTGCCTTGTAGCACCCTCTTGCCAGAGTGTCAGAAGGCCATCTTTTGGGACAGTAGGAGCAGATGTGGCAGGATATTAGGGGAGAGGCAGGAGGCTTGTGAGAGAGCTCTGAGGAGCTGGAGGAAGTAACTTCCCTCTCAGGATAACTGAAAGTTCAAACCTGTATCAGCAGAGCAAACCCTGCCTTGAAAAACATAGCAACCAAAACTTCTAATGGTCATTCTCTTTTTCAAAATGCCAAAATGTAAAGTGTTAGAATTTCATAAGCAAAATGAGTAAGAACTGGTTAAAGTTTCCTGTTGGATCCAATCTGTAGAGGAAGCTCTCAGCACAGGTTGCACTCTGCTACAGTTGATTGATGCAACCCTGAAAACCGTGGCTGCATATGGGCCAATTTGGAAGTCCACAGACAAGGAGATCTGTTGTGAGATTTGGGTTTTTTAGTTCTCTCTGCCTGTCTCTTCGTCTCTGTCTCTGTCTCTCTCTTTCTCTCTGTGTGTGTGTCTAGACTAGAAAAGGGTGTTGGATCCCCTGGAACTGGAGTTACAGACATTCATGAATCATGTGATGTTGGTGCTGGAATCAAAGTTTGATTAAAAGTTTGGGTATGAGAGAGAGTCTGGTGTTTTTTAAGAATTGCTTATTCTATGTATTTGCATTTGCCTGACTGTATATGTGTGCACTGTGCAAGTGCCTGATGCTTGTGGAGGCCAGAAGAGGGTGCAAGATACCTTGGAACTGGAATTGTAGATACTTGTGAGTTGCCATGTTGGTGCTGGGAACCAAACCGGTGTCCTCTGGAAGAGTAGCAAGTGCTCTTAACCTCTGGGCCGTCATCTCTCCAGTCCCTCGAGAGTCTGTCTTTCTGTGTTTACTTAAGCAATGTTTATTTAGTGCCTGCCAGACAGTGAGGATGAAATAAGAAAAACCTTTGACTCTAAGGAGCACACAAGCTAATAAAGTTTACTTCCTTTGCAGTGAAGACAGACGTGGCCCTACCAGGGATTTCCACATTTTGTTTGTGCCACGCCGGAGCTTGCTATGTGAGCAACGGTTGAAGGACCTGGGTGTTTTGGGATCCTTTATCCATCGAGAGGAATACAGTTTAGATCTCATTCCGTTTGATGGAGATCTCCTATCCATGGAATCAGAGGGCGCATTCAAAGTAAGGCTGACATTTTCCTAACACCAAACTCATGTTTTAAAGGCAGGGTCTCACTGTGTGGCCCTGGCTAGCCTAGAACTCACAATATAGGACAAGCTGACCAGGAACTCACAGAGACCCATCTGTCTCTGCCTTCTGAGTGCTGGGATTAAAGTTGAGCACCACCATGACTGGCCTTTAGACTTTCCATTTTTGTTGGGATGATAACGTGGTAAGGCCCATCTCCCATGTGTACGAATGTCCAATATGTTCACTTTGGCAAATTTCCTGCTCATTTTTTTTCTGCCTACTTCTCCACGTGTGTGTGCAGAAGAGGACATCAGCACTGTCCCTCTCCTCCCTGACCTGAGGCTGAGACTGGCCGCCAGTAGGTTCACACATCCTCCCACCTGCGCCCACAGCTCCGGGGTTACACAGGTGTCTGTTTGGTCATTTTCACATGTGTGTGAGGATTTAAGGTCGGCTTGAACAACAAGAGCTCTTAGCCACTGAGCTTTCTCTCCAGACAGCTCCCCCCAACTTCACCCCAGTTTTTAAAGGGTTTGCCTTGCTCTGTGGTCTGTGATGGCTTTACCTGCCATCCTCCTACTCAGCCTTCTAAGTGCTCTGATTATGGACCTGCTGGTTCCCATTGTTCTTTCTGTTTGTTTTTGATATTTTGTTTAATGTTCATTCATGGATATAATATATTTGTCCCAAATCTGTTTTGCTATTTTAGGACAAGGTCTCATGTAGCCCAGACTGGCCTTGAGTTCCTTATCCTTCTTCCACTTCTCAAGTGCTGGAATTGCAGATGTATATAACCATACCTGGCTGGCTTCCACATTTTGTTTTTCAGGATTTATTTATTTATATTTATTTTTTAATTATTTATTTATTGTTTTCTGAGACAGGGTTTCTCTGTGTAGCCCTGGCTGTTCTGGAACTCACTCTGTAGACCAGGCTGACCTCACACTCACAGAGATCTTTCTGACTGCCTCCCGAGTGCTGGGATTAAAGGTGTGCGCCCCACATTGGCCAGGAACTCTTTATATGATATTTTAGTTTCACTGTCATCCACATGCTGTAGAAGTCACTCCTTTATTTTTAAGGGTTCCTTTCTTTTGATTCTTTACTAGGTTGTTGCTGGGGTTTTGTGTGTGTGTGTGCGCGCTTTGGGTATTTTGTCTACAAGTATGGATGTGTACTACATATGTTTCTGGTGTCCACAGAGGCCTGAAGAGTGGGAGCTGCTGTGTGGAGGCCAGAAATTGAATCCAGGTCCTCTAGAAAAGCAGCCATTGCTCTTAACCACTGAGCCATCTCTCCAGCCCCAAATTCACCGCTTTAAAGTCTTCAGTTAAACACCTACTGTCACAGCACCTGGGAAACTGAGCACAACTGAGAGCTGAGGCCAGGTTGACCACAAAAGGGAGACTTCAAAACAAACAAACAAAACAAAAACCCCAATAATTAAAGCAATAATTCGAAAGTTTTGTAAATAGCTAGCCATGGTAGCACACACCTTTAATCCCAATAGGCAGATGCAGGCAGATTTCCTGGCCTCCTGGTCTGTATAACGAGTTTCAGGATAGCCAGGACTACATAGTGAGACTCTGTCTCAACCCTGCCCTGCCCCAAGAATCTGTAAACATATGTCACATAGTACTTTTTTTTTTAGTTAGAAAGGACACAGAGTGATGAGGAGGCCATTTTCCCCTGAGTGTCAGACCTCTTTGCAGAAGCCACACCAAGCTCACCTCTCACTCTTTTGTTTTAGTGGGTTTTGAGAATTCTTTTAAGTTCTTTTTCAGACAGCCTTTCTGCAGCTCTCACTCATAGCACATACAATATTTTGCCTGTATGTTCCCCAGTTTTAGGGCAGAGAGTTATGACTGAAAGTAATGCCACCCCCAGTTCTGATGGAGCTTACATGATCCTAAATAGTTCAGCGCAGCCTGGTGTTTCCTAGCTCCTGGAGAGACATCAAGAGATGTTAGATCTTTGTGTGCTTCTGGCTTTATTGTGCGGTGTGTAAAATCTGAGACGGTGCTCACCCCACTGAATGTTCAGTGCCAGCACATAGCGTTAGCACCTTCATTTTCCTAACTATCTAAAGTCAGACAGCCTAGTAAGAGACTACAGGGCTTCTGTTGTGTGGCTGAGTAAGTTTGGTGCCCAGAATATGAGCTTTTAAATATTAATATGTAGTAGCATTCATCCTAAAATGTCCTTGTAGCTTGAAATGCCACGTGGGGTTCCCTATGCAAGGAGTGGGCTGCTAATGCTTAGCACTCCATCACTGGCTGTCCTGGCTGGCAGTGTTGTTTCCAGTGGGTAGCCAGTGTGACCATCATTCAGTCTGTTGTTACTGAGAGAGTAGCTCAGAAGTGGAGCAATGTGCTTGAGGCCTTAGGTTTGGTTCCCAGAACTACCAAAATAAGAAAAAAATCTGCAATGCCAGGTTTGGTGCACATGTTTAGGTCCAGCGCTTGGGAGGCAGAGGCAGATGAATCTCTGAGTTTGAGGTTAGCCTAGTCTACCCAGCAAGTTCCAGGACAGCCAGGACTACATAGAAAAACTTTGTTTTCAAAAACCAAAAAAGAAAAAAACAACAAAATCCTGTCATTAGTTTGGAAATCTTTTTTTTTTAAGATAGCATTGTAAAAGGAGCGTCTTTATAGTAATAAAACTTTTTTCCTGAGACTTATTTATTTATTATGTATACAGTATTCTGCTTGCATGAACCAGTTGTGAGCCACCATGTAGTTGCTGGGAATTGAACTCAGGACCTCTGGAAGAGCAGTCAGTGCTCTTAACCTCCGAGCCGTCTCTCTAGTCCAGTATACAACTTTTTAAGATGAAATGAAGCGTGGAGTATTTGGTGCTCCAGAGCGTGCATCTCATGGCGCTCTTGTCCTGGCTGTTGTCTTGGGGAAAGGTTACAAACACCAGCCTAGATGAATCACAAACAAGGTGCTCAGAGTGAAGCCGACTTCTGGGAGGTCTTTGTTGGGACAGCCCCGCTCTGGGTCAGAACTCCACCATCCCTTCCTCAGCCCCGGTTCTTACTGTCCTCCTGCTTCTGGCTTTGAGTACTAAAGAGACCCTGAGGTAGTAGCACTGGGGGCTTTGGGACAAAAGATGCCATTTTTTTTTTGTTTTGTGTTTTTTGAGACAAGATCTCATTGTGTATCCTTGGGTAGCTTGGAATGCTCTGTAGACCAGACTGGCTTTGAACTCAGGGATCGACTTGCCTCTCTTCCTGGGATTAAAGGTGTGTGCTACCAAGCTGTACTACAAAAGAGAACCATTTTGGGTTTTTTCATTTTTGTCCTTTGCTTATCTCAAATGTGGTCTCACATAGCCCGGGGTGACCTGGGACTCCTGTCCCCTGGCTCATCCTTCTGAACTACCAGCCCCAGCCAACATTTTTGACTTGTAAATGGATGGCCAAACAGTCCAAAGTAAACGATGACCCTCAGTAACTGGCTTTTGTCTCCACAGGAGTGCTACCTGGAGGGTGACCAGACAAGCCTGTACCATGCAGCCAAAGGGCTGATGACCCTGCAGGCACTATATGGAACCATCCCCCACATCTTCGGGAAAGGAGAATGTGCTCGGGTAAGAAACCTCTGCTTTCTGGTTTCATACAGAATAGTGGTCGATGAGGGAGTCCCCAGAGACGCAGTCAGTCCTCGGCACGCACGTATCCCATGTTGAGGACTTGGTCTCGTCCCTGTCAGTACTCACCCACTGGACATGTTAGCAGAGGTGACCAAGGCTGACAAGTGTCTCTTTCTCAGGCCACTTAGCACAAGCATGGCGTGAGGTGTGTAGTATGACTTACAGTGGATGTCATGCATCAGAGGAGTTCTGTCTGGGCCAGAGTCACAGAGCTCTTGGCCTTCTGTCCTGTATGAATGATCAGGTGACCAAACACAAATACACAACACAAGGTTTAGTATTGATCTTTTGACAAAATCTGTGACTGGGGACTGGAAAGATGGCTCTGTGATCGAGTGCTTCCTGCCTTACAGAAGATCAAATTCAGTTCTCAGACCCAGACACCTGTGCTTCCAGATTCAGAGGACCCGATGCCCTCTTATGATCAATGTGGGCTCTGCACTCATATGTACAAAGCCACACCCAGACACACATATACATATCAATAAAAACCCGAAATCTTCTTTAAGTTTAGTTTATATGGGGCAGGATTTGTGTGCATCTTGTGGGTTTATATGCACTACTTGGGTGCAGGTACCCCTGAAGGTCAGGGGTTGTCTGGATAAACTCTTAGTAACTAGATTTACAAATGGCTATGAGCCCCCAGAGGTGGGGGCTGGGAACTGAACCCAGGTTCTCTGCAAGACCAGTAAGTGCTCTTAACCACTGAGCCATCTCTTCTGCCCTAAAAATAACTAAATCTTTCTAAAAATTTTCAAAGCTATGGCCAGAGGCTCACAGGTACCTGTGTTTCTCTCAGGAACAGCTGCTGCTACCTCACCATCTGCAGACACTGTAGAATGTAACTACGGGTCTGATACTGTGTCTGGCTGGGGCCCAGGGGCCACTCTTGGCTCCCACTTGGCATGGTAGTTAACCGCAGGTGCTTCTTGATAGCTGTTTATTTCGTTATCAGCGACCCTTGCAGCTTTCCTCCTTTTTTCCCTTCTTTTGATTGTTGTTCTGTTTGCGGCAGAATCTTAAACTCGGCTAGTTCCCAGGAGGCTCCAGTTGATTCCATGTTTTGTTTCCAGCAAGTGGCCAATATGATGGTCAGGATGAAGAGGGAGTTTACGGGAAGCCAAAACTCAGTGTTCCCTGTGTTTGATAACCTCCTGCTGCTTGATCGCAACGTGGATCTCTTAACGCCGCTGGCCACCCAGCTCACATACGAAGGACTCATTGATGAGATTTACGGCATTCAGAACAGTGAGTGAAGTGATGTCAGCTTTCACTGGTCCCTAACAGGGTGGAGCCCCCGTGTGGAGGCCGCTGCTCTATGTTCATCTCAAGCATTGCTTAAATGCAAGGGTCTAGAGGTTCCATCCTCCTCCTTTCTCTCCCCACCCCTTGTGTTTTGAAACAGAGTGTAGCTCAAACTAACATGGAGTTTACTATGTAGTCCAGGCTAGCCTGTGCCTCCCTAGTGTTGTGATTGCACTAAGGTGTAAATTACCACACCTAACTAAAGATCCATTTTCTAATGATACTTTAAAAGTAGGGACTAATACAATTTTTTAAAAACAAGTTGGCAGCATATAAAGCTATTGATTCCTGAGCTGGGTGGTGGTGCACATCTTTTGGTCCAGCACTGGGGAAGCAGAAGCAGATCAATCTCTGAGTTTGAGGTCAGCCTGGTCTTCCCAGCAAGTTCCAGGAGAAACCCTGTCTTAAAACAAAACAAAAAATACTATTAGTTCTTGGATTGCAAAAATCCCAAGAATGTCACTTGAGGAATCATCATTCCAGGAAACATGAAGGAGGGTGGGATGAAGCTTTGTGTTGCCGTTTATTTTCTAGGTATTCTAGGTAGTTGAGAACATTCTACAACATTGCAGAGTCCCGAAAGTAACAACTGAAGACCATGAGAAACTGTACGTCCTATTTATTCCCACTATAAACTGTGCTCAAACCAAATGGCCAAATAAGAACACACAGGACAGGAAAGTAGCTGATAGGAGAGTGACACTTCCTGCCTCTGCCTGCCTCTGCCTGCCCCTGCCTCTGCCTGCCCCTGCCTCTGCCTGCCTCTGCCTGCCCCTGCCTGCCTCTCCCTGCCTCTGCCTCTTCCTGCCTCTACCTATGCCTGCTTCTACCTCTTCCTGCCTCTACCTATGCCTGCTTCTACCTCTTCCTGCCTCTGCCTGCCCCTGCCTGACTCTCTCTGCCTCTGCCTCTCCCTGCCTCTGCCTGCCTCTGCCTGCCTCTTCCTGCTTCTACCTATGCCTGCTTCTATCTCTTCCTGCCTCTGCCTGCCTCTGCCTCTGCCTCTCCCTGCCTCTGCCTCTGCCTGCTTCTGCCTCTGCCCGCCTCTGCCTCTGCCTCTGCCTGCCCCTGTCTCTGCCTGCCCCTACCTCTCCCTGCCTCTGCCTCTGCTTCCCAAGAACTGATATTAAAGATCTTGGGAATTAAAGATCAAAACACCCACCTTACTTAACTTTTAGAAGTATTTTTTTGGGACTGGAGAGTTGGCCAGTAGTTAAGAGCACTGGCTGCTCTTCCAAATGACAAGAGTTCAATTCCCAGCACTCACATGGCAACTCACACCTTTCTGTAGCTCCAGTCCAGGGCTTTTGACACTCTCACATAGACATACATGCAGGCAAAACACCACTACACATGAAATAAAAAGAAATTAAAGAAAAAAAGAAATGCTTTAAAAAATGTTATTAATATGTTATTTGACAGTTTCATGTATGTATATATTTTGATCATACCTTATTTAAATTTTTTCCACATTTATTTATTGTGTGTATGTGCACACACGTGTACTTGTGTATCTATTGTGCATCTATGGAAGTCAGAGGACAACTTTCAGGAGCTGGTCTCTCCTTCCACCATGTGGATGCTGGGGGTGGAATTTGGGTCAAGCACCTTTACTCACTAAGCCCTTTCACTGGCCCCTGATTTTTATGCTCTTGCGAGAAAGTCTCTCTCTGTAGCCCAGACTGGCCTTGAGCTCTGGGCTTCTTGGTTAATCTCCTGAGTACTGGGAGTTTAGGTTATAGACACTGTCACCACCCCAGCCTTAGTCTATAGACACTGTCACCACCCCAGCCTTAGTCTATAGACACTGTCACCACCCCAGCCTTAGTCTATAGACACTGTCACCACCCCAGCCTTAGTCTATAGACACTGTCACCACCCCAGCCTTAGTCTATAGACACTGTCACCACCCCAGCCTTAGTCTATAGACACTGTCACCACCCCAGCCTTAGTCTATAGACACTGTCACCACCCCAGCCTTAGTCTGTAGACACTGTCACCACCCCAGCCTTAGTCTATAGACACTGTCACCACCCCAGCCTTAGTCTGTAGACACTGTCACCACCCCAGCCTTAGTCTGTAGACACTGTCACCACCCCAGCCTTAGTCTATAGACACTGTCACCACCCCAGCCTTAGTCTATAGACACTGTCACCACCCCAGCCTTAGTCTATAGACACTGTCACCACCCCAGCCTTAGTCTGTAGACACTGTCACCACCCCAGCCTTAGTCTATAGACACTGTCACCACCCCAGCCTTAGTCTATAGACACTGTCACCACCCCAGCCTTAGTCTATAGACACTGTCACCACCCCAGCCTTAGTCTATAGACACTGTCACCACCCCAGCCTTAGTCTATAGACACTGTCACCACCCCAGCCTTAGTCTATAGACACTGTCACCACCCCAGCCTTAGTCTATAGACACTGTCACCACCCCAGCCTTAGTCTATAGACACTGTCACCACCCCAGCCTTAGTCTATAGACACTGTCACCACCCCAGCCTTAGTCTATAGACACTGTCACCACCCCAGCCTTAGTCTGTAGACACTGTCACCACCCCAGCCTTAGTCTATAGACACTGTCACCACCCCAGCCTTAGTCTATAGACACTGTCACCACCCCAGCCTTAGTCTATAGACACTGTCACCACCCCAGCCTTAGTCTATAGACACTGTCACCACCCCAGCCTTAGTCTATAGACACTGTCACCACCCCAGCCTTAGTCTGTAGACACTGTCACCACCCCAGCCTTAGTCTATAGACACTGTCACCACCCCAGCTTAGTCTATAGACACTGTCACCACCCCAGCCTTAGTCTATAGACAGTGTCACCACCCCAGGGTTAGTCTATAGACACTGTCACCACCCCAGCCTTAGTCTATAGACACTGTCACCACCCCAGCCTTAGTCTGTAGACACTGTCACCACCCCAGCCTTAGTCTATAGACACTGTCACCACCCCAGCTTAGTCTATAGACACTGTCACCACCCCAGCCTTAGTCTATAGACAGTGTCACCACCCCAGGGTTAGTCTATAGACACTGTCACCACCCCAGCCTTAGTCTATAGACACTGTCACCACCCCAGCCTTAGTCTATAGACACTGTCACCACCCCAGCCTTAGTCTATAGACACTGTCACCACCCCAGCCTTAGTCTATAGACACTGTCACCACCCCAGCCTTAGTCTATAGACACTGTCACCACCCCAGCCTTAGTCTATAGACACTGTCACCACCCCAGCCTTAGTCTATAGACACTGTCACCACCCCAGCCTTAGTCTATAGACACTGTCACCACCCCAGCCTTAGTCTATAGACACAGTCACCACCCCAGGGTTAGTCTATAGACACTGTCACCACCCCAGCCTTAGTCTATAGACACTGTCACCACCCCAGCCTTAGTCTATAGACACTGTCACCACCCCAGCCTTAGTCTATAGACACAGTCACCACCCCAGGGTTAGTCTATAGACACTGTCACCACCCCAGCCTTAGTCTATAGACACTGTCACCACCCCAGGGTTAGTCTATAGACACTGTCACCACCCCAGCCTTAGTCTGTAGACACTGTCACCACCCCAACCTTAGTCTGTAGACACTGTCACCACCCCAGCCTTAGTCTATAGACACTGTCACCACCCCAGCCTTAGTCTATAGACACTGTCACCACCCCAACCTTAGTCTGTAGACACTGTCACCACCCCAGCCTTAGTCTATAGACACTGTCACCACCCCAGCCTTAGTCTATAGACACTGTCACCACCCCAGCCTTAGTCTATAGACACTGTCACCACCCCAGCCTTAGTCTATAGACACTGTCACCACCCCAGCCTTAGTCTATAGACAGTGTCACCACCCCAGCCTTAGTCTATAGACACTGTCACCACCCCAGCCTTAGTCTATAGACAGTGTCACCACCCCAGCCCAAAGGTTATTGAGAAAGTCCTTGGCATAGAAGTCAGAGCACAGCTGGAAAAAAAGGTGCTGACTCGTCTTGTGAGCCTGAGGTTAGACATTTGAGTACTCTGCTGACTTCTGGACTGACCAGATATCCTTGCTCAGGCTTGCCTGCTTCACATTAGCTGAAGCTAGCCCCATGTGGGTGGTGAAGATCGGTAGAACTCTGGGTTTGCAAAGAAGAGTAAGGTTTAGGTGGAGGTTCAAAAGAGGACAGACTGTAAATGCCGCTGTTTGGGGGCAGCCAACTTGTCTTGAGTTGACGTGCACAGATGGTGAGATCCTCAGCAACTGCTCAGGAGGTCGGGGGCACAAGGTGGAAGTCCTGGAAGATCAGCTGGAGTTTGAGCTTAACAAGAGATTAGGCCAGAGATCACAGCATGTGTAGTTTGCTTGGTTTGGGCCAACATATTTCTGTTAGCGTTTCAAATGTGAGGAATTATTAATAGTCTTGATTCATGCCATGTCTTAAAAAACATCTATGTTTTAGCAGTCCCTAGACCTCATTTCCACCTGGCAGCCAATGTCCAGGGGAAATGGCTCCTTTAGACTAGGTCTGTTGTGCCCCTTACCATGAGTGGGTAGACACACACATACACCCAGGCTGCTGTCTGTCTCAGCCTGGCCTCTGTTGACATTCTGGAGCTGTGGATAAAGTTGTAAAGTCCAGAGACTGGGAGGCAGGGTGTAAAACTGCTCGTTCCTTTGGGGTGAGAAAGTCTAGAACCAGCTGCTGTGGTCATAAACCTCTGCACAGAATCCCTGTGAATTGTTAACTGTAAAGTGGCCAAAGTGGTAAATTTTGTGTTCTGTACTTTCTATCATGAGAACAGGCTTGCTGCCAAGGGGGCAGGATGTGGACGGCTAAAGACAGAGATGAAGAGGCATTGCCATAAAAGACTAAGAGATGCCAGGTCCTTAATGATATGGTCATATGGCTTGTATTTTTTAACTTGTTCCCCAAAATGGTATCTTACCCTCATTCTTAATTGACAGAAGTGTTCATTCCAAGATGCTGGATCATAGGTGGGAATCAGAAGAAGGGGTAAGCCTTCGCAGAGCATACCCAGAAGATGGCAAAAGGAGAGCCTGGAGTTTAGGACAAGGAAGGGTCTGGGCAGGGGTGGCCTCTGAGTGGGCCTAGGATGGCTGTGTAAAGGTGCAAGGCAGGTAGGGACTGTCCAAGAAGAGAAAGAGTAGGAACTCAGTTTTTCATAACTAAAATGCTAATTAAGGAGAAACTGGAAAAACAGAGCAAAGGACACATAGCCCCTCCTGTGGCCCAAACCACAGCAATGGCATTCGGTTCTTAGAATCTGTCTTTGCAGAATTCATTTTAGAGTGAAAAGGGAATCAAGTTCTTCAGACTCCTTAGTTCCATACGTGAGGTGCAGGAGCACTGTACCATCCATTCTCTCTTCCACCACCAGAGCCACAGGGACTAAGCTCAGGTCATCACCATCTTGCTGGCCTTAAACTCCACTTCTGATCTGGTGTAATGATGAATAGTGTCCCATTCTTGTCTCCTTGGGTACCACATGCACATGGCATACAAATATATATGCAGTCAAAACATATATACACATAAAAATAATGAATTTTTAAAATTCTCCCCACCTTTTGTTATTTCCTGTGAACACTCTGGAATTTTCTGTCTTGTTTGCTGCTGCTGTTTTGTGGATCTGTGGTGCAGGCTGGCCTCACCACAGTCTTCCTGCCCTTGCCTTCCCAGTGCTAGCATTCACCTGGGGCATGCCCACGCTGGTGAGATTTCTTTTGACGAACTCGACATTGTTGCAATGGTTTCTATAGCTGTCCAGAATTACAATTAGAGCCATGGTATGGATATTGAAGCAGCTGGGCCACAGAGAGTGTAGTAGAGTGGGGAGCCCTTATCTTCTAATTCAGTTGTGACGACAAACCATCTGCTCTTCTGCAGTGAGTTGCTGGTGGCATTTTGGGCCTAGGCTTTTACCCTTGGATCTTCCAGTAACCGCTCAAGTGTGTTGTTCCCTCCAACTTCAGGTTATGTGAAGTTACCGCCAGAGAAATTCACACCCAAGAAGCAGGGCGGCGGTGGCGGGAAGGACCTTCCCACGGAAGCGAAGAAGCTTCAGCTGAACTCTGCAGAGGAGCTTTATGCTGAGATCCGAGACAAGAACTTCAACGCTGTGGGCTCTGTGCTCAGCAAGAAGGCGAAGATCATCTCTGCTGCCTTTGAGGTGAGGCGAGCCTTGGCTGCCACCCTGCCCTCTGGGAGTGCTGAGGGGATACCAGTCCCAGTCACAGCGGGAGCATTTGCAGCTCAGACTTCTATTTACCTGAGATGTTTAGGTCTGTGAGTCAGGTGTACACTAAACTAACAAAGCATAAGAAAATTTATTTAAAAATAATTCCTTGATGTGCTCATAATTTTACCAGCTATTGCCGGGCGATGGTGGCACATGCCTTTAATCGCAGCACTCGGGAGGCAGAGGCAGGCGGATCTCTGTGAGTTCGAGACCAGCCTAGTCTACAAGAGCTAGTTCCAGGACAGGCTCCAAAGCCAGCTATTAAAGACAAAAGCAAATTTGCATGTGAGGGAGGTGCCCTGCTTGCTGACTTTTATGTAAAGAATCTTAGCTGATATTTGATACTTGTGACATGGGGCATCCTCAGTGGTTTTTAAGAGTGGATTGATACTTTGATTTTATAATTGTGAGTGTTGAGACTGACTCTTCCTGTATAATATACAGTGAAGACTAGCAGGGATGTGTTTAGGGCCGTTTCAGGAATAACGGAAACTGGACATGAGCACACTCCATTTTATCTCAGCACTTGATAGCTCGATAGGCAAAGGCAGATGGGTCTCTCTGAAAAGGAAGGAAGGAAAAGAAAAGAAAAAAAGGTGGGGGAGAAAGGAAGAAAATCATTGGAAATCAAAAGTTCTCCCCATAGTGTATGTGTGTGTGTGTTTGTGTATGCACACGTGTGCGTGCGTGTATGTTTGCATGTGTGCTATGTGTGCATATGGAAGCCAGCGATCAGCCCACCCTCAAGTAATATTTCTCAGGAGGTATTCACTTTGATTTTTGCTCTTTTTGCTTTTGGGGGTTGTTTATTTGTTTTAAGGTGGGATTTCTTTGTGTAACCCTGGCCTGGAACTCCTGTAGGAAAATAGTAGGTTTTCTGTTATTAAGCTGTTATGTTTCTTTTTTTTCTTTTTTGGTTTCTCTGTACTTTTGGAGCCTGTCCTGGAACTAGCTTTTGTAGACCAGGCTGGCCTCAAACTCACAGAGATCCACCTGTCTCTGCCTCCCAAGAGCTGGGATTAAAGGTGTGCGCCACTGCTGCCCTCCCACCCCCCACCCCCACTAAGCCATTATGTTTCTATAAGAGCAAAAATCTTTTATCTAGTGAGAACACTGCAGTTTATAGCATGAAGTAGCATTGAGTCTGAGCCACGGTGTCTAGGCAGCATGTGCGGCCTGGGCTGGTGTGAGGACGCATACCTGTAAGGCTCCATGCTGTGAGGACACACACCTGTAAGGGCTCCATGCTGTGAGGATGCACACCTGCAAGGGCTCCGTGCTGTGAGGACACACACCTGCAAGGGCTCCATGCTGTGAGGACACACACCTGTAAGGGCTCCATGCTGTGAGGACGCACACCTGCAAGGGCTCCATGCTGTGAGGACACACACCTGTAAGGCTCCATGCTGTGAGGACGCACACCTGCAAGGGTTCTGTGCTGTGAGGACGCACACCTGCAAGGGCTCCATGCTGTGAGGACACACACCTGCAAGGGCTCTGTGCTGGAGGACGCACACCTGTAAGGGCTCCATGCTGTGAGGACGCACACCTGCAAGGGCTCCCTCTGTGCTGGAGGACGCACACCTGCAAGGGTTCTGTGCTGGAGGACACACACCTGCAAGGGCTCCCTCTGTGCTGGAGGACGCACACCTGCAAGGGCTCCCTCTGTGCTGGAGAACGCACACCTGCAAGGGTTCTGTGCTGGAGGACACACACCTGCAAAGGTTCCATGCTGGAGGACACACACCTGCAAGGGCTCCGTGCTGGAGGACACACACCTGCAAGGGCTCCGTGCTAGAGGACACATACCTGCAAGGGCTCCCAATGTGCTGGAGGACACACACCTGCAAGGGCTCCATGCTGGAGGACACACACCTGCAAGGGCTCCCTCTGTGCTGGAGGACGCACACCTGCAAGGGCTCCCTCTGTGCTGGAGGACACACACCTGCAAGGGCTCCCTCTGTGCTGGAGGACACACACCTGCAAGGGCTCCCTCTGTGCTGGAGGACACACACCTGCAAGGGCTCCCTCTGTGCTGGAGGACGCACACCTGCAAGGGCTCCCTCTGTGCTGGAGGACACACACCTGCAAGGGCTCCCTCTGTGCTGGAGGACGCACACCTGCAAGGGCTCCCTCTGTGCTGGAGGACGCACACCTGCAAGGGCTCCATGCTGGAGGATGCACACCTGCAAGGGCTCCATGCTATGAGGACACACACCTGCAAGGGCGCCATGCTGGAGGACGCACACCTGCAAGGGCTCCATGCTATGAGGACACATACCTGCAAAGGTTCCATGCTGGAGGACACACACCTGCAAGGGCTCCGTGCTGGAGGACGCACACCTGCAAGGGCTCCGTGCTGGAGGACACACACCTGCAAGGGCTCCGTGCTGGAGGATGCACCCCTGCAAGGGCGCCATGTTGTATGTTCAGGGTCAATGCCTTCCTGAGCACTTACAGAAATGTGTTTCAGCCAGGCGGTGGTGGTGCATGCCTTTAATCCCAGCACTCGGGAGGCGGAGGCAGAGGCAGGCAGATCTCTGTGAGTTCGAGACCAGCCTGGTCTACAAGAGCTAGTTCCAGGACAGGCTCCAAAACCACAGAGAAACCCTGTCTTGAAAAACAAACAAACAAACAAACAAAAACCCAAAAAAACAGAAATGTGTTTCAGTTAATTTTTGGACAACACGTGTTCAGAAACTTTTTGTGACCCTCATGTTCATTTACACAGTCTTGTACGAACCGTGTCCCATGGAGAGATGGCTCAGCAGTGTAGAATACTGCTCTTGCAGAGGACCTGAGTTCAATTCCCTTGGACTCACGTGGACATACCCATGCATAGACACATGCAAATACACATAATTAAAAATAAAAGAAATCCTTTTTTTTGTCTTGTTTTAAAGAAGCTGTGCTATAGCACACCTATCTTATTCTAATACCTGCAGATTCAAGGTTTTCTTTCTTTAAAAAAATACACTATTTATTTACTTTTCTAGTACCAGGGATTAAACTCAGGTCATGTGGACATGCTGTGCCCTTGAGCTGTGTCACCAGCCTAGGCTTTTGTTGCTTTAAAACTTTTTCTCAGGCCTGTATCAGCAGCACTGTGTTCAGGGTTCCTCTTTTTAGGGGGCGTGAGAGCATGGGTGTTGTTTTCATAAACAACTTCCCATGATCTTCTGTTACACCCTTTCCTCCTCCTAGAGGATGCCTGCTGTACTAGACAGACGTGGGGTGCTGCTGGAGGAGTACACGGGAGGTCTGGCCAGCATCCGGCAGGGGAGCCCACACGTGTGATCAGTGATAATGAGAGCAGAATCCCCAGCCGCCTCGTTACCACCTTCCTGCCTCCTCTTGTCTTTAGCCAGTTTGTTCTTGTTGCTCTGGTTTGGAAGTGTGGGATTCGCTAGATTTACACAATGACTGTTTAGACTCTGCAGACAAACTGGGAGAGTTTCTGAAAAGTACCTTTTTCGTTGTGTTTCTGGTTTTGGGTGTTACCTTTCTTAGGGATTCTCTCTGTAGATTAACTCCATGTTCCTGAAGATAGTTTTGGATGATGTTATTAAAACGTTCTTGTCAATAATCGAGTTCACTTTGTTCATGGGCTGCATTCACTGTTGAGATCCAATGCCAGATGGCATTTGTTTCTATTACACAGAAGATTTTTGACTGTTTGTTTTTGATTTTTGACACTGTCTCATGGCTGAGGATGATCTTGAACTTCTGATCCTTTTGTCTTCCCAAGTGTTGGGGTTTTAAGTCAGTTCTGGCATGCCTGACTTGGACTCTTTCTGCTGTGTGAGGCACTTAGAGTTTGTGTGTGTGTGTGTTTGGGGAGGAAGGGACAACTGGAAGGAGTTCTCCTTTCCACCCTGGGGTCCTTTGATGGAGTAGCACCCTGTCACTGTACTTACCTTCCTATGGCTTTGGAGCTGGGTTTAACCTGATTTGTATTTCCCTTTCATGATGGTACTGCTAACGCATCTTCTGGATGTTCTCCTGCCGCCTCATATTGCAGCTGCTTGTTCTGTTCTCTTGCAGGAGAGGCACAATGCCAAGACGGTGGGGGAGATTAAGCAGTTTGTTTCCCAGCTGCCCCACATGCAGGCCGCCAGGGGATCTCTTGCCAACCACACCTCAATTGCCGAGTTAATCAAAGATGTCACCAGTGAGTACCCTTTGTTGTAGCTCTTCCTACCTGGGACTGGCTGTGGATACATTGTCCAGCACCCTGGTCATCGGCACCTTGGTCCTTCCTTGGGAAGACTAGTCGTGCTTTATGCATTTATTTTATTATTTTAGTGCCTGAGATCAAACTGGGGCTTGTTAATGTGAAGCAGTGCTTGACCACTGAGCCACCCACAGCCAGTTCCATTTGAGCATCATGCTTGAGTCACAGGAGAAGGAAGTGTATGACTTTCTTAGGTAGGGTCTCATGCAGCCCTGGTTGACCTTAAACTTGATGCATAGCCAGGTCTGACATGAACTCCTGATGACCCTCTTGCCTGCACCTCTCCAAGATGGGGTGACAAATTGGGGACACTTTATCTGACTAAGCGTGTGACATTAATAGGAACGCTTGTCCAGGCTGATATATAGCTCAATGGTTACAAGCGTTTGCTGCCCTTGCTGTGGACCCCAGTGCACCCAGTGCATTACCCAGCACCACTGCAGGTAGCTCACAGCTACCTATAACTCCACCCAGGAGACCCCACTGACCTCTGAGGGCACTGTGCTCATGCACAGACACACTCGGGTACACACAAGTCTTTTTTTTTTTTTTTTTTTTTTTTTTTGGTTTTTTCGAGACAGGGTTTCTCTGTGGCTTTGGAGCCTGTCCTGGAACTAGCTCTGTAGACCAGGCTGGTCTCGAACTCACAGAGATCCGCCTGCCTCTGCCTCCCGAGTGCTGGGATTAAAGGCGTGCGCCACCATCGCCCGGCCACACAAGTCTTTTAAAAAGTTCCATTTGTGATTAACTCAGCTGAAGTATTAATCATGAGGTCAAATACCTGGAATATGGACAAGAAAAAGGCACTCGTCTAGAGGATGGCCCCGGTATGACGTGAAGCAGTCAGCACTTCCCCCATGATGTTTTCCTATGTGAAAGTTATCTAATTAGGGCGGTATGGTGTTCAGGGTTTTGCTAAGACTCTTGCTTTGGTCCTCTTGAGAACTGTGCAGAGCACCTATGATCCTAGTACTTGGAAGGCTGGGGCAGGAAGGCCATAAAGTCAAGGACATCTCAGACAAGAAAGAAAAGGGCCTGGGAATGTAGCTCAGTTAGTGTGCTCACTACAGTACAGGCCTGGTGGTATGTGCTGCAGTGCCAGCACAGGTGCTGGGGGTACCGAAGGCAGTTTATAGTGAGTTCAGGACCAGCCTGGGCTACACTAAACCTTGCCTCAAAAACAAACTAAACCAGAGACATGTGTCTTTAATCCCAGCTGTCAGGAGGCAGAGACTGGCAGATCTCTGAGTTCAAGGTCAGGCTGGTCTACAGAGTGAGTTCCAGGACACTAGGGCTACACAGAGAAACCCTATCTCAAAAAGTAAAGCAAACTTCCCAGAGAATTGTCACAGAGAGCCTCATGAGATATTAAGGTATTAAGTCCTAATGCAAGCCCATCTGACTCAGATGGAGAAGCTAAGGAATTTGTTCAGTACTGAATAGCATGTGTTCAGTATGAAATGTTAAGAAATATGCTTTGAATCTAAGTTCAGTGTTGGGAAATTAATCCTTTATCTGCTGGTGACAAAAGTAGGAATCAGTTGGCAGGAGGCTGTGCTCTGGGAAAGTGAGTGTTCACTGACACTGAGACCCCTGCCTGGTCCTGACCTGTGCACCCGAAGCAAAGGACCTCGAAGGAGCAGTGTGCAAGTGTAACTGGCTGCTCTCAGTCTCTACCTTTTTGGTTTTATGTGCTGCATTTGCTAATTCTGCTTATGAATAGAAGCATAGCACTCGAGCCAGATGACACTGCTGAATTTCTAAGTCAAAACTTTGCTGATTACATTTTAGCTTCTGAAGACTTCTTCGATAAGTTAACAGTGGAGCAGGAGTTCATGTCTGGGGTGGACACTGACAAGGTATGTGGGAGCCTGTTCTTCACCAGAGTGAAAGCCAGTCATCTACGGTTAGAGCCAGATCAGCGGTCCATTGCGGTGTTGTCTGTGTTGTTATTGTTTGAGACTAAAACTCACCTGGAGCCCTGGGTGGCCTAGAACTTGATATGTAGCTCAAGCCAGAGATCCTCTTGCCTCTGCCGCCTCTTCAGTGCTCAGACTGAAGGTGAGTGAGCGCCATTCTACCTGTCCCTCAGCCATTGTTCTGGTTCCTCTTGTGCTCGTTCTCCACCCCCCCTCTCTGTGTGTGTGTGTAATAAAAAAAGATATTTGCCTTTTGGGGTGGGGGTGTAGGTTATTGATAGGACAGTACCTGTCTAGCATGTCTAGAAATCTTGGGGTCAGACCCAATATTCCTAAAGCAACTAGCAACAACAACATTGTATACACACACACACACACACACACACACCAGCTGGTCGTGGTGACCCACACTTGTAATCCTAGCTCTTGAGACATGGAAGCATTTAAGGCCAGCTTTGGCTACATAGCAAGTTTGAGGCCAACCTGGGTTACAGGAGACCTTATCTCAAAAACATCAACCAACACAGGTTACTTTTAAAAATATTCATCACCATAAAATATTAATTGTTCAATTTGCAAAGGTTCCTATTTTTTAAAAAGTATTCCTATCACTTCATGCTCGGTAAATTGTTGATATTTGTTTTGTTTTTGTTTTTTTTGTTTTTTTTTAGGTAGACCAAGCCACATAAACCCCAAATATTCAGCAGCCACTAAGTTGTTTATGAGGTAGATGTGTCCGAGCAGGCGATTTGATTGCCCAGTGTTGTCCTCACCATCTCATGCTGGTGTGTGTGTGTGGTAGCTGTCGGGTTGGGGCACAGAGATGAGGGAGAGAGACACCTTCAGCAGGGATGAGGAAGTCAGGAAACAGCCTTCCTCTCTCCAGCTGCCTTTCTTTGCCTAGAGCAGTGGTTCTCACCCTTTAATACAGCTCCTCATGTTGTGATGACCCCAACCGTAACATTATTTCCTTTTTGTTTGTTTACAGTGAAGGTTTATCATTAACACCAACAGTGACTGTATTTAACAATTCCCTCAAAGGCAAAAGTTGACTCACTTCATCTGCCTCCTGCTGATGCTAGCAGTTGCAGCTGTCAGTGGGTTTGTGATTTTCTTATGTTGCCATAACATTATTTCATTGCTACTTCATAACTGTAATTTTTTATTGTTATGAATCGTGATGAAAATATCTGGCATGCAGGGGCCTTATGTGGCCCCTGTAACTACGACCCCCAAAGGGGTCTTTTTAAATTTTTTTTTAAATATTTATTTATTTACTTATTATGTATACATTGTTCTGTCTGTGTGTATGCCTGCAGGCCAGAAGAGGGCACCAGACCTCATTACAGATGGTTGTGAGCCACCATATGGTTGCTGGGAATTGAACTCAGGACCTTTGGAAGAACAGGCAATGCTCTTAACCACTGAGCCATCTCTCCAGCCCCTTTTTTAAATTTTTTTATTTTTGGTTTTTCGAGACAGTTTCTCTGTAGCTTTGGTGCCTGTCCTGGAACTAGCTCTTGTAGCCCAGGCTGGTCTCAAACTCACAGAGATCTGCCTGCCTCTGTCGCCCAAGTGCTGGGATTAAAGGCGTGCGCCACCACCACCCGGCTCCCAAAGGGGTCTTGACTATAGATTGAGAACCACTGTCTTAGGGGAATATAGGACATATCAAATTGTTTTAAGTCCGTGGGCTATGAGTCTGTTTATATTTCATTTCTAGGTTAACAACTACATCGAGGACTGTATTGCCCAGAAGCATCCGCTCATCAAAGTGTTGAGACTGGTGTGCCTCCAATCTGTGTGCAACAGTGGGCTCAAGCAGAAGGTTCTGGACTTCTACAAAAGGGAAATTCTCCAGGTAGTAAACTAAAGAGGTTTTATATGCTGAGAAGGAGTGCGTCTTTTAATAATAGAGCTCTCACAGCGCTGTTTTAGTGTAGTGTGAACACGAGCTTGTTTTGTTTTAGAACCTGTTGTTTGTTAGTGTGTACATGTCATGGTGCACAAGGGAGCAGGACAACTTCAGACTGTGTTCTCCTTCCACCTCCATGGGGCGCAGCACATAGCGTGGCAGGTGCTTCACCCTCCGGACCTTCTCAGCAGCCTGTCTTTAACTTCTATCACCACTATCTTTTTAATCTAAATTTTAAAATTATACTTATTAATTATTTAGCATGTTTATGTGTGTTTGCACATGTGTATATGCATACTTATGTGTCATGATATGCATGTAGAGGACAGAAAATAACTTTTGGTGGTGAGCTCTTTCCTTCCACCATATGGACCCAAGGATGGAACTCAGGACATCAGACTTGACAGCATCTTGCTAACCCCTGTGGAAAGTCTTATTGCATTCTTTGATTGATTTGCATCTGTGTGTATGTCTGTGGGCCAATGTACAGGACAAATTTCTGATTGTTCCTAAACAGGCTTAGCTTGTTAGACTTTATAGTAATAGGGAAGCCCACTGCTATTACAAGATTTTTTCTATAGCCTGGCAGCATGCCACACACATGCACTTGGGAGCAGAGGCAGATGGAACTCTGTGAGCTCCAGGCTATCCAGGGCTATACAGTGAGACCCTGTCGGAAAAACCAATTTTCCCATTTGAATGTCTCAGGCAGGTGGTTATTTGTTATTACCAGTCAGTGCACAGTATGTTGTTAGTTTTTGTGGATTTTGTTTTCCTCTTTCTTTCGTTACACAAATGACAGAAATTCTCATGAGATTCCAGTATTGCAGAAGTGCATGGAGCAAGCCAACTGTTCCCAGCCCTGCTCCAATTCCTGTCTCTCCCCAGAGGTTCCTCCTCCTTCCACTTCTTCTTTGCACACAGGCTGTGTATGTACACAGGTTTCCAGTCGGTATGTGCTCCAAGGTTAGTTAGCATGGCTGGTACAGCAATCTACGGGTAGCTGACATGATGTTTGTCAAGTGTCTCAGGGGACATTCCACAGGGTCAGCGACGGTTCTTCTTAAAAAAAAAACAAAATTCTACATGCAAAATTTTACTATGAACTATTTTTGTTCTTTTCAGTGTGCAGATAAGCCTTTGAGAGCTAATATATACTGGATGGAAATACACTTTCTTTAGTGCTCAGCTTGGCTCATAAACTCTGACTTTAAAGTAAAAACCTTAAATCATTCCCGAAACAAGGAGCAGGGCTAATATTGGTGGGCAAGCATCTAAGAGTCCCAGTCACAGCACCGTCTGTCTGTCCCCTGCACTCTCCACACTCAGTCCTGACCTTGCTAACGAGCCCTGGGGTACAAACCACATTGATTTGTTAGAGTGCTCCTCTTTGGAAATCTGCAGAAGCCCTTTTCCTGACTTAACATCACTGCCAGATGCCTTCTCCTTCAGACCTACGGCTACGAGCACATACTGACCTTGAACAACCTGGAGAAAGCTGGCCTACTAAAAGCTCAGACAGGGGGCAGAAACAATTACCCAACGATTCGGAAAACGTTACGGCTCTGGATGGATGATGTCAATGAGCAAGTAAGATGTGTTTCTGTGCTTGATTCTTGCAGTTCACTGTGACAGCGTACACACCGTGATCTGTATATCAGCTCCGCTTCCTGAGTGTCTCTTCACATTGATCTGTTTAGTGTGTGTGTACAACTTGAAGGGGTTGGTTCTTTCCTTCTACCATGTCAGTTCTGGGGCTTGAGCTCAGGTTGCCAGGCTTGGCAGCAAGTGCCCGTACTCTTTGAGCTCTTTATTCTTTCCTAATCATTTCCTCATGCTTCAGGAAAACAGTGCATATGTGTGCAGCATCATCCTAGTCTCAGCAGAGACAGAATGCTGTCAGATTGAATAGCTTGAGGTTAATAAAGATGTGAATAGTGTGGACCTGTTCACAGTTGCAGGCTACAGACCATCATAGCTGGGGACTCCCAGCAGCAGGAGCTTGAGGGAGCCAGGCACAGCACGTCCATCGGGACAGAGAGGATGTGTGCCCCTGTGTTTGCCAGTGCTCCATGACTCTTCACACTCATTAATCAAGGAGCCCTTCCCCCGATGGTGCCTAATGTAATCAGTCATGCTCAGAGGCCCATCCTGCAGTTAGCGTCCATCACAACAGCTGAGGCGTGAAACCTGTCACAGGAACCAGAGAGAACTGTGTGGCTGACGGCTTCTGACCTCCATGTGTGTCACAGACCAGGGGGCAGGGCAAAACAAGCCAGGCCACAGGCTGCTGTCTGCTCTCCAATTGTGCCATGGCACAAACAGAAGTCATGGGAGTGTTGGCATAACACCTACAGGCTTCTGGGCACAGGGCCCTGGAAGAGGTGCAGGGGATGTTAGGAATAGTTCATAGAAACATCCTTACGTGTAAGCTAGTCACTGTGCACTGGGAAGGGAAGCAGCTCCTGCCACAGATAACGTTCTTCACAGAGGCCACCCTGGTGGCCAGGTTTTAGTCCTTCCAGGGGGCATCTGCGCATCTGGCAGCACTCCACACATATTCTGTGCTCGTGTCTGCAGAGATCCTCTTGGTTTTGTAGTCATCACTCAGTGCGATGCTGCCAAGCTTGTATTGTCCACACAGTGTGCTAGTTCACCACTGTCTGACCTTCTTCCCCTCAAACACCTACTGCCTAACGAGGGCTAGATCTAAGAGCCTTCCTGGTGCCCCATTCCATCCTGGTTCTTTTTAATACTACTTAGAGTTTTGTTTGTTTGTTTGTTTATTGGTCCTGGAAATTAAACCCAGGCCTCACACATGCTAAACCTGCTTCCTAGCATTGAGTTATACACCATTTCTGTGTGTGCGCATGTGTGCGTGCCTGTGTACATTGTGTATGTGTGTAGTCCAGGCCAGCCTCTAACTCCCTACTAGCAAGTGACCTTGAACACCTTGATCCTCCAGTCTCTGTCTCCCAAGTGCACACCTGTAATCCCAGCACTCCAGAGCTGAGGCAAGAGGATTCTAACTTTGAGACTGACCTGGCCTACATAGTGAGATCCTGTCTTAAACAACAAATGATTAAAGTGAAGCCAGGCTGTAGGTATGGTTCCAAGTACCAACATCATGTGACTCCAGCACCTTCTAGATTCTGCAGGGGTCTGTATGCTTCTATCTACAACTCACAAACAGATACCTGCTGTACACATAAGTCAAAACAAACTTTAAAAAGTGGTGGTGCACGCCTTTAATCCCAGCACTCCGGAGGCAGAGGCAGGCAGATCTCTGTGAGTTCAAGGCCAGCCTGGTCTACAAGAGCTAGTTCCAGGACAGGCTCCAAAGCTACAGAGAAACCCTGTAAATAAATAAACAAATAAATAAATGAAAGGAAGGAAGGAAGGAAGGAAGGAAGAAGAACATAAAGCCCTGGGTGCTAAACACAGTGCCCCTACAAGGTGGATTGGAGTAATACACAGGCAAGGGGTATTTTAAGTTTTTGTTTCCTAATCAAATAACTTCAGGTACCAAAAAACTGTGGGTGGCTCTCAGTCTCCTTATTTTTTTCTTTAACTGTTGACAGAACCCCACAGACATTTCCTACGTGTACAGTGGTTATGCACCACTCAGTGTGCGACTCGCTCAGCTCCTTTCCCGGCCAGGTTGGCGGAGCATCGAGGAGGTTCTCCGCATTCTCCCGGGGCCTCACTTTGAAGAACGCCAGCCATTGCCCACCGGGCTGCAGAAGAAGCGTGAGTTTATCTCCCATCCACAGTCAGTGTGCTGTTGATGGGGCTCGTGTTGTGCGGTTGCTTTGTAAAAACATTTGTAAAGTCGGTTGCTAATGCACATTGGCAGCCAGAGCTGTGCTGTGCCCTTGTGAATAGCATATTTCAGTCTGCACTGAGACCCCCAGGACTCGGGGTGTAAGATCAAAATCAGCATTCCAGAGCCTCAGATGAACCAGCTATACCAAGATGCACTTGACTTTTTCATACTTCTCCTTCTCCGTTTTTAAATATATTTATGATTTGTGTGTGTGTATGTGCGCGCGTGCGCGCCTGGAGAGGTCAGAGGCATCTCTTGAAGCTGGAGTTACAGACAGTTGTGAGCTCTCTGATGTGGGTGCTGGGAAATTAAACTTCCTCTTCAGGAACAGTACACAATCTTAACTGCTGGGCCATCCTATCTCCAACCCTTTTATACACTTTTAAATGAAAAAAAAATTTCAAGAAGCAGCAGTAATAGATACTTTTGAATTCTGAAATGTTTACATTTTAGGTCAACCTGGAGAGAACAGAGTCACACTGATCTTTTTCCTCGGGGGTGTCACCTTTGCTGAAATCGCCGCCCTGCGCTTTCTCTCCCAGTTGGAAGATGGAGGCACTGAGTATGTAATTGCGACCACTAAACTGATGAATGGAAGCAGCTGGATAGAGGCTCTCATGGAAGAGCCACGATAAGTCCAGAAGGCATTCCGGGGCCAGGATAGTGGTTTTGTGTTGAGGACTAAACCAGCGTTGTCCGAGTGCTTGCTCTTTCCTGCGGATTTGTGTCGCCAGTCTCTTACCAGTTTGATTCCTAAGGCAAGTTTTGTTTCCTTCTGAAAAAAATCAGCTTTGGGGCTGGAGAGATGGCTCAGTGGTTAAGAGCATTGCCTGCTCTTCCAAAGGTCCTGAGTTCAATTCCCAGCAACCACATGGTGGCTCACAACCATCTGTAATGAGGTCTGGCGCCCTCTTCTGGCCTGTAGGCATACAGACAGAACATTGTATACTAAATAAATAAATAAATATTTTTAAAAAAAATCAGCTTTGAAGAGTTTCTTGGTGTAACGAAGTTTCTGCCCTCTCTGATTTAGCTGCATCTGTGCAGGTTCTCTGCCTACGAAGGACTGAGGAGCAAGCAGCTTCTGCCAATTACCCATATAAAGGCTCTTCTGACTGCACATCAACTGCAAGACATGCCAGTGGAGATGCCGCTAATGAGGCTTCCATGTTCTTCCATGTCCACTGTGGCCCCAACATCAAACTGATCCTTCTGTGAGCAGTCGCAGCTCTTAAGTTTCTTCACGCTGCTCTGTGACCATGGTAACTGCCGTATGCACCTCGTTAGCATACCGGCTGTACTCAAGTTCACACATCACTTTTGCTCAAATATACTCAGCTGATCTGTCCCTGAGCTGGTGACTGCAACCACTGTGGTGAGTCTCAGTCAGATCCACGACTGAGAGCAGGCATATTGGTGAAGCTGGGAGTTCCTCATCTCAGCATCCGGAGAAGTTAAGGGTGCCAAGCATGGGACCCAGTGATGGCTTTTCTGCCATCATCCAGGTCTGCAGAAAATGTAGCCTGTCTAACCATTGCCCAGCTCCCATCCAGGGTGTGGCTGCTCTGGTTAACTACTAACCACAAGTTTTCTTCTCATTTTCTTCATGTAGAATTTGGAACAGTTCACTGCACATTGTAAGTGAAAGAAATTGCATATTAAAAAATACAGGAATAAAAGGTGGCAAAGATAATGTTTGTTTCTCATGGAATCAATTTAGCCTTGATATTCAGTATTCGGAAGGGTGGGGAGTGAAGTGGGGGTGATTCCCAAATGGGAAAACCTTCTTGGCTCAGAACATTCTTTTTCAGGCTCTTGTTCTTCCAGGGAGTTGGTTTTACCTTCGAGTCCCAACCCTGGCTAGTCTCAGCTGCCAGGGAGTGCAGCCCACCTTGTCTTGAGTGTTTTCCACCCCCGGGATTCTGTTCAAGTTTGGTCAAGTCTCCTTGGCTGGGGTGTTTATCCCGTGAACAGATGCCCAGTTGTAATCTCAAGTATCTGCATTTGTTTCTGAGTCTATATTTGTTTGCTCAGAGAATAGCAAGGTCAGCTCCAAAAATGTACTCAGCACAATACTTTTTTTAAAACCACACACTTACTTCATCTGTGAACAAATAGAAATGGTGATAATCATATTGTGCCCTTTGATGCACTCAAAGCTGTCTTTGTCTCTTAAGAGTGTGTTCTAACAGCTGGGCTATTGTGGCGCACACCTTTAGTCCCAGCACTTGGGAGGCAGAGGCAGGTGGATCTCTGAGTTCAAGGCCAGCCTGGTCTACAAAGCGAGTTCCAAGACAGGCTCCAAAGCTACAGAGAAACCCTGTCTCAAAACACCAAAAAAAAAAAAAAATGTTCTGAGAAAGGCTGTGGGACGGACACTTATTCTTAGAGAGGTGGATTGTTTATATGCCATGTCTGCACTTTCGCTGAGTTGGTTAGATGGACCATTCTGCCGCACCAGCTATCCTGATTAAAGACATCTACATAGACGCTATTAATTTACACATCTTCTGTTTCCTTAAATCCAGAAACTAGGTACTTTAACTGGATTGACTGTAGAGCAATAGAGAAACGGTCTAGGGAGGGACGATTGAAATGGGAGGTTTCTTGAGAACTAGGAAGGTCTCCATATGAACCCTATTATATTCCTGCTCTGCTTGTCTAAAATCAGGTTGTGATTGATCACTGCATGCTTGTTCTCATGTACACAAAGGCTAGCTATATGCTGGGCACAGTGGCCCATCTTTACTGTGAGGCAGAAAGATTCAGAGTTGTAGGTCAGCTGGGTTATATATTAGACCCTGTGTGGGGAGACTCGTTCAGCGTGTGGTAGGAGAGCTGCTGAGCACATACATGGGCCTGGCTTCCATTCTCAGGACAACACGGAGAAAAAGAAAAGGGCCCTGGTAGCTTGACCCTAGGAGGGAAATTTGTGTTCTGAGGAGTTAAATTCAAGCAAATATACTTCTGTTGTTGAGACAAGGTCTCCCTCTATAGCCCAGACTGGCCTTGAATTCAGCCCTTCTGCCTCAGACTACCAAGTGCTAGGATTAACATGCCCAAAACATTTTTTTTTTTATTTTTCGAGACAGGGTTTCTCTGTAGCTTTTGGTTCCTGTCCTGGAACTAGCTCTGTAGACCAGGCTGGCCTCGAACTCACAGAGATCCGCCTGCCTCTGCCTCCCGAGTGCTGGGACTAAAGGCGTGCACCACCACCGCCCGGCTGCCCAAAACATTTTAAACAGCAAAATGAACTAAGCATCCGAAGCAAAGGGGCTGTGATAAAAGATGGCAAAGCGTGGGATGCAGCATACATCCCTGTCTCTAGGGATGTTGCCTCTAGGTGGTCAGTGGTGCTCCAGGAGCTGATGCATTATTTATGACAGAGGAGGCCTCTCAGGCCGTAGAAGGAAAAGGCAGTATGTAAAATTTCTCATTTATAAATAAATTAATGTGAATTTTATTCCATGTTATAGTTCTTTATGTAGCTTATGTAGAGTGTGTGTGTTTATACACATTCACACCATAGCAGTCAGAGGACAGCATTCAAGGAGGTGGTTCTCTCTCCATGTGAGTCCTGAGGATCGAATTCAGGTTGTCAGGCCGGGTGGCAAGCTCCTTTACCTGCTGAGCCAATCTTGTCAGCCCCCATGTCGTATTTCTTTGCTTAAGTTACTCTGTTGCTATAAAATACCCCAGTTTGGCAGGTTTGTAGACGGTACAAAGCATAAACCACATAACTGCCTTGAGGCGTCCATTTGGAGACTGGGTGGGGAAGGATCTGAACTTCTCTGTCTGCCACTCTGGTATGGGTGATGGCATTCATCTTAGCCAAAGCATGAGAGCCCTTCAGATGTCCAGTCCTCTGGGGGAGCAATTACTACGCACTGGCTTCCTGAGCTGCGTGTTGATGTTCTGCCCCTGTTTTCGAGCAGGCTTCACCAAGGCAATGATTTGATAATAAGAGATCCTGATTAAATTAAGGGGCCATTTGCTTCTGGATGATGATGTTATAAAAGGTTGACGTCCATACTGCCTGTTCTTCCAAAGGTCAAAAAATAGTCTTAATAATCTAGTATAAGCAGAAGAATAAGCTGTATATCTGTGCTTGCTTGTCCTTGGTAGTTACTTCGGGGAAAGGGTAAGTGTCCTTTGCTTTCCCAGCTGGCTCCTTTTGTTGCCTCACTTCTGTAGATAAACTTGGAAGTGGCCCGGGTAATGAGTTTGCAAACTGCTAAACTCTGTAAATTAGGATCATGCACCCTGGGGCATGAGTCTCACATACACATGTGCGTGTTCACACTTGCCTTTCTTAAGACAGTGGCTTTTCCATTAGGAAGACAATCGTGGTGAACATGCAGTGGTTCTGTCAGGCCTCTTGACAGGACTGCTTTCAGTTTTAGACACATTGGCGGTACAGCCCAGCTGGGGTGTTTAGACAAGCAAGACAAGAAGGGGCTTGAAATATCCCCTGGGGTACCAGTTGTTCAGCCCATTTAAGTCAGGAGCCTTGAAAATCGCTGATGCCTCGTCCTGTAGACTGGAGGTGACACGGGCAGAGGGCGGGCACGGCTGCCAGGGCCCCGCCTGGCCTAGGATTGCCTGTGCGCAGCTCCCTGGGAGCTCAGAAACCACACAGAGGTTGTAATTGGTTGCTAGACCACACCTAGTTGTTGAGTGCTTCAGCTGCCTGAAGACCTCAGCTCTGCCGAGATCGCTGCAGTGTGCACAAGTCTCTCTTCAGCAGACCAGAGAGAAGCTGTGGAAGCTGTGGTGGGAAGGAGTCGTGGAAACTTTGCCAAGTGAGTAAATTGGGAAGAGTGGGATGCTAGACACCAGCATTGAGGGGATCTGCCAGGCAAGGCAGCAGTGAAGATGAGCTAGTTTGTGACTCTTAGTGTCTGAGGTGAAATCTGCACGGATGGGGTGTGTAAGACATATTGGGAATGATGTGAGCCCAAGATCAAATTGGTACCTATTATTTGGCGCCCTTCGGTTTTAATCCTGACTGGCCGCAAGGCAAGCATGCTGGGGCACACAAACACACACACACATCCTTAAAGTATACTGTAGACAGGCCTGGGGTCAGGAGGATGACGGAGGAAATGAGCAACGGTCTGCTGCTTCTCCACTCCAAGGCAGGCCCACAGACAGGGCTGCAGCTTGGGTGACGGGAAAATCAAGCTATCCTCCACCAGCCCATTAGCGGCACCAGCTGCATTAAAAATGCAAGAGGTGGTGGCAAGAGAGGGCTGCGTTGGAGTCTAATGCAAAGCTAGGACTGGGAAAGACCAGGCCCTTTCCCCTTTTGGAGCTCAGATGCCAGTGAGAGGGAGTGTGGGCAACTACTGCTTAAAAGGCACATTTTCCAGTGCAGAACAGCACTTGGGGCTTCTTTGGCCCTGGAAGAGTGCTGTCCCGCCACACGCACCCTACGCGGGCTCAGGCTCCAGGTCTCTGCAGGGCGATGCCTGCCTCGTCCACCGTCCACGTGTTGCAGCTGCTGCGGGAACTGCTCGCCTTCGTGCTCCTCAGCTACACGGTGCTCATCGGGGCGCTGCTGCTGGCCGGCTGGACCACCTACTTCCTGGTGCTGAAGTGACAGCGCCCGGCCGGCTTCGCCAGGCTCCGCCCCGCCCCGCCCCGCCCCGCGGAGCACGTTCCCCTCTGCAGGCCCCGCCCCAGCCCACCGCCCGCGTCCCGGCGCGCGACCCCGCTCCGCACCCCCCGAGCCCCGGGGACCTGCCGCGTCCAGCGCCGAAGTGCGAGCGGTTGAACGCCAGGTGCGACCGTTACAGCCGTTTCCTAGCGCTCCTGTCCCGCCCTTTCCGCCTGTCCAATCGCAACTGCGTCCTCTAGTGGGGGCGTGACCATGAAGCCCAGGGTACCCCGGAGCCGGCCAAGCTCGCCCGGCTGCTCACTATGCTGCGTCACTTCCGGCGTGTGCGTCCGCCGTCCGTCCGCCGCGGGATGGCTGCTCTGAGAAGTTGGATGTCCCGGAGCGTGGCCTCCCTGTTCAGGTACGGCAGTGGCCGCAGAGGGCGGGAAGCAGCGGAGAGGAGCCGGGCCCGCGGCGCCGGCCTGCGCGTTGGCCGCGGGTCGCTGCAGGCCGCCGCGTCCCGCCTCCCTCCGAAGTTTGCGGAGGGTGCCGCCTCCGTCCCCGTCCCCCATCACGGGCTCCCGAAAGCGGGTCCTCCCAGCCCGTTGTCCCTCCAGTCAGCCCAGAGGCCCGGAAGACACCGAGGGACAGACGGGCCACGGCGTTGGCTCAGGCCTGGGCTGGCAGCGCGTTGTTAGCGCACGACCCAGGAGACTCGGGCGCCCGACGCCAGCGGCGCTCTCCGGCTGCTGCCCCCAGGACCTTGCTCGCAGGGACCTTTCGAGACTCCGGAATCCAGGCCCAGGGTTTAGGGCTAAGTCCTGCGAGCACGAGAGTTTTATCTTGGCGTCAGGTTGCTAAGCAGCTCGGAGGCAACTTTTAAACTTCTCCACCTAGTGGAAAGCGCCTGTTGCTCTTGCTGGCCTGGAACTCATATCGCTTGACTCTGACTCCCGAGTGCTGAGACTAAAGGCTTGCCACCACCTCTATCCGTTTCTGGGACTTAATAGGCCACCCTGTGGTTTATTTTCTTGGAAGACCGCTGCTATCTCCTCATTTAGCCGCTGCTTGAACCGACTCCTGCAGACCCGAGAGCCTTTTACACATTGATTTGTGCTTTTTAAAATTTGACTTATATTTCCAGGTATGGACAGCGTGTTCCCGTCGTGGCTAACTCAAAGAAACGCTGTTTCTCAGAATTGATAAGACCATGGCACAAAACTATGTTGGCTGGATTCGGCGTGACCCTGTGTGCAGTCCCTATCGCTCAGGTAAGGGACGGTCATGTGATTCTCCCTTAGTTTTCCAAGTGCCACCTCCCATGATGCTATGCGCCGTACTGTACCAGCATCTTCTCAGAGTTGAGCAGATTGCCCGGTTTCATTGTCTCATGTTGTAGAAACAGTAGTTTCTGGTTTTTGTCCCTGCTCCACCACCCCTGAATCGAGGAACCAGTGAAACTGAGCATCGTTTGAACTGGGAAGTAGACCTTTATCCTTGTAGCAAACAGAGAAGTAGAAGATTAACTTTGCAAATGAACTTGTCAAACTTTGGGGGTCTGGACGTTAAAGATACAGTGTAAAAGAATTGAAGGGGGATAGGTGGTAGGCTGGAACAGGGAGGAGTGATCATGGTTTTCTGTGGATGAGTGACTGCCCTGGGAATTCACATGGTGCTTCGCTAGGGTTTTTTTTGTTTTTGTTTTTGTTTTTGTGGTTTTTCGAGACAGGGTTTCTCTGTGGTTTTGGAGCCTGTCCTGGAACTAGCTCTTGTAGACCAGGCTGGTCTCGAACTCACAGAGATCCGCCTGCCTCTGCCTCCCGAGTGCTGGGATTAAAGGCGTGCGCCACCACCACCCGGCCGCTAGGGTTTTTTATGGTTTAGTTTTCACTGAGGTAATCGTCCACTGCCTTGGCACTGGAGAGTGCACCTTTGACTTCCTTGGAACTAGGAGGAAGTTAGAGGTTGCTTGCCTGTCCCTGGCACCCACCAGTTCAGACTAGCTTATTTGTATAGGCGTCCTGTCTTCAAAATGAGATTAGGACAGGGAGGGAAGGGTGAGTGGTGGAACTGTTTAATAGGTGAGGCCAGAGGGTTACCCAGGAATCAAGTTCCAGTCACCTAGTCAGTACTGGTGTAAACAGTACTTCAAGTTGTTGTTTGTTTTTCGAGACGGGGTTTTCTCTGTGTAGCTTTGGAGCACGTCCTAGAACTCTCCCTGTAGACCAGGCTGGCCTTGAACTCAGAAATCTGCCTGCCTCTGCTCCCCAAGTGCTGGGATTAAAGGCGTGTGCTATCACCACCCAGCTCCAAGTTGCATAAAGGATAGAATGAGATGAAAGAAATACAGTCTGTTGGCAGAAGCCTGTCATTCAGCAAAACTTTACTAAACTACTTCTTTGTGCCATACACTAGGAAGGTAAGAGTGAGCGAAAATACAAATTCTTGCTATCGTAAAACATCCATTCTGGGTAGAAAATAAGCAAATATAAGTTGAGTGAGGTGATGTATTCCTGTAATACCAACACTGGGGAGGCTAGGGCAGGAAAATCAAAATTGTAAGATTAGCTTGTGTTAGTTAGATCTTGAGATGTCTCAAAAAAGCATACCAAAAAGAAGAAAAAAAGGCCCAATAGCGGTAGTAAATGCCTTTAATCTCAGAGGCAGAGGCAGGCGAATCTGAGTTTGAGACCAACCTGGTCCAGGGCAGCCAGGGCTACACAGAGAAATCCTATCTTGAAAAACAAAACAAACAAACAAAAAACAGAAAGAAAGAAAGAAAGAAAGAAAGAAAGAAAGAAAGAAAGGAAGAAAGAAAGGAAGAAAGGAAGGAAGGAAGAAAAGATGGAAATAGGGTGAAGTGAAATAGGGTGAAGTGGTTTGGGACAGCTTCATGCCAGTGTGCTTCGAGAAAGCTAAGGCAGAAGCCTGCAGCAGAGGGCAAAAGCCTGGAAGCTGAATTTTGTGTGGTGTGCAGCAAAGCAAAGTGAACGGAATGGAAGGAGGAACTGTTTAATAGGTGAGGCTCAGAGGTGACCAAGAATCAGATACTGTGATTTGATTTTTGTGTGTCATTGTAAGGCTTTGGATTTTATTCTAAACAGACCACAAAGGATTTGTTCTTGGAATATTATGATCTTGTATAGGTTTTAAGGATATTGTTTATCTGGGGAGACTAAAGGGCTACTGTTAGTCTAGACGAGATGAGATGGTGCTACCGGCTGGCAGGCAGCAAATGGAGGGAGAATTGTCGGAGAAGTGGGTCTCATAGGAAGGAAGAACAGCATGTGGGCGAGAGTCCTTAGAGTAATCAGCGAGGGCTGGTTGGAAAGCAGAGGTGGTTTAACCACTGGATTTGTGCTTTATGGAGAAGAGCTGCATAAGAAACCAGCAAGTTCACTTCAACAAAGTATTCCTGATACTTTTGTATCGATTTATATTTTCACATCTGAGACTCATTAACACCCATCTGTGTGATTTTACGTCAGCTCTGCATGCTGATTGATGAGCCTTAGCTCTGAAATGTCCAGTCAAGCGTCAGTCATCCTGATGACAAGACAAACCTAAAAATTACATTTATTTTGTGTGGTGGATGAGGGTATCAGAGGACAGCTGCAGGTTGGTTCCAGGGGCTGAGCAGGTTGTCTGCTCGGCAGCCAAGTGCCTCCTTAACAGCTAAGTCATCTCAGCCCTCAGCATTCTTTTTTTTTCCTATTTGAGAATTGTGGGGTTTGTCCTCTTTTCTGTTGATGCACTGTGTTCTGAGGCCCAGGTACAACCATTCCTGGGGCACAGGACTGGAGCTGCTGTGGTCTGCTCTCCCAAGCCCCATTAGTGCTACACATAGCTACACTGTGTTTACTTCTGCCTGCACTTGGTGCCTTAACCAGTTTCATTTCTCTCATGCCAACCAGGCTTTCATTTCCTTCCTTCCAAGGACCTTAGCCATTTCAGTGCTAGCTTCTTCAGTTCAAGTCACATCCCTTTAAAGCCTTTCTCAGTTCCTGGTCAGCTCTCCTGTTCTTCTGGCTACTGCTAGGTAAATGTATGTTTTGATGTTTGATGGTCATGGCTGGCACCGTGTTGGGTCAGCAGAACATAAGAGAAAGAGTACAGCCTCCGGAGAGTTTGCATTGAGATTTAATTAGCTATTTGATTTCTAGGGAAAGTTTCCCAGCTGTTGTGTGTGTATTTTATCATCTGTAAAAAGAGAAATGAGTGAGAACACATTGTAAAGTTAGCATCATTACACTCAGCATTCAAGATGCTGTGTCAGCATTTCCTTTGTGAGCAGAGTTGTCGATCTGAGTGCTCTTCCTATGAGATAGATAGATAGATAGATAGATAGATAGAATGAATGAATGAATTTTTTTTCCAAGACAAGGCTTCTCTGTGTAGCTTTGGCTGTCCTGGAACTCATTCTGTAGACCAGGCTGGCCTCAACCTCACAGAGATCCACCTGTCTCTGCTTCCTGAATGCTGGGATTAAAGACGTGCACCACCGCTGCCCAACTAGGATGAATTTTTTTTAATTTATTCACGTATTAAAAACTTCATACTCATGCTGCTTTTAACAGTTACTCCAGAGTTTTACACTCTCTTCAGCAAGACTAAGACAGTAAGTAGAGCGGTTGGTTTGGATACAGCAAGGTCTCTGATGAGAAGGAAAGGGAGTTACTAAGATGTTGAGTGGCAGCGGTTTTGATCTGGAGTGACCAGATCCCATAATTCCGATGGAGGGTTCTAGTGATTTTTGTTTTTCAGTGCAATAGCTGACTAGATCGTCCCCTGCCCCAGCCCAGCAGTCTCCCCACGTTCACCCAGTCACTGTGAGTTCAGTCACATCAGCTCTTGGAGGTCTTTGTCAGAAACACCCAACACAGGATTGGTAGTTTCCTGTGACTCTGCCACAGTTCCCTTGACACTCAGTTTTCTAGGAGAATGAATGTGGAGAGAAACATTACCCTCAGATTACATTCCTATGCTATCTTAAGTCACCACATAGAAAGCCTAAAAAGTTACCCCAAAGAAGTGTGCTGCTGTGGGTTCATACGCATGAAGCACAGGGCTGGGCGGTCTTCTGAGACCTTGCGGTTCTCGTCTTAAGCTTTATTCAGGTTGGAAATTGAGTGACTGTTTGTCTTTCAGAAATCGGAGCCTCACTCTCTCAGTAACGACGCACTAATGAGGAGGGCTGTGTCTTTGGTGACAGATAGCACCTCCACCTTTCTGTCTCAAACCACGTATGCTCTGATCGAAGCCATCACCGAGTATACGAAGGTACGTCTGTTTTGTGCAGTTTTTTTTTTGTTTGTTTTTCAGTGTGAAGAGATGGAGCCCAGAGGTCTATGGGCCAGGTAGGTGCTACAATCCCCGCTCCCCTCCTAGACTCTGATTTGCAGTTTCCAAACTGTGGCTCACCACCATGTTCTCTGATAGCTGTGTGTGTTTTTTTGGGACTTAGCCAGGCTTATGTGTGTATTGCGAGAGTGTAGTAGCTTTAGCAGAGGTCATTAGGTTCTTTTTTTTTCGAGACAGGGTTTCTCCATAGTTTTTGGTTCCTGTCCTGGAACTAGCTCTTGTAGACCAGGCTGGCCTCAAACTCAAAGAGATCCTCCTGCCTCTGCCTCCCGAGTGCTGGGATTAAAGGCGTGTGCCACCACCGCCCTGCTCTTTTTTTTTTTAAATAGATTTAAAAGAAAAATTACCAGGGGCTGGACAGATGGCTCAGAGGTTAGGAGCACTGACTGCTCTTTCAAAGGTCCTGAGTTCAATTCCTAGCAACCACATGGTGGCTCACAACCATCTGTAATGAGATCTGATGCCCTCTTCTGGTCTGCAGGTGTACATACAGGCAGAACAATGTACATATAATAAATAATAAAGAAAATATTTTTAAAACAAATTCTAATCCAAATTCCCACACCCTCCCCTCCTCCCATTCCCTCCACACACCCTCCCATCCCATACCTTGGCCATTAGGCTCTTGAGCCTCAAATATTTAAAATATTTAATAATTTAAAAAAAATATTAACCCTTTTTAAAAATGTTGCTGAGTTCTGGGTTTTTGTAGCGGCTCCTCTATCTATACAATGCTTGCCTGAGTTTTATTCTCAGCAGCATGGCGGTAGACACACAGAATCCCAGCACTTGGGCGGCAGAGGCAGGAGGATGAGAAGTTCATCTGGCTCAGCAGGGTTTGTGATGACATTTAATCACCCCAAGAGGGGCTGGAGAGATGGCTTAGTGGTTAAGAGCATTGCCTGCTTTTCCAAAGGTCCTGAGTTCAATTCCCGGCAACCACATGGTGGCTCACAACCATCTGTAATGAGGTCTGGTGCCCTCTTCTGGCCTGCAGGCATACACACAGACAGAATATTGTATACATAATAAATAAACATTAAAAAAAAAAAGCCGGGCTGTGGTGGCACAGGCCTTTAATCCCAGCACTCAGGGAGGCAGAGGCAGGCACATCTCTGTGAGTTCGAGACCAGCCTGGTCTACAAGAGCTAGTGCCAGGACAGGCTCCAAAGCTACAGAGAAACCCTGTCTCGAAAAACTAAAAAAAAAAAAAAAAAAAAAAAAAAATCACCCCAAGAGCAGCCTGCGGCATGCAGTGGTTCCTGGCTCCAGTCCAAGACCACTCTGGAGGAGGATTGTTTGTGGTGCCATCAGCATAGCAAGCAAGACACTGTCTTAAAGTCATTTATGCATTTTTTTTCTCTGCATCTCAGTGTGGAGGGCCAACAATTTTTTTTTTTTTTTGAGTGCTGGGATTAAAGGCGCCACCATCGCCCGGCTGTCAACAAAATTAGGGTTCACAGTGTAGCTCTGGAACTCACTATGTAGGCCATCCCTCAAACTCAGAATCTGTTACAAAATTTTTAAAAAGCAGGCTATGGTGATCCTGCTCAGGAGGCAGAGGCAGGCAGATCTCTGAATCCTAGACCAGCTGAGTTGACATAGTGAGAGCTTGTCTCAAATTTAAAAACTTTTATCCTGGATGATGCCTCTATTTAGACTGGTACAACCCAGTGAGGCACAAGGATGAGGAACAGTTTGCTGTAGCAGGGTTTACTGATATGTATGTGTGGGAGTGGAGTGCATACAGGTGCAGGGAGGCTGGGGGGGGGTAGCCTCTAGAGCTGGAATCATTCATGACTGGTTAGGAGCTGCCCAGCCTGCGCTCTCCACACTGAACTCTGCCCACTCCTCCCTCCACTCTTCCCTCTCATTTGAATGTCTAGGAGCAGAAAACGGGCTGTCCACTCAAGGCAGTTCTGATGACTATGATCCCTGACACCTGAGGGCTGACCTTGGCCTTTAGCCCTGCCTGAGGAGGAAAGAACCCCACAGCACAGTGGACTAACGATCTTTTCTCTTGTCTTATTATATTATTATTATTATTAAAGTGCATTGGTGTTTGGCCTGTTATGTGTGTCTGTGTGAGGGTGTCAGATCCCCTGGAACTATATAGTTACAGTTGAAAACTGCCATGTGGGTACTAGGATTGAACCAGTCAGTGTTCTCTGGAAGAACAGCCAGTGCTCTTAACTGCTGAGCCATCTCTCCAGTCCTGATTCTTCTACGTTTCTTTAAGACAGACTCACTGTGTAGCTCAGGCTTGCCTTCAACTTGACATTCACCTGAGGGTTGAGATGGCATGTATGCACTAACCACCCCAGGGGTTTTCTTCTGTGGGGGAGAGGGGTTTCAAGACAGGGTTTCGCTGTATAGCTTTGGGGCCTGTTCTGGAACTCAATTTGTAAACCAGGCTGACCTTGAACTCACAGAGATTCACCTGCCTCTGCCACCACCTCCCGGCCAGGACCTTGTTTTCTAAGGTGTGACTGTCACTAGTCCTTCCGTCTACCTCACTTACTTTATACACTCATCATTTATTCTGTGTTTGTAGGCTGTTTATACGTTAGTGTCTCTGTATCGACAATATACAAATCTACTTGGAAAAATGAATTCACAGGAGGAAGATGAAGTGTGGCAGGTGATTATAGGAGCCAGAGTTGAGGTGAGCAGACTTGTCAACATTTCCATATAATGGTCCTTATAATGGTCTAAACGGTTATCTTGGGAGTAACTGTGTTAACCCTTCATGGTCTCTGAAGCTCTTCTGATCTTACAGATGACTTCAAAACAGCAAGAATACTTGAAGCTGGAAACCACATGGATGACTGCAGTTGGCCTGTCAGAGATGGCTGCGGAGGCCGCCTATCAAACTGGTAGGTAAAGGGCTGGGTTTTTGTTGTTTCTTACTTTTAATGTAGTTGTTAACTGAGGACTTTAGACTGCCTGATTGATGATAGAAATATCTCTTAGAGCAGTGGTTCTCAACCTAGTCCTGTGACCCTTTAATCCAGGGCCTCATGTTATGGTGGCCCGAAACATAAATTTTTGTTGCTACTTCATAAATTTAATGTTGCTACTGTTATGAATCATAATGTAAACATTTGATATGTAGGAAATCTGCTATGTGACCCCCAAAAGGGGTTGAGAACCATTGGTTTAGAGGTTTCCCCATTTCTGTGTTGTATGTATATATGGTCTCATATAGCCTTGGCTAGCCTCAGACTTACTATATGTAGAGCAGGCTGTTCTCGGCCAGGCCAAGCTGCCACATGAAGTCCTGACGTTTTGTCTGTGTTCACAGAAGGCAGGCTGTGAGTCTGGAAAAATAACTAGTTAAGCTGCTACAGAATGTTGCTAATAGCTCTAAGGGTTTCCTTCCTCCTTTTCCATGTGATCTTAAGCCTGTGTGCCCCTTTAAATAAGACGGAGAGATGAGCCAGTGGAGCACTTCTCTGCTCGGGAGGGCCAGGGCGGCACTTTGTAGGCACTTTTGGGTCATGGTGCTCCTTTAGCATGGAGCTAGTTATGCCACTCAACGGCTGCAGTTAGGAAGTGGCCAACCTGAAATTAAGCCTTGCTTCATTTCTCCTCGAGTACAAATGTTAGAGCTGGATATGGTGGCTCGTGCCTATAATCCTAGTTCTTGGGAAGCTGATGCAGGAGGATGTCTGTGAATCTGAGACTAGTCTGGACTACAGAGCCTTGTCGAGAGAGAGAGAGAGAGAGAGAGAGAGAGAGAGAGAGAGAGAGAGAGAGACAGAGAGAGACAGAGAGACAGAGAGACAGAGAGAGACAGAGAGAGAGAGAGAGAGACAGAGAGACAGAGAGAGAGAAATCCAGATTACCACACTGGAATTGGAGCTAGGGGCCAGACCTCTGCCCTCTTCTTAGTGCACTACAACAGAAAATGTAGGTGTTTTTTCTTTCTGCACCAAGTGTGATTTGACTGTTGGTGTTTCTCCAGCGGACCTAAGAGAAATGATTAAATGTTCAGCATCTAATGTGATCTAGTCCCAAACCAGATGTGTGCTTTTTTTCTCATATCAGGATATCAGGTTGAGGCTTACAGCATTAAGTCCTAAAAATGATTTTTTTTTAAAGTAATGGATGGTTTTATTTTAATGGGACTGTTGAGACGGTCTCACTGTGAGGCCAAGCCAATCTAAGCTTGCAGTGATCCTTCTGCCTCAGCCTCCCAAATGCTAGAACTGTGGGCATGAGCCATCTTTCCCAGCAGGTTTGTTCTGGAAAGTCGGTGCTATATAATTGTATTTGATACTATATTAAACTTCAAAAATGAAAGTAGGAAGGCAGCCTTGTAGGAGCCAGTGGCTCGCCAGACGTAGTGGTCAGCTTCCGAGGATGCCCCGACCCATGGGTTAGTCAATGGAGACCCTAAGCGGGGGAGTGAGAATTGAAAGGGACAAGAGACACAGAGGACGGAGACAAGACAGGATTCTGATCAAGTCTCGTTTATTAGGAGAATAAACAGGTAGATATAGAGCAATGGGAAAGAGGGAGTGGGTTCTAATGTCAATGGGTAACTAGGCAGCTATCATGAAATACGTTCCAGAGGAGATTACAGCGAAAGTCACTGATTACAAGGAAACAGATGTTTTTAGCAATTAGTCAGAAAGAGGGACTGCTGGTAATATCAAAAGGTTAATAAATCAGAATAATTGGTTCTTAGACTGGAAACTTAAAAGATAGCAAAAAGTTTCTCACATGAGGAAGTTCTGAGAAGTGCATCAGGAGCCTCCCAGGGAGCTTCCCCCTCCACCTGTGGAAGCACTACTGAACAACACGTGTTCTGAAGCGGTAAACTGTGGGCCAGGACTCTTCTCAGAGAAAAGCCTGTAAGGTTTTGGGAAGAGGAGCTAGAACCAGACAGTAGTAGTTGATTTACCCTGCAAAAGTAGATGCAGGCTAACGGACAGCAGACTGAAGTTTTACACTTGATTAAACACCTGCCTCCATTTGTGGAAACACTACTCAAGTCTGAAAGAAGAAACTTCCTTTTCTAAAACTTGGAAAACTGTGACTATAAAAAGTTAGTGGGGAAATAAAAGCATGCAAAGATTTTTTGAGAAGTAATAGGTACTAGTTTCACACACTACAAAAATAGGCGGAGGGGACAGAGAAAACATGGTACATTGAGTTGAGGCAGGAAATGACAAAGTCTATTAGAAAGTACTGACTTGTCTGGTGGTGGCGGCACACGCCTTTAATCCCAACACTTGGGAGGCAGAGGCAGGTGGACCTCTGAGTTCAAGGCCAGCCTGGTTTACAGAGCGAGTTCCAGGACAGCCAGGGTGATGACAAGGATACCTTAACAGGCTGTGTCAGAAAAATAATTCTAGGCCAGTGATATGGCTCAACAGGTTAAGGCACTTGCCACCAAGCCTAATGACCTGAGTTCAATTTCTAGACTCTACATAGTAGAAAGGATCCCTAGGGATTGTCCTCTGGCCATGACTGTGGTATCACACGTGCTTGCACACGAGGATGGCAAAGTTCTCAACAGAAGCACACCTGAAACAGTGTAGCACAGAAAACCTGCACCAACATGGGTGTCAGAGAGGGAACTGAAGAACTGAGCAACAAGGCAGAAACCAACATAACAAGTGAGATTCACAGACCAGAAGACGTCTTCTCAGGCAGTGAGACAGGGTCTCTCAGTCGGCCAGTGTGGTTAGTGTCACTAGCCAGCTTGTTCTTGGAGATTGGCTCTTCCATCTCAATCTTCCAGGCTGGAATTACAGCTGGCCTTCGTGCCCACCCCACACATACATGGGTTCAGGGGACCCAAACTCCTGGCCCTTGCATTTGGGTGTCACGTGGTTAACCACTGAGTCTCTCACCAAGATTAGTGCTCATTTTATTTATACACACACACACACATGCATATACACAAACATACACACAAATACATGCATATACACACACACACAATGTAGCTCGATGGTAGTGCCTTGGCATGCATGCGGCCCTGGACTTTGGTATTTTTGTCTTTTTGAAAAAGGGTTTCTTTGTAGCCCTGGCTGTCCTAGAACTCAGTCTATAGAGCAACCTGGCCTCAGACTCAGAGATCACCTGCCTCTGCTTCATGGGTGCTAGAATTAAAGCCCAGCTGATGTCCTGGGTTTCTTAGCAGATCTACGAGATCTGATGCCCTCTTCTGATCTCCACAGGTAGGTACCTCATACACATGACATCCACTCACATAGACAATCAAAATTATTTAAAGAACAATCCCAAGCTAAAGAAGGAATAAATAGAAATGTAAAAGTATTTAGAATCTGAGAACAAGTCCAAGTCTGTCACAGAAGAAGGGCTCTTGGGGCTGGGGACCTGCCTCAGGAACCTCCAGTATAGTATGAAGACCTGCCTTTGGATCCTGGGCGCCCATGTGGAAATTACAGCTGTGGTAGAACACATCTGTAACCCCAGAATGAGAAAGGCAGGAACACAGAATCCTTGGAGCTCGCTAGCCTAACCAGGTACTGTGCATCAGGTTCAGTGAGAGGTCCTAGCAGAATAATTCGGAAAAGTGAGTGGGCACACCCATATCGACCTCTTTCCTCCACACATGATACACGCCTGTAGTCACCAGCACTTGAGAGGTGGACTTGGGAGGATCCGTAGTTTGAGGCTAGCCTGGGCTATATGAGACCCTGTCCCTTACAGATACCACAGAGTAGTTCTTGGGTGGTTATGCCCATAAAGTATCTCATAAATATATGAATGGCAAGTTGTCTTTGTTGAAGTAGGTACCAAAAATAAATTAGACTTTTAACTCAGTAGTAAGTTATACAAAGAGTGGGCTTACAGGCTGGTGAGATAAGGATACTGATGACCCAAGTTTGATCCTCAAGACAATTGGTGGAAGTGTTGGGGACCAGCCTCTACAAAAGTACCTCTTGCCAGGAGAGAGGCGTAGGGATTTAGAAAATAATAATAAAATGGAGAAAATAACAAAATAGTATTGGGGGGGAATTGCCTAAAATACCCCTGGCCCCAAAAGTAGGAGTAAGACAAAAGACTGCATTGACATGATACAAGGAAATGAACAGGTCGCAGGCTGCATTCATAGTTAAACATTCTGTTGCTAGAACAAAACAAGTCGCGCTTACATCCTAGACCAAAACATTTTGTAGCAAACCTACTCCTGGGTGGAATCAATCCTTAAGGGAACTGGAACTTAGTTGGACTCTTGTTTGAGGTAGGTCTGTTGATCTACTTCTCTGTTTCTGGAACACAAGGGCTGGCTATTAGCCACACCTGTAGGCAATAACCTTGAGAGAGCAGAGCTGGTTCCTCAGCTAGGTGGGACCTTTGAGGTCTAGCACAGTAACCTTGAAGAAAGTAGAGGTTAAGTTCCAACTCTGACCTTTGGTCAATGTGGAAATAGGCTCATATTTTCAGGCCTTCACATCAGATTCCTGCAAGCTGTCCTGACTTCCACAGGCATACCCAGCTACTGTATAAGTAAATTAATAAAAGCATGGACTAGCGAAAAGCAAGTCCAAGAAAACAGCAGAAGAAAACATTTGAACATAAGTAAGATTAACTAGGCACAGTGTGAGAAGACAATAGTAGATGGAAGTGGAGTATGACTTTGGGGTGTCTGGACGGGTTTTTGGTGGTAAAGGCACTGTGGTCTAGCATCACACTAGTAAGGCATTCCAGTAAAGGGACGTCACTGTAAAGCTAACACAAGGAGACAGTGAAGTGGCAGCTGCCTGTTTCTAGGACGCTTCTTCCAGTCATTGCAGGAATATAGTGTTGTCATTACTAACAACAGTGTTGTAGAGAAAGGAGCTTGGGATTTAAAATTAAGAGATCATTATTACCCAAAAGCTCTTTGAAAGTTCTGTAACTCTTTGACTTTTAAAATCCTGGGTTTGCAAAGCATATTCTGTTCCTGCTTTGCTTTCTCCGCTAAATCACACAAACACAGGATTAGAACCGCAGAGGAACTAGCTGTTCATCTTGCTGGAAACAGCACCACAGAAAAAAAAATTAGGCTATTGAGATGACTCAGCAAATAAAGTCTCCTGCAGCCAAGCCTGATCACCTGAACTCAGTCCCTAGGACCCAAATGATGTTAAAAAGAAAACTGGTGCAGGCAATGGTGGCACAGGCCTTTAATCCCAGGCAGAGGCAGGTGGATCTCTGTGAGTTCGAAGCCAGCCTGGTCTACAGAGGGAGTTTCAGGAAGGCCGGGGCTACACAGAGAAACCCTGGTGGGGAGAAGACTGGCTTCCACTAGTTGTCCTCTGACTTCCCCATGCACACCATTCTCCACCTTGAAATAAAATAAACTAGCACCATCTAATACAGATCACACAGCTAAAAACTAGACAGCATTTCAACCTAACACATCTAGGTACACAAGGGTTGGATTCTCCTCTTTTTTTTTTTAATATTTATTTATTTATTTGTTATGTATACAATAGTCTATCTGTATGTATGCCTGCAGGCCAGAAGAGGGCACCAGACCCCATTACAGATGGTTGTGAGCCACCATGTGGTTGCTGGGAATTGAACTCAGGACCTTTGGAAGATCAGGCAATACTCTTAACCACTGAGCCATCTCTCCAGCCCTGGGTTCTCCTCTTAAGAGACAGATATTAAATATAAACAACATCCAAAGACCATATAAATTTTTACATAAATCTAAAATAGGTTGAAAAACTAAGGAATCCATAGAAGACCAATAGTAAAGTTGAAATTACATTCAAAGATGGATACCAAGCCCATGTTATTTGGGGGGAAGTTAGATCTTCAAAAACTAGAATTCCAGGTTGGAGAAATGGCTATGTGGTTAACACGCTTCCGCAAACATGATCTCTAGCACCCATGCAGAAACAAGCTGGGGTGCTACACCCTGCAACACACACACTGTTTTGGGAGTGGGCTCCCTTTTCTCTCCTGAGGGCTTGTCTGGCTAGCCAAAGTAGCCTAATCACCAAACCCCCAGTTCAGCCAAGAGACTCTTTAAAAAAAAAATCCACACTACAATGTGTATGAAGTGCTGACCAACCTGTAGTAAGTGTATAAGCCAGCACAGCACCAGACTAACAGCTGAGTGGGACTGACTTCTATATCAAGCTGCACATCCCATATGGGCATTTCCTTAAAATCAGGGATAGCCGAGCACCCACCTGGGTAGGGTGGTGCACCTTATGGGTGAGACAGAAAAATTCAAGGCCTGGCAGGGCTGGATGGGGAGACCCCAGGTTTTGTCTCTCTTTTTTTAAACAATTTGGTGCATATGTTCTTGGGTGTATGTGCATATAGATGCCCACAGAGTCAAGAATAGGGCATCAGATTCCCTGGAGCTCAAGTTACAGGTGGTTGTGAGCCATGCAACATGGGCTATTCCCCATCTTGGGTCCTCTGGAGCAGCAAGCACTCTTCACCACTGAGTCATCTCCCCAACATCCAATACCCCATCTTGAAAAGCATAAGATGCAGATTTGAGCTTAGAGAAGCAGGATGGTAACCCCATGAGGGCTGGGCTGCAGACTCAGGCCTATGTCTGACTTCTCTGCCTAATTGTGCTCAATGCACTATCCCTTCTCTCACCAGGAGCCGATCAGGCCTCTATAACTGCCAGGAATCACATCCAGTTGGTGAAGTCGCAGGTGCAGGAGGTGCGCCAGCTCTCCCAGAAAGCAGAAACCAAGCTGGCTGAAGCACAGACACAAGAATTGCACCAGAAAATCCAGGAAGCCAGTGATGAGAGAGCTGACCAGGAAGAGGAGGCCTACCTGAGGGAAGATTGAGGCCTTGAGCCCACTGCCCTATCTGCCCACTCAGTGGGGAAAGCGGGTGATGGCATCCACCTGGTATCACCCCAAGTCTGCGGAGACAACAGGCTCTGCCCTTGCCGGTCAGACCGGAAGCCTTTTGTGAGCTGTGCCTGCCCTTTTCTGGTCTGTCTTTGAGCCTGGTTCACCCAACACTGTCTCACTCAGCACCTCTCTCGCCATTTTTTTTTAACCTTACACCCAAAGTATTTTACGAACCTGGGCCAGAGGAGGAGGGGCCTTTTCTGCCATACCCTCAAGTTCAATTGCTGTTTAGCTGCAGTTTTTAATATTACTCAGATATTCAAGTATAATTTAAAGTTTGCTCCAAAAGAGGGAGCCTATCTGGTTTGTAAGATTTGTGTTTATAATGTCCTTTGTCCCTGTGAGCACAGCTCAGCTAAGGAGTTTCTCAAGAGTGTGACTGTTCCTGGTGCTCCCCACAAGCCTTCTAACACATGCTTCCTGCTCGCTCCTTCAAGTTTCTCTGCTGTGTCCAAAGGAAGAGAAGTTGGTGTTTGCATTAAAAAAAAAAAAAAAGTCATGCTGGATCTTTCCTTCATTGCCTAGGTGGTGGGACTTGTACGGCCCCGGGCCTTCCTGCATATGCTGGACAAGTTTGCCAGGTTTCAGCACTTTTAATCCAATAAGGTTGGTGGCATTATAGAAATGGAGAGAGCGCTTCCTGTCGACCAGCAGGGACCTGGTTTCAGTTTCTCCTGGTGAGAGGAAGCTGTTACTCAACCGGCCCTTCAGGGCTAGGGTTAGGGGGTAGCTGTACACTTCAGCCTCTTATCTGTCACCAGCGCCCACATGGTCCACATCTCCAGGGGGCTTAGACGGTGCACCAGCAGGAGCCCTCTGTACAGGCAAGGGTCCCTGGGGTTCAGGGGCTTTTGGATCCCAAATGTCTTGAAGCCAGCGTGGTGTATGGGGCTCACCCCTAGCTTTTTCAGGCACATTCCCACAAAGACATCATCAATGGGGAAGAGTTCTGCCTCTTCCATGGCTGCGTGAAGTCTCCTCACAGTAGCCCGGGACATAACATAGCCTCCTCCTCCTGCATAAGGTGGGTAGTTGCGGGCCCTGTACATGGAGAATGGGATGAAGTATTTGACTTTGGTGTTCCTATTGGGCCGGGCCTGGTGGATGACATCTCCCACTAAGAGGTCCTGGGCAGGATCCCAGCCCTCTAGGAACTCCAGCACATTGGGAACATGGATAAAGACATCATCGTCTCCCTTTAGTACAAAGTGGGCCTGCGTGCAAGCAGCTGCCATCCAGCGCTGTACATGCAGCTCCTTCAGCGTCAGGTTGAAGAAATCCTCAGCAAAGTCCCACTGCAGGATGTCATCGAACTGCCAGCTCTCATAGGCCAGCAGCTGGGCTGGGGGCACAGGTCCTGCCACCCCTAGGAGAAACACCAGCTTCAGCTGCCGGCCCCTAGCCCAGCTCCCAGCCCGGCCCCAAGTGCTTCTAATAGCTGCTCGCTGCTCAATATGATGAGGCTGTGACTTGATGGCCAGGAGCAGGAAGGTGTCCCTAGCACACTCAGAAGGCTCCAGCAACGTGGAGAAGTTTCGGCAGTGTCGATAGGTTAAGAAGAGGCGATGGCGGCTGGGCAGGGACAGGGAGGCATTAGCAATTGCTAAATTGGGTGGGCACTGGCTGTGCTGGGGCCTTGGCAGCGCCCATAAGTGCTTGTGGGCCTTGGAGCTCCCTGTTGGTGTGCGCTCCTTCAGAAAGAGCAGGCCGCTGAGCCGCAGTGCCACAAGGCTGCAGGACAGCACACAGCCCAACCTGCGCCACATAGTTGAGGCCCTGTGGGGAGAGAGCACCTGAGTCCTAGGCCTTTTGAAAGAGGGAACTTCATGACAGGGCAACAGGCAGTGGTGGTTCACAGAACAAAAATCACAGCATGAGAGGTTAGGGGGAGGGGTGGGGCTCATCAAAGGAACTACAGCTTGGGCTTCATGCCACCCTCTTGAATTCTGGTTCAGGAAGTCTTACAGTGACCCAAAGACAAATGGTATTCACCATAGTCGCCTGCCCAAGGCCTGCGGTAACACAGTTCATCCTCACTTTCCTTCCTGTCATTTGTTCCTGTATACAGCTTTGTCTTGTATCCTGCCTAAAAAGTTTTCTGATTCCTCCCACCCCCAAGCAGGATCTCGTGTTCAGAAATAATCTCAAACTTGCTGTATAGCCACAGATGTTAAACACCTGACCGTCCTGCCTCCACCTCGCCAGTACTGGGATCATAGGCAAGTTTCATGTGGCGCTGGGGAGCATGCGGGCACAACTAAGCTACCCCCGCAGCCCCAAAACAAGTTTTCTAGTGACTCTCCTTGCCTCCATCCCTTGGAGCATGGAGCCACAGCCAGAGCCAGCTCCACACCTACACGTGGGGTACAGGGCCACAAGTGTAGCAGGCAGAACTCTGAATACTCATCCCCAAATCTCTTTCCCATTCTTCAGTTCAAAACGGTCTATCTGGGTCAGCTTTGTCCCTGTCGTCTCTAGCGATAGCCAGAGCATCTCTTTTAGCATCTCTAGTGTTAGCCAAGCAGCTAGGAACACAGATATTATCTGGGTTATGAGATAACCCAGATAATGCTAAGAATTAAGTGACAGGAAAGGTTACCAGACCTTGGGACATTTGAGCAAGTGCATTGAAGCACGGGAACAAAAAGTGACAGGCCGAGAGAACAGCCAAGCTGCGCGCTGGAGTAGACAAACCTGAAGATGAGAGCATATGGGGACTAGAATGCCCCGCAAGGCTGAGGAGCAACACCCGAGGATGTAGCCCAGGATTAAATATGGGCCTATGGTTTGTTTTAATGTCATTCCTGCTGCGGCTAAGGATGTGAAAGACCCGGAGGGTGGGGGGGGGGGGATTGAGGCTGCTAGAAAGCTCTTAGGCTGCAACCGGAGCCTCGCCTCGCAGAGGTGCTGAGAGCCGCGGAGCTGTAACTGCTCCAGGATCTCAGGTGTGCGAAGTCTGCTGCCGTCCGCGCTACTCTCTGAGGGGGACTCTGGTTTGTCCCGTGACCTGGTAGCCCTCCCACGCCGCAGCACCCCATGCCCACCCAAAGTCCCCGAAAAGTCTACTTCCCTGCCCGAAAGTCCGTCCCACCGTACTACGTGCCCCGGGTCCTGCGCGCCCTCGCCCTGGGGGTGTCGCCAGCCTCAGGCTCCGGGAAAAGGGCCCGATCAGCTCCATTCTTTCAGCCCGAATCTACAGGGCTGCGGTCGCCGGAGCCGGCAGCGCGGTGAATCAGGACAACCGCCCAGAGCTGACCCGAGACGGAGGGGCAACAGAAGTCCGCCAGCAGAGGCGCCCGCACTCCGGTCAACGGGATCCAGGCTCCGCAGGCCGCGTGGCCTCCCCCGTCCTCCCCAGACCTACCTAAGCTCCCGTGGGAACCGCGCACCTACATAGGCTGCGCGGCTTCTACCTGTGCTCTTGGAAACCCCGCTGGGCGGGGCTTTGGGGGCGGGGCCCAGAGAAGGCGGGGCTTCAGGGAGGGGGCAGTGAGAGGGGGCGGGGCTCCCGAAGGAAATTCTTCGGGGCGGGACTTAAGGGGGCGGGGTTCCGGGAGCCCTGGGCCCCGCCCCACCCCACCAAGCTCTCCGTTCCCGGTAGCATCTGTGGATAGGTCGGGTAGGTCGCGGCTGCTGAGCTCCTCCCGATGCCCGTTGGGGGGCCCGCGCCACGCCCCCTCCCCTGCCGGTGGACATTCAGACACCCAAGCTCCGGCAGCGAAGCATCCTTTACTTTCCCGGCTAATCAAGTAGGCTGAGGAAAGCTTCCTCCACCGAGCGGTACTGTTGCAGTTGGATCTGAATCTCCACGGTCAGGGGCTCCGGCTGGTACACGCTTTCGAAGGTTGGAGTCGCCATTTTTGACTTTTCTGAGAAAACAACAGTGCGAACAGATGAGCCCCAAGGGACATATGGGATGCAGGTCTCCCCGATCCTGGACGAATTCCTCCCTCATCCCGAAACTCAAGCCCTGTTCTCCCACCTAAAGGAACTCAGCTTCCGAAAGAGACCAGGCCTAGAATGTTTTTTTTTTTTTGGATCCACTTGGAGCAGGCTGTGGTGGTGGATGCCTTTAATTTCAAAAGTTATTTAGAATTTCTGAAAATGAAAACTTTGCTGGGTGGTGGTGGCGCATGCCTTTTAATCTCAGCACCTACCATGTTAGCCGCAATAAAGAATAAGTTCAATTGCATCTGTCGAGATCACTGAATAAGGCCCAGCTGTTTGAGTATAAAAACTTATGGTGCTTTTTAAAAGCCGGCAAGCCTGACGACTTGAGTTCCATCCCCAGGACCCACTTGTCCCTCTGATCTCCACGTACAGGTCACAGTCCATGCACATAACACATAATTAAAAAGAAAGAAAGGCACTGAGGATGCAGCTCAGCTCGTGGAGAGCTTTGGTGGCCCTAGGTTTGCTCACCAGCACTGCATGAGAGAGAGAAAACGTGTGAGTATTTTGCAGGGATTTTTTGTTGTTGGTGGTGGTTTGGTTGTTTATTTTTTACACAGGGTCTCATCTCACTTAGGTCTGGCTGTTCTGGAATTCTCTTTGTAGACCAGGTTGGCCTTGAACTCAGATCTGCCCACCTCTGCCTCCTGAGTACTGCTATTAAGGACCAGGTCACCACTGTCTGGCCTCTTGTTTGTTTATTGAGATAGTTTCATAGAGCCTAGGCTTGCCTTAAACTGAGGATGATTTTAAACTCTCAGGCTTTTGCCTCTACCTCTCAGGTTGCCACCACCATGTCTGGCTTGAAGTTTTTCTTTTGCTATTTTTCAAGACAGGGTTTCTCTGTAGCTTTGGCGCCTGATCTGGAACTAGCTCTGTAGACCAGGCTGGCCTCGAACTCAGAGATCCGCCTGTCTGCCTCCCGAGTGCTGGGATTAAAGGCGTGCGCCACCACCGCTCGGCGAAGTTTTTCTATTAAAGGCACTGAATGAATTAATCTCTAAGTACTTTAATGGCACCCCACTATTTGTGAGTCCCAGGCTGATCAGGGTGAAGGAACCCTGACTCAACAGCAACAGCAAAAACTCTCAAATCTAACACAGAAAACTGAGTTCTAGGCCAGCCTGGGCTATCCTATCCAGGTAGGCAGAAGAAAGTGGGAACGGGTGGAGGGGGAGAAGGAAGGAAGCTAGAAAGCTCCGACATTAGACAAACCTGGCGGAGAGATCCAATGCTCAAAGACTACAGGGGTGGGAAGGCGGGCCAGGACTCACCCACCCCGGCCTTTCCAGTACAACACAGCCCGCAGCTGCACTGGGCTTCAGGATGATTCTGGGCTTGCTTCTGTGCTGGCTGGAAGTCATTCTCAGTCACCCTCATTCCTATAGTCCCTTGGGCTCAGTCCCCACCCTGCCCTCAGTGGCAGCCACTGGCTCTTACCTTTTTTGGGAACTTTCTTTATCTTCTTTGAATCCTGAGAGAAAGAACCACAAAGCCAGGTGCTCGCTGGGATCGATGCTGACCCTGAGGCTGACGCTGGGGTCACCCACCCCTCCCCGGGGAGAATGGGCTCTGCTGAGGAGTGTGGTTGACCTGGGCCGTCACCACAACAGCGACTGTCAAAGGTGCCCCACAGCCCTGACATACAACCAGGGCCTCTCCACAGTGTCGCCACCCTCGACCTTACCCCATCCCTGCCCAACCCAGCAAGCTGTCCATAAGGAAGGAAGAGGGGAGGCAGAGACGGAAGGGCAAGACCAAGGGCCCCTTTGTACCCTGGCATAAGTCAATCTGTCAGATTCCATGGTGCGGATCACCCCAAAATTACACACAGTGGTCACTGCTGAGTCCCCTGCCAACAAGGGCTCCAGGTACACCAGGCCACTACCCAGCACGCGCAGCACGGGCGGGTCCTGGCGCAGCTCCTTGGGTGGCTCCTTTTTCTTCTTGAGCTCCTTTTTGTCCTGTGGGCAAGGCCAGGAGCACAGAGGTGTGAGCAGGACTGGGCCACACTCCCCTCCCTGCCCTGAGGTGACCCAAGCAGGCCTTACCTTTTCCTTGGCAGCCTCCTCTGCTTTCTGTTTTTTCCCTTTCTCCTTTTCTTTCTCTTTTTCTTTCTCTTTCTTGTCTGCTTTCCCCTTCTTGGCAGGCAAGGGACTCTCGACAGGAGTGGGCAACACAGGCCAGGATAGGATCTGGAGGACAGACCCGATCTCGGGTGAACAGGGGAGGTAACTCCTGAGACCCACCCTGCCTTGACCTTTCTGGAAAGGCTCTGAAAGGCAACCAAGGAGGGAACATGAATGTGACAACTTGACAAGAAAAAGGTCATTGGAAAGGATGCGGACACAGAACACTCCAGCCAATGAGAGGCCAGAGCCCCCTGCTCTGCCCACCTTCTCTTCTACGATGGTCACCGTGGTCCCTGCCAGCAGGAAGTTCTTGACCCGCACCAGCTCCTTGAGGTTGTGCTTCATCTCATAGTTACAAGGAATGACGTCAGTCCAGGGCTTTCGGACCGTGCTGAAGAGAACTGTCCTTGGGAACGAGAGACACGTGGGACTGTGTTGGCAACCTGGGGCAAGGCTGCCAAGGGATGCCCAAAAAGACAGCAGGCACCCACAAATGGTGAGAGACCAAGACCTGGGCAGGGCAAAGGACCCAGAAAGCCAGGAAGAAACACTGGCAAAGGTGAGCAGAGGTGCTCTTCTGGGCATGCTCCATGTGGAACGGCAGCTGTCCACCAGCTAGAATCTATAAGGGTTTTTGTTAGGTTTTTGAAAGAAAGTTTCACTCTGTAATTCTGGCTGACCTGGAACTCACTAAATAGCTCATGCTGGTCTCATACTTGAAGTAATCCCCCTGTCTCTACTTCCTAAATGCTGGAATTGTAGGTCTATACCACTATGCTCGACTCCAAAATTAAAAAAAACAAAAACAAAAACAGCCAAATGGAAAAAAAACATCATAAACACAAGTCATTACAAAGCGATGCTTTAAGGAGATGCGAGTTCTCCTGGGACATGTGGTGGGGGGTGACAAACCAAAGGGGCAAAGCAAGACTCCCGAAGAGCACACCGGGAAAGAGTGGAAAGGGACAGGGTGGGAGTCAGCCATTGCCCCACGGCTGAGCAGGTGAATGAGTGAAGCGGGGGAGGGGTCTCTCCATCAGTGGAAGACTACACGGAAGAGAATTCTGACCCATGCCACAGCACACATTAACTCTGAAGCCGCATCATGCTCAAAGAAATGATCCAGACATGGAAGGCAAACGCGGTGACTGTATGGAAGCCGAAGCTGGACAGGTCTGTAGTGAGGAGCAGGGAGGAGGCTGGGGTGGGGGAGGGGCGGGCAGCTGGGCAGGTGGTGTTGAGTTCTGTCTGCTCAGAGATGATGGAAAAGGAGCCCGGTCTCCCGGTGATCCCTTGGTTCAGCCCCAGCGAATACAGACAGTGTGGCTGTGCTGTGTACTCAGGCAGGGTTAAAGGGAGTTATAGTCAGAGTCCAGGAATAGAATACAGAAATAAAGGGTTCAGTCAGGAATATAGAAATATAAAATTGTGCCAGGCAGCAGTGGCACATGCCTTTAATCCCAGCACTAGGGAGGCAGAGGCAGGCAGATCTCTGTGAGTTCGAGACCAGCCTGGTCTACAATAGCAAGTTCCAGGACAGGCTCCAAAGCTACAGAGAAACCCTGTCTCAACAAACAAAACAAAACAAAAAAAGAACTATAAAATTGTAAGCCCAAACACATTTTGGAAGAAAAAAGCCTAAATCTGGCAGCCACTGTTAACCTTTAACAAACACTTTCTTAAGATCATTCCTTAAGACTGTCATCCTGGCAGCCACTGTGTACAGAGGTCAATTTTTAGTTGTTGTTGTTGTTTTGAGACAGGGTTTCTCTGTGTAGCCCTGGCTGTCCTGAAACTCGCTCTTGTAGACCAGGATGGCCTTCTGTCTCTGCCTCCCGAGTGCTGTCTGGACAGAGGTAAACTTAACAATGGCCTCCTGCCTCCCAGCTTCCCGGCTAGGCAGATCCTGCAGACAAAGTTAGCTTCTAACTGTTGCCTCTGTGGGACCCTCTGCTGGTATTCCCTTCATTTTTAACTGTGCTCCCCACCACCCCGTGACTCTACTCTGTCCTGTAGGGACAGTGAAAAGTGGCTGTGTCAGCCATGGGCTTTCGCAAATATTCTAATGTCCTATAACCAAAAGTTGTAAAACTTAAAATGTAAAGTGACTTTAAGCCTGACCTCAAGGTTGTAAATGCTCGTTGACCCACACCTGGTGCTTGATTTTACTATAAGAGGAGGCCAAAACCAGCCCGATGGCCACAGCTACAGAAGCTTGCTTCTGATTTAATAGACGTTGGTGGTTTGTTCCTTGTTGTTGCGTGATCCCGGACCCAACAATAATCTTGCCAGGGGTGGTAGTTTCAGATACTACTCAACCTTGTAATTAGGCTTTTTTTTGGGGGGGGGGTTATTTTTTTGTTTTGTTTTGTTTTTGAGACAGGGTTTCTCTGTAGCTTTGGAGCCTGTCCTAGAATTTGCTCTTGTAGACCAGGCTGGTCCCGAATTCACAGAGATCCGCCTGCCTCTGCCTCCCGAGTGCTGGGATTAAAGGCGTGCGCCACCACCGCCCGGCATAATAGGCACTTTGCTAAGGGTAAAATTGTCAGGTTCTGTCTGTCACATGCCTAAGTAAAAAGCGCGGAGTGACACAAAGGTCTGAGCGTGTGGCTCAAGTAGCAGAGTGCTTGCCCGTGTGCACAGAGCCCTGGTCCACCATCTCCAGCACCGCGCAAAACCAGATGTGGTGGCACAGGCCTGTAATCCCAGCACTCAGGAGACACAGGCAGGCAGATTCTGAGTTCAAGGCCAGCCTGGACTATAGAGTGAGTTCCAGGACAGCCACGGCTACAAAAAGAAACCCTGCCTTGAAAAACACACCAACCAAGCAAGCAAGCAAGCAACCAAGCAAACAAACAAAAAACCTTCCTTTCAACAGAGGACATATTTAGTGTCTAGAGGGTTGATCTATCAGAGGACCAGGGTTCAGAATTCTAGCACCCACAAAATGTGTGGCTCACAAATACTTGTAACTACAGCGCCAAGGGATCAACTTCCCACTGGAACGTCTGTGGGCCACAGACAAGCACCTCCCCACTGAGCTGTCTCTCCAACCCCCGCACTTGGGCTTTGGAAGGCTCTCCCCACTCTCTGGTGGCTCTGAGGTCACTGGGTCTAGACTGCCTGCACAGTGTGGAACTGTAGGGGGTGGCAGGCAATGGGTGCCCATGTGACCAGATTCCAGTGAAAGCGCAACCGCCGGGCTTAGGGAAGCTTCTCCAGAAGACACCATTTGTTCTCAAGAATTGTCGCAGCTTGTTGACCGACTGTGCGACCCCATCATGGCTCTACTAAGACTGGACTCTTAGACGCTTAAAGCCTGTGCCTGATTTCCTCTGGACTTTCCCTCTCATGCCCATTCATTCATTCATTCATTCATTCATTCATTCAGAGACACCCATTACAAAGCCCAAGCAGACCTCACGCTCATAATCCTCCTGCCTCAGCTTCCTAAACTGGGATGACAAACATGTACCACCATGCTCACTCTCTCTCTCTGTTTGTTTTTCAGACAAGGTTTCTCTGTGTAGCCCTGGCTGTCCTGGAACTCGCTCTATAGACCAGGCTCTGGCCTAGAACCCACATAGATCCGCCTGCCTCTGCCTCCCGTGTACTGGGATTAGAAGTGTGCGCCACCACCCCTGGCCTCTCACCCTCTCTTATTAATTTTCCACCAAGTAAAGAAGCATTGGTTTAATGCCTCAGTTTGAGCCCTGTCATAGCTCAGTGGTAGAGCAAACCGCAGAGCAGCATAGAATGCAGGAGGTCCCGGTTCAGTCCCCAGCATCAGAACTAAACAAAAGCAGAAGGCTCAGCTGGGACCCTCGCCTTCTGACAGAGTCAGATGATTGCAGCCCTGCTTGTTTTTCACTGTGGCAGCAGGACAGCTGTTTCCCCTGCTCTGTCACCGCTGGGAGCCGAGGCCCGGGATCCCTGGATCTCAGCAAGCTTAGATCATGCAGTCAACATGGTTTAAACCAATGCCTAGGGGTGCAGCTCGGTCCTGGTGATGCTCTGCAGACACAGAGACTTGGGGGCCCTCCCGCCACCGAACAAACCCAACAACTCTTACAGCCCATGGTAAAAGAAGCTAACTAACCTCTCACACCCCAGGACGGCAAAGTGGCAAAGCCGATGAAGGGTTAAATGTGTGAATCAGAGCTCAGCCACACTATGTGTAAATAGCCATATTGTTTCCTGCATTCTCATGAAAGCCAGCAGGAAATTTATCATTCAATACATGCATGCAAAGACGTGTGTCTGTGTGTGTGTGTACATGCCTGCATGAAAATTGGGTTTACTAGGCAACAAAAGCCTGGCTTGTAGGCCTGGTGAGGCCCGAGATTTGAGCTACTCAGGGGACTGAGCCAAAAGGATTTCAAGTTTAAGGTTGGCCTAGAAAATTAGTGAGTCTTTGTATTCAAGCACAAAGTGAAAAAAAGATTGGGGTTGCAGGCTCTGCCATAGAGAACTTGTCTAGTAATATGAGGCCACTGCTTCAACCTCCAGTATAGCACACAAAACAAAGAACCTACGGCCTTGAACCCAATGCCTTGCATTTTAGATGAACACTTGCCAAGTGGACAGAAAAGCTAAAAGAAGAGATGGCCCAGAGATTAGGAGCACCAGCTGCTGCTCTTGTAGAAGACCCTGGTTCGGTTCCCAGCAACCACATGGCAGTTTACAACCAGCTATAGCTGCAATTCCAGAGGGCCCTGTACCTTCCAGGCTCCTCAGGCCTCGGACACATTTTGTACACTTTTGTACATGCGGGCAAAACACACATACATAGAAAACAAACACATCTGGGTTGTTTTATAAAAGAAAAACTCTAAGAACCCAATCCCAATGGCTGAGATGGGAGCCAGTCTTTTACAGAATCTGGGGCTCAGAGTGGAAGGTTAGGGCTCCAGAAAAGAAAGGTTTGTGGCTAAGCTCAAACCTACCTCTAGCTCACAGCCTACGGGCCAGCTAATAAGAAGGCACGGCCTTGGGAGTTCTTCGTGGCTCAACAGTCAGACGCTCAAGGGAAGCTGCAAGGACAGCCCTGGCTTGTGGCAACCCTGGATGCTCCGCCCACCCGCAGCTGCCTTCTACCCTTACCCTGGGGATGGACAGAGCCTTGGATCTATTCGAGGCCTTAGCTTTGACAGCTCTTCCGAGGAGTCAATCGACTGTGGCAGTGGGGCAGAGCGGATGGAAAGGGTTGTCTCCGACCCCTGCAGATCTGTTATCCCAGACTCTCCGGAGTCCTCGGCCATCTCGTTCATCTCCTCAGCTATAAACTCGGACAACTCCTTGGACAGGCCCTCAGGCGACTCTGTGCGAATCCTCTGACGGCGGGCCGGGCGACCTGCTCGGGTGTGGCGCCGGGCCCCAGGATGGGCCCCCAATAGAACCTCTGGCTGGTCCTCCTCGCCACCCTCCTCATCTAACTGCTCCCCGCTGGAGGAGGGCTCCACCATCTGCGAGCAAAGAAAAACACGCCTCGGGCTGTTATCCCAGTGAGTGCTGGTTGGACTGCGGTGCTGGAGAGGGATCACAAGGTCACACGCAGGCCGCACAGGTGGATTTACAACTCAGCCACTCAAACTGCCTGGGGAAGGGGATATCAGGCGAGAACCAGACCCCCGAATAGAGGAGGTATGACTATGTGTTGAAGATTGGGGGAGCGGGGGGCAGCTAAAAAGCTGTTCTGTGTGCACACGGAAGCCCGCAGGCCTGTGTGAAGTCCACTCTGCTCCCTAGCCAGGTCGCACCTCTGCCAGAACACTGTCGGGATGGGTCTCTGCCATCGTGCTAGCCCGCACGTTCCCTTCACCATCCTCGTCTTCCACAAAGTCGTAGGTCACATAGTAGCTGTAACTGATGAAAGGACCTTCAGGTCCCGGCTCTGGGTCCAAGACAGAGCTGTCAATAACACCCCTGACATTGCCGATGGTCACCAGAAACTGTGCCTCACGTGCCAACAGGTCTGCAAGGAGTGATGGCAGGACTGAGAGACTGGGCTGTCTGCTGACCTGCCCACCCACAGAGTTAGAGTCCCAGCTCTGCCGAGTTCACTGGGAGGGAGCCGTGGATAAGCCATTAAATAACTATGAAGTCTGGTTTTCCTGTTTGCCAAAAGGGGGTGCCGAGAGGCGCGTGGCAGAGACAGTTCTGAGGGAGGGAGAGGTGGAGACCATCAGCTAACTATCTCAGCTGTGACCCCCAGCATCCCACCACTCGGCCAGCAAAGGCCCTGGTGCACCTCATATCAGGAGCCACAAGGGGGTGGTGTCGAGCCACCATAGAAACAAGATCCAGAAAGACCAGATGCCACCCCACGTCCTAACCACAGGGGTCCCACACTGAGAAAGCCCACAAAGTACTTAGTAGACCTGATCAGGGCCAAGGGCAAAGGGAGAGCTGCTGGCCAGCTTACAGGGCAGAGGCCTGGGTGTGTGATACACCTACCACCATGAATGCTGAGCCCCCGGAACTGGTGCTTCTCGCTGGGAGACACGGTGATGTCGTCCAGCACACAGAGGCGTGCCAGGCTGTCCACGGTAAAGCCACGGTAGTAAGGAACCAGGGCCAGTGGGTTCCCCTGCAGCACGAGCAGCCTCAGGTGCTTCAGGGTGCAGAGACCCGCTATCATGCTCTGCAAGTCTGTCAACTCGTTGAAGCCCAGATCCAGGGAGACGAGCTGGGGCCTGGAAGGTGGGCCAAGATGCTGCTTATGCTCAGTGAGCGGAGGCTCAGCGCTCTGGGCCACACGCCTTGTTCCGCCCTGGACCCGGATCAGCTCTGAAGCCGCCTCCTTTTCTCTCCAGAACACAGCTTGTGTGTTCTCGGACTCTCTCTAACAGCCCTCCCCACCCGGCTTCCATCCTGCACATCCCTCTCTGCCAAAGATCAAACCCTGCTGTGCCTCTAGAAGGTTCTTTACAAATTCCCACTGACAGACATGCTGGAAACCCCTGCAGGAGGGTGGGCCAGAGAGTGTGGCTGGAAAGTGAGGACCGGGAAGGAGGGTCACCAGGCTGTGGCTGGAAATCTCTCTCCAAAGCCACAATGGCCATGGCCACAGAGAGCTCGCCAGCTCATCCTCTAGGACACAGGAGTGTGCTAGCAGGAGCAAATGAGACTGGCAGGCAGGCGAAGATGAAGCCCAGGCCTCCAGGACAGACCAAGACACAGGAGCAGCAGAGCTCCACCCACGCCACAAACTAGAGTCAGCTCACGCCGAGGCCAAAGAAGCACCAGGGAATAATGTTGTCACACCAACTGTCGTGGTCACCCCACAGCCTGGACCCAGACTCCTCACTTTCTCTCCTCGTTCCCCTCTTCCCAGGCCTGTTCTGCTATGCTGGTCACTGGCCAGTCCCTGGAAAGGGACAAAAGGACAATGCAGGGGATCATCACAGGCCTTGCACGACGTCATCCTTCCCAGGACAGATTCTCCCACTTTCCCACTTGTTTGTTTATCTATCGCTATCTATCTATCTATCTATCTATCTATCTATCTATCTATCTATCTATCTATTCTATCTATCTATCATCTATCTATTATCTATCATCTATCTATCTATCTATCTATCATCTATCTATCTATTATCTATCATCTATCTATCTATCTATCATCTATTTATCTATCTATCAATTATCTATCTATCTATCTATCTATCTATCTATCTATCTATCTGTTTTTCGAGACAGGGTTTTTCTGTGTAGCTTTGGAGCCAGTCTTGGAACTCACTCTGTAGACCAGGCTGGCCTCAAACTCACAGAGATCACCTGCCTCTGCCTCCCAAGTACTAGGATTAAAGGCATGAGCCACCGCTGCCTGGCTGATTCTCTCTTTTAATTAACAGCAAATGATGAGTTTCATGAAAGGTTTTTTTGTGTGTGTGTTTGTGTGTGTGTTTGTGTGTGTGTGTGTGAAATCCCGAGCTGGCATTAAGCCCAAGGTTATACTATATTTTGAATCAAAAGCCAGATACTTGCTCTCAGTCAGTGACATGAACCTACATTGGCTGTCCCAAAAAGATCAAGTGTGCTGTTTCCTGTGTGTGTTGTGTTTGCTGAAGCCAGGGGACAATGGAAGGAAGGAGTACCAGTGAGCATAAGACATGCAGATCAATAAGAATAGCAGAGAAAGGAGGAAGCCTGCAGTCAAGGTTGGCCGGAGAGGGCCTTCCCTTTCCACAGCACCTTCTGCCTCCAAGAGGGCTAAGGAGGGGGACCAGATCTACCACATCTTCAGTTACACACTGAGCTTGAGGCAAGCCTGGGCTACATTAGATCCTGCTGTCTTCAAAAGAAAGGGGGTGAGGGGCCAGGCAGTGGTGGTGCACACCTTTAATCCCAGCACTCGGGAGGCAGAGGCAGGCGGATCTCTATGAGTTCAGTGCCAGCCTAGGCTACAGAGCGAGTTCCAGGACAGCTAGGACTGTTATGCAGAGAAACCCTGTCTCGAAAAACCATAAAAAAGGGGAGGGGTGAAGCGGAAGGAAGGGAAGGGGGAGGGCAGTATAAAACCCAACCTATGGAAATGCCCTCAGTGGCTGAAATCTGGGGCTTCTGGGCCCCAGCTCCCTGTGACAGCCTCCAATCTCTTCATGCTTCTCCCATCCTGAATTTTAAGTTTTCCTCTGTGAATCTACCAAGGAGACACAAACTGGGGGTGGGAGATTCCCTGCACAAGCGCTAATGGATGCTCAGGGAAAATGGAGTCCCAAGAGCTGTCTCTAGACAGTGGTTCTCAGCCTGGGGTGGCTTGCCCTCAGAAGACAGGCTTCTGTAGAGAGAGGCAGATGCTACAAGCACCTAGCAGCTGGAGGCCAGAGTGCTGCTAAATGTCCCCAAACAGAAGGCATGGCCAGCTGATGCCACAGAGCTAAGCTGAGGACCCCCACCAGCCGCTGGCATCCTTGTCCTCCCCGGAGCTCCAGTGGGATATTGCGACCGAGTGAGAATAAAACCCTAGCGTGCGTTTAGCAGCCACGTAGAAGTCACAGACCTAGCAAAGCCGAGCCCTACAGGGCCGAGTCACCCCCCACCTCATCTTAATGCCTCTCCTTCCTTTCATCCAGGCCCCCAAGTTACCAGTTTCTGGAGGTGACATACAGACTCTGCAAAGGACCCAGCAGTTTGTTGTGGCCTAGCCCCAAGTGCTGCAGGTTCGGGGGTGGAGGTGAGCACAGACACTCCATGCTGGCGATCAAGTTGCCATAGAGCTCCAGCACCTGAGAAGGAAGAGAACCCACTGTGATGGAGGGGGTTGTCTCACTCCAAGGGCTCCTCCTCCTACCCCAGGAAACTCAGAAGGGACTCTGGGTTGCTAACTTGCTTTCAAAAATACAGTCATGGTGTATGCCTTTAATCCCAGCACTCGGGAGTTCGAGACCAGCCTGGTCTACAGAGAGTTCTAGGACAGGCTCCAAAGCTACACAGAGAAACCCTGTCTCGAAAACCTCCCTCCCGCATAAAAAGAAAAAAGAAAAAAGTCAGAGGCTGGCATAGCTGGTAGAGATCCTACCTAGCTCTGAATGAGTAACCCAGAGTGGTGGTATGCTCCTGTAATCCCAATATTTGAGAAATGGAGGCAGGAGGATAAAGATTGCTGGGCAGTGCCTGCTGGAGGTGGTGGCGCACGCCTTTAACCGCAGCACTTGGGAGGCAGAAGCAGGTAGACTCTGTGAGTTCAAGGCCAACCTGGTCTACAAAGTAGGTTTGAGAACAGCCAGGGCTACCTAGAGCGATCCTGTCTCCAAACCCTCCCCCCCAAAAAAAGGGAAAAAAAAGCGGGGGAGTGCTGGGAACCTGGGAACTAGTGAAAGCACTTGCCTCATGAGCCTGATGACCTGAGTTTGATTCCCAAGTCCCAAGGTGGAAGGAGAGAACTGTAAAGCAGTCCTCTGGCCTCCACACACAGACCACAGCACACGCGCCCCCCCCCCCCAAATAATTAAATTGAAAACAAAACCGTCTAATGTAGGAAGAGTGGGTGAGGCAGTGTGTGCTTGTAACCCCAGGACTCAGGAGATCCTGCCTAGCTTGGGCTACACAGTAAATCCCAGGTCAGCCTAGACTACACAGCAACACCTAGCAACACAGCCTCTCAAAGGAAGGGACTCGGGGAGGGGCAGGAAGCACAGGCTGCCCCAGAGGGAAGGCTCTTCACAGTGAGGTGGGAGGGAGTGGATGGGGGTCAGGTGCATACAGCCTAGAACCCTTACTGGGGGGGGGGGGTTAAAGACAGGGTTTCTTTGTGTTCCTAGGCTGTCCTGGAACTCACTCTGTACATCAGGCTGGCCCATCTACCTCTGCCTCCTGAGTGCTGGGATTAAAGCATGCACCACCTCTACACCTGTGCCTCTGAAGACTTCCGGTAAAGTCTGCTCTACCCTTTGGTTCTGTTTTGTGTGTATATGCGAGTGTGTTCACATACACTGTGGGTGCTCATATGTGTGTGTGTGCGCCTGCACACGCGTGCGAATGTGCTTGTGTACATGTATGCGTGCTCACGCATGTGTATATGTGTGAGGCCAGAAAACAGTTTTGGCTCCCTCAGAGGCCGCTTCCCACTGACCTGGAATTTACTCTAGAGACAGGTGGCTGGCCCGAGAGTCTCAGTCCCGTCTCTGCCTCTTCAACACTGAGATTAAAAGCACACCCCCACATTTTTCACATGGGTTCTGGAGACCAACTCAAGTCTTCATGCCTGCAAGGCAATCCCTTTACTGACACTGTTGTTTTAACTTGGTAAATTTCACACAGGCAAATCTGCCATTTCAAGTATGCGACCCACAGGCTCTAATTATATCTGCAATACCAGCTACCATCACCACCGCAAACGGATTCTAAACAAAAAGCAGACAAAAAACAGACCCCACTAAGCAGGAAGTTCTCCTGGTCCTTCCTGACCCCTGTGACCTCTGCTGACTTCTGTTTCTGTGGACTGTCCACTTAAACATATTTCACTAAGTGGAGTTATGCATATGACCTCTCTCTTGGGGCTGGAGAGATGGGTCAGCAGTTAAGAATTCTGGCTGAGCCGGGCGGTGGTGGTGTATGCATTTAATCACAGCACCTGGGAGGCAGAGGCAGGCAGATCTCTGTGAGTTCAAGGCCAGCCTGGTCTACAGAGCTAGTTCCAGGACAGGCTCCAAAGCTACAGAGAAACCCTGTCTCGAAAATAAAGAAAAAAAGAAAAGAACTCTGGCTGCTCTTCCAGAGGACCTGGGTTCAACTCCCGGGACCCACATGGCAGCACGCAACTAGCTGCCATGTCTGTAACTCCTGCAGCTCTTGTGTGGCAGCCTCACATAGACATACCTGCAGGCAAAACGCCAATGCACATAAAGATACAAATACATAAATTTTTAAAAAAGATATTTCTCTCTTTAAAATCTGGTTTCTTCCATCGAGTGTGATGTTTTCTAGGTGACCACCAATGTCCTTTCTTTTTTACAAGTGAGCAAGATTCCATTGCATGGAGACCAGGTCTCGGGTCATCCCAATTTCCCTCGGTTGTGAACAGCAGGGCTAGTAACCAGAGCCTCCCTGGGACCTTCCTCCCTTTCTTGTCGCATGTACCGCGGAAGAGAGGAGTCCAAAGGATTTTGTAACTTTATAAGGAACACGGCCTATGTTTTAAAAGCCTGGCGCTGGGTCCTGTGCACAGCAACCCTAGCCAGAGCTGTGGGGGACAGGTGAGGGGCGGGACCTCCAGAGCTGTGGGGGACAGGTGAGGGGCGGGACCTCCAGAGCTGTGGGGGACAGGTGAGGGGCGGGACCTCCAGAGCTGTGGGGGACAGGTGAGGGGCGGGACCTCTAGAGCTGTGGGGGACAGGTGAGGGGCAGGACCTCTAGAGCTGTGGGGGACAGGTGAGGGGGGGGGAACCTCTAGAGCTGCTGACTCTAAGACCCTATACAGAACCTGTACCTTCAATGTTCGGGGCAGATTGTTAGCATCGATTTCCTCGATTTTATTGGCACTCAGAATCAACTCCTCAAGCTTTAGAAATTTCAAGAGATCTTTGTCCACCAGAGTCACCTGGAAGGGAAGGAAGGGAAACTGAGGACCCTGGCGAGCCAGGTCGCTCTGGAGCATGTATGTTCACATGAGGAAGTAACAGCTGTGTTAGCGCCTGTTCTGCTGCTGTGACAAAACGTCACGACAAAGCCACCCTGTTTACTCTGGCTTATGGCTCCAGGGGGTTAGGTGTCTAGAGCGGAGGGAAGGCACAGCACAGCAGCAGGGACACAAAGCTGAGTGCTCACACTCCAACCACACACAGGAAGCAGGGAGGACAGGAAGTGGGGTGAAGCTACAGCCCCTCAAAGCCTCAGTGATGGGCTTCCTCCAGCAAGGCTGCACGTCCCAAAGGTTCCACTACATCCCCAAAGAACTGGGGAAGAAGTGTTCAGATACCTGAGTCTGGGGGGTGAGGGGACATCTCTCAGTCAAAGCTCCGCAACTGCTCAGCCCCAGGTCCAACTTCCCACCCACACGGCATGGTTCTGAGGGTTTAAAGGCCCAGCTCCAACTCTAAAAACAGGCTTTTGATCTCCACAACAGTGTCCTGTGTTCTTCCTATGTTGGATCACAGGATTTCTGGGAAAACAAGAATCCTCTACCACAGCCCAAGGAACTTCTGCTATAAGGGGCCAGCCCTTGGGTCAATTCCTTCTTGCTGCAAGCTGCCTTTTAGCCGTTCTATTTATTTATTTATTTATTTATTTATTTATTTATTTATTTATTTATTATGTATACAATGTTCTGTCTGTGTGTATGCCTGCAGGCCAGAAGAGGGCACCAGACCTCATTACAGATGGTTGTGAGCCATCATGTGGTTGCTGGGAATTGAACTCAGGACCTTTGGAAGAACAGGCAATGCTCTTAACCACTGAGCCATCTTTCCAGCCCCTTTTAGCCGTTCTTTAGGCCAAACCAGCCATCCTTCTCCTGGTGGGGCAGTGTCTCCTGAGACCAGCAGAGGTCCTGGAACACACATAAACACTCATTGGCATGGTCTGTTTTGCCTGCACCCTGTAGCCTGAGCCTTGTAGTCAGCTCTACTGCTTCAGCGCTGGGTGGTACTGAGAACTCGGGCTTGCATAGGTCCCTCTGTGAACTCAGAACCAAACAGAGCAGGAAGTTGGTTAATGGACAAATAGAAGGATGCAGGGAGGAGTGGCTAGGGAGGGGAGTGTTTGTATCCGTCACTTGCAGGCGCAATGCCATAAGCACATTACAGTCATCAACATGAACTTCAGTGAGCCATTCTTAGGGTTGTTGGCATTTCCTGATAAATTTTACCTCTTCTCAAGAAAAGCATATGACAGTTGGCCGGCCTGGTCTTCTAGAATTACTGCGGGTTAGATGGAGCAGGGCCTACCAGCGGCTTCATCACTATACCCATGAATCCTTGTTTCCTGTGGCCTCAAGGTCATCAGAAGCCCTTCCAGGCTGAGCTTCCCTTTCCTATGGTGACCAAGTCTACCAGTGTGCCCAGGATTGGGGGGTTTCCAATCCTCAGAAAGTCCCAGACAAAATGGTATGGGTGGGTCACAGGGGAAGGAAGGAGAGACTCAGGGAGGCTGGGGTCGTTGTCATATCTATGCCTTATTAATATGGCAGCTTTCCAAAAACAGGTCTGCTTGATGTTAGCCAACCCTCTTCCACCTTAAAGAAAACATCGTGCTCCCTTAAAGGTCTTTACCAGGAGGGCTCACTGCAGAGTCAGCCAAAGACGTACAGGACTGAGCTCCTCTGGGGTTAGAGACAGGGAGAGAGCTACACTCAAGGTCACGGAGGCCCTCCTGTCGCCTAAGGAGAGGTCGAAAAGACAGGGTCCCCCAGAGCCAACTCCCGAGGCTGCCCCCTCCCTTCCTGTCCGTACCCCAGCACTCACCTCCTTGTCCACCACCCGCAGGGACCGAAAGTAGGAGTAGAAGAAAGTGTCTTTGATCATCAGTGGGTGCTGGATGGCCAGCTCTCTCAGGAAATGGTCCTCGACGCTGGAGTCCTTCATCAAGGCCCACGGAGAATGGCTGCTGCGGACCAGACCCAGCAGGGCCTCCACCGTCTCCTCACCAGCACTCACAATCTCCTCCTCCCTGGGGACCAAGTTCCTCCAGGCTCGCGGTGTGTGAGGAAGAAAGCGTGACTTATTCTGCAGAGGTAGAGATGGAAGCCTTCTCACCATAGCAAGTGCGCGTGGTGGGGCTGTGTCAGTCAGGGCTCTCTACAGGAACAGAACTTACAGAATGTGAAACCACACATACACGCAAGATTAAAGGGAGTTTATTAAAATGGCCCACAGGCTGTGGCCCAGCAGTGCAACAATGGCTGTCTACCAACAGAAGTCCAAGAATCCAGTAATGGTTCAGTGCCCAAGGCTGGATATCTCAGCTCATCTTCGGTATATGCCAGAATCCCCGAGAAGTAGGCTCTCACGCCAGTGAAGGAATGGACTTGCCAGAGAGAGCGCAAGCTTCCTTCTTCCTTGCCCTTTTTACAGGCTGCCAGCAGAAGGTGTGGCCCAGATAAATGTGGATCTTCCCACCTCAAAAGATCCAGATTAAGAGTGGGTCTTTTTGCCAGGCAGTGGTGGCGCACACCTTTAATCCCAGCACTTGGGGAGGCAGAGGCTGGCAGATCTCTGTGAGTTCAAGGACAGCCTGGTCTACAGAGTGAGTTCCAGAACAGCCAGGGCTACACAGAGAAACCCTGTCTCGCTATAACAATTAAAAACAAAAACAAACTCAAAAAGTGGGTCTTTTCACTTCAGATAATTTATTTAAGAAAAAAACAGACCTAACAGGTATACCCAGCTCCTTGGATTTTAGTCAGTTCCAGGTGTGATCTAGAAGAGCCGTCACCAGGCTAGTCCCAGCACTCGGGAGGCAGAGGCAGGCAGATCTCTGTGAGTCTGCAAAGCAAGTTCCAGGATAGCCAGGACTGTTACACAGAGAAACCCTGACTTGAAAAGACAAAATAAAGAGACAAGCCATCCCGGGCTCAGAGAACAATCTGCAAGAATTTCTCGTGTCCCTACCGCCACGTGGTTCCCAGGGGTCAAACGCAGATCATCACGGCTGACAGGAAGAACTTTCCACCCTGAGCCATCAAAGGGGTCCTGGTTATCTGAGACAGGGTCTTGTGTAGATTAGGCTGGCCTTGAACTCACTGTATAGCTGACAGTTACCTTGAACCCCTTGATCCTTCTGCTCCCATCTCCTAAATTGAGGGACCATAGGCACACACCCCCACACTAGTGATGGGCGACCAGGAAACAAAAGAGTCACCTCTGTTTACACCTAGGTGTGGTGAGATTAGGAACTCTCTAGAAGAGTCTCTACCGACTGAGCTACATGCCTGGTATAGGATAGTTATTTGTGGGGGCAGAGCTTTACTGTGTAGCCAGACCGGCCTTGACCGCTCAGTCCTCCTGCCTCAGCCTCCCTAGTGCTGCGTTCCCGGTGTGTGCCACCACACGCAGCAAGACACAGAATATCGAAGACCAAGTTCCTGTTTTCGCTTCACTCTGGAGTTGGGAACTTTGAACGTGTAAAGCAGAATAGCTGTGGGGGCTGCAGAAGTGACTCAGTCAGTAGTTAGGAGCACTTGACGCTCTGCTAGAAGACCCAAGTTCAATTCCCAGCACCCAAGTCAGGCAGCTCTAAAGTGCCTGCAATTCCAGCTTCAGGAGATCCAGTGTACTCTTCCAGCCCGAGAGCATTTGCCCCAGCACGCACATACCCACACAGAGACACACAAGTAAAAAGAACGCAATAAATTAATAGAATAAAAGGAGAGTTTAGTTTGACACGGCCCAGGAGGCTCGGTAGGCAACCTGGGAAATGGAGAAATCGCAGCGGGAAGGCTTTCCTTGGGGGTGGCAAGGGAAAGGTGAAACTTGAGCCTTGGTGAGTAAAACATGAGTGTGCTCCTCAGAATCTGCCCCTCCAGGCAACAGTTGAAATACGCCTCTTCAGATTTTATGGGCTTGTTTGATTTTGTTTGGTTTGGTGCTGGGGATGAGGGTGGGACTAAAGGCTTCACCCTGGACAAACACGGAAAACACTTAGCTCCATCCCTACCCCTAGATCCATCTTCGAAGTTCCAAAGCTTAGGACGGTGCCCAGCACAGGTTAGCCATCAGCCTGCATCTCTCGACTAAACAAACCGAGTGTGTCCCTGATGGGTGGCTGTTCCCCTCTACAAAGGGAAGGCCAGTTTGGCTGTTTAACCGGGTAGAGTGTGGGGGGAGGCCCAGGTGACAGCCCAGACTGTCAGGACACATTTTCAGGGACCTCTAAGTCTAACCCGGCTGCTCATCCCGACCCGTGGACCCAGCTGATGACAAGGGTCCCCTGCATATTGAGCAGGATGAACACACAAGGTGGAGTGACCGGAAGAGGATCTTCCCGCCCTGTTGGACTGGATCTTTTTTTCCAGCTGCGCTGACCATGCCCTTGGCTGTATTTCCCTCAGTCTCTCCTCAACCTGGAAAGAGGGCAGAGGTCACACAGCACCCTAGGCTTCCCAAATCCAGCAGTTACAGGAGGGAAGCAGGCTGTGATGGAGGGGCAGAAGACCCTGTCCTGAAGGGGAAAGCTAGCCCCGTAGCCCCAGAGCACAGGGGAATCATTTTCTCTACATCTTATCTTATCATGAGCTGCTGTAAAGTGTTCAACACCAAAGCTCTTCCCTCAGGGATCTCTTCCCTCTCGCATCTGCAGCCTGGGCTACATGACATCAAAGGTCAGCTTGATGTGCTGGGTCAGTCCATTCTGGGCCCGTCCCCACATGGCAAAGGGGGCACTTGGCCCCTGAACTCCTTCAATGTTCCAGATTGCACTGTTCACGCCAACTCTCAAATCAGCCAACGCCACATCCAAACCTCCCAGCGGGTCTCAAACTTTTATCTGAGCATCTCCTGACCACTAGGGCAGCCGGTTCCCAGCTAGGTACTACCTACTTCGGTTTACTCCATGCAGCCATTCTGGCCCAGTCCCAGGTCCACCCCTGCTGGATCCTTCCCTCCCTCATCCCCATCCCCGGCGTGGGGAGCACGCACCCAGCTCCCGGTGCCACATGGGAATTCACGCAGACACAGCTTCCGCAGATGCTCTTGCACTGCGGTGCTCAAGGTCCCGGGTATGCCCTCGGTCTTTCTGTAGCTCGCGCTGGAGTCTCTTGTCGCCATGCTGCGAGAAACTGGCTCGTTGCTACGCAACTGCCAGACGCGTTACCCTGGGTGCGAAGAGCAAGTGAAAGCCAATCTTCCCAGTATCAAAGACCCCAGCTAAGTTTTTACCAAGCTGGTAAAAACTTGCAACAGCAGGTAGTGGGCGCCTCTTAGGGGATTCTTTCCCTCCTCCCAAAGATCTGTGAAGAGTGCTGACTGTTGTCTCCCCACTCGGCAGCTCAGAGTTTCAAAGAGGAAAAATTAGTCCGAGGTTAAACATTTAGGACTCTAATTAGGGGATCCCAGTGCAGTTCTATGTATCTGAATCGCTGAGCACCAGACCCATTTTAGACTCATCCAATCTTCTCTTGCCATGCCCGTGAGCACCTCCACGTGGTAGGGGCTCTCTGCTTGTGGTCTCTGATTGGGATGAGATGACTGACTGGAGCACACAGCATCTTCGTGGAGGTATGATCTAAGTACCATAAAATTCAAAGTGCACAATTCTGTGATTTTTAGTGGTACTCAGAGTACACCGCCATGATCTCATCATTTTCCGTCAAGTTACAAACCAATGAAGCAAATTCTACCATCTGCTCTGCCAATGGTAAACAGTAATTTACATTGGGTATCTGGGCATTTCTTGGCTTCTTCCAAAGGTGGAGTCATAGGCAAGATTTGTTTTTGTTTTTTTTAAATATCTTTTTGCTTTATTTGTGATGTTTTCAAGACTCACCCATGGAGTCCAGGCTGGTTTCAAACTCGCTGGGTAGCTGAGAAGAACCCTGAGCCTGAACCCCACCTCCTGAGTGCTGGGGCTACAAACGTGTGCCCGGCTCATCCCTGCTTCATTGTGTGCTTTATTATTTACCAGGCTTCATTATAGTCTTTTTAAAATTTAGCTTGCATGTGAGCATTTTGCCTGTATGTAAGTTTGTGTACCACGAAAAGCCTGGTGTCCACAGAGCCAGAAGGTTATTGGATACCCTAGGACTGGAGTCACAGACCGTGGTGAGCTGCCACGTCAGTCCTGGGAACTGAACTGGGGTCCTCTGGAAAAGCAGCCTGTGCTCATAACTGTAGAGCCGTCTCTCCTCTCCCCAGTTGGTAGCTTTTAAGTTTCAACTAAAAGCAAGTAACAAGGACCTATCTGGAGAGCTTACTTAGATTTCCCCTGGGCTTCAGGATGTGATCAGTCCTGGCTAGTCCAGTGACCCTAAGAGTCGTGACCGAAGCTCCACATTGGAGATTCCCCTGCTGTCCCCAACCCCACTTTCCCCTGTCACTCTGTCTTCTTTCTCTGCGTTTCATGACTGTGCAGTCTGCTCTCACTTTTTCCTGGATGCCACAGTTACACTTCCGCCCCAGAGACTTAATCAGAGCTCCCTCATCAGATTCCTGTGACCTCAAGTGCACAAACCTGCAAACTCTCCAGCTTATCTTCTGACCGTTCCATGGCTTGTGAGGATGTCAGCCATTTCCTCTGACTTCAAAACCACTTTTTAGCCTGTTCCATGACAGCTTCCTTTCTTTCCTTTTTGGGTGTCCCTTCTTGAACCAAGTCATTTTTTTTCTGCTGCTGACGGCTCAGGTCCCAAGACTCTACAAAGGACTGTCCCTTCTTATGGTGGTCATCCGCTATAAGCTTGCAGTTCTGGCAACTATAGTATACCGATGGCTTCCAAATGGCCATTTCCAGTTCCCTCCTTTAGGTTGCAAACCCAAGTCCAGTCCTGCTAAACATCTCTAGCTGTGTTTTTTGTTTGTTTGCTTGTTTGTTTTGTTTTTTGAGATAGGGTTTCTCTGTAGCTTTGGAGCCTGTCCTGAAACTTGCTCTGTAGACCAGGCTGGCCTTTTTTTTTTTTTTTTTGGTTTTTCGAGACAGGGTTTCTCTGTGGCTTTGGATCCTGTCCTGGAACTAGCTCTGTAGACCAGGCTGGTCTCGAACTCACAGAGATCCGCCCGCCTCTGCCTCCCGAGTGCTGGGATTAAAGGCGTGCACCATCTGTGCTCCTTCACCTCAAGATGTCAGGATGGAACTAGTTACTTTTTTCTAGCCCAGATGCTTTCTTCTCTCCTTGTTCTTCTGCTTCACTGCCTTGTGTCCGTCTGCCTGGGCCAGAAACCTACAAGTTGCCCTCACTTTCCGCCTATTCCTCCGTCTCCACAGCCGGCCATTTTTTCTGAGTTTTACTCTTCTACAGTTTTCCAGTCCACATCTCTTGGCCTCCGCCTGGCATTACCCTGGCTCATCTGTGAATATGTGCTGTTTGAGACCCAGTCAGGATATTCTTGGGACCACTAAGGGGTGTAGAATATAGGTCAAAGATGGAAACCTAGGAGATATTCTGTGAAGAAAAGAGGCAAGCAGGCGGTTGCTTAGCCTAGAGCCCTGTGGAGGCACAGTCAGGATAGAGCTTGTTGTTCAGAAGGAGGAGAGGGAGGTTTGGAAGGCAGCAGTGTTTACCACTACTCTGCCAAGTTGGCTTTTTTTTGTTTTGTTTTTGGAGACAGTCTCATGTGTAGCTCTGGCTGGTCTGGAACTCACTCTGTAGACCAGCCTGGTCTCACACAGACATCTGTCTGCTTCTGCCTCCTGAGTGCTGGGGTGTGTGTAACCATGCCTGGCTCAGACTGTGTTTTATTGTATGTATTAATGTTGTATGTGAGTGGGGGGCATGTGGAAGCCAGGGGACAGCTTTGAGTCCTCACCTTCCACCTGCTTTAGGCAGGGTCTCTTTATTGTTTGCAGAGGCATACACCAGGCTAGCTGATCTACAGGCTTCAGGGATCCTCTCGTTTCCACCTTCCGGCTCTCAGTAGGAAAGCTAGGATTATGGACATGTAATACTGTGTCCAGTTCTACATGGACTCTGAGGGTTTATTCTCATATCTGGAGAGCAATTGTTTGCCCACTGAGACATCTCTTGCTTTCTGTTTTTATGGAGAGATTCTGTGTCCTGAGACTCACTCTGTAGACCAGGCTGGCCTCGAACTCACAGAGATCCGTCTTCCTCTGCCTCCAGAGTGCTGGGATTACAGGCTTGCACCACCACCGCCTGGCCCAACATGAGATTTTAAGAAAGCTATAGCTGATCTGAGAAAGCGGATTTTGCATTCCCAAGGACCTGAATCCAATCTCCACAACAAGAAGGTGAAATGATTGGCATTGTGGCATAATGATCAGAATTCTGGCATATCATGGAGCGGTCGTGAAAAATGACAGCTGAAATGAACCAGTGAGGCTACAACGTGAGGTCACTGGGGCTGCATCGTCACTCTCCTGATAACCGTAAATTTGCTGGACAACGGTGAATTCCTATAATCCCAGCTCTAGGGAGGTGGAGGCAGGAGGATCACCAGTATGGATTACATAGTGAGACTCCCTTCTCATAAAACAATTACTGCACAAGGCTGGGTCTATTGACCTAGTGTCTTGAAGGGAGGGAGGGAGGGAGGGAGGGGGGCTCATGGCTCCCACATCTCCCTGAAGATTTATGTAAGTTCAGTGATCGAGGCATTTTCCTCAGCGGTGTAGCAGCCTGTAAGGTGCTCATTCAGTGGCAAACAATTTTCCCTGTTCCTATAGGAAACCCTATGAAAGTTATCGGATCATTCAAACAAGCAAGACATGCAATTAGAAGGGGACACTAGCTGGGGAGAGAAAGGGGAACAGAGGAAGAGGAAAGGAGACAAAATGGCAGCCAACATACGTGTATATGTATGTGTGTGTGAATATGATCAAAATACATTACACATATACATGAAAATGTCATAGTGAAACCCATTATTATGTAAAATTAATATATGCTAATAAAAACAGTCTGAGTTTTTGGAAGATGAGGCAGGAGGATTATTGTGAGTTCAAAGCCTGGGTCACACAGTGAGTTTCAGGTTAGCTAGGGCTACAAAGTGACACCCTTATCCGAAAAACAAAGTCAAAGTCCAGCCTGCCACCGGCAGGTCTTCTGTCTGGTCTCTTACAGACCCAGGAGGAAGCTATAGATTGGAGCTCCTGTTCTCACCCGGGCTCCAGGTCTTGTACCAGGCTCACACCTTTATTCAAGTCAAATTTGTTTGCTCTCCTGCTTACCACCAAGGTACCTCTAAAGTCAGCAATGGCATCCAGCTCCTCCTCAATGGCCTCTCTGCCCTTCTCTCTGTCCTAATTTTGTGCTGGTTCTGTTTGTCATAGTGTATTTATTCTTTGAGACAGGGTCTCATAGACCCAGGAGGGCCTCCAGCTGGCTGCGTAGTAAAGATGGCCTTGACCTTCTGGTCCTCCTGTCTCTCCACCTCTCAAGTTCTAATAGTGTAAGTGTACACCATCATGCCTCCCTTCCTCCAGTTTTGGTGGCCACTTGGATGGACCCACAGAGCCTCAGAAGGTAGGCAAGCCCTGTACCATGGTGCTACATCTTGTCCTTAGGGCTCCCATGATTTCGCTAAACCAGCCAGAAAATTTCTGCATCTTCAGATTACCCGATCTCCTCTCCAGGGACCCTTTTGCCACATAATATAACATAGCAGGCCCAGACAACAGCGGGTCCCAGTACTGTCTACTGCTGGCTTTACCAGAAGAGCAGGTTAAATTGTGATTTGGAAAGTGAGACAAAGAGCAAGGATTAACCGCTCTGTGGAGAAGCGTGGTCGGGGAAGAGTCGGTGTGTATGCACATAATCCCAGGACCCAAGAGGCAGGAGGATCCCTGTGAGTTTGAGGCTAGCCTTAGCTACAAGGTAAATTCCAAGACAGGCTAGGCTAAGAGTGAAACACTTCCAAGAAGCACGGGTGAGAAAACGGAAAAGAGAAGCTGGCAGCAAAGGTGGGGTTGAGGGTGACAGGGGTTCCTGGTGGTATACCCTCTATTATGTATCTTGGGGACTATGAACTGCCCACACCTGACCTCAGTCTGAGCTCTGGACTCCAGTGTCCTGGCCCCTTTGTCACAGAACAGATAGATAGCCGATGGCGTCCAGGTGAACTCTTCCTAGCAGGGTACTCCACTTCCTGTCTGCAGACTTCTCTTTTCTTATCTCAAACCATCTGCCTGGCTGCTTCCTCGCTGTTATGCCCAGATCCGCGAAGTCCCCCCAAAAACCAAGGAGACCGAGTCCCATATGTAAAATTAAAGAGCCTTTATTTTATGCAAGTTTGCAAACTCGGTCTCTCCGCATGTCCAACATATTGGAATAGACAGAGAGCCCCACACTCAGAGTTGGGTTTTTATAGTAGTAAAGGTGGGGGCGAGGGGTTTCTGAGGTTCAGGACCCCTGATTGGCTGACATTTGTGTAGGGGTGTCCTGGTGAGTGTGTGCTGGCAGGTGGTCCTATCTACAAGGGTTGGAACGTTAGGCATTTCCTTTGGATAGTCTGTTCTTGGGTGGTATTCTCAGGTATTCTCGGTTTGTGCTTCTTCCTGCAAAGGGTATTGCTTCAGGGTAAACTACGGAGACTCAAGCCTCTATTAAACTTACCGGTGGCTGAGTCCTACACTAGAAGGTGATAATGGTTAGAAGTAAAGAACTTCCTTTGGATGGTCTGTTTCTATTTTAGCTTATCATGGCTGGCTCCTACGCTCACAACCCCGGAAGTTATACTTGGTCCGACCCTCTGATTCATCTCTGCATCAGCGCCAAATTCTGACACCATCTCCCCTGCTCCCAGGAGTCCATGCTGTTTTGTCCTCCCACCTGGACACCTGTGTAACCTCTTTTGTGCCCTTTCTCCATCTTAGAGTCCCGCTCCTCGGTTCACTCAGCGGCCTATATTTCTCTCTTTTCAGAAGCACACTGGATCCTCTATGTCCCTACCTAAAGCTAACTGGTGGTGTCTCATCCCTCTTACCCAAGTTCTTTATCAAGGCCTCGAGGTCCTTTGTGTTGGGCCTCTGCTCACATTCCTACTACCCTCTTCCTCTTCCTCTTCCTCTTCCTCTTCCTCTTCCTCTTCCTCCTCACTCCAGATACCATAGCCTTGGAAGAAGACCAAGTTGGTTTCTGCAGCTGTCCTCTACCTGGAACAATGTCCCCAGACTGACCTACAGCGATTCTTATTCTTCAGGTCACCGTCCTTCCTTCCTTTCTTCCTTCCTTCCTTCCTTCCTTCCCTCCTTCCTTCCTTCCTTCCTTCCTTCCTTCCTTCCTTCCTTCCTTCTTTCTTTCTTTCTTTCTTTCTTTCTCTCTAGACAGAATTTCTCTGTAGCTTTGGAGCCTGTCCGGGAACTCGCTCTGTAGACCAGGCTGACCTTGAACTCACAGAGATTCACCTGCCTCTGCCTCCTAAGTGCTGGAAATAAAGGCGTGCGCCACCACACCACTGCCTGGCAAGGTCTCAGTCTTAATCAACCAATCAGTTAATTGCTAAGTCAGCTTTTTTTTAGATGATCTCACGCTTGTAGCCCAGGCTAGCCTGAAACTTACTATGTAATACAGGTTGGCTTCAAACTGTCTGTGAGCCATCAAGCCCTGGATTCAGTGTCAATGTCTGATCCCTTGACTTAGGGGATCGAACACACCACTCTCTAGCCAGCCATGTGGCAGTTACTGGTAATTTGTTGTCGCTGGGTGTTTTCTAATTTGCGAGCGCTTTTTAAACCTGTCCCTTGCCCTCTGGGATGTTAGGTCCTTAAGGACAGGGGCTTTGTTGAGATTCTTCCCGAGGACCCAGGAGAGAACACAGTTAACACTCAAAATAAGAGTAAATTGGGGCCAGGCGATGGTGGCGCACACTTTTAATCCCAGCACTCAGGAGTCAGAGGCAGGAGGATCTCTCTGAGTTCAAGGCTAGCCTGGTCTACTGGCGTGATTTCAAAACAGAGAAACCCTGTTTTGAAAAAAAAACAATAAATAAATAAATTGGGAGCTCTATAGGCTCTCTTTCATGGCACCCCTATCTGCTGTGCCAAGATGAAGCTGGATGTCAACTTCCCAGCCATGGCTGCCAGAAACTCATTGAAGTGGAGGATGAATGCAAATGGTATACTTTCTATGAGAAGCCCAGAAGCCCGCGGCTGCAGCAGCAGCAGCTGCTGATGCGCTGGTGGGGAGTGGAAGGGTCATGTTGTCCAGATGGGCGGTGGGAACCACAAACAAGCCAGCTGCTTCTGTCGTTACTCGCAGTTTTTGGAAGTCGCTTGCTCGCACTTCCTGCTTACTCAGTTAATATCATTTCCTTCTCGGGTCTCTGAGGGAGTTGAAGACTAGAGAGTTATAGCTTCCCTTGTTTGCCTGATGCAGAAAGCAAGTTAAGATATAAAGTAAATTAGGTACAAGACTTTGGACTCAGAGATAGGATGGATATGGAGTATTTTCTCTGAATTTGTCAAACGCAAATGAACTAGACATTGTTGATGTATTTATTGCCTATATATATTGTATGCAGTCATTGTACTTATTCTATATGGTTTTCTTGTATTAGTTGTAGCCTTCTTTTTTATTAGACAAAAAGAGGAAGTGCGATAGCATTTTAAATGTATTTTAATGAATAAAGACTCTTTCCAAACAAACAGTACCTACAGCAGTGCTCCTGCTGTTGAGTGAAGGGGCCTCTTTCTCCTCTTCCTCTTCTTTTCCTTCGTCTCCTTTCTCTATTCTTTCTTTTTTTTTTTCTGAGACAGGGTTTCTCTGTGTAGCCCTGGCTGTCCTAGAACTCGCTCTGTAGACCAGGCTGGCCTCGAACTCAGAGATTCACCTACTTCTCTACTTCTGCCTGGTTCTGCTGGGATCAAAGGCACACACTGTTACTGTCTGGTGAGAGAGGAGCATTCTCGTTGTGGATCCAGGAGAACTGGAGGGCAGAAGCACCATCTGTTCAGGATGCCGTGTGGGTGCCAATCTGAGTGTCTCACCTTGGCTGTTGTAAAAGAGGGAGAGAAGGATCCTTCCTGGGCTGACAGATTCTACTGTGTGCCTCAGCAGTTGGGTTCAAAAGAGGCAGCAGAATCCAAAAGCTTTTCCATCTCTCTAAAGGAGTCGATGTCCACGGATATCTTGTCAGAAGCCCTTAAACAAGGAAAGTGAGAGGCCCAGGACCAGTGCACCCAAGCTCTACTGTGTTGTTCCTCCACAGTGTCCTGTAACACAGATGCTGACATTGCTCTGAAGAAACAACACACATAGAAAAATAAGGAGGCTGCAGAAGATGCTAAACTTTTGATCAAGAGAACGAAGGAAGCCAAAGAAAATACCAAGAACAGATTACCAAGAGATGGAGGCTATCCTTCCTGAGAGCTTCTACTTCTACATCTGAGTACAGTCAACTAACCTTGACACACAGCAGAGCATGGTCCCACACCTTTAATCCCAGCACGGGGGAGGGGGGCAGGCAGGAGCCGAAGGAACTCTGTGAGTTCAAGGTCAGCCAGGGCTACATAGAGAGACTCTGTCGGAAAAAACTCAAAACCAAACCAACCAACAAACAAAAACAAAATAAAAAAAGCCCAAACCTCCAAAAAGAGTAACAGATAAACGATCAGACCCCGAATCTTAAAACACAAAGAAGAATAAACGGGAAGCTAGAGAGACGCCTCGGCTTTTGCTTCTCTCATAGAGAACCTGAGTTCAGTTCAGTTCCCAGTGCCCACGCTGAGCAGCTCACAACCACCAGTAACTCCAGCTCCAGGAGAACGGATGCCTTCTTCTGGCCTCCACAGGCACTGGTAACACACACACATACACACACACACACACACACACACATATACACACACACACACACACACACATACACACACACACACACACACACACACACACACACACACATCTTAACAAAAAGAATGATTCCAATAATATTTTTTAAAACACTGGGTATTGAATTAGGGCTTTGGGCATGTGAGGGACGTCTCCACCATTGATGGATAAACCCGGCCTAACAAAGAACTTTCTTCTTTGACTTACAGTCTCACTCTGCCCTGCCTGGGCTGCAGCTCACTGTGTAGACAAAACCAGTCCCAAATTTTTATCAATCCTTCCTCTTCTGCCTCCTGAATGCTGAATGCTGGAATTACACGTGTGAGCTACCATGCCTGACTGAATAACTCTGTTTTTATTTAAAAGCATTTGGGTAGGTTTGTTGTTTTGCTGTTTTTCCAGACAGGGTTTCTCTGTGTAACAGTTCTGGCTGTCCTGGAATTCACCAGTAGACCAGGCTGGCCTCGGACTCAATGATATCCGCCTGCCTCTGACTCTCAAATGTTGGGATTAAACGTGCGCTCCACCACCACCCAGCATGAACGGGTGTTTTACCTGCATGTATATTGTGTACCGTGTGCATGCCTGGTACCCACGGAGGTCAGAAGAGGGCACTGGATTCCCCTGGAACTGGAGTCAAAGATGGTTATGAGCTGCCATGTAGGAGCTGGGAATCAAACCCAGGTCCTCTGGAAGAGCAGCCAGTGTTCTTAACCACTGAGCCATTTCTCCAACCCGTGAATAACTCTTTCATTTTAAAAAAATAGTTAAAGATATGTTGATTCTAAAGGTGACAGAGAATGTCTTACCTACTTTGCATGTGTGATTTGAAATTCAGTAGTAAATGTTTCTTCAAGGCTCAAAAAAAAATAGTTTCTTTTTCAGACAGTGATTTTCTATAAGGTCAAAACTGGCTTTGAATTTGTGACTCATCTCAGCCTCCTGAGCGCTAAGTGACAGGTGTGTGCCATCTCGCTGTGTTCCAACAATTAGCCACCCTCCTTACTCCCATTACTTGGGAAATGGAAGATGCCATCACCAAATAACTCTTGAGCTGGCTTTGGTTCTAGAGCTAGAAGTCATGAAGACACAGGTGAGAATCCAGGGACACGAGCAATCATCGGTAGCATGGAATCTTTGCCCGCACACCTACGCTGATCGGAGCCATCCCCCGTTCACTGGCGTGGATGTGCGTCAGGAATGCCCACAGATGGATCGCGCTGCGGATTTCACAGTGACTCTGTGCCTACACATGGCCTCCCAGAAATTCCCTGCAAGGCAATGACCCTCAGCCCCCGCTAAGCCACTTCTTCCTTGGGGGTTGTATTCTTCAACTCTGGGCTCCGAAATTTCCTCTCATTAAGCCAACAAGCACTTTCCAAGAAGAAAGAGATGCCCAAGATGCATGTGCCTTCCTGTGTGGTATGTGTGTGTATCTCTGTGTGTGTACGCACGTGTATGGCAGTGACTCAAGCCTCTGCCTGCCTTGAGGGTAACCTCAGCACTTCCTCCCAGCCCCGCTTTCCCCGAGCATGGCTGGCAGCGCTTTGAAAGTGTTTTCTGGAGAAAAGCTGAGCAATGGTTTCGCCATGGGCGGGCCTGTGATCTCCCTCACGCCGGCCCTTTATATACTGCCTGGTGGCCATGGCGAACACATCAAGCTCCAGAGGCCACAAGCGAAGCAGGCTTTACTCACTCTCTGGCCGTCACCATGATCTTCCACACAGGTACCACCAGTTCTGTAGCTCCCATGGCTTCAGCTCTGTGGCTCTCGGGGGGAATGAGACAGGAACGGCTACACCAGGCGGAGCTGACCCATGACCCTCACGGCATCCCTCTCTTTCTCCAGGACCGACGAAGCCTGCCTGGGTGCTGCTCTGCTGTGTGGGAACTTTGCTGGCCACCTGCGGTCCATCCTTTGGTGCATCTATAACAAAGAGTGCGCCTACAGCAGACATGATAAAAACTATACTTAAATACTTGAAACTTGAATCTAAGGAACTGTATGAAGACTATGTAAGTGCCCTTGAGATTTCTCTTCCAAACCACTTCTTTAAATGCCTTATTTTGCTTTCCAGAATGGCTATTCTTTCCCGATGTGAAACCAGCTAAGGCAGCCAGGGTGGAATGGGAAAGAACCAGACAGGCTGCTGTGGGGGTGCTTCTGAGGGGGTCCATGCACTAACAGAGAAGGCAGAGGCGGACCAATGCAGGGACCCAGACACCAGTCACTTCCCCCAGACGACAGGATGTGTGCCCCGCTCACAGCCTTCCTTATCTCACATCTACCTGGCTCACCGTCCCACAGACAGCGTTCTTGCTGGAAGCACAGCTTCAGAGATGGGCCGGCTCGAGTCAGGAATCCCCTGTGAGCAGCAAAAGACGTCCTGGGAGGGGGGAGCAGATTGAGAAAATCCTCCCTTGGGTGGCTGGTGCCTCTGGCTAGTTCATAGCAGTTAACTAACTAGGTAACTATCTGCGTGCTGTTGGAACTTGCTGGAAGGCCCTCTTCCTCGGCAGATGCTGGCAGGAGGATAACACAAGGCCCAGTAAGTGCGAATACCGCACTTCCTCCAGACCTCTCGATAGCTTCAGATAAACAACGCCCAGTCAGGAAAAGGCATTGATATTAGCACTGACCTTGTCGTCCGCCCTGGCATTGAAGCTTTGTCCTCGGCTTAAATAGACTCAAAGGTAGAGGTGCTGAGCCAGGTGAGGCTGCTGTGGTCTTAGCAATTTGGTTTTACCCAAAAGCTCTCAGTTTTGAGGAAGAGGAAGGGTAAGGAAGGACTTCGAGTTCTCCGTTTGTTTGAGAAACTCCCTAGCTTCTCAGAGGCCTGTGCAGGCCACATAAACCATCCTCCGGGGCACCAGTGGCCTTCAAACAGAGGCACGAAGAGGAGGGAGTTGTGTGGAAACTCAGATAAGCCCCCTTTGTCCTTTGCCTCGGCCTCTGAGCACCTAAGCACAGGTTGCAGAAGGCTGGGTGGCTTCAGCTAGGTAGGTAGGAGCATTAACATGGCCGACCTGGGTGGGTGCACCATGTCTTCCAGCTCATAAACAGCTGTGCCTTAGATTCCTGCAGACCCGAGCCTCACAGGGATGCTGTGCCAATGAGCTGATGTCTGAGTCAGGCTCGACACAGAGGAAGCCTGGAAACAGGCTGCTCAGATCCCTAGGCCATCACAAACCTGATTCTCACACTATTTCAAACCTTTCCCTCTCTCTACAGAAGAAAAACAGCTCGGGCGAGGTGCCAATAGACGAGTCCCTCCAGCTGCCCTGCTTCACCCTGGGCTGCGAAGCGTCCACCAACATCTCCATCATCGAGGCCTATCTGGAGGAGGTCAGAAGGCTGAGCGAGAACAGAGTAGACACCTCCAGAGTCACAAAACGACTCAGCGATATCACGTGCTCCGACGTCAGGTGTTCCAATTCATCGAAACCGAGCGTCTCTGGGCCTGATAAATTCTATGAGGGTAAAAGCTTCAAACTGACCGTTTTGAAACAGTTCTCAGACTGCATGGAAAAACTGGAGGCTAAGGACAGGATATGCTGAGTGAGGGGGCGGAGCTCTAGGGGAGAATCCTGGTGTCCTCAGCCGTTCCTGTCTTCGGAGGGCTGGACTTGCTCCACAAGAATTAACTTGAAAGAGGTAGCGCCATTGTGACAAGCCTTGTTATTTATGATATTTTTATTCTGTCCACTGAAACCTTATTCTTCCACCCTTGCAGGGGCTGGAAGTGGCAGCTAATTTATTTATTGGTATTTATGTACTGAGTTGTTCACGCTCCTAGGAGGAGCCCTCAGGGTCTATTTAATAAATTATATCGACATGATCTCATCATCTGGTTTGGAGTTTGTGATGGCATTGGAATCAGAGGGTGGGAATCCAGACTGGACGGTGTTGCTGAATGGGAATGTTCTGGAAATAGCTAGTGTTCTGTCATTTCCCTGCACTAGACAGACAGACATTCATCGCAGCAGCAGCAGGCATCCGCTAAACATTTCCTTTAGTCCAGGTCATAAGCATGACCAACATCCTTTTGGTATATAAGATGGGAAACTGAGGTAGGGAGTCATTTAGTCACTTGCTCAGGGCTGCACAGCTGCTTATAGTATAACTCAGATTCCAGGTTGTACTTCACTGTCCTTCTGGGTAGTGGCTGGGTCTCAAGGGCACTCAACGCCATGCCCGGTACAGGGTGGTAACTCGGTGTCCCCTGCAGAATTCCCACTGCATTCCCAGGTCTTCCCCTGTCCACCACTTCAGTAGGGACAGCCAACATGAAGCTTTGCTGCTTGAGCGGAAGCTGATAAGATCCTAAGTGGGCATCTGTATCGGGGGTGGGGGTGTCTCAAAATGTCTGGGAACCTTCAGCAGCAGCAGCACCGAGCATCAGGTTGGAAACACAAAGCCTTGATCCCACCTGCTCGCTTGCACGGTCTGAGCACAAGGCTAGCTGTCTAGTATTGCTTGTTGCAAAGCCAGGTATGGAGCCCAGGGCCTTGAGCATGTTAGTGATTGAGCACATGATAAACTATCAGCCCAGCACTCCTCCCGAGCATCCATTTCATAGGTGCTCAACCAAAACCCACTAATCTTAAGTCAGCCAGGACTTTCATTGTCTGTTTGGGAAATCGGAGGCCCAAAGGAAGAGATGTGATGTGTCAAAGGACACACAGAGGGAACTTGTGGTCAGAATTCTGCACTGTGTAGCTAGGAGTTAGACTTCCCATCTTTTTTCTCTTTCTGGTTTTTCAAGACAGGGTTGCTCCATGTAGCCCTGGCTGTCCTAGAACTTGCTCTGTAGACCAGGTCTGTAGACCAGACTGGCCTTGAACTCATAGAGATCTGACTGCCTCTGCCTCTCAAGGCTGGAGTGCACCACCACCTCCCAGTTAGATTTCCCATTCTTGCTCTAATGGGTATCTTTACTCTGATCTCATACTACGCTTACTCATGGTCAAGCACACTGACCACAGTCCAAATGGCTCGATGGCCACACCCTCCTCCACTGGACAACACAGACATGGAACAGCATAGCAACTTCGATGGAACAGCCCCGCTCTCGGAGGGCTGCATTTGATTGACAGATGATGAGTCCCAGAGACAAGAACTAAAGGGATTTCTCTGGGGTAGAGAAGCTGGTTCCAAAGGTCGGGGTCAAGTGGCCAGGGAGTTGGTGAACTTGAGCCTCCTTCACTGGCATGGATGATGGAGCTGGGGATCAGCTGTGTGCGGCTGATGCCCTCATGAGAAAGCCCCTGCTCTGCTTGAGGACTGCTTTGATAATCTGAGATATGTTTTGGGGGGCAAGGAGAGCATACTACCTGGAAATGTGAAGCCTTCTCAGTAATCATGACTGAAGGGCCAGACTTTGAATAAAGAGGCCATGACGCAGATGCAGAGCGGCCGAGGTAGTGGGAAACCAATCCTCACAGGAAGAGATGGGAACCACAGGGGGCCAGTGCCTAGGAGCAGGAAGGCTAAGGTCTCGGTGGCTGCATTGCCCCAGATTTAGGTGATGACAAGCAATGAGCTCATAGAGATTCTGAGGGCCACTGCCTATCCCTGCCTAGTGTTTTTAACTTCTTGCTCCACGGGAGTCAGCCAGAAGAGGGACTGAGCTAGGGTCGCTCAGCCTATCTCCTGTCACTGAGAGCCCACAGTTCCAGAGATGACTCAGCCCCAGGCTGGGGGACTCCACAGCAGTTTTCTGATTAAAGCTATAGTGTTGGGCTGGGGAGATGGCTCAGGGGATAAAGAGATCCCCGTGGAAGCATGAGGACCTGAGTTCAAATCCCCAGAACTCAGGGAAAGCCAAAGTGGTAGTGTGTGCCTGTGACTCCAGCACACCTATGACGGCTGGACGGTCACGGGCCAGCTAGTCTAGCATACAACAGTTCTGAACGAGAGACCTGGTCTCAAATGAGGTAGAAGGCTAGTATTAACATCTGGGGTCGTCACACATATGCATACATGTTTACATACATATGTATACATCACAATAGAAACATTAAAAAAAAACCACTTAGTGGTCCTTGCAGGGAGAAGACACCTTATGACATGTCTGCTTCTCCTCTCTAGTTCCCTGTTTGACTAGACATGAAATGACTCAGCGGGTAAAGCACTTGTTACACAGGTCTTAGGACCTGAATTTGATCCCAGGAGTTTGGGTAAAAGCCAGATGTGGTGGCACACATCTGTAATCCCAGCACTCCTATAGCAAGATGGGAGTTGGAGACAGGAGAGCCGCACCAACGATCATGGGCCAGCCAGCACAGCATGCCACAGAGAGGAAACAGGAGAGGATCATGGGCCAGCACAGAGCAGAAACAGGAGAGGATCATGGGCCAGCTCAGAGCAGAAACAGGAGAGGATCATGGGCCAGCACAGAGCAGAAACAGGAGAGGACTTGCCTCAAACCCAGGTGGAAGGCAAGTCTGACTTGTGGACATTGTCCTCTGACTTCCATACAATCGCTGCAGCAAGCAAGAGTCTGCATTGGCACACACACACACACACACACACACACACACACACACACACACACCCCTACTCCTCCGCCTAACAATAGACTTGATATGTCCACTTTATGGCCTGCTCCATGAGGTGGAGCATCCCAAACTTCGGGGAGCAAGACCAGTGGCGGCACAGCCTGTGTGCAGTTGTAAGGACCCAGAGGGGTCCTTGTGTACCCCAACGCTCTACCCTAAGGGTCATGCTGAATAGCTCAACTTGCCCAGAAGCTGCAATCTTCCTGACAGACTCCTGAGTGCTGGGATTACAGGCACGTGGCAGGCATGGCTAAGTCTCTGTTCTTGCCACTGTCTCAAAATCCTTCATGTGTTTTGATCTAAGTACGTAGCTGGTGCTATAGGTGTGTTTAAACAAAAACCAAATTCCTGGATTTGATACCTGGAGATCCTGCTTTGATGGGTCTAGGTAGGTCTCTGTAATACATACGAACATATTTATTGATCTATAATCGACATAGTTAAATTGTTAAGTGTGCATGAGTCTTCAGAACTGGGCACTCATCGATGCTACCTCAGTCAACACGTGCACTGGTGCTCCTCCTGACTGCTCTCATCAGGTGGTACAACACACGATTTGTGTGTGCAGGGGCTGACACAGATGTCAACAAGCCGACTGTTGTTACCACATAAAAGTACCACACCGGGCCTGGGGCACTCGCCTGTGTATGTACAAGAACTTTGGCTCCGTCTTCAACACCCAAACCAAAAGCAGGTACAGCACCTAAAATTAGGCACAGTGAATGGTACTTAAGTCATCTTTGTTTGCAGTTATGATGCATGTTCACTTCTCATTGCCGTGGCAAAACACCAGAGCCAATCAACTTAAAAGGGAGAAAGGCCCCTGGGGACCTGCTGGTGGTCAGCGGCTGCGGTGGGAGGGGCCATTGCTCATCAGTGCGGTAGCTGTTTGTGGTTGTCGGTGCTTCAGTCCTAGCTTCACACCCATGCTTGTGCAAGCAACACTAGCTAAACTCAGTCTTTCCCTGCCTTTCTGTCACACACACACAGAGAGACATGGACACAGACATTCACAGACATACACACACAGACACACACACAGACACACACAGACATACACAGACACGCAAGACACACACACACAGTATGAAAGTAGGAGGGGATTTGTTGAGAAGACATTCAGAGGACATTAGAGGGGAACACGAGAAGGTAATATACAGCAACAAGCTATATTATAAACATGTATTTAAAAATATTATCATCAGGACCTGGGAAGATGGAAAGATGGATCAGTAGTTCAGGACACTTGCTGCCTTTGCAGAGGACCTGGGTTCAATTCCCAGAACCTGTGACTCCAGTTCTAGAGATTTCTAACCTTTGTAGGCGGTAGGTTCACATGTGCCATACATACATACAAACCAGCAAAACACTCACACGCATAAAATAAAATCAATAAATCTCAGAATAAAAGAATGTCATCAGATAGCATCTGAAGCCCATACCTGGGTTTTTCCCACTTCGCTGTGGAGAACTGTGGTGGTTTGAGTGGGAATGGCCCCCACGGGCTCACATGTATGAAGGCCCCCACAGGCTCACATGTATGAATGGCTCCCACAGGCCCCCACGGGCTCACATGTATGAAGCCCCCCCCCCAGGCTCACATGTATGAATGGCTCCCACAGGCTCACATGTATGAAGGCCCCCATAGGCTCACATGTATGAATGGCTCCCACAGGCTCACATGTATGAATGGCCCCCACAGGCTCACATGTATGAATGGCTCCCACAGGCCCCCAAGGGCTCACATGTATGAAGGCCACAGGCTCACATGTATGAATGGCCCCCACAGGCTCACATGTATGAAGGCCCCCACAGGCTCACATGTATGAAGGCCCCCACAGGCTCACATGTATGAAGGCCCCCACAGGCTCACATGTATGAAGCCCCCAGGATCACATGTATGAAGGCCCCCACAGGCTCACATGTATGAATGACTCCCACAGGCCCCCACGGGATCACATGTATGAAGCCCCCCCCAGGCTCACATGTATGAATGGCCCCCACAGGCTCACATGTATGAAGGCCCCCATAGGCTCACATGTATGAATGGCCCCCACAGGCTCACGTGTATGAATGGCCCCCACAGGCTCACATGTATGAATGGCTCCCACAGGCCCCCACAGGCTCACATGTATGAAGGCCCCAGGCTCACATGTATAAAGGCCCCCACAGGCTCACATGTATGAAGCCCCCAGGATCACATGTATGAAGGCCCCCACAGGCTCACATGTATGAAGGCTTGTTTCCCAGTCGGTGGGACATGTGGCCTTGTCGGCGGAGGTGTGTCCCTGGGGGTGGGCTTTGAGGTTTTAAAAGTCCACAGGTCCCTCTCCCTTCGCCTGCACCTGTTAGGTCAGAAGAGCTCTTGGTTCTAGCAGACGCCAGCCCGCCATCATGCTGCCCACTAAAATGGCCGTAGACTCTACTCAGAAACTGTAAGCAATCCCCCACTTCCCAGTTAAATGCTTGCCTTGGTCATGGGGCCTTTCCACATTAATAGAACAGAAACCAAGGAACCCACCTCCCCAAAGTCCCCGCCCATGTAGGTGGCAAACGACCCGGCTTATTAGTTTATTTTAAAAGCTTTTCCTCGGCCGGGCGGTGGTGGCACACGCCTTTAATCCCAGCACTTGGGAGGCAGAGGCAGGCGGATCTCTGTGAGTTCGAGACCAGCCTGGTCTACAGAGCTAGTTCCAGGACAGGCTCCAAAGCCACAGAGAAACCCTGTCTCAAAAAACCATAAATAAATAAATAAATAAATAAATAAATAAATAAATAAAATAAAAGCTTTTCCTCACATCTATTCATTTACTTATTTATGTGTGTGGTATTTAAGTAGGCATGTAGAAGAGAGGAATTTTCCCAAGTCAGTTCTCTCCTTCCAACATAACGGCCCCAGAGACGGAACTCAGGTGAGGAGGCTTGGTAGCAAATGTCATAGCCAGAGTCACTCAGTGGCTCGGGACTTCCTTCGTTGTGTAACAATAGAAATTCCAGTAGCTGCTTCCATATGGAGATGGGACTCAGGATAACCTGAATCTACGCTCTCAGGCAGGGGCCACATCTGTTGGCTCTCGGAAGAAAGGAGAAGGGAAAAGGCAACAGTATCCGAGTTTGTGTGCAGAGTCACTTGGTCCCATTGCCTTTGTCTGCTCATCATAGCAGAACCATGGGGTGGAGGAAACCTGTTCACCCATGGTGAGACTAGAAGGCAAAGAGAAGAGGGGCTGGAGTCCCAGGGATCGAGGGATGACCCCAATGACCTAGCTTTCTTCTTCTAGGTCCTGCCTATTAAATATTTCACCACTTCCCCGTTGTCCCATAGGCTGGTGACCAGATCCCAATGATAGCACTATACTCTATACAATGCTACACAATACTATACCACATTATACAGTACAATACTGTGCCATACAATACCATATTGTACTATACAATAATGTACTATTCTGGACTGTATTACACTATATTATACTATACTGTGCAGTACTATCCTATGCTATATAATACTATACTATATCATATAATACTATACTATATTGTACTCTACTATGCTATATTATTCTATACTGTACAGTACTATACTCTGCTATAAAATACTATACTACATTATACAATACAATACTATACCATACAATACCATATTGTATTATACAATAATATACTCTCCTCTACTACACTATATTATACTATACTGTACAGTACTATACTATGCTATATATATATATATATATATGTATATATATATATGTAACACTATACTATATACTGTGCTATATATAGTGGTTTGAATGAGAATAGCAATCATAGGCTCATATATTTGAATGCTTCTTTCCTAGTTTGTGGAACTATTTGGGAAGGATCAGAAGGCGTGGCCTTGCTGAGGAGGTTCACTGAGGGTGGACTTTGAAGCTTGAATAGCCCATACCATTCCGAGTTAGTTTTCTCCTTCTCTCTGCCTGTGCTTGTGGAGCAGATGTGAGATCTCAGCTACTACTCCAGCATTGTGCCTGTCTGCCAACTGCCACCTTCCTGCCATGATGGTCACAGACTCTAATTCTCTACAACTGCGAGTTCCCAAATTAAATGCTTTGTTTTCTAAGTTGCCTTAGTCACGGTGTTTGATTACAGCAATAGAAAAGTAGCTAAGACACTATACTATACAAGGCAATACAATACTACACAATACAATACTATCCTGTCCTATATACATTGTTGTTGGAGGGGGTAAGGGTTGAAGCAACCCTGGCTCTGGCCTAGAATTGCCTATGTAGACCAGGCTGGCCTGGAACTTGCAAGTGATCCTTCTGCCTCTGCCTTGAGAGTGCTGGGAAGAGAGATAGGATCAGCACATCTAGGTGTTTTGTTTTTCAGTGATGGACTTTGCTGGGGAGCCTCTACCACTGAGCTACACTCCCAACCCTACATACCTTTCAGCGTTATCTTAGAGTGTACCGCTACTGCTAGTGCAAAACCCAACAGAGTGGTGTGTTCTGTCATACCTGTACCCCATGTTTCCCATCTGTTGAGCTAAGCCATTCCTCCAGGTTTGTCCAAGTGTACCCTATGGTGTCCACACATGGACAGGGACCTTCGGAAATTAGCCGTGTCCTGAACCGGTGAAACCCTGTGAGCTCGCCGAGTCAGGCAACCACGCCACCATCAAGTCCCAAAGGAAACTCCCTGCCCGCCACATTAGCCCCTCTGCTCTTGACCCCTCATAAGCACTGTTCGCTCTGCCTACCCAGATTTGCCCTTCTAGACTGTCCTCTAGATGACATCATGTGCTGTGTGCCCGCGAACCTGGCTCCTGTCACACACGTCATGTTTTCAGGGTCATTGATCATGAAACAGGCATCAATACATCTACTGCCGCTTGCTTGAGTCCTGGCTGACCTGTGTCAGCGGCCAGCTTGGCAGCTGCTGTTCCTCTGTGGTCTAGAAGCTTTCATACTGGGATTGGGACTTTTGATACAAGCTGGGAGGCCTGATGCAGTTGGCCCACTACTGTGGTGACATTTGCCTTGAACACCTAATTTCCCCCTACAGATTCTAAGAAACAAGAAAAGTGTAGAAAAAGATAGGAGAGATTAGACAGCAGTTCACTCTAAATCAAGACCACCTGCCGCAACCCTATGCAAGAGGGAAAGCTCACTCATATTTGCCTACTCTAGACGCAGAGACATTGGATAGAACCAACCGCAGATGCTGAGCATGATAAACCCTAAGCTAACTGGAACCCAACTAGAAAAAACCTCTCAAGCACCTAGAATGTCTTTGGGTCATGATCAGTCAAAACATAGAAAGAGGCTGAAGAATTAACAAGCAGACCTTGGCATTTTGTGGGAAACTAAATGTCCCAAACATCTTTCATAGTGTAGCTTTGTGCTCAAAACAATATTCAATCATGACTAAAGAGTCAAGTACTGCTGGGTGCCAGCAACCCTGAGGCAGGGACAGGCAGAACTCCAGGCATTCCAGGCCAGCCTGGTCTACAAATTGAGTTCCAGGCCAGCCAGAACTATGTAGTGAAACCATATCTCAAAAATAAGCAAACAAAAAACAAAAAAGAAATTCATGCGCCACAGACTCAGAGAAGAAAAGGAAAAGCAACTAAACAATCAGAGTTACAGAGAAGCAACAGATAATGAAGCTTTGATTGCTGTATTCCGGGTGGGTCTCTGGGGGCAAAGCCGAGCTTGCCCACTTTATAAAGGAAGTTGAGGAGACAGAGCTGTGAGGGAAAGATAAAAGCAAAAGAAATAAACACTAGGCCAGATCTGCCCAATTTGGCCTTGAATTTATAGGCTTAAGTGATTTCCCTGCCTCAGACTCCTAAGCAGTTGGAGAATAGGTGCCTACCACAGTGGTAGGAAGAAAGATTTGATTTTATCCATGTGCATGCCATATGCATGTGTGTGTCCGTGTGAGCTTATTCCACATATAAGATGATGCCCATGGAGGCCAGAAGAGGGCACTGGGTCCCTTGGAGCTGGAGTTACAGGTGTTTACAGTTGTGGGACATGGGTGCTAGGAGCCAAATCCAGACCCTGTGGAAGAGTAACAGGAGCTCTCGCCCTGCTGAGCCGTCTCTCCAGCCCCAAGACAAGGAGTTTTGAATGATGTAACTTCCTTATTCTAGAGGGTAAAGAAAAGTGAGGAAAAGCAAAAAGGAATTAGAAGATTCAGTTGGCAAGAGAGAGGAAGCAGAGGGTCAGAGGGGGAGAAAAGGACAGAGGAGAGAAAAGAGAAAAGCTCAGACGCCCTCAGAACCACAAGTGCGCAGAAAACCAAATGTCAAACAATAAATCAAAGAGCCAGTAAATGCGAAACTGGGCCCAAGCTTACCCGAGACTGGAAGGCAAACAGGAGGCGTGCCTCTCTGTCACTCAAGGTGCTTCTAAAGTGATGTGGAGACAAAAGTCCCAAGAGCCATCTCCAGAAGCGACACCAGTCTCCAGAAAGGACTCCGACCCCGACACCCTGTCCTAATCTGGTCACAAGACAAACAGACAAGGTGTACACACTAGCATTCGCACCAGCGTGAGGGATCCCACTGACACCAGCCCTGTCCACAGGAGGGAAGGGGCTGGGAGCCCTGGAGAGTTATGTGACCCCAGGGGCCGTCAGATCTTAGCTAAAGGAAAAGGAAGGAGCAGAGGGGAGTTGGAGGCAGCTTTTGGCCAGGGAGCTGGTTTAAGATGTTTTTTTTTTCTTAAAGACAGGTCACACAGGTTGTCTCAGATTTCCTGTGCTAAAGCTGGCCTTGAACTCCTGATCCTCTTGCCTCCACTGTACTGGGACTATAGATTTTGGTGTCCCCTCCATGAATGGCTTCTACTGATACAGTTTAACTAAGCTGCTGGAGAAAAAAAATCCAAGCTAAAGTTGATTATCGGAGGGGTCCCTGTCTCCCGAGGATGAGCCAGTTCAGTCCCTACTACACTGCCACTGTCTGGGTGGGGCTATGTGTTCCAGAGGTTCTCAGCCATCAGAGGCGCTCAGCCGATCACACTTCCCAGGAAGGGTTGAGAGAGCACGTTTTCACGGCCACCATGCAACCCAAACAGGAAAAAAACAAAACAAAACAACAACAACAAAAAACGGCTCTTCTTCATGTGACGGAACAATGATCCTTCATAGCCCTTTTCACGCAATGTCTGCCGCAGGTAAAATACCAGGCTAACGGGTAAAAGCAGCTTCTAAAGCCCCAAGACAAAGTCTCTAGCTCAGGCTGCCCTGGAAACCACTATGTAACCCAGGCTGGCCTTAAACAGGAAGTAGTCTTCCTGCCTCCATGTCCTAAGGGCTGGAATATAGGCATGACACACCATGCCCAGGTCAAAACATGGTGGCATACACCTGTAATCCTAGCACTGGGGTGGCGGAGGCAGATGGATCATAAGTTTAATGGCCAGCCTGTGCTACATGGAGTTGGAGAACAGCCTCGGCAACAGGAGACCATAACTCAAAATAACGAAACACTAAATAATGCTCTCTTTGAGCTGGAGTCACACATGTCTGTGTGTATTTGTCTCACAGGAGGACAGAAAGCAACAAAGAAGGACATCTTTGGGGCGGAAAGTCATTTCCTTCGGAAGCTTATCCAGCTTGCAGATTTTTAAAAAATATTTATTTATTATGTATACAATATCCTGTCTGTGTGTATGTTCGCAGGGCAGAAGAGGGCACCAGATCTCATTACAGATGGTTGTGAGCCACCATGTGGTTGCTGGGAATTGAACTCAGGACCTTTGGAAGAGCAGAAAGTGCTCTTAACAGCTGAGCCATCTCTCCAGCCCCCAGCTTGTAGATTTTTTTTTTTTTGGTTTTTCGAGACAGGGTTTCTCTGTAGCTTTGGAGCCTGTCCTGGAACTCGCTCTGTAGACCAGGCTGGTCTCGAACTCACAGAGATCCACCTGCCTCTGCCTCCCGAGTGCTGGGATTAAAGGCATGCGCCACCATCGCCCGGCCAGCTTGTAGATTTTTAAAAAGTATCTGTATCATTATTATTACTATTACTATTATTATTATTGTGTGAATGGTGTGTACACACGTACCACAGTGTGTGTGTGGAGGCCAGGAGACAACTTTGTAAAGTCATTTGTCTCCTTCCTCTCCATGGTTCTGGGGATTGGATTTGGACCATCAGAATTGCCTCTGTCTGCTGAGCCTCCTCTTCACTCCTATCACCAACAATTTTGAGGCAGTGTCTTACTCCGTAACCCTGGTTGGCTTGGGACTCACTATGGAGGCTAACCTTGGATTTGGGGCAACCCTCCTGAAAACCGGTATCACAGGCTTGAGCCACCACACCTTAGAAAGATTAATAAATATGATTTCAAATTTTATTTTATTTTTATTTTTTAATATTTATTTATTTATTACGTATACAATATTCTGTCTGTGTGTATGACTGCAGGCACCAGACCTCATTACAGATGGTTGTGAGCCACCATGTGGTTGCTGGGAATTGAACTCAGGACCTTTGGAAGAGCAGGCAATGCTCTTAACCTCTGAGCCATCTCTCCAGCCCCATGATTTCAAATTTTAAAGTGAAATAGTTAAAAGGAGATGAAAGTGGACCTGGGGAACATTACCGGCAAAGGTGAAGAATAACGTTCCTGGCCCCACTGCCTCTCGCCCCAGCAGTGGGTTAGGAGCACGCGAGATCTCCGCCATGAGCCGGTCTGAGCCAGTTGGCTGTCCACAGTCCTCTTCTGCTCCCTAGGTCTCACAGCTGCTGCTTGTTAGGGGGCGACTCCTTGTGCAACCTTTAATAGATTATCCAAACAACAGGCCTTTATAATGAGAACTCAGTCTCGACTTCATCAAGTGGTTTATACAGGGCCCCGAGTTGTTCGCAGCAGCAGTGTGAACACCAGATACTTGGGATTGTTCTGGCTTAACATTTATTATGCAACCTTAGGGAGGGTACTCTTATTTTTCTTTTTTTAATAATTTTATTTTTATTTTATGTGCACTGGTGTTTCATCTGCATGTGTGTCTGTGTCAGGTCCCCTGGAACTGGAGTCACAGACGGTTGTGAGCTGCCATGTGGCTGCTGGGAATTGAACCCAGGTCCCCTGAAAGAACAGTCAGTGCTCTTAACTGCCGAGCCATCTCTCCAGCCCCTTACTCTTATTTTTCTAAAAACAGCATTTAGGGCCGGGTGGTTTCACATGTTTGTAATTCTAGTACTTAGGAGCTAAGGCAGGAAGGCAGTGAGTTCAAGGCCATCCTGGACTAGATAGTAAGCCAGGGATATAGAGTGAGACCTAGTCTCTAAATTGAAAACAGAAAAGCAACTTAGCTGTGAGGTCTACTTGAGCACACAATTCCTGGGTACAGTCTAGCTTTGTAGAGAGGCCACAGTGGGGGCTTGAGGTCCTGGGCACCTCACACCCATAGTCAAGAGCACAGAGAGGATGGAGGTCTACACACATACACTAGTGCAGCTTTCTCTTCTCTACCGTGCAGGGCTCAGAACCGGGGACGTGAGCTGCACACTTCCCATGGGCCTGCCGCTAGCGATTAAGCCAATCCACACATACCACAGTACCACCCTTCCCAGACACACCTGCAGGCCAGCCTGACCTAGACAGTCTCTCAGAGGTCTCTTCTCCAGAGACTGCAGTACCCGTCAAGTCAGCAGTTAAACACTGCTGTAGCCGTACCCACAGCTGTCGTGTGCACACCACCGCAGCCGTACCCACAGCTGTCGTGTGCACACCACCACACACCACTGCAGCCGTACCCACAGCTGTCGTGTGCACACCACCGCAGCCGTACCCACAGCTGTCGTGTGCACACCACCGCAGCCGTACCCACAGCTGTCGTGTGCACACCACCGCAGCCGTACCCACAGCTGTCGTGTGCACACCACCGCAGCCGTACCCACAGCTGTCGTGTGCACACCACCGCAGCCGTACCCACAGCTGTCGTGTGCACACCACAGTAGCCATATCCACAGCTGTCGTGTGCACACCACCGCAGCCATACCCACAGCTGTCGTGTGCACACCACCGCAGTCGTACCCACAGCTGTCGTGTGCACACCACCGCAGCCGTACCCACAGCTGTCGTGTGCACACCACCGCAGCCGTACCCACAGCTGTCTGCAGCCGTACCCACAACTGTCGTGTGCACACCACTGCAGCCGTACCCACAGCTGTCATATATACACACCACTGCAGCCGTACCCACAGCTGTCATATATACACACCACCGCAGCCGTACCCACAGCTGTCGTGTGCACACCACTGCAGCCATATCCACAGCTGTCGTGTGCACACCACTGCAGCCGTACCCACAGCTGTCATGCACACCACTGCAGCCATACCCACAGCTGTCATGCACACCACTGCAGCCGTACCCACAGCTGTCATGCACACCACTGCAGCCGTACCCACAACTGTCATGCACACCACTGCAGCCGTACCCACAGCTGTCGTGTGCACACCACTGCAGCTGTACCCACAGCTGTCATGTGTACACCACTGCAGCTGTACCCACAGCTGTCGTGTGCATACCACTGCAGCTGTACCCACAGCTGTCGTGTGCACACCACTGCAGCTGTACCCACAGCTGTCGTGTGCACACCACTGCAGCCGTACCCACAGCTGTCGTGTACACACCACTGCAGCCGTACCCACAGCTGTCGTGTGCACACCACCGCAGCCGTACCCACAGCTGTCGTGTGCACACCACCGCAGCCGTACCCACAGCTGTCATGTACACACCACTGCAGCCGTACCCACAGCTGTCATATATACACACCACTGCAGCCGTACCCACAGCTGTCATATATACACACCACTGCAGCCGTACCCACAGCTGGCGTGTACACACCACTGCAGCCGTACCCACAGCTGTCATATATACACACCACTGCCGCTGTACCCACAGCTGTCGTGTGCACACCACTGCAGCCTTACCCACAGCTGGCGTGTACACACCACTGCAGCCGTACCCACAGCTGGCGTGTGCACACCACTGCAGCTGTACCCACAGCTGTCATGCACACCACTGCAGCCGTACCCACAGCTGGCGTGTACACACCACTGCAGCTGTACCCACAGCTGTCATGTGTACACACCACTGCAGCTGTACCCACAGCTGTCATGTGTACACACCACTGCAGCTGTACCCACAGCTGTCATGTGTACACACCACTGCAGCCGTACCCACAGCTGTCATGTGTACACACCACTGCAGCTGTACCCACAGCTGTCATGTGTACACACAGCCCCAGCCCCATCCACAGCCGTGGTGATCTAATTCCAGAACGCCGTTCTCTTCTCCAGTCCCTGGCAGTCACCCATCTGTGTCCATCTGTGGATCTGTCTACTCTTGTCATTTCACTGACATGCAGTATGTGGGGAGTTGTGCCTGGCCTCTTTGTTTGGCACGATGCTTTCAAGTTCCATGTTGAAGCACCTGTCAGTCTTCATCCCTCTTGACAGAGTGACATTCCCTGACGTGAACAGATCACATTCAGCTTGATATATTCAACAATTCCACATCTGACTGTAATGTAGATACAAACATCTCATAAAAGTATGATAGGATCCCTGTTGTGTGTGTGTGTGTGTGCGCGTGCGTGCATGGGTGCGTGTGTGCACGAGCAGGAGCCAGGGCACACCTGTGGAGGTCAGAGGACCCTCTACTCTGACAGGGTCTCTGTGTCTGTTGTGTTTGCCAGTCTAGCTTGAGCATCCAGGAATTCCACTGTTTCCCTTCTCACTCCCTGGAGGAATGCTAGCACGACAGGGAGATACTACTGCAGGCGACGTTTTCTTTGTTTAATTTTTTTTTCTGTGTATGGGTGTTTTGTCTGTTTATCTGTGCACCACTTTGTATTTGGTGTCCACAGATATCAGAAGAGGGCATTGGATTCCTCAGAACTGTAGTTTTCGATGGTTGTAAACCACCACGTGGTTGCTGGGAACTGAACCGAGAAGCCTCTTAAATGTTGAGCCATCTCTCCCTGCATCTGGTCTTTTCCTTGGATTCTGGGGATTCGAACTCACGTCTTTATTCTTGCATAGCATTTTGCTGTGGAAGCACTGCTTATTTCCCACAATGCATTGTTTCACATTTCTGTTGTCTACTCACTGAGTCATATTCTCTGCTCTTGTTTTACTTTCCTCCCAGTACTGTGGACCTTGCACATGCTAGACAACTGCTCTACCACTGAAATTATACACACACACACACACCCAGACAGACACACACACGCATGCATGCACGCAAGCACACAGACACACATACACACTTGCATGCACACACACACATGCACACACACAAACACATGCACACACATGCACACACACAAACACATACACACATGCACACACACACAAACACATACACACACATGCACACACACACAAACACATACACACACATGCACACACTCACACACACACACCCAGACAGACACACACACGCATGCATGTGCGCAAGCACACAGACACACATACACACTTGAATGCACACACACGTGCACACACACGCGCATGTGCATGCACACACATACATATACATACACACACAGACACACACACATGCATGCACGCAAGCACACAGACACACATACACACTTGCATGCACACACACATGCACACACACTAACACATGCACACACATGCACACACACAAACACATACACACACGTGCACACACACATGCACACACACACAAACACATACACACACACATCTCCCCAGCTCTTTTATTGCTTCATCATGTTTTTAGTTTTATTTGAGACATGGTCTCAGGTGGCCCAGGCAGGTTTGGAACTTGGATTCTCTTACTCAAGTTCTAGGCAAAGTGTAGCTTTACAATTATTGTTTTGTTTTGTTTTGTTTTGTTGAGACAGGGCCTTACGTAGCCTTGGATGTCCTTGAACTTGCTGTAATCCTTCTGCTTCTGCCCTCAAGTACTGGGCTAACAAGTAGGAGCCATGACACCTAGCTTAAACTGTTTTAAAATTGGGTTTAAACCCTGCTCTTTTTCAAGATGGCTTCGGTTATTCTTGGTTCCCTGCCTTACAGATGGGTGTTAGGACTGACTTGTCTGCTCCTGTAGAAAGACGGAGTCTGATGGGGACTGTACTGAGTCTACAGCTCAGTTTTCAGCAGGGGCAAGTCTTCCAAACCACACAGAATGCCTTGAGGCAGGGTCGTTGGGTAAATATGTGGCTCAGGCTAGCCCCAAACTCATGATTCCCCTGCTCCACTCAACCATTCATGTTCTGGGATAATTTCTTAAACATTTTTAATTTAAAAATTCATAGCCAGACATGGTCACACATCCCTTTAATCCCAGCACTCAGGAGACAGAGGCAGGTGGATCTCTGAGTTCGAGGCCAGTCTGACCTACAGAGTGAGTTCCAGGACAGAGAGAGCTACTTAGATAAGCCTCAAAAGGAAAACAAACAAACAAAACAAAGAGAAATTCATACAAAATAAAGTTAGCGATAGTAAAGCCCGTGATCTGGTGGCGTTTGGCACACAACGTTGTGTAATAACCACTACCAACAGGTTCTGAAGCACGTCACTTCCCGCTGCTCCTGGAGGCGTGCACTGTCTCTTTGGATGTATGTATGTCACCTGGGACCCTCATCTGTATGTAACGGTACCATACGTGCCCTTCCGTGTCAGGCTTCTATGTGGGGTGTTATGGTACACACCTGTGACATTGTTCTGCATACAAACAGCTAATTTCTTTTCATTGTTAGCCATACTTCCCAACAATATTGTAAAAATTGTTTGAGACAGAGTCTCACCGTATAGCCCAGGCTGACCTCAAAATCACAGAGATCCACCCGTGTCTGGCTCCTCAGTGTAGGGACTAAAGGCATGTGTCTAGTCTGTTGTAAAATTTTCAGTGTAGCCAAGCAGTGGTGTTGCACACCTTTAATCCCAGCACTCAGGAGGCAGAGACAGGCGATCTCTGAGTTCGAGGCCAGCCTGGTCTACAGAGCGAGTTTCAGGACAAACTCCAAAGCTATATAGAGAAACCCTGTCTTGAAAAAAAATATCGAAAAGAAAAAAATTTCAGTTTAATAGTCTTGAATTATCTTAGTTAAATTTATTTCTTAGGAGTGTTTTTCTTTTGGCTTTGATATTTTTGAGATAGGGTTTCTCTGTATAGCTTTGGAGTCTGTCCTGGAACTAACTTGCCCTGTAGACCAGGCTGGCCTTGAACTCACAGAAGATCCACCTACCTCTGCCTCCTGAGAGCTGGGATTAAACTGTGTGCCACCACTGCTTGGCAGGATTTTGTTCTTGATGGTGTATTACGTAAGATTGTTTTATTAATGTGTGTGCATGGCATGTGTGTACACATGCCAGTACCACGGTGCGTGTGTAGAGGTCAGAGGACAACTTTACAGATGTATACTCTCCTCGCACCTTTATGTGGGTTCTGGGAATTGAATTCCGGTCATTAGGTTTACATGGCAAGTGCCTTTACGCACTAAACCATCTTTAGCCCCAGGATATCCATTTCATCTGCAGGCTATTTACTGGTATACATGAATGCAGCTGACTTTGTGCACTAATCTTGTTTTCTGTGCCCATCTTGAACTCGTATTGGCTCTAATACACTTTTTGGATTTCTCTATGTATAACAAAATGTCATCTACACAGCTTTGTTGCTTACAGGCGTACCATGGTCAACACACCCGGTTTCATGTGTCGCAGAAGCTAAACAGGATTCTCATTAGCACTTAGAACAAGAAATGGTTTTATGTCTTCCTTTCTGAACTTGAATACCTTGTATTCTGCTTTCTTGCCTAACTGCCCCAGATAGAAGCTCCAGGACAATACTGAATAGAGGTGGCACAAAGTGGCATCCCAATCTTGTTCCTGATCCTAGAGGAGACTTTGTCTATCACTGCTCGATACACTAGCTGTAGACATTTCACAGATAAACTTTGTCAGACTAAAGTTGTTCCCTGTGTTCTTTGTTTGCCAAACGTTCTTACAAGGGAAGCCTCGGCTTTTGCGTGCCAAATGGGACAGCATCTCTGTTCCGTAGACCCTGAAGACAAAGTGGACTGTTGGAACGTCCAGCAGAGGAACCAGCACACACCTGCTGCAGTTCAGGGGAATCCCTGACTGGGCACTACAGCCAGACACACCCCGGACCACAGCTCAGATCAGCATTTGGTGCTGGGTGTTACATAAGCATCTCTAAGCCTCAATTTCCTTATCTCTACAGAGGGAGTAATAATAGTACCTATTTCACAGGCTGCTGCATTGTGCTAACAGGTAGTGGTAGATGCGATTTAAATCACGACCTTACCAAGGACTCTGGGTGTAGAAGCTGTATGCTGCATGACAGATGTCAGATAACACGAGATGTGGTCTTAGTCCTCAAGCCACAGCTGTGACGTGGAAGTGGCACCGAGGGCTACATTACCAAGTGAGGGTAGCATGTGACGTGAGCGCCTGAGAAATGGAGCTCTCGTGGCAGTTCAAAGGCCAACGAGGCCCAGCCAGGCCAGGGCAGACCATGGCGGAAGAGAGCAGACGACGCTGGCAAGGGTGAGGACTCATTGGGATGCAGGCACGGGCGCTCCTCTGTCTGGGCCGTGGAACCGGAAGGCGGTGGGAGACAGAGCTTGTTATGGTGAATGACAAAGTAGGGCTTTGGGCTTTGTCTGGAAGAATGGTGGAAGGATCTGTGTGTATTTTGGAGAACTTACTGATGTTGAGAATGTGAGACATAAAGAAAAGAATCAGGGCGGAGCCTCAAGCTTGGCTCAAGGTGGTAGGAGGTGGTAGCGCCAAGGTGCCCTGCGCTGGGAATGCAGACTCTCTGAAGGGGAGGCTGGAAGTTACAGAAAGGTTGATGAGAAATAGAGAGCTGAGAAACTCTTGAAAGTAATGAGTCAGGGACAAAGGAGATAAATGCCAAAGTCGGAGGAGGTAAGGGACAAGAAAAACCCTGGGGTGGGCAAACCCCCAAAATCTAAGATGTTAAGTTATTATGATTTGGCAACCATTGCTTCCTTTGCCATTCACTCCATCCCCGCAGGCTTTGCCTGGGAGATCCCTCCGCAGCCTGGCTAGCTTTGCTTGGCTCCTGGCCCAGATGCTAAAACACTCCTGGTCTTACATCCTCTCAGCTCCTGCAGGATCTCAGAGACCCGTACCACTTGGGATTGAAGTCAATTTTGTTTGATCTCCAGTAAAGTGGATCTCCCCACATGCAGCTCAAATCTAGGCTTCGGGGTATAGCTATTGACCAAAGGGGACCAGACTAGAGGAGCAGATGTTGGGTAGCTCTACTACTCAGGGACAGAAGGGAAGATGCTGGCGGTGCTTCTAAGTGTCCCAGTGAAAGTCAGCCACACCCTCACTAATGGGTGACTTGGGGCTGCTTGGTTGAGTGCGTGGCAGGGTGCCAGTCTGCTGGCTCAGACCCTGCCCCCGCTACAACTGTAATGGAACCAAACAGCCCAGGAGCGGTACCCAATCAGACTCGATAAAGTGATTAGGCAGCCTGCAGTACCATACCCATTCAGGCAGGAAAGTAAACTCTTATCTTAGAAAGCTCTTCCCTTTTCTAAATAAGGGTTGTCTAGCTAATGATTCGGTGAAGGAGAAATCTGATTAATCACAACACTCCATTCTCCAGGGTTTTTATTTACTGTAACCTCTCAGGAGCTTCTAAATGACTTAACGGGTATTAATGCACTTATGGAAATGTGGGGTATTTGAGGGAATTTTTGTTAGTTTGCCTGTTTAAGACAAGGTCTTACATAGAGCCCTGGCTGGCCTGAACTCAGAAATCTGCTTGCCTTGGCCTCCCAAGTGCTGAGAGTAAAGTAAGCCACCATGCTTCACTAATTAAAAAATGCTATCAACAGTTGAAATCCATATGTTATCTGGGTTTGCTTCAAAATAATGAGAATGAGGGCAAGGAGGGTAGAAAGGAAACTGGCCCTGGGCTGACCACTGCAGAAGGTGATGGCCATTAGGACCCCTAATGACATTAGGGGTCCATCACACTATTATCAACGACTGTGTGTGTGTGGGAAGCCTTATCTAAAAAGACTTGTTCATGGGCTGGGTGGTGGTGCATGTCTTTAATCTCAGCAACTGGGAGGCAGAGGCAGGCAGATCTCTGTGAGTTCAAGACTGTCCTAATCTACATAGTAAATTCCAGGATAGCCGGAGCTACATAGTGAGATCCTGTCTTGGGAGAGAAAAAAAAAAAGGCATGTTCACTAAATGCTAGGTCCTCCACAAAACTATGTTCTGATTTGACCTAAACAACAACAACAACAAAAGCTACCAACACCCAAGAAGCTCAACTGCAGTCTGCAGAAGCGAAAGTCCAAAGAAGCCAAGCACAGGGCCTCAGGTTTGGCTCCGCACTTGGGAGGCCATGGCATGAGGATGTGAGCTGGATGGAGTCCAGCCTGAGCTGGATAGGGAAGCCCTTTCCCAAAGTATCAAGGGTTGGGAATGCAGCTCAGTGGCAGAGCATTTGTCTACCATGCTCAAGGCTGTTTGATCACCAGTGCTGTGCGGAAGAGTTTGTATCAAAATGATATTTAAGTTTATTTTTATGCAAATAACCTAAATTGCTCAAGTTAAGAATTTTTAAAAATCCTGGGATTGAAGAGAAGTTTCCGAGATTAACAGCACTGGCTACTCTTCTGGAGGACCTGGGTTCAATTCCCAGCAACCACATGGTGACTCACAAGCATCTGTAACACCAGATCCAGGGCTCCTTGGGCACCAGGCATGTAGGCAGTACATACAAATACACCTATACACATAAAATAGAAACAACTTTTTAAGCATTGATTTATTATTCAGTACGTACGGGTGGTTTTCCTACGTTCATGCACAGGCCTGGTGCCCTCAGAGGTTGTGAAGTCACATGAGTGCTGGGTATCAAACCCAGGTCCTCTGCAAGAGCAAACGTTCTTTACTACTGTGCCAACTCTCTAGCTCAAATAATCAATTTTTAAAACTGTTTTAAAATTTCCTATGTAATCATAGTTGATATCCTCTTTAGCCTGGCACTTGTTCTTGCTAACTGCAGACCCCTCCTGGAATTCTTACTCAGAAGTCTTTCTTCTTTCACCGTTTCTGGGAATGGCAGTTGGGGTGGCCAGTGAGTAAGCCAGGACTGAGTTCATCCACAGGTTACCTAGCTCCCTGTGTGCTGTGTGCTTGGTGCCACAAGAAACAAGAGGCAATGAAGCTTGGTTTTAGGGGCCATGAAGCTCATGGGGAAGAAAAACTGAATGATCTTGACCCTTCCGTGTTCTGAGGAAAACAGGGCCAGTTGAACTGGAGGGAGTAGAGCTGTTGCTGGTCTCCTGATTAAACTACTTCCAAGGAAAGACCTGGAAGAAAAAAAAATGGAGGTAGCTGGAAAGGGAATTAAAATGGAGAAAGGGTTTGGGTGTGGGCAACTTGCCTGGGGGAACCTTGAAGAATAAACATTACCAACTGACACACCACGTGTGCAGGGAAGGACGAAGAACAAAGACGGGGCTGCAAAGGCAAGCAGGCGTCAGACGGGTGAGATAGGGAGGGTTTGCATTGGGTGTGCAGCCTCACCTGGAAAGCTGCACACAGTGACTTGACCAGACCTGGGTCTCTGCAAGTCCCTCTGCGAGGTGGAGACAGACATAGAATAGAGTATACATTGTGTCAGCTAGGAAATGACATAACCAGGCACAGTGTTGACAGAGGCTGGAACAAAGCAGATGGACTTGGAATTAAGAAGGTGACCTACAAGTCTGGTGTTGAAGGACGAAGGGGAGAAGACAAGGATATCAAGGGCGATGTTTCAGATTTGGGCTCGGCAACTGGCAGAGAAGGAAGCCATTTGTAAGACAGATGACCTTTTAGCTGTGGCCTCCTAAGAGTCCCATGAATTTGTGAACTGTTCAGAGGTACATACGACTTGAAGTCTGACCACAGCAGGAGCTCAATACACACTGGGCACTGGGCTCTGACCAAACTCCTCAGTCTGCTCCAGTCCCAAGCGCTTTAACTGCCGCTATTGGCTCTCCGGTTCACCCAAACTTGACCTCCTCCAAATTCTGCCTCTTGTAGCATTTTCCAAAACCCCAGAGATGCATAGAGATGGATTCAAAACTTCGAAAAGATCAGAGCAGAGAGCTCTCAGTTAGCGCAATGGAAACCAAGGTCCTTTAAGCTAACAAGCTGTGAACCACTTAACCTTGCTCTGAAGGGACTCCAGTTCTCTTGCTTTGTGCCAAGAATTTTTTTCTTGGAGGCGTGGCGTTTTGAGAAGATAAGAGTGCCTATTAGCTCAGAGAGTTTCAGGTAAAGAGATTTAGATCTAGGCCGTTACCTCATGAAAAAAGCCAGTAGTTCCCATAGAGGCTGGCTCTTGTTAGCCACTCTGTCCAGGTGTGGAGTCAGGGTAAGGTGACCAACTAGGGAAGATGGTGTGAAGGAAAGGAAAGCTTCTGATTTAGAGAGACGATCAGAACCTTCTCAGCCCTAGACAAAGGGCATCTCTACTGGTCAACATTTCAGTATTCTGTCTAGGGTGCTGGGTCAACAGTTAGCAAAGGAAGCTACTGGGACCCTTCTAAAGTGTAGGCCATGTTAACAGTAATGTACATTATGGGCATAGAGCTCCATGAGTTACCAGACCATCGGTGTGAGAGCTTGTAGGTAGCACCCAGCATGTCCAGTGTCCGTCACCAGTTCTCTCTGCATGCAGGCTTCTAGGACTACCATCTTCATGGACACACCTCCAGAATCACTCCATATACCTCCACTCCTGGTTGCAGAGAGCCAGTCAGCCAGGACATCACACGGCTCCGATCTCCTTATTTCATCCCTCCCACTGCTCGATGGGCAGCATTCAAAGTCACACAGAAGCTTTCCAAAAAAAATAAGTTTATTTATTGTCTTAGATGCAAATATAATTTTAAAACTGCATTGTAGTGTTGGGTACAGCTGGTGGAAACGTGCCTGTCAACAGCAGGGCATCAAGAGGACCAGCTCAGGAGAGCAGTCCCAAGGATCTCTGGTTTAAGTGAAGCCCACCCTAACCCAGGAGTAGCTGCCTCCTCAAAGGAGCCCTACACCATCACCAAAGCACACGACAGACACTCAGCCTGTGCACAGAAGCTGAAATCTCAAGGACTTGAAGGAGAACATGCTGCTTCAGCTGGGGCATTACAGAGCAGGCAAACAAGCTTGCTCTCCCTTTACAGGTGAAGACCCAGGTGACCAGGTACCTGGGGTGGGATACTGGATTCCCCTAGGAGAGACACAGACTAGTTGAGGCCATGAGACCTTTTAACCTGCAGGATGTAAACTAGGAAATGTCAGTGTCTCCCTCCCTTCTGCAGTCTCAGTTCTTGAGAATGCCAGATCAGAAATCCCAAAGGAATTCCAAATTCACTATGCCCAGGGTTATAATTGTGGAACCAAAACTGGCAGAAAGATATAGGTGAATTCTGCTAAATAACTGGAAAGGAATCTCACAAAAATAAAATTCCACAAAGTAAGCACACATGCACACACACACAGGCTTGAGCAAGCGCGCGTGCACACACACGTTATCATTCATTATGGAAAGTTCCCTTTTCTTCCCAGAAGGTTGAGTCTGGCAAGCTCTGACAGCAGTCAGACCTATCTAGTGAACAGGGAGGCCGTTCCTCAGAAAGCTGGTAGCCGACCTGTTCTCGCCCACATCTGAAGAGGCACAGGGTGAGGGCTGTTTCCTAAGGCTTCTCTCACACTGCTGGTGTTTCCCACCAGCTGCCCATGGGTCTTAAGATCACAACACCTAGCCGGGCAGGGGGGGGCACACGCCTTTAAACCCAGCAGTTTAAAGAGGCAGAGGCAGGTGGATCTCTGTGAATTCAAGGCCAGTCTGGTCTACAGAGTGAGTTTCAGGACAGGCTCCAAAGCTACACAGAGAAATCCTCCCTGGAAAACCAAAAAACAAACAACAAAAATCTCAAAACCTGTTAAGTAGATCCTAGGCAAGGTGCGTGCTGGAGGAACATACTTCACACATGCCTGAGCTTCATGCTCTGCCACTGCAACCTAACTTTCCCTTTCCTTCCAGACATGCGCAGACCCAGAAACAGGTCCTCTGAAACACTACAAAGCATCAAGGGACTGAGCTCAAAGTTGCACTTCTTGGCAACACTGGCACTCCAGGTGACTATTCCTGTTTCACTGACCACACACCTTGCCAGCACACACCCAGGGTCTCTCAGAACGCCTCAGGTAGTAGGACTGAGAGCCGTGAGGAGCCAGGTTAGAAGGAACAGAAAGGGAGCAGAGCAGTGGTGGCGCACGCCTTTAATCCCAGCACTCGGGAGGCAGAGGCAGGAGGATCTCTGTGAGTTCGAGGCCAGCCTGGTCTACAAGAGCTAGTTCCAGGACAGGCTTCAAAGCTACAGAGAAACCCTGTCTCGAAAAATCCCCCCCGCCAAAAAAAATGAACAGAAAGGGATCTCTGACAGTGTAGAAGGAAGACAAGAGTAAGTGAATGGAGGCGAGGCTGAGCCGAGGCCAGGTGGTCCAGCAGGCAGTCACAGTGCCATCTGCCACTGGACTATACCAGCAAACGGATGCCATGTCCTCTAGGAATCTACAGGGATGTCACTCTTCACCAGGGCATAGATCTGAGGACAGATCTCTAAAGTATGTATGTTGGGCAGGGGGAGCGGGGCGGGGGGACTATTGGGAGGTAACAGGTCCTGAGCACACTGACAACATCCAGGGTTCATGGTTGGGTCACATGAGAATCCGTGCTAGCTGATCACTTCCAGCAAGACCCAGTATATCAACACCAAGTTGTGAAGCTGCAGTGTTTCCTTTGTGCTTGCGAAGCCACCGCAGCATGGCTAGCCTCTCCCGAGGGTGACAAGTGGTGCATAACCTTCTGCTAACTTTGAGGAAGCCCTTTAGCCAGAGCTACCCTGCCTCTGCAGGATCCACTCATAGTGAAAGAACAGACAGAACATGCGCTGATGGCTTGTGAAGATTTCACAGAAACCCTCGCAGAGATTTCCCAGGTGGCTTTGTGGGTTATCCTTTTAGGCCGATATTCTTAGTCTCCAAAGCGGCAACATTCTGAAGTTTCTACCAAGCGAGTGGGGACAGGAATGGGAGTGAAAGAACTGTAAACAAGCCTCGGTCCAAAAGTGTGGCCAGCACCCAGGGAGACCCCAAGCACAGGGGCCTTGGTGTCCAGGACAGAAGTCAAAGCTAGGACCCTCTGATTGGCTGGGTTCATCAGGCAAGATTTCAAAACAAGAAAATCTCTAAGTAGAATCATTCCTGGAGACTTTAAAGCATCATGACCTCATAGCCACGGTCTAAGTGAGCACCAAGAAAAGGAAAATGGAGTCACTAAAAAAAAAAAAAATGCACCTAATAAAGTCTACCAGGACACACACACACAGGCATATATGCACGCATGTGCACACACACACACACACACACACAGAGACACACAAGCATGTATGCACGCGCGTGCGCACACACACACTCACTCTCCTCTCTCATCCCAGTTTTACACAATCTAACAGCCTTAAATGTCTGATGAAACAGGATGAGATTAACTCAGCAAAATGGTGGAGAGGTAGGCAAGAGAAGCAAAAGGCCAATCTTATACCCACAGAGTTTTAAACACAAGGTTACTCCCCAGCAAGGGCAGAGAGAACCTGGAGTCCATGGTGTGGCCCATGTCACGTGGCATGGGAGGAGGAAGGGCTGGGCTTCTCGAGGCCCTCACAGCAGCGGTTTAGTTTTTCCTTCTATCACAGTGGCCTGCATCTTCTGAAGAATGATTTCACCTTATTTTTGGGAAAGGATGGGGTGCTTGGTGGAAACTCCAAGGCTCAGCCCACGTGCCTTGTGCTCATCCTCCAACCTGTAAACATGCTTTTTGGGGTCGGCTGAGGAGGGCCACCATGCTATTCCCAAACAGGACAGAAATTAGACAACGGAGCAAGCACGTGGTCAGGGGCTCATAGCATCAACAGTGGCACAGCCAGCAGCCCCGACCCTTTCTTTGTTCTCCACCAATTTAGTCCAGGGCAGGCCTCAGGCATCAGCAGGAGCTTCCGATGAATCAGAACTTCAGGGGACTGCTGGGCTCCCCTCTTCACGTGGTCCCCTCTTCACAGGCAGCATGGTGAGGAGGGGCGAGGACAGAGTTCAAAAGAAAGCCTGCTGCCTGCTCTAGGTGTCACAGCAGGAGAAAAAAGCACATTCTTCCCGGAGGTGCCCTTGACTGGGCTCCCTGAGAGCTGGAGAGAGTACCTCACTGCAGGCGGCATCTCAGAGGCAGCAAGGAGAAGGATGAGGGTCAAGTGCCCTCTCCCCCAACCTTTCCCTGTCTCTACCAACTGTAACACGCACACTAGGGCACTTGAACCTTCAGACACACGTCACCCTCCAACCTTCACTGGTTCAAATCTGAGCAAGCTCTTTACCATCTAGCCTGGAGACAGCTTCACCGGCTGACTCCTCGGCATCCTGCCTGTCCGCTGTTTCTTCCTCCTCACACAAGGTTGGTCAGACTTGTTTAGTAGGATGACATCTTTGGTCTGAGAACCGTCCTGGTTTGGAGCTCCCAGCTAAACCTCAGATAAAATGACCAGGATGACAGCAGCATCATGGAGTGTGACCTTTCGAACGCTAGAACCCAAGATGACAGTCCCTGGAGTGTACTTGCCTCCTCCATAACGGCAGAGCACAAGCGGGGGGAAACAGGCACAGAAGGCCTCAGCTGGGAGCAAGGCCAAGGCTCCAGGCCAGTCCCTGGCAATGTTGGGAACGTCATGGTGACCGTGATGCCAGGTAGGACTGAGACATAATAGATATGACACTGCTTGGAGGGTCTTCGAGTGCACTGCATGCGCCGCTGTCCTGTCCAATTGGCCTCCATACCCATTACTCTCTGCGTGTGCTCAGGGGTTGGTAGAGATTTCCCCTTCAATAGGATACACCAGGGAGGAGGCACATTCCTTTTTGCAGAGGTCAGAGAGGTAGCCCAGAGGGTCAGATGCTGCCCCCCAGGAGATGGAGAGGAAGAAAGTGTGCAGGGTTGCCAGAGGAGCACAAGTGGATAATGATGTGGCGGGGCCAAGTCTCTAAGTCTCAAGAAAGGAGTCCTGAGGACCTGGGCGATCCCACCTGCAGGACTAGGCTTTGTTTCTTGTCTTGCACTTGCTAGCCCTGGACCCTAGTAGGCCACCAGGGGGGCAGGAGCAGAACAGCTGATGTTTCCCTTTGTCTGGGCCCCCCAAACGCAGGGGAGACTGTGATTGAGTCACTGAGTGAGAGGGCACAGCTAGGTTCCCAAGATGGGATCTGCTGTGGGCAGGCCCCAGCCTGTTTCAGACCTGAGCACAGCATCGTCCTGATAGGTGCAGTGAGCCCCAGGAGTCAAGGGCAGCCCTGAGGCTGTGCATCAGGGAGGGTACAGGGGGGTCTTCAGGCATCTCATGCAGCCACATGCCAACTAATCTTAGGATTCCCCCAATCTCTTGCCAATCCTGGAAACAGCCTCTGATGCCTGCTCTGGCAGCTGGGATGGGTCTGTCAGGATGGAGGTGGTGGTGCTCAGCTGCCGGAGGGTACTCAGCACCACTGCAAGAGAGAGGAGGCAGTAATTAGCCTGGGCACAAGACTCAGAATGACAGGATGCAAACTTCACACATGCAACCCTATTTAGTGATTCCCAAGCAGAGTTCAACTATGGGGAGAATGACAGGGTCCATTCTGAGACCCACTCTCACACCCTGCCTGTGGAGCAGGAGCAACTGCCCCTGCCGCCAGAGTGTTGTTCTTGCTCTAATACTGAACTTCTGTAACTTTAATATATGGTTGTAGTTTTAAAACTAAATAAGAAATTAAGTAAGAAAGCACAAAATTTACCTAAAACAGAGTCTGGCAAATAACAAATATTCAATAAATGTAGGTTGGATGTGACTGACTGCAGGCCTGCTGAGAGGAGCAGGGACCCAGGCTGGTCCTAGAGCTTTTCTGGTTCTAGGGTCCCTTCAGTGTTGTCCTCATGCCTCTGGCCTGGCTGGCCTGGCTTTGTGCAGTAGAGTTTAATTTTCTAGCACTGCCCACATAAGGGTTCCTCTCCCTTCTGAACCAGCATGAAGTATCAAACTCCAGTATTCCAGACTCACTTGGCCTGAGGACAGGCAAAGAACAGTGCTGGTCCAGCCAGGAAAGCGCTGTCCGGTGAAACTCGTCCAAGCTGCTGGTAGACACCATTCCCTTGAAAGACTCGAACAGTGGCTGGATGATCATGCTGAACTACAGGACTGTGTTAAGGAAAAGGTGAGCACTGGGGAGGGCTAAGGAGACACAGATAAAGAAGGCTTACCTGCTGACCTCCCTCAGAAATGACAAATAATTACCTACAGAAAACTGACCAGAGAGAGGAAGGGCCAGGTCAGTTACTGCCAGGCAAGGTGTGCCCACCATGAGATTCAATGGTTTGCTCTTACTATGACTGACCTTTGAAGAGACAGAAGACAGTTTCTTTGGCCTGTTATAGGGGTAAACAATGAGGTGAACATGAGACCATAGGTTAGCCAGTTACAGGAGACAGTTGTGTGGAAAGAGAGGAGACACGACAGGAACATGAGAGGCACACAACACTCAAAAGCAAAGTGTCTGTCTGAAGCTGGAGCCTGACATTTGTGTTGTGCACAGCCTGCAAGCTCCCAAAGGATTACAGGATGGGCCCAGTAGAGATAGAAATGTTTTTCTTGAATTATGATGTCTACAGTACCCACCTTAGCCTAAAAATGAGGAATGTAGCATTTCACTGAAGCACTTCTGACACATTCCACATTGGACCAGGCTCTACTTATGGCAGAATAAGACAGCAAAGCAAGCTGGGGAAGAGGCGTGCTGTCAGCCATCTCAAGTCAGGCTCTTAGGCTCCCTGATAGAGTCCTGACCTAGACAGTGTATGTGAAGCCTTGAGTCTCATTCTCAATACGAATGAAAGTAATACAAATACACAGGCATGGTGGCACACTTAAGAGGAAGAGGATACTGTACTGCAAAGCAAGTCCTAGACCAGCCTGCACTATAAGTGAGACAGTCTCAAAAACAAACAAGCAAACAAAATAGAAACAAACTTAGCTTCTGAAGTGCAGGACACACACACACACTACCTTCGCCACGCTTTCCTTCTTTCCATACAACTGTGTTTGCAGGGACTGTCCTATGTTGTAGGTGACCTGTCGCATAAGCGGACCATGTTCAGAACAGAGCTGTTGGGAAACAGATGGGCAACAACCATCCTGTAAAGCAATGCTGCCACCTCGAAGGCTGAGATCAGAGCAGCCTTGGCCAGAAGACAGGTCCTGGCACCTGGGTGGACATGCTTTATTGTGGTACTCAAGACCAGGGGACACAAAGGCAGAGAAAAATCTGAGGGAACAGGCTTCAAACCCTACCTATAGCTACTTGGAGAGCTGGGGCAGGAGGATTGTTTGAGCTCAGGAGTTCAAGACCACCCTGGGCACCAAAGACTCTTCTCTCAAAAAACAAAACAAAGAACTATACGGTTTGGCAGGTAAGAGCATATATTGCTCTTGCAAAGGACTCCAGGTCAGTTCCCAGGGATTGTGTCAAGGCTCACAACAGCCTATGACTCCAGCTCCAATGGATCAATTCCCTCTCTGGACTCTGCAGGTCAGTTCCAGGGATTGTGTCAAGGCTCACAACAGCCTATGACTCCAGCTCCAATGGATCAGTTCCCTCTCTGGACTCTGCAGGTACTTGCACTCAATTCACACACTCGCACACACACACTCACACATAAATAAAAAAATAATAATTAAAAACCCCCACAAATAAGAAGAGAAGAAGAAACAAACCACGCCACCGCATGAGGGTCTGGTCTCTCAGTAACTCAGTAAGCCCTGGTTTCTTTCCAATGTCACAGCAGGTAGGGCTTACCCTCTCTGTCACTGGCTGTCAGAAGGGTCTCCTCCTTCTCACCTTGCTGTCTCTTCAGTTATCAAGCTGCTTTTGTTTGCCAAAGTTTGGAGAGTAAAGCAGGCCATCTACCTCCCTGCCCCTTCCTGCAAAGCCTCTTGGATGTGGTCTCTCTAGCCCCGAGGGCCGGTCCAGAGTCTTCTCTCCCTGAGCTAGATAGATAGATGAGACTAGCATTGCTAATCCTGAACTCTGACAACTGTGAGATTCTTTCTCCAAGGGGTGCCCGAGAACACTGCCCACTGTTTCAGTGTGTTGCCTGGGGAAGGGAAGAGCAAGGAAAACCCAAGGATACAATCCAGAATTTCCAATTCTGCAGGATCCTACTTTTCACATATTCATCAAACATGTCTTTCATGTGGTCAGACTGGCGGCAGTTGACAGGGACTCCTGTGGCAGGTAGCAGCTGTTGGCAGGAGCTGAAACAACAGTAGTCAGGGGATGCTTTGGGGTAGGTGACTGTAGAGGATGACCCTGGGGAACCAGACAGGAAGGACACAGCCAGATACAGGCAGAGGCCTGTGGGAGGAGGACAAGAAGCTAAACTGCTGCAATACAGGTAGCAAAGGCCACAAAGGGTCCCCTCTGCTTTTGAGACACGGAAATGCATGGGGTGGAGCACTCGAATGGAACCTCACATGATGGTGGTGTTGAGCTCCTCAATTTCTTCCCGAAGCCTCCGGGCCTCCTCTTGCATCTGCATCCGCTCCTGCTGCAGCTTGGTGATGTACTCCATGGTCTTCTGCAGTGTGGTGGCATGGCTAGTCTGTGGAGGACAGGTGGCTCAGGGGAGCAGCACTTAGCTGGCCAGTGGCACACAGGAAAGATGCCCTATCACACCACCAGGACACTCTCAAGCAACTTACCTGCTTGGAATTATTGGAGATCAAACTGTTCAGGGTGTTAAAGCCCATCCTGATATTGAAACGCCTTTTCTGTTCAGCTGAGATGTGCTTCTGCCGGTTCTATTGGAGAATCAACTGGTCACTGAGACATAGGCCAGGCCTTGTTCCTCCTTACTGCACAACATAATGCTGAGAGGCTAGAGAAAGACTAGTGTCTCGGGGCACATGACGAGCCAGGCCAGAAAACTATGCAGAAGGAGAGGCAAATGGCTAAAAAGCTCTAAGAGGAGTCATCAGGGAGCGGGCAGGACTCATGGGCTAGAAAGCAGTATGTGCTCTGGCCCCTGGCAGCCAGACTGACTGCTTCTCTACAACCTAGTGCCTACAATCCTGCTTCCTCCCTGCAACTGGTGTGGCCAAGGTTGCATGCACCCCTACCATGTCATAAGAACTTGCTATTGGTTCTTGGGCCCAGAATGCCCACCCAGAGCTCTGAATAGGCCCTAATCATCGTGGGCTTGTGGTAGGATGGGAAATGGTCAGAGTTAATTTAATCTTAGTGGTTCTGAGTTTGCAACACCAGCTAGATCTATGGCTCTCCTTTCCTGATGTTTTCTTCCGCCCCATCCTACCAAGGCAACCAAGGCTCAAGAGAAATAAGCAGTACCTTTAATGCAGCCACATTTTTGGGGTCTGTAGATTTCCCTGAGCAGTTGTTCTGGGGAGACTGAGGACTGGGACTTTGTTCTGATGGGCATGGAGAGGCTTGTCCTGAGTTGGGGCAGTCACGGCCTGAGAGGGGAAAAATTCTCTTAAGAGGAAAACACTTGGGAAGGGAACTGAAAAAATAAGAAGTGAGGGTTCACTGTCCTGTCCCCACGGCAGTCCTCATCAACCAGAGGGACTCCCTGCAGGCCCTTAGGCTTGGAAGTCCTTCTATGGCTACCCTAGAGAAAATATTGAAGAAACTCTTGCCCATATCCCAAAGGGGATTTCTTGGTTCCAAAGCAACCCATGAGGCAGGCAAGTTAGATGTGGGATATGGCATGAATGCTACCCCATCTAGGTATCTGCAATTGCTCAGAGGAGGAACTGAACTGCTAACCCAATCCTTAAAATGCCACCTCAAGGTAGCCCAGGGCCCTTAGAGGTTTGTAAGGCTCTTAACCCATGTGCTCAGCGCACTGGAGTCTGCTTTATTTCTGTGCTTTAAATTTTACATGGATATTTCCTTACTCTTTCTCTCACGCACTCTGAAAATGTTAAATAAAAAGTACGACCACTTTTTGACCCACGCGGAATATACCAGAGTACTACTGTGACCCACTTGGGCTCATGTCCCTGGAAGCCATTTCCTAGATCCACTTCACTTTATTCTAATAAATGCTGTCAGTTAATTTATTTTCTCCTAGATGAGCAGGTTTCGCTTCAGTGCACATTCTGCGGTTGCATTCTGCAGTTCCCTTTCCTGGATAATCTGAGACACTTAACTCCTGTCTCTTGAGTCTGTATCTTTCCAGACTGAAGAGGCCCATTCTTCAAAATGTGCCCTTGGACAAGTCCACCCCTCTCAGTTGGAAACCCCTCTGTATCATGTCTTCCCAGGTAAGATGCTCAGATGCAACCATGGTTTCAGCAAAGAGAAGGCATTAAGGTACAGCACAGTGGCAGACTGTCTGCCTGGGATGTGCATAGATATTCTAGTTCCTTTCCCAGTATGGCACCAGAAGGAACCCAATACTGATGTCGCAGGACCTCTAGTCCCTACTTCTGAGTCTCCAAGTCACCAGGCAAAACCAGTCCTGTCCTGACTGCCCCGAGCTGTATGATATGAAGATGACCACAGATCTGCAGTGGTTTAGAAACCAGGAGAGGTGGTGCGGGGATGAGCCTGCTGCTGGTTCACAGCTACAGCAGTCCCAGGCTCAAGTTTTCCAGATTGCTGACAAGAATCTTCAGTCCCTTTCTGGATGGGACTGGCAGCTCTGAGCCAGGCCTTCTGAGCGTGGTTTCCTGAATGTGCTAGCTACCCCTGCTGGGACACAACTGCCGCCCCTTGTGCCTGCTCTGCTGGTATGGCTACACTACTCTGATGCCCAGTTAGCATTTCCCCAGCCTGTGCAGACTGTGGTTCTGTAGGCCAGGCTTGATTATGGAGCCTGTGAATGGCCTCCCCATCAGGAACAAGCTGCTTATTTCCTCCATAAAGCCCAAAGCACCCCACTCAGGAAAATACTTACTAGAGCCTGTGGCAGGGACCTGGGGACTACCCCCATGCAGTGGGACCTGCTCGCCCTTCACCAGAGAGTCTTGTACTGTACTTGGAGAGAAGAGCCGAGAGACAGGGGTAGGCTGGCTACTTGTACTGTGGCTGAGGAACTCTGTGACTCCAGAAGCCTGTGGAGACCCATGGGGGAGGTCATGTACTACTGCTGCAGAGCAGTTACATTGTTTGAAAGCCACTCTAGAGTGAGGACGCTAGAGGCCTCCTAGGCTAGATCTCCTTACCCTGGTGATAGCAGCAGAAGCAATGACCACATTGGATGGGGACACAGTAGATGCCAGAATCCCTTCTCTCTTCAGAGGGGCTGATGTCATGATCACCTTTTGAGGTTGGCCTGAGAAGGCAGCTGTAGGGAGGAAGAGAGCTGAAAGTGAGGGTCTGATCCTATAGAGACCTAGCTACTACTAACAAAACTGCTGAGCTGCAGACGGCCAGGGAAACCAAGGCATCAAGGCATCTGAATTATTCTTGTACCTTTTACTTGAGTCCTACTATATCCCCTAAAAAGAGATAGATGCCCATGACCATGTATTCTCAAACCACATTTTCAAGTCTAATTCTTATTTTTATTTCCTTTAAATTTTAAATTATATTTTATTCATTTGGTGTGATGTGTATATGTGTGCAGGTATGCAAGTGTCATAGCACGTGTGTGGAAGCCAGAGAACACTTATGGAAACTGATTCTCACCTTCCACCATGTGGATCCTGGAGATCAGACTCAGGTTGTCAGGCTTAGCAGCAAATGTCTTTTCTTACTGAGCCACCTTACCAGCCCAATTTTAGTTTCTTTAAATAAGGTCTCATTATATAGCCTTGGCTGGCCTGGGACTTACTATGTAACTCAGACTGGCCTCAAGTCCAAAATGTTCTTGCCTCAACCTCTCAAATGTTGGGTTTACAGGCACTTGTCACGACACCCAGATAACACTAGACTAATGTTTAAACATATAGAATAGAAAGAGAGAGCGCACATATGAACTACCATATTTCTCTGTTCCATTTAAATGTGGAGGGAGGTGTCACAAACATAAAGCCTTTGAGGAAGGAAAACATGACTCCTTGGCAGGCTATAACCCTAATCCAACTCACCTGGAGCAATGCAGGCATTCTTTAATACCAAGGACACAGGCTCAGGTTTGGGAGCAGGCACTATTTTGGGGGGTTGCTTGGGTCTCACTCCAGTCAAGGACACAGGCTTGGGGTGTATAAAAGTTAAATGAGGCTGGGGAGCTCCCACAACTGGTGGCTGGGGTACAGGTGACAGTGCCAGACCACAAGGAGATGAAGAGGGGGCTGGGTGGTGTGCTGTGATAACAAGACCCTGGCTCTGGCTGAAGGTGGTAGCAGAAGCATCATGGGTAAGAGTAGTAGAGGCTGTGTGGGTAATTACAGGGGTTGATTTGCTGACTCCAGCAAACTTCTGAGGCTGCAGGAAAGCTGGTGGAGTTGAAGGGCTCAGAGTAGAGGCAGGAGGGGAGACTAAGGGCAATGCAGCTGGGACAGGTGCTGGGGCAGGGCCAGGGGAAAGTAAGGTCATAGTTAAGACAGGGAGGAAGGGCTGTGGGACACTCAGTGGTGGCTCAGAGGGACCAAAGTCTGCAGGTTGAATAAATGGATCCACAGTCTGGGAGGTGTGTTCACAACCCTGCCCGTCGGAGGGATTCAGGGAGGGGGCTGCAGAAGATTCAATGAGGCTACTGGGCAGGCTCACAGTGGGAAGAGCTGTATTTGGCAAGATGTTCCCCTGAGGAAGAAAGAAACACGAAGAAACAAAGATACAATTGGATAATTAGCTCTCACCGTTTAGCACTACATAACACAGAGACTAACTGTGGACATGGAGATGAAGGGACCAAGGGACAAAAGTGCTATCTCTCATGCCCAACACATTGATCTGCTGGAGAAACGGATCTGTGTTCCCTGGGCGTCAGCAGGGGTCTTGTTTCCATTAGGACGGAAGCCTAGGGATATCTGGTTTCCAGAGTCTGGTCAAGGTCTGCCCTCAGTCTCTGCCATCTTCTGTTACACAGTAGAAGCAGCCTAGACCACAGCTGCTCAGGGGTTCCCCCCAGGACAGCTTCAAGTATCAACTTCCAGTCAGGCTAGCTCTTCCTGAGTAGAAAAGCCATGAGGAATCACCTGTGCAGATCTCAAGTCTCTACAGAAGAAATGATTATCTGAGCTGGGTGGGGAAGGTGCCAGATTACCGGATGACTAACTGAATACATCACCAACTTGAGAGCTCCCCAGGGCAGAGAACTATGCCTTGCTCAGCTCTGTAGCCCTAACACCTGTAATTATCTTTAATTAATTGCTACATAAAAATAAAAACCATATACTTTTTTATTGTTGTTGTTTTCAAGACAGGGTTTCTCTGTGTGTGGCTTTGGGTGTCCTGGAACTCTGTAAACCAGGCTGGCCTTGAACTCACAGAGATCCACCTGCCTCTGCCTCCCAAGTGCTGGGATTAAAGGTGTGCACCATCACCCTTCAGTTTACACAATATATTTGTATTAGTGATCCATGCTTTTTCTTCTATAACTAATCTTGTCTTGGAAAAGAGCTGGCTGGAGACTGGAGAGATGGTTCAAGGGTTAAAAAACATTAGTTAGTCTTCAAGAGGACCCAGGTTCAATTCCCAGAACCCACATGGCAGCTCACAACTGTAACTCTAGTTCCAGGGACCTGACATCTTCACATAGGCATACATGCAAGCAAAACACCAATGAAGGTGTGTGTGTGTGTGTGTGTGTGTGTGTGTGTGTGTGTGTGTGTGTGTGAGAGAGAGAGAGAGAGAGAGAGAGAGAGAGAGAGAGAGAGAGAGAAGGAAATAAAGAAAAGAGCTGGCTGGACAAAGATTACGTGGGGTCTTAGGAAAATGACTTTGTTGGTATAGTCTCCCACCTTGTGGGAAGCTAAGGATGCTTTCAAAGAGGGTTCCATAATTTCTTTGCATATTCACATGCATTCAGTACTGGATCCAGCAATGGTCCCAGCGTGTTGTCAATTTATGGTCACAGCATTACCCTAGCTCTGGCGGTAAAGTCGGATGATAGCCCTGTATCTGCCATGCCTGCCTGCCTGCTCCCCCAGCTTCCTCTACCTGAGAAGGTGGGCTGCTGGGATCTGGGGCAGGTATTGACGGAGGTGTAGGCAGCATGGAGCCAAAAATGGATCGGCTGGAAGAGAAGAGATCTGAAAAAGAACATGGGAGTCTTTAAGTCCGTGAGCTTACCATTTTCTGGAATTATGACACATAAACAGGGGCCTGACTCCCACCCTACCCCTCCTAAAGATAATTCTTTCTATAGACAGACGATTCTGGTTGAACCATTTGGAATACCAAGTGTTTCGGGCCTGGAGAACGGCAGACCTCAAGGAGCTGACCAAACTTTACTGGGAAGTGGCTGTGTCATAGCGCCCTCTGCTGTCCACATAAAGAACTGCCCACAGTCAAGGCCTAGGTGATGCTCCCAGCAGGAATAAAACACTAACACCCTCTCTGAGAATGCCAACTCCTTTCAAATGTCTCAGAAAGCTTTTCCAGGCTTTGCAGTTACTATCAGAAAAAAAAATTCAGTTTTGAGAAATTCCAAGCCTTTCCTTTACACCCTTTTCAACTGTCCTCTCTACAAAAGGGGCACCAGTCTGATATGGGAGGGGCAAGAGCTACTCTCACCCTGGAAAGGCTCAAAGGTGTCCATGAAGTCCAGGTTGGGTTGCAAAGGGATCAGGCCTGGCTGGATCATGTCTGCATTTCCCAAATGTGCTGCAAGAATTACAAGTTAGAGAAGGGAATGATTTTTACCTCAAATAAGGTCAAAGGAAAACAAACAATTAGTTCTGGAACCTTCTAAGAACTGTAGGAAGTTGCCTGAGATTTCTACATTCTTAGATAGACAGAAAAGACAGGCAGTACTGGGATCACCATGAAGCCAGGCACACCCACTCTACACCCCACAGCCCTCCGGCCCTGCTCTCATTGTCCTTCTGTGGCTCTGCCCTGAGGACCTACAAGACTGATGGTCTCCAGGTGGGGTGTCACTTCCTGCACTACAACAACAGTAGTCACCCCTGTAAGGCTCCATCTCTAGTCTCTTCCCATGCAACTGCACAGGACCCCAGACAAGGCGCTTGGGCAATCCTTCTTTTTCCCTTGCGTAGTCTAAATAAGTGCCAAGCAACAGCTCAGAGGTGCCCTGATTAAAGACTGGCCTAGAGGAATCTTCACAGAAAAGGAATCCAGTTGTCCAAGGACAGAGACTAGTTACCTATTTCCCGTGGGTTGGGCCAGGCCACCGGTTGGTGTGAAGAAAGTGTGGAGAAGAGGGTGTCACTGAATTCTGACATGAGCATATCTGTGTCCAGCAGTGAGTCCTCCTCCATGGGGACTGGAGTTTTCCAGCCATCTCCATGTTTATGCCAATAGAGCATGTCATCATCCTAGCCAACAGGGGAAAAAGACTCAAAGCAGTTGGACTTATTATCCTCAGTCCTGGCATGCATGAAAGGGGCATGCTTCCTAAGAGGCAAAGGCAGAGAGTGTGCCTGTTTTCTTGGCCACCTGCAGGACCTCCACGTGAGAAGGAGCTGTCCCGAGTCTGGCCTTCTACTACAGGACTCTCTTGGGGCACAGAAGTCACTGCTGCATCCTGACAAGATGCAGGGCTCTCAAGCTCACTTACCTGGGCCAGACTAGAGAGGTCCTCATCCTTGTGTTGTTGTAGCTGTGGGCAAAGGGAGCAAGATGAGGCAGCCACCAAGAACCCTGGAACGCCCCAACTTCCCCTTCTTACATGTGAGTGAACTATATGGAAAGCGAGTTGGGAATGGGATTCTATTGGCCATCATCCCCTGAATGTGGGCCCAAAGAAGAAAATAACCCTATTCATGGCTGAGGAAACCATAGTCACTGTTTGGTGTTGAGTACAATATTCCCACACCATGCTTCGTGACTGTGGGGTAGCTGTGGAGTCTAGGGCCTCAGACTACATTCTGAATACAGTTCCACCTCCTGCCTACCCAGCCCCAACCCTGCCCCCAGAGCTTCCAGAACATGTTCTTTTGAGAGTCCTTGCCAATATCTACCCTTTTCTTGAAGTAGGTTCTCCACTTGTGATATTCCCGGATCACAATCTCAATGCGACTTTTCCAGTATTTGCCCTCTGTGGTGATGGCCTATAACCGAGAGGCCAAAATGAAAATCAGGTCTTGGATGATGATCAGATCTCAGCCCATGACCACCCAGTACCCATTACTAAAGTGGCCTCAGAAGGTTCTCCTGGTCAGAAGGCTTCAATTACTGGCACACCTCTTCTCTTCTGAGCTACAACTTGAACTCAGGCTAAAAATGTATCTTTGCTTCAACACCCACGACACCAAGGGTGACTCTACACTGGGTACAGGGTAATCACACAGCACTCAGAGGAGGCAGAGAGCATTCCTCCTTGCCTGAGGATGCTAAGGAAACTCACACATGGCCCACCAATACCCCTCTCTGCCATGCTCTCAGAGAGTGAAAATCAGGGCTGGTGAGATGGTTCAGTGGGTAAAGGCACCTGCTGTCAAGGCTGATGACCTGAATTCAATCCTTGGGATTCACATGATGAAAAGTAAGGACTCTCAGAAGTTGTCCTCTGACCTCTACACAAATGCTGTGACACACACACACACACAAATAAATAAATCTAATTAAAAATTTTTTAATTAGTTTTTTGGTGCAGGAGGTATATCTCAATGGTTAAACACTTGCCTGGCATGTAAGAGGCCCTGGATTCTATCCTTAGTACCAAAATAATAAAAAAAAAATACATACATACATACATATATATATATATATATATATATATATATATATATATATATATATATAGCCACTTTTTCTTCAACCTCTTTTCATCCCCTATCTTAAGTTTTTTTTTTGTTTGTTTGTCATCCCCCACAAAGATAGGGTCTCATGTAGATCAGGCTGGCCTCAAACTCCCTGTATATCAAGAATGACCTTAAAATTCTGATTCCCCTGCCTCTACCTCTCACATGCTGGAATTGCAGGCTTCTGACACCACGCTCAGTTTATGTGGTACTGGAGATGGCAGTCAGGGCTTGGTGCATGCTAGGAGAGTACTGCCCAAGCTGGCTGCACCTGCAGTGAGAGCTGAAGGACACTGAGTTCTCTCTGACATTTCTGGAGAGGTGGTTTTGCTTGTGGTACTAGGGATGACCCAGAGCATGAGTATGTGTCTTCTTTTGCTACACAGTCAGCTTTCCCTGAGTAACCCTCAGAAGAAAACAGAGAATGAAGCCCTATAAGGTCAGTCTGTCTAAGATAGAATCTTCTGGAGGCCACTGCTCCTTCTCAAGGTCATGTCAACTACTAGCACAGGCTCCTCTATTCCCTGCGGTTTCTCCTGTAGAATTTGGTCCTTTGGTGGGTTGTTTCTCGAGAAATGAAGACAGGCTTCCTTTCCCACACCCTCTGCTCAGCCACTTGCTGGGTAAGTACCTCTGGCCGGCGGTGCTCGTCGACATCAACAGAGCCATCTAGCGGAGTGACAAAGTGGCACACAGGATTCTTGCGTTTCTCCAAGTCTGGTTGGGGAGAAGAGAGACGTTGTAACTACACCAAGACTGCTGAAGGAGCTCTACCCAAACTACTACACACTGGAGAAATGCAGAGCTCTGAGAACTGAAAGCATGCAGGCCCAAGGCAAAGGATGTCAGTAATATCTAAGAAATGAAGCTGCTCGTCCATACAAGGCAGCTAGTGAGTAGGAAAGTCCAGCCCGCTCCTCAAACCCACATCCTCCCATCCTCAAGGTAGGCCAGGAATAAGGGCTCTACAGTGGCATTCTTAACCTGCTAGAAGCAGAAGCTGCTCTTTGGCTCTTCAGGTGTCACCTTTTGGCTACATTCTCCCAACTCTCCTGAAAAGAACCCCACATGCACTACACACTATGGTCAGGGTCTCACATGTCTGTTCCTCCAGACTCTGGGCTCTGTCGGCTGACTCTGCCTGATGGCTGGTGAATGTCCTGGTTCCTGGGATCTATTATCACTTGGTTTCCTATCACAGACTGCTAAGGAAATATTTTGCTGCAAACATCTTTTAAGAGCAGGCTATAGATCCGAGGTACTCAGGCCTCCAAGATGCAGAGCTCTGATCCCACAGAATTGAGGCCCTTGTGGCATAGCACATCCGCTGCCAGGCTGGCAACACACTTACACTGCATGTACCATGCCCGCCAGATGGCGTTGTTGAGCCGGATCTTGTCCCGCCACTGGAGCTTCAGGCCCTTGAAGTTTTTCCACTTTGGAGACACTAATTTCCCACTGGAAAGCAAGACAAAGAGGGGAGAGTCAGTAGGTCTTCAGAAGTAAAAGTGAGACCCAATCATTCCAGACTCAAGAACCCTTGGTTGATCCATTACAGGAGAAGCCTGACCAACACAGTCACTCCAGGATTTCCTTAGAGCGTACGGGGAGAGGCTTACAGGACATGCTGCAATGGGTGATCAGACGTGGATACTTTGGGCTCTTGCTTACCCTTAAAGTTTCTCATAATTAAACATTTAAAAGGCACATTAGTAGGTGTGTTGGCATACATCTTTAATCCCAATACTCAGGAGATAGAGGCAGAGGACTGTGAATTCAAAGACAGCCTAGACTAACATCAATTGACTATGGAAACCAGGCACTCTTTACCAGGTCTTGGCCCACTTCTTTTGTTCTCAGTCACCACTGGCCCATCTCAAGCCATCTGAAGTGATTCTTCTCAGCTGCTCGGAGGTAGCTGCTGGTTCAGCACCTGGGAAACTGAACCGCTATGATGGCTGTGCCACCAGAGAGCTCATGTTGCCGGTTATTAGCCTGGTCTGTGAGTGCTTTCAATTTACCATACAGAGCTTTTTTAAATTTATTTTTAAATTTGTGTGTGTGAGAGACAGAGAGAATTATGTGTGGGTACCCACGGAGGCCAGAAGAGGGCTTTAGATCTTCTGGAACTGTAGTTATAGGTTGCTGTGAGCTTCCTGATATGAGTGCTGGGAACTCAACTTGGGTCTTCTGAAAGAGCATCATGTGCTCTTAACCACTGAGTCATCTCCCCAGTAACTAATCCTAGAAGAATTTTGAGGCATACTCTTACAATTAAAGATAGCACTAATAGGGGCTTTGAGACCAGTCTTGAGATGTCCACCCCTCTTTGCTCTGTGTCTGACACACATGTGCCTTCCCCTTTAAAGAACTCTTCCTATGGCCCAGGTCCCCCTTCAGACACTGCTTTAACACCATCTGCTTTGGGCCAGCGCTGGCCTCTCTGAGGCAGCTCCTTCTGAGGGCTTGAGACAGTAAGGCACTATTTTTACTTCATATGGGTGTCGAGGAGCATCTCTCTGATGGCAGGTCACAGCCCTGTTCCTTCTTCAAACTTACTCAGAAAGAACACATGAGTAGCAGAGATGTGCCCAGTTATGGAAGCTCAAGTATTTAAAGAGGGGTCTGAGCAAGACATTAAGTAAACTTGGAAGCTTAATATACAAGGAAAGCTTCCTGCTGAACGCCTGGCAGAACTTTTCATTGCTTTCTACCACACCTTCAGGGCTCAGGCTTTGGATAATGTCAGATGAAAGCTGTGTCCCTGGAGCTCAAAGATAGCTCAGCCACGAAAGAGTAATAGCTGCTGTTCCTGCAGAGGACCAGTGTTAAGTTTACAGGACCCACGTGGTGGCTTACAACAGCTTGTTACTCCAGTTTCAGGGGATTGGATGGCCTCTCTCTGGCTTCCACAGACCAGACATACAATGCATTTACAAATATACACATAATATACGTTAAAAATAAATACTTTTGATAAAAAGAAAAGAGAACTGTGACCCATTCCTAGAAAAGGTCACAGCACATCCTCTTTCTTTCTCCTTTTCCTTCTTTTCTTCTTCTTCTTCTTTTTTTTTTTTTGTTTGTTTTTCGAGACAGGGTTTCTCTGTGTAGTCCTGGCTGTTCTGAAACTCACTCTGTAAACCAGGTTGGCCTCAGAGGTCTGCCTGCCTCTGCCTCCTAAGTGCTGGGATTAAGGGTGTGCACCACCACTATCCAGGGAGCACAATTTTCTTAGTATGTGGGAGACACAATGACAGCAGTCCCTCCCAAAGGGTCAGGTGCTTCTGAAGCGTCTCTCTGCTTCCTCTTCTTCCAGCCGCCACTCCAAAGGCATATTTAACCCACCCTCTGGAACTGATCAGCTCCATCTGTGACGTTAAGGCCATAGCTGGGCCTTACAGGTCTGGAGCTTTCACTGCCTCTGGCCCATTGCTGCACATCTATGTTGGCAAAGAGGTGTTCTAGTGCTTCTGTTTGCTGGGTAAAAATCACAATAACATACTTCCTCCACAGTATTTTTAAGAATATTTGGATGAGGGTGTGTCTGCACATGTAAACATGGGGATGCATGTAAAAGAGGAAGACTCTTTGTGCTTACTTCAGTCTTAGGAAAACAGGACACCCGAGGAAGGGGGCCCTACTATACATGGAAGCAGCTACAGAGCCATGGGCTTTCCATTTACTCAGCCAACAAGTGTTAAATACCTACTCTGTGAGTAAAGACCTACGGACTGAGGAAGGATGCAGGTGAGGAACAGGCCCATGCCATCTCAGGTCCTGTGTGAAAGAAGACCAATGCAAGGGCTAAAACCTAAGCTAAGGCCAAGAAAAAGAAGTGCAGTGCTGTTCCCGCTGGCTCATAACACAAATGGACCTAGGCAGAGATGGAAGATCCTTGTGGGGCCAGTGCAGACAAGACTGCAGGCAGAGGACAAGAGTTATTAGCTCAACAAAGTAATCCTCCTTCCCAGCCTGTGCAAGGTCCTCCAGCAATTCCTGGCCTGGCTGGCATGCAGTTCTATTACGCAAAGAAATTAAGGAGCTAAACTAAATTAAACTAAACTAAAAACTCCTTTGCTCTATCTGAAACTCCTTCCTGGTGAAGCCTAGGATTCCAGGCTTGTGCCATGTGCTCAGCAGTACCAGAATCTGACTGAGTACTAACTACTTCAGAGACATTTGCAAAAGAGCTGGATGGAACCATGGACCCAGGAAGAAACAGATGCTAGGGCCTTGTCAATATCCGTGCGGAGTTAATCACTGAGTTGACCTATGCCAACCACTGAGCTGACCTATGCCAATCTAACCTCTCCTGTGTACCTAAGAAAAAGAGGGCCCACTGCTATGACAGCCTCTTTTCCATCAGACTACATAGCACCTTCAAAGAGGTATCATGATGGGAGTAGAAGATATATAGAGAAAGATATTGAACTATAAACAGCGTGAGGGTTTCTTGGTTCTTCCCCACTGTTTACTGAGACATTTCTCTTGTTCAAGATACTTATGGCAAATACAGTAAAACTTCAGCAGGAACACACAATTTCTAAATGTCTACCATCACTGAAAATTTCTGTAATATCTCTACACCCAGCAGATGGCGGTATAGACACATAAAGAAACTAGTCAAAAACCTGCCTGGTCCACATAGCTACACAATATCGAAGGTTACAAAAGGTGAAGAAAGTAGGGGACTATAGCCCAGTGGTAGAAGTACTATAAATTTCTGTCAGTTTCTTTCCTACTGAGCTCTTTGGCACCTCACATAAGGAAGAGGAGCTTTCTATACAAGAGTCCTTCTCATACCACAAGTCTCGTTTCCCACAAAACTAGGAAAAGCTGCTTTAAAAGACTCCATGAGGCAGCTGCAGGTCAGTCACCCCTGAGAGAACACCAAAAGCAGGGCACCCAGAAGTCTCTCCGATTAGACTTCTGTTTCCCACGCTCACCTATATCTTTCAGATAGTCCAAGCATAAGCCTTCCTCAAAAACATAATCAGAAATACAAAAGAAAATAAATAAGATCCTCTCCCTAGTATCTGGAAGCTTCTTCTAGCCCATACTTCTGAACTTTGTCCTCGTGTCACAGCCGTGATTCCAAGGAACTCGCACCAGGTACTTAGCCCCGCCCCCAACCTATGAAAAGGCCTGGTCTAGCTCTGACTCATCTTGGGACTGCTGGCCCAGTGCAGACATGGAGGTGCTTTCTTCATACACTCTGCCGTGCCCCTTCCTAGAAGGAGGGTTCCTGACACAAAAGAAGTTCACAGGACAACAAAGGCCAGTCTTAAACTTCTGCTGTACAGAACTAGCAAACCATGAATTCTTCAAAGGTCTGGCAAGAGACTGCTTTAGAATGAAAATTAAAGTGCATGCCTCAAAAAGAAGGCACTAAATAATCAAGAAAACAGGGAGGGTGGGAGTGGGTCATGGATTCTGCTTGCCGAGGTAGAATTAGACACTGATTCTTGCTCAAGCCTTCTCTCCAAAAAGGAAGCAAGCAGAGGGAATACAGGCTACCAATTATAGTTCTGGGTCCATTCATCTGTTCAACCAAATTTCATTACTTTACTCTTCCTGATGTTTCCAGGAGGACTACCCACTGGTAAAACACCCCAACCCTGCCTCACTCACTGGAGTGGGCATCACCATCATAAAAGAAACCAGGCGGAGATGATCAAGTTTGACCTCTCCTTTCCTGCCCATACTCACCCTGCTGGACAAAAAACACACAACCAACTAACCAACCAAACAACTAACCAACCAACCAACCAACCAACCAACCAGCTGATAACTAGCTTACAATCCACTCCCAGTGTGACTAGCAATGAAGGGAATACTTTAACCATCATCTGGTAGCTCATTTTATTTATTCACTGGTTTTTTTTTCTTTGAAGCCTGCAGGATTAAGTACAAGTCTGAATACTCAATATGAGATTTCCAGTTCCCATCTTTTCCTATTTTCCTGAAAATCAATGGGCAGGCTTCACCAATACTGCTCTGGAGAAGCTGGGCGCTTCCAGAGGAAAAGTCCTGCAGAATTTGATACTTGACTCAGCCCCAGGAATGAGTTATTTGCCTATTCTGCCTGTTACCCTAAGAGGGTACACCACCACCATCCGGCTTAGTTAGGGTTTCTAATGCTGTGAGACACTATGGCCACAGCAACTCTTATAAAGGAAAACATTTAACTGGACTAACCCTCTGAACTGTAAGCTTAGGTGGGCCTCTGTGTATCCCCAGTTAAATTCATAGGCTTCACAACACACATGTGAGTAGAATCACACTTTCTGCTATGTCATGAGTATCCTATCTAGGGTGATAAATGTTTGTTTACATCTCCCAGGAAAAGCCACACAACATATGCCAGACTGCATTCTGTTTATCCATTCACCTGCTAATAAATGGATATCTCAATAGCTTTGAGATGCTGTAACAGTGCTGCCAGAAACAGACAAAGCTACGAGGTGTCTCCTCAGAAGACTCAAGTGTTGAAGTCCTGCTGCCCAATGTAGCATGGTCAGAGCTGGGGCTTTGGGGCAAGTGACTGGATCTTGAGGACTCTCTCAATAACTGGATTAATCCATTGATAAGTAGTTAGAATCTGATGGCACTGTTTGGAGTTGATAAAAATTAAGAGGGAGAGTCGGGCGGTGGTGGCACACGCCTTTAATACCAGCACTCAGGAGGCAGAGGCAGCAGATCTCTGTGAATATGAGGCCTCCTGGTCTACAGAGCGAGTTCCAAAACAGGCTCCAAAGCTACACAGAGAAATCCTGCCTTGAAAAACCAAAAAAATAAAAATAAAAAAAAAATTAAGAGGTAATGTCTAGGTGTCTAGGAGGCTGGAGAGATGGTTCAGAGGTTAAGAACACTTGTTGTGGTTCCCAGCACGCACATGTTGGCTCACAATCATTTGTAACTCCAGTTCCATGGGGTCTGATGCCTTCTCTGGCCTTCAAAGGCACCAGGCACACATGTACATAGATGTACCTGCACACAAAACATCCATACACATAAAATTTTAAAATGAGGAATTCCCAGACCAGTGTTCTCAGCCTTCCTAATGCTGTGATCTTCCAATACAGTTCCTCATGCTGTAGTGACCCCACACATAAAATTATTTCATTGCTATTTCATAACTGTAATTGTGCTACTGATATGAATCATAATGTAAGTAGCTATATTTCCTAATGGTCTTAGGGGACCCCCTAGGGTGAAAGGGTGGTTCGACCTCCAAAGGGGTCAGGACACACAGGTTGAGAGTCACTGGCCGAGATGAAGGAAAGTGGTCTGGAGAAACATCCCAGAAATACCCTGCCCCCAGTCTCTTTCTGTCTCTCTGTACCCTAGCCACCATGAGATGAATTTTCTTCCACCATGTCCTTTCAAATCCCTGGAAAACCTGTACCAAGATAAATCCTAGCTAACAGCCTTTCCAGACCAGTCCAGGACAGGGAAGAGGGGTCTAATTATTGAGCTGCCATTGAGGGTAATTATGGGCAAAAACAACGGAGTCTTTTTAAAGCTGACAACTGTCTATTTATATTTTATATGTACACTCCTTTAAGCCAAAATCTCCCCTGCAGGAATTAATTCTGCAAATCCATTTAACCATGAGCACAAAGCCATAAATAAAGGGATATTAAACTGTAGGAAGAGGCTGGGAATGAAATATATGTTCAATAAAAGAGATTAATTAAAATACAAGTATATGTACATAGTTGAACATTCTAAGGTAATCTAAAAAACATAAGTATGTTGACATATAATGCTGATAGGCAAAAATCTATAAGGGACATTGTTAAATGAAAACAAAACCAGCAATGAATTGTAGTATAGCTTCCTATTTTTTTTAAAACCATGCTGGGTATTGACTTAGGACCTTATGCAGGTGCAATTTCAGTGAACTACACTGTGGCTCCATTTGTTTTTGTTTTTAAGATTTATTTATGTGTATGCCTGTGAATGTGTATGTGCGTGGGCAAGCATGCGCACACACACGCACACACACATGTGCACACACACAAGGTGCCTGCAAAGGCTAGAAGAATAGATAGAAGAGGGAGTCAGATTCCCTGGAGCTGCCTCTAGTGGGTGTTGAGAACTGAACTCAGATCTGCTAGAAGAGATCAGGTCCTCTGTAAGAGCAGCAAACAGTCTTAACCACTGAGCCATTTCTCTAAGTCTCCATATACATACAAAGGGAGAGGGTAAAAATTAATTAATTAAATATAGGAATGAGCAAGAAACCTTGCACTAAGGAAATTCTCAGGAGTCCACAAGAATGACTCCAGCTCAGACCCTAAGCACTAATGGAGAGGGTGCCTGAACTGGCCTTCCCCTGTAATCATATTGATGACTACCTTAATTGTCATAGGACCGTCATCCAGCAACTGATGGAAGCAGATGCAGAGATCCACAGCTAAGCACTGAACTGAGCTCCCAGAGTCTAGTTCAAGAAAGTGAGGAGTGATAACATGAGCAAAGGGTCGTGACCATAGTGAGGAAACCCACAGAAAGAGCTGGCCTGAGCTAGTGAGACCTCACTATCTCTGGATTGATAGCAGGGGAACCTGCATAGGACCAAACTAAGCCCTCTGAATGTGGGTGACAGTTGTGTGGCTTGGTAGTCTGTGTGGCCACTGGCAGAGAGACCAGGGTTTATCCCTAGTGCTTGAATTGGCATTTTGGAGCCCTTTTTTTTTTTTTTGGAGGAATATCTTGCACAGCCTAGATATATCGGGAAGGACCTCAGTCCTGCCTGAAAGTGATGTGTCAGACTTTGTTGACTCCTCTTGGGAAGCCTTATCCTCTCTGAGTGGTGGATGGGGGGCTGGGGTAGGGGGAATGTGGGAGGAATGGGAGGAGGGGAGGGAGTGGGAACTGGGATAGGTATGTAAATGAGAAACAATTGTTTTAAAAAAATAAAGTTAACAAAAAACATAGGAATGCATTATTTTTTTTAGAACAAGGATAAAAGTTCAGGCACAGCCTACCTTATAGGCCTTCTAGTTAATCACAGAAGGCATTTAGCCACACACAGAGACAGAAACTTGTGAATGAGTCAATTCTGTCACAAACCCAGATGGGCAAATGTGGTTATTAAACTCTGCCTAAGGAGTGAGTCGAAGGATAATGTTCCACCTTGTCTCTCCTCCAGTACTCCAACTTTTTGTCTTCAAAGAGTCATTTCTGTTGGCTTGTCCTGGGATCTGGGCTTGATCCAGAGGCTATTGGAGCCAAAACTAACAGGCTGCAGAGGGACAAAGGCTCATTGAGGAGCCAGGACATAGGGACAAGTTACCCTGAGTACAAAGCAAGAATCCTCCTGGCACCTTGTCGATACCTGCCCAGTAGAGGCATCTCCCATAGAAGCCAGGGAGATTTTCAGAACCAACCTGTGTGTCTCAAACTCATCATCCTTAGGGCCACTTGGAATTTTACTTTTAAAAATGAAGAGCAAGTGTTGTGGAGAAGTTGGCTTTGAGGACTGAGGCAGCAGGGCAGGAACACAGGCCTTAGGTCCCCATCCAGGCCTGTCCTACACCTGTCCTACTTCAAGGTGAGAGTACACAGGTGTGCTGGAACACAAGCTCAAATGTACCAAAATATTTATGAGGGTTTATGTCTGTCCTTAAGTAGAAAGAGCAGGAAATAAGCATTTCCACAAACACAAAAATATGGCAACCTGAGTAAAAATTAAACAAAGTTTGCCCGTGTAATGGCATGATCTCACATCCCTTCATCCTGTCATTTTAGTGCCATGCAGGCCTGACATCCACGTGGAGACAGACCACCCGAGAACCAGACCACTCCTAAGCAATGCAGAGAGCCAAGCGGCTTGAGGGGCAGGTAATGTGGCCAGTGGTAGAGTTTGTGCCTAGAAAACAGTGACCCATTTCTAAACAAATCGCGTGAGCTGCCCGCCCGCCTTCTACGAAATGGCGACTCTATCCACTGAGTGGGAGCACTAGGTGGATCATAAGCAGGTGTGGGGATCTGGGTTTGGCGCAGAGTAAGGGCTGTTCCTGGTTCTGGGGGCATTACATTCTGGCCCTCACTAGACTCACAGCTCAGCACCACTTAAAGTCACAGTCAAATGCGGGGATAGAGCATGTCTTCAGCATGTATAAGTCTCTAGGTTCAGTTTCTAGTAATATCTTTGGGGGAAGTTTATGTGTCAATAAACTCTGGGTGCTCCTAATTCCTCTGGAATATGGACAGAAACAGTTTTTGGGAAAAGGGCTCAATTTGGACCATTTGTTAAAAATTTAATAATTAATTCAATCTCTGGAAGACTGGGTATGGTAAGAGTTCCTGTAAACCAAGCACCAGGAGGTTCAAGCAGGAAGGTTACCATGAGTTTGAGGCCAGCATAGGCCACATAAAGCAAATAGCAAGCCAGACAGGTACATAGCAAGACCCCATCTCAAAACAAAAAACAAAACAATAAAAAAACAAAAAACCTCACTTTGAGGTTTGTAAAAGCTGGCTCAGCAGATAAAGATGTTTGCTGCCACTAAGGACCTGAGTTTCATCTCTGGGACTCACATAGGAGAAGCAAATCCTGAAGAGCTGTCTTCTGACCTCGACTTTTGTCACGGCACACATACATACCCCACCCCATACACATAATAAATAATGTTATTTTAAAAGATCTTAAAAGCCTACCTGTGTATTTAGCTGTGTATCTGTATCATTTATAGCCTTTTCAGGCCCTCTGTCTTTTTTGTTCTTTTTTTATTGTTGTTGTTGTTGTTTTATTTTTTGAGGCAGTGTTGAAGCACGATTAATAAAAACTCAGGGTCAGAAATTGGGGTGAACCTGAAGATCCAAAAAACAAAACAGCCAGTCACGGGCTTTTATCTTGATCTAGTCTGAAATGGCGATCCTGCCTCCAGGAATCTCAGAAGGAGACTGTGCGGAGAGCTGTTTCCTCCCATTTTATAATCCTCTCTAGGGCTGGGATTAAAGAAGCGCACTAAAATCATTAAAGGCATGCAGTGCCCAGTTTCTACGGCAACTAGTGTGGCTACTGGGATTAAAGGTGTGTGTTACCATAACCTGGACTGTAAGGCTGACCAGTGGGACTGTTTTACTCTCAGATCTTCAGGCAGTCTTTATTTATTAAAATACAGTTGAAATGCCACTACACAGGGTTCCTCTGTAGCTTTGGAGCCTGTCCTGGAACTAGCTCTTGTAGACCAGGCTGGTCTCAAACTCACAGAGATCCACCTGCCTCTGCCTCCCAAGTATTGGAATTAAAGGCATGTGCCACCACTGACCAGCTCCTCTGTCTTTTTTGTAATAGGGAAGATGAAGTAACACGTTTGTTTTTTAAACATTATTGTGTGTGTGTGTGTGTGTGTGTGTGTGTGTGTGTGTGTGTGTGTGATCCTGCCAGCCCTACTGTCTTATTCAATTTTCCACCATCCACTGAGATGTTAGTCTTTTTTCTATTTGTAAAATTATAGTAACAATTACCATTTGTGAAGCTTCTATGAATGTTCCAGCTAGTTTTCCTTCCCCCTTCCCTTCTCTTTTATTCTGAGCTGGCAATTTAACCAAGCCTTCACACATAGTAGGAAAATTGGTCCCATTGAGCTACACACCCCTTCCTGGTTTCTGACTGTCTTCTATTTTCAAAGCTGTCTTTAAAGGCTACATATCTGTGGAGGGAGATCTACTGTCCCACTTCTTTTATTGCTTCCCTCCCTGCTCACCTGCCCCAGTCAGAGATTTACTTGTTCAGTTTTTACACTTGCTACCTTGATAGCCCTCTTACTATTTATTTTATTTTTTCCCATTTTTTTCTTTTTTGGACTTTCTAGACAGGTTTCTCTGTGTAGCTCTGACTGTCCCAGAACTCACAGAGAGTTTTAGGCTGGCCTCAGACTCACAGAGATCCTCCTGCCTCTGCCTCCTGAGTGCTGGGATTCAAAGTAAGTACCACCACTGCCCAGTTCTTTTTGATTTTTTTTTAAATAAAATCTTACTATTGTGTGTATGCATGGCATTATGTTAGAGGTCAAGAACCTTGGACTCGGTTCTCTCCTGCAGTTCTGTGAGTTCCAGGAGTGAGTGTGAGGTCACTAGGCTTGGGCAGTGACACCTTCATCCACGGAGCCACCCTGCTGGCCCAAAGATTAGTTTCACTTTTATCTCTTTTAAAAACTTTTCAATTTTGTTAATTGTTTAGACTATTAATCGAATGAAGTGTCAAACAACAGTGAATGTTGTAAGGAAGACACACGAAACTGGACAACTTTACCACCTAGAAATAACACTGCTCAAATTTTAGAGAGAAGTGAGACATGGTAAAAGAGCTCTAATGTACTTGGGCAGGAGGATCGACCTAAGTTCAAAGATAGCCTGGGCTACCTAGTGAGTTCTAGAAAAGTCTGAGACATAGCAAGATCCAGCTAAAAAATAAAAATCTTGTATAATAAAGAAGGTTGGGCTTTTGGGTAGTGAATTCCAGGCCCTTGGAATGATCTGGTTGAAGTGAGGGTTGTGTTTGCCTGAGGCTTCAGCCACAAGACTGTATAGGTGACTTGCTATAGAGGCTGCGGAGCGAGGACTATCAATCAGTTCCAGACTCCAGAGGAACAAGTAAGTGAAGGTATTGGTCACATGGCTGGAGGGGCTGGAGGTAAAAGGTCAACAGTAGTGGTGATGCTGTCCCAGGAAAAACTGTTCTTAGATGACTCTGGGTTTTGTTCTGCTTTGAACAGGGTCATTACTATTGATTATGACTAGCCTGGAATTCCTACCACAGCTTCCCAACTGTCTGATAATAATCTGAATCCTTTCCCCAGCAACAAACTGTAACAACAGTAATTCACACAGCTTTAGTGGTACAATACCTGCTTAGCATGTGTGTAGGAAAGGGAGGGAGAAGGGAGAAAGGGAGGATCTGAAGCTATTTGGTTTTAATTGAGTTATACTTTTTTTGTTTGTTTGTTTTTGTTTTTCAGACAGGGTTTCTCTGTGTAGCCCTGGTCATCCTGGAACTCACTCTGTAGCCCAGGCTGGCCTCGGACTCACAGAAATCCTTCTGCCTCTGCCTCCCCAGTGCTGGGATTAAAGGTGAGCACCACCTGTCTGGGTTATATTTATTGTACACAGCACCAAGCTTTGTAAGGATACTTTCATGTCCACATACAATGTACGTTGAACATGTTCCTCCCACAACCTGATCCTTTGCTGTCGCATCCTCTCCATTCTCGTTAGTCCCCTTTGTCTCCTAGACAACATGTCATATATGCATGTTTGGTTTTCTAAAACCTTTTTCATGTATGCACTTGACATTTCTGATCACATACTTTCAAATTATTTTAAAATAAAATATAAAAACAAAGTGTTAGTAAGTGAAACCAGCAAAACGAAAATCAAATCACCTGGTCAAAGTGAAGTACTGTCCGTTTTATTGTGTTTAGTACAGCCCCACGTAGATAAGGCAACCTCCACCCTCCTGGGAACAGTAAGGTTGAACGACAGGTACAAGTGAGTTGGTTCTATGTATTCAGTACTGTGAGTGACTTCTCCACAGTGGGAAAAGTTAAGATTTTAGGTAAGAATGGAACTTCTACCCATGGGCTGGAGAGATGGCTCAGAGGTTAAGAGCACTGACTACTCTTCAAGAGGTCCTGAGTTCAAGTTCCAGCAACCACACGGTGGCTCACAACCATCTATGAGATCTGGTGCCCTCTTCTGGCCTGCAGGTGTACATGCAGACGGAACACTGCATAGTAAGTAAAATCTTTTTTTTTAAAAAAGGGATTTATTAAGAAAGAAAGAAAGAAAGAAAGAAAGAAAGAAAGAAAGAAAGAAAGAAGAAAGAAAGAAGAAAGAAAGAAAGAAAGAAAGAAAGAAAGAAAGAAAGAAAGAAAACTTCTACCCAGTGCCAGACACCTGGCTCACAGAGGCAGTGAGTCCAGGACAGAGTACACTGCAGAGAGAAGGTTCTAGAAAGTAGCTATGAAAATAGGGGCTGGAGAGATGGCTCAGTGGTTAAGAGCATTGCACGCTCTTCCAGAGGTCCTGAGTTCAAATCCCAGCAACCACATGGTGGCTCACAACCATCTGTTATGAGGTCTGGTGCCCTCTTCTGGCCTGCAGACATACACGCAGACAGAATATTGTATACATAATAAATAAATAAATAAATAAATAAATAAATAAATAAATAAATAAAGTATTGATTTTTAAAAAAAGAAAATAACAGCAGAAGTCATGTATGGAGACTGTGACAGCTGTTCTTGGTTGTCAACTCAACTATATTTGAAACTGACTAAAACCCAAGTGGCTGGATATACCTGTGAGGGTTTTTTGTTCTTATTTTTTTTGTTTTCCCTTAATTAAATCACTCCAAGTGGGAAGACCAACTATTAATCTGGGCCACATCTTCTGCTGGCAGCCTGTAAAAAGGACACGGAAGAAGGAAGCTTGCTCTCTCTCTGGCAAGTCTATTCCTTCACTGGCATTAGAGGCTACTTCTTCATGATTTTGGCATATACTGAAGATGAGCTGGGCACTGAATCATTACTGGATTCTTGGACCTCCCACTGGTAGAAAGCCATTGTTGGACTAGCTGGACTACAGTCTGTAAGCCATTTTAGTATTATTCACCTGCAAGTTAAGTTCCTCTAGAGGACCACAACAAATACAAAACATTTTTGAGCTCCTATGAAGCTAACATGCCTTTGCCATCATTTGTCATTTCAGAGGGCTGCCAGTTCCATAACCTACTTAGCAGTCAGGGAAATCTGAAGCTGATCAGTCTCAAGGATAAAGTAACACTCCCCAGGTAGCCAAGACCTATAAATAGGCTTCTAGTGGCTTTTCTCATTTTAGACAAGAAAGAATTCAATTTGCTTTCCAGCCTGAAGAGTCTAGAAGTGTACACTCCAGAGAGAGATGCTAGATGTAAGAAACACAAAAGAAGCAGGGCAGTGGTGGCGCACGCCTTTAATCCCAGCACTCGGGAGGCAGAGGCAGGTGGATCTCTGTGAGTTTGAGGCCAGCCTGGTCTACAAGAGCTAGTTCCAGGACAGACTCCAAAGCCACAGAGAAACCCTGTCTCGGAGAAAAAAAAAAGAAAAAAAGAACCACAAAAGGGCCAAACATGGGGTATACTCTGTGATCCTAGTACTCAGAAAGCAGAGGCAAAGACACAAATTCAAGGCCAGTATTGTCTACTTAGAAGGTTGCAGGACAGCCCAAGTTACATGGCAAGAAGTCTTCAAAAACAAAACAAACAAACAACAACAACAACAAAAACACCTCACAAACAAGAGGTGCCCAAAATAGGGGTGGCTGGGTAGATTCCACCAACTAACATTAAATAAAAAAGTATTAGATGGATATATAACACCCTAACCACAGTCTTTGATTATCTCTGAGGAGAGCAGTTCAGCAAAGCAAACAACCATAACAACCTCCTCATATTGCCTTCTTCATACAATCCAAAATTCCTATAAAATCTGTCCTTACTAGTCAGGCATAGTGGCACAAACCTGTAATCCCAGCTCTTGGGAGGCAGAGGCAGGAGGATGAGGTGTTCAAGGTCATCCTGGGCTATATGCAACTGTCTTAAAATGTCACCTCCCTCCACCAAATCAGTCCTCTATAGCATGTTACAGATGGCTTCCCTTCCATATGCTTCTAAGAATTGGCTGCCATTCTAAACTTCTTCCTTTTCAACAAATCCTAAACAGCAGTTAGGAGGTAAGCTGAGGTCCAGTATAATCATCATATCCCAATTATAACCTGAGCCCTATGGATAGTATTAACCATGATAGGTATTTACCACCTTAATAGCTAATGCAAACACATAAGAAAAGTTTATTTTTGGAGATGGTATCTCACTGAACCTGGAGTTCATCAATTCAGCTAGACTGGCTGGCCATAGAATTCTGGGGATCCTCCTCTTTCTGCACTGGGAAGGCAGTAATTTTTATGTGAGTCCTGTGGGTCTGAAGTCACATTCTCATGATTGTCCATAAAGCATGTCACCAACTAAGCCATCTCCTCATCTGTTTGCTGAGAGACAGGGTCTTGGTATGCAGTATGCAGACGTGGCTAAACTAAAATTTGTTGTGCAGAGACCAGATTGGTATCAAACTTGCAGTGATCCTCCTGCCTCTGCCTCTCAGGGTCTGAGAATACTGGCATAAGCCATTATGTCTAACTTTAAGTGAAGCTTATGGCTGAGGTTTCTGTAGCTATTTGGCTTAAGGGCAATAGCACTCCCTCGGTCTACAGAAAAGCTTATCTGACAACTCAAAAGTCACAATCCCAGACCTGACAAGGATCTGATCTAGTCCACTGAGCCTGTCCTGAAAACCCACCTCACCAATCAGCAGAACCGCAGACAGGACAGCCTTCACTCACAGAAACACAGAGTACCTCCTAACCAGCATCAAGAAGCAGTTTTTCTAATCTGAAGACACTTCAGCAACAAGCTGATATCTGTGGCCAGAGGATAGAGGGAAGGGGGCTTCGGTGCAGCTCTAGGATCTGGGCACACAGGTAACCTTTTTGAATTTCGCTTTAATTGAGATTGTGAGAGCCGGATTTCACAGATGTCGATGGTTAGAGCAAGCAGGCTGTTCCATCTGGAACACACTAGTGTCTCAGAGCAAGGATTATTCTCTCAGGTGACACTACTTGAGCCCTGCAGTACTGTTAAGACAATTAAAAGGCATTTGAGCCACTGTAGCCAACGCAGAAAAGGAATGATCATAGGACGTCTTTCTTGTTTATTGGAGCATTTCCATACCACCAAAGAAGAAAAGCAACAGGGTGACAAAGCTTCACAGCTCTTTGACAGGATCTGAAGGTGAGGGTTTCCCAACACCAGCACTATCCTAGCTCCTGTGGCAAGAAAACATCAGACAGGGGGGCCTCTTGCGGGGTACCTTTTACTGCCCTTTCCCGTGTGTGTGGTTTTGTTGTTTTGAGCATGTCTATCATACAGACATTGTCTGGTGATGTGACCGGATAGTGGCGGCTTTAAATTATTACAGAAAAAAAATATTATCTCCCAGCCATCTGCACACAAATAAATCGAAGTAATTCAAGATGATAATCAAGGTTTGTACACTTGACTCAGAGTTTCTAAGTCCTTACTAAGTTAATTATCCCTATTTTACATTCAGCTTAACAAGTTGTGCAAACCAACAGAATAAGACTAACTCTAGACAGAGAGGAAGCTGAGAACTCACTGCAGTGGAGAGACAGGCATCTGAAAGCCAGGTGCTGGGGTGTGACTTAGGGTAGAGTGGCCACTTATGTTTGACGACATGTGTAAAACCCCAACTCCTGAAGAGTCCAGGAGCACTGCACATAGAGGCACATACATCTTAACAGTGGAAAATTATTAGAAATTATGCTACTAAGGGGCTGGGGAGATGGCTCCATTATAAAGTACTGGCCACACATACATGAAGACTTAAGTTTGGATGCCCAATACCCACATAAAATCACCATTGTGATGGTACATGCCTGAAATCCCAGCTCAGGACAGAGCTCACTCAACCAGTGACCTCTAGGTTCAATGAGAGACCATTTCAAAAAATACAGAGGGTCTGAGAGATGGCTCAACAGTGAGAAGCACTCACCACACAGCGTGACAACCTGAACTTGATCCCTGGAACCCAGGGTGGAAGAACCAACTCTCACAAGGGGCTTTCTCACCTGCACATGTGCACCTCTGCTCACACACACAAATCACATGAACACATGTTATAATAATTAAATTTAAATTTTAATAAAAAAATAAGGTATAGAGCAATTGAGAGGCACCTGTGTCAACCTCGTGTTTCCACACATGGGTGTGGATATATAAAAATGGACACACAAATATACTTCTCACTCACAGACAAAAAAAAATAATACAGGAAAGAATATTCATAAATATGTTTCTAAATACTCAGTTTTACTAGGAAAACACCTATAATTCTAGCACCTGGAAGGTAGAAGAAGAATCAGTTAAGATAATCCTTAGCAGTCAGGTGGTGGTGGCACATAACTTTAATCCCAGCATTTGAGGCAGGCAGAGCTCTGTGAGTTCAAGACCAGCGTGGTCTACAACGTAAATTCCAGGACAGTCAGGACTACACAGAGAAAACCTCGGGTGGGGGGGGCCAAAAGGATAATTCTCAGCTACATTAGATCCTGTCTCACAAAAACAGAACACAGAGGCTGAGGGGTGTAGCCCAGTGGGAAGAGTACCTGCCTAGCATGTGTGAGATCCTGGGCTCTATTTTCAGCACCACATTTTTAAAAATTAGTTATTTATTTATTTATTTATTATGTATACAATATTCTTTTCTGCGTGTATGCCTGAAGGCCAGAAGAGGGCACCAGACCTCATTACAGATGGTTGTGAGCCACCATGTGGTTGCCGGGAATTGAACTCAGGACCTTTGGAAGAGCTCTTAACCACTGAGCCATCTCTCCAGGCCCCAGCACCACAACATTTTAAAATAATAACTTGTAAGACTGTTGAAATGGTGCAGCGGATGAAGGTGCTCGCACTTCTCCCCCCATACACACACTGTGGCATGCACTGGTACATACACAAAAATAACAAACTGGTTTTCAGAAATAAGTTATACTACACGCAATGTTGAAGAAAGCAGTGAAGATTATTGTGCATGAGAGATTTCCATGTCCCATTACAAATGGTTCAAAACGTTTTATTGTGGATTGGAGTGTAGCTCAATCAGTAGAGTGCTGGTCTAACATGCATGGAGTTCTAAGTTTGACCCCCCCCCCCCCCCGGCCCAGGCATGGTGGTAAACACCTATAATCCCAGCACTTGGCAGGCAGAGACAGGCCATAAATTCAAAATCATCTTCAATCTCACAGTTAAGTTCAAGATCAGCCTGGGATATATGAGACCCTGCCTCAAAAAACAAAATTAGTCAGGCATAGTGGCAGAGGCAGGAGGATCTCTGTGAGTTTGAGGCCAGACTGGTTTAAATCGTGAGTTCAGGTCAGCCAAGGGGACATCGTGAGACCCTGTCTCAAAAACAGTAAAGTAAAAATAAACTTAAAAGTGCACCAGGCGGGGCTGGAGAGATGGCTCAGAGGTTAAGAGCACTGGCTGCTCTTTCAAAGGTCCTGAGTTCAATTCCCAGCAACACATGGTGGCTCACAACCATCTGTAATGAGATCTGGTGCCCTCTTCTGGCATGCAGGCACATATGGAGGCAGAATGTTGTATACATAATAAATAAATAAATCTTTTTTTTTAAAGTGCACCAGGCATGCCTGTAACCCCAAAATTGGGGAAAATGGAAGAAAAGGACCAACGAATTTGAAGTTGTCCTGAGTTTGTGAGAACCAAATTCAAAAATGAAAAACAAACAAAAAGGGATAATTTTAATTAAAGAAATAAACAACAGGGCTGGAGAGATGGCTCAGTGGTTAAGAGCACTGACTGCTCTTCCAGAGGACCTGAGTTCAATTCCCAGCAACCACATGGCAGCTCACAACCATCTGTAATAAGATCTGTTCCCCTCTTCTGGCATGCAAGGATACATGCAGAAAGAACACTGTATACATAATAAATAAATAAATCTTAAAAAAAAAGAAAGAAAAGAAATAAACAACATTAATCTAAAACTGGCTGCGGTGGTTTAAAGAGAATGCCTCTCCACAGGCTCTTACGTTTGAATGTTTGGTCCCTAATTGGTGGACTATTTAGGAAGGTTAGGAGGTGTGGCCTTTTTGGAGGTTTCAAAAGCCCAAGTCAGAACCCCCAGTGATGACCCCCGCCCCCGCCTGCAGATCAGAATGTAGCTCTCAGCTACTTCTCCAGCACCTGCCTGCCATGATGCTCTGTGCTGTGATGATAATGGACTGGGCCTCTGAAACTGTTAGCACGCCCTCAAATGCCTTCCTTTCTAAGAGTTGTTGTGGTCAGCATCCCCCTCACGGCAACAGAACAGTGACTAAGACATGGGACAAGCACTCTTACCCACTGAGCCATCTTTCTGGTCCTTGCAAACATATTTTAATAATAACCCAGTTTTAACTCCACAAAGTCAAAGCATTGACCTAAGAAAAACCTTTTTTTCTTAGTGGCGGCTGTTTTGAGACAAAATTTCATGTGTCCCAGGCTAGCCTCAAACTTGCTATGTAGTGGAAGAAGACTTTGAATTCCTGATTCTCCTTCTATTTCTTAAATCCTGGGATTATAGATGAGTCACCCCACTAAGCATTATCTAACTTCTTTATTCTTATCTTTATTTTTACTTGTTGTTGTTGTTTTTGAGACAAAGTTTCTCTGAGTAGCCATGACCCATCAGAGATCTGCCTGCCTCTGTCTTCTGAGTACTGGGATTAAAGGTGTGTACCACCACCACCTGCCAACTTCTTTAAGATGGAGATGAGCTATGGCTCAAACTCCTGAGCTTAGTGGACTCCTGCCACGACCTCCCCTACTGGGGCCTAAGGGCATGTTCCAACACACCTAGGTTGTAATCTATCTTTAAGATTTTCCCATGTCCCTCAAGTCAAAGTATGAAAATGATTCTGAAAACTGTCTCTGTATAACAGGTAGGTTTGTGGAGAAAGTCCTTTACATCCCCTCTACATCTAGCTCTGCTGTCATGTACTCTTCGCTCACTTTTGGGGATTTGGGGAGCCTTAAAAAAACTTTTAATTTGGCTGAGACAAAAGTAGTTGATACAATTTTTTTTTACCACAATGCACTTTTTCCTTCTTAGCTGTTCAGAAGTCAGTGTGTAACCATACTTCATTTGAAGAGCAATTAATTCTAACGTACCAAGAACATCTTAACCTGGTCACTACCAATACTGCCCCAGGAGGCTACCTCCACTCAGTAGAGTTCTGGATGTTCTCCTCCTCTGGGGCTGGGAGTTCCCAAATGTCTGGAGTCAGATCTGAGATATGAAACTGCACCGAGGAGTGGAAGTGAGAAAATGCACTCTCAAGTTAGTGCAGGGGCCAAATGAGGCTCTGAGGTTCACTCTTTGCCTTTTGGGAGCTCAGCCAGAGGAATTCCTGGCTTTTGTTGGTTATCTCTGTAGCATGTACACAAGATAGGAACAGGCATCAGGCCAAAAAGTTGGTTGGGAGGTCAGTGGTGGCAGTGGCAACAGCAAGCAGACAGCTGTGCAAGAGCAAGTGGTCCTTGCACGAAGCAGGCCAGTGCCAAGTAAGGCCAAGGCCACCATCAGGCAGCATGATTCCTGGAAACTTGATGCTTCGGGGGCATTAATAAGCAGCCTGGGCTACAGCCCAGCCAAGGTGCAGGACAGGACTGGGATGATGACCGTGGGACCAGCCACAGCTGTATGCTCTAAGAGGGCAAAGGAAATGATGCTCCCCATATGGGACTGGTAGTCCTCCTTCCTCCAGGCCTCCCCCAAGAAGAGCAGTGGTGGAGGCAGAAAAAAAGAAGCCAGTTTCAGGGCACCAGAGCGATTCAAACCAAACCAACTGGCACTTGATTCAAAACAATGGTGGCTTTGTCAGGAGATTGCAACAGCCAACAAGAGCTGGTTGAAAAACCTGCCCTCCCCTCCTAATTTCTATCCTCTAGTCCCAGTGACTTTGAGACATCATGCTAAAACAGAGGAAAACAAATTATGCATATAAACCACCATTAGCCAACCCACAGGAGGAGCATCCAGCTGCCCTCTGCAGATGACACATCACCACAGCCAGCTGTTATGCTCTATCTTCTACCTCAGAAGCCCTTCTCAGGCTCCCAGGACTGTTTAAATCTGACTTGCCGATAATTTCTCCGTAATCCTAGCCAAGAGGAACAAAAGTCTGAAACATTATAGTCTCCACAGTGCTGCCACCCATGTTAGGGGCACTTGGGAGGGAAGCACAGTCAAGATCTTGATGTGAGCTCTCAGTTTGGGGTGCTGCCCTCATCACTGTAAGTCCCTAAAAGCTCTGCCTGGGGATTTGCTAAGACACGAAACAGAAGAACATTCCCCCTGGAGATGGGAAGCAGACTATAGTATTTCTCACACCACACCGTGCTGCTCACTGTGTTCCCACTCTACCAATGAGATTGTACTTCACATACACCCAGAGCACCAAAGGAGCCAGCAGCGGGCACAACAAAGATAAGCACAGACTAATCTAGGAAAACGCAGGTGGCCATACATGGGTCACACCTGCTCCATTGCAATCTACAGGTCTCTGGTAGCTGGAGGAGGCTGTGCCTGCACAGGTAAGCCCCACCTGCCTGTCTGCTCTCGTACAGTGAAAGGACAACATCAAGGACAATATGCAGCTGACTTGATAAGTGTGTTCTTTGCTTTTGTGAAGGCAGATTTTCCTGTTGCATGGCTTCCTATCAGGGTTGGCTTCCCTACCTCCTCTTTTTCTTTCTTTCTTTTTCACTATGTAGTCTTCGGCTGGCCTGGAGCTTTCTGTGTGGACCAGGCTGGCCTTGAACTCCCAGAGATTTGCCTGCCTCCAGAGCACTGGGGTTAAAAGTGTGCAGTACTGGATTTCAACAGTGGGCACTGGGGATAGAGCTCAGGGGTAGACTGTGCCCTTGGCATGTATTGAAGCCCTAGATTTGACCACTAGCATCACAAACAACACACACACTCAAAATTAAAAGGTTATAGGAGCATGTCCAGTAGACAAGAGCCACTCTAAGACAGCAATCACTGAGCCCTCAGCAAGAAGTCAGAACAGCAGAACAGGGACACCTGGGCTCCGCCCCTTTCCCCTGGTCCCCACCTCAATACAGGGCAAGCCAGACAACCAAAGTCTGCTTAGCAGGCCTTCTGTCCAGCATGTCTCCCAGAGTGCTGTTGGTAGAAACTCCTTAAGCAGCTCTAAAGATGGCTGACAAAAGCCAGGCAGTGGTGGCGTACACCTTTAATCCCAGCACTTGGGAGGCAGAGGCTGGCAGATCTCTGCAAGTTCGAGGCTAGCCTAGTCTACAACAGTTAGTTCCAGGACAGGCTCCAAAGCTACAGTGAAACCCTGTCTCGAAAAACCAAAAAGAGGGAAAAAAGAAAAAAAAAGGTTGCTGACAAAGCTGGAGACCAGTCAGGACTCCTCCTGACAAAGTGTTTAAAGAGTGTTTCAGAATTCAGTCAGCTCTTCCTTTCCTGAATCAGCCAGAGTGCATGCAGCCTCTGTATGACTGCACTCTTCGTCAAGCCCTTGCCCTACTCCCTGCCTCTAGAACAATAAAAGGTCAATGGGTAATACTCAGGGCCAAAGATATTGCTTCCAGTATCTCTGGGGTCTGTCAGCCGTCAAGTCGCAACAGGACATGAAAGCTGCTGACAGTCACTGTCCCCAACCCCTCTGCCAACTACAGAGACATACATGAAAACATGAGCTGGGCGGTGGTGGCGCACACCTTTAATCCCAGCACTTGAGAGGCAGAGGCAGGTGGATCTCTGTGAGTTCGAGGCCAGCCTGGTTTACAAGAGTGAGTTCCAGGAAAGGCTCCAAAGCTACAGAAAAACCCTGTCTTGAAGAAAAAAAAGAAAAGAAAAGAAAGAAAAGAAAAGATGAGAATCTTTCAAATAAGCAACCTAGGGCACAGAAGAGGCACTGTTCAGCTGTGCAACTGAAACCACCATCCCCCCCCATGCCTGCCCAAATGAGTATAGGGTCAGGTGACAAGGTAAGGGTGCCTAGTGTAGTGATACAGGGTACTGCCAAAATGTTCTCAGGGTAAAGGGTCCTATCAGTGAGGAAGGGGAGGCAGAGGGACATTTTAGAGAATGGAGCCAATTTGGAATATGTGACAGGGATGAACAGGATAGGACATAGCTCATAATTCTGGCATTAAGGAGAAAGAGGCAGAAGGATCAAGGCCATACTTGGCTACATAGTAAGTTCAAGGCCAGCCTGGGCTACATGATATTCTTTCTCAGAAACCGAAATCAAACAAAACAGCAGGGGCCCGGGGCTCTACAGAAAAATTACCATGAAAATATTTCCGAGGATCAACAGAGAGATTAAATAAATAATAACACATCCCACAATGAGGTCCTACCGAGCCATTGAAAACACTGCTGATGAGCATTTGGGGACTTGGGGAGGTATTCAGCAGCTGCTAAGAGGAAGAAGAGTGCACACTCAGCACGCCAAAAACAATTTAAAAACAAGGTGGAGAAGGATAACTACCGGGGAGCCGAGAGGGTACCCCTGAGGGTTCCGATTCTCAGCTTTCCTTTTATCTACATCCATAGTTTCTAAATTTTCTATAGTAAAATAAAAGTGGAGTTTAAAAGAAAAGGTAGGTTTTTAAAATTTTTTCGTCTATTCATTTTATCTACTCACTTACATGCCACAGCGAGCATCAGAGGACAACCTGGGAATTCAGTTCTCCCACCATGTGGGTCCCAGGAATAAAACTCAGCTCATCAGCCTTGGCAGCAAGCATATTTATCCACTGAGCCATCTCTTAAAGTTAAAATGTTCAAATATTATAATGGCTGGATTGACAGATCACACCTAAAAATCTCAAAGAGGAGGGTGAGGCAGGAGGATCGGCACAAGTTTAAGACAGACATAAACCACACAGTGAGTTTCAGAGCTACAATGTTAAGACTTTGTCTCACTAAAATAAAAATAAAAGATGGAATACTATGGACACAGAAATGATGATGAGTTAAATCTAGAAAAAGGCCTAAAAATGGAGCCGAACTCCAAAGTAAGCGTCTAAGCTGAGAAAAGCTACCCAGCACTCAGCAAACATGTCTCAGCAGAGAAAGTACTACCTCTCTGATGAAAAGATTCTACTTTCATCTTCTCAGAAGTAATGGCACTTATAAATCATAAAGCTATCTGCCAACATCATTATAAAGCAGATCAAAGAGATGAAAAAAAAAGCAAACAGCTGAAAAGCCTAAGGAGTGTACCCCAGGTGAGCTGCACAAGCGAACAGTGCAGTGTAGTCAGTCAGATACATGTTGAGGGACCTGTCGGGACTCTAAGAGGGTGTACCACTGCGGTATAAGCCACCCCAAACGTAAGTGCCTAGACAGACAGACAGATAGTCACACACACCGGCCAGCACCATGTACAATAATAAAATATGTGGGTTAAGAACTAAGCAGGGCAGCATCACAGCTAAACTTAAAAGTTATAACTTTGTTTCAGCTGTGACAAAGGCAATCCAAATCTGACCACCCCACTCTAGTCACTGATGGCAATGAGACTGAGAGATAATGTAAAACTAAGATCAACCTAGAACCCAAGAATTTGATAACAAGGGCTGAACCTTCCATCTTTAGGGCAAAACCAGGGCTTCAGCACCTCCTAACACAGTGTAATAATGATCTTCAAGAAGCGTGCATATCTTTGGGGTTCAATAGACAGTCTCAGATTTATTATCAGGAGATTATGACCCTGTGACTTCAAACAGAACAAGAAGATACATAAAACAGTAAGGACCCTTCTAGAATGGTCCTTGGGCCAAAGCCAAATGGTAGCAAACAACACACTACCTTTATCGGTTAGTTCTAACCTAGATTCAGTCTAGGTTAAATTCAGTCTCCCCCATCCCCAAGTGCCTAATATCTGATAACTAAGCTTAAACCCTAAATTACAAACAAAATCAAAAGTTAAAAGTAGAGTCCTCATAAAAGTCTAGATTTCTGGGTCGGGGAATCCTACAGGGTTCAGATACCCTACAGGTAGTCCAGTGACATAGCACAATATTGAAAGGAAAAAAAATCCAGATTTATTCTCCCAACTCTTCAGATATGCCAGATGTCACACTGAGCTCATACTCCCAGACAGCAAGCCTCACCTGGAGCTAAGTGGTGACTGCTCTCAGGCCAAGACTCCAGACCACCACTTCCTGCTGCCTTCTCGTCACTGAGGCTGAGTCCACTGCGGCTTATATATTTTCCTAATAAATATTTCCCTGTAACTATGACTTCCAAAAGAGGGCAAGAAAAAATACCAGAGAGCCTCTTGGTCTCAGAAATGTCTGTTTTATATCCTGGCCCTTGTGGCCATTCAAGTTTGTGACTTCTGACCCAGATTAACAATATTAAGGGAAAAGTCATAAAGGGATAATTTTTGCAGACAGTAATTTGGCAAGCTCCTGTGCAAGACGCAGAAATCAATTCCCATGTCTCTGTTCTAGGGGAAGCCTCAGACAAGGTCACTTCTCAACTATTTCTGTACTTACCGCATATACAAAAAACAGAATAATGGAATTTCTAGTTACTGACATACTCAGGACATCTAGTCCTGCACGTTCCAAATAAGATTTCATATAGATAATGATGGGGGAGTGTCATATGTCAATCTGTTGATTTCATTGGCTAAGCAATAAAGGAACTGCCTTGGCCCATCTCATTGGTTAGAAGATAGGTGGGAGGAGTAGACAGAACAGAACGCTGGGAGGAAGAGGAAGTGAGCTCAGACTCCACAGCGCTCCTCTCGGGAGCAGACGTCCGCCATGCTCCCGGCTCCTGGGCAGACACACGCGATGAAGCTCTGAAGCTCCGACCCAGGATGGACTTAGGCTAGAATCTTCCCGGTAAGCGCACCTAGGGGCGCTACACAGATGATTAGAAATGGGCCAGAGCAGTGTTTAAAAGAATACAGTGTCCGTGTAATTATTTGGGGCATAAGCTAGCCGGGCAGACGGCTGGGGTTTTGGGAATGCAGCCCCGCCGCCGTTCATATTACTACAAATGACGCCCAGACGTGTGGCTAACTAAACCCACTTAAAAAAACCTGAGAAGGCTTAAAAATAAGGGAGAGAGAGTTTAACACAGATTTTTGCTGTTTGTTGGTGGCGTGCTGTAGAGAGATTTCCTGATTCAGCAACAGCAGCAGAAAAAACGCTGTGTCATTTCAAAGCGTGGCTTCCTGGGGCTGTGCCCCCAGTGCAAACTCTGGCTTTATGTTGTGTTCCCGCTTGGGATCGGAAGGAGAGTTCTTTGAGACCGTGAGGATGACTCAGAGCTCCCCCGCCTGCTCCTGGGAAGAAGGCAGAATCAGGCTTAGGCAGGCGGAAGAGCATGGCGGATTCCTACCGCCATACAGAGACGTGTTTTCAGACTGCACAGTGCTCTGCGTGTCAGATTTGGATGTAACTTGGATGAAAAGAATTTCTGTGCTGCACGCTCAGTCTCAGAATTAAAGTGCTGAGTGCCGCTCCTACCTGGCGGCCCCAGAGCTAGCACAAAATGGTACGTCCTCCATTTTGAAATTTTCCTGACTCAGCTTCAGCTGCAAATCCCTAGAGCTCATTAAGAGGTCCTGCCACGAAACACTTAAACGGTGTTGATGAAAAGCTGAATGCATGCTTTTCGGTTTTCAGCCGTAGCAGGAAAAAAAGCTGTGCCGTTTAAAAATGCTGTGCCATTTGAAAATGCCGGCTTTCTGGGCCATCCTGCCAGGGCAAACTCTGACTGTTTGAGGCAGGAGGGCCGGCTACCGAGAGAGGACTTGAGTGTTGTCTGTTGTAGCTCTCTGGCTGGCAGGTACCTTGAAATGCCAGTTGTGGCTATAAACATGGCTGCAGCCTGTATATCCGCCATGGGGCTGGAAAGCTAAGGAATGGACTGGATCTAGCCGGCAAAGCCACGCCTTTAGTCCTACTGAGTGAGATTGCTTGGTAAACTAAAGACTCATGTGGTCAAAAAACAGAGAGATATACAGTAAAGAGAGATTCAGAGACAAAGAAAATTTCTAAATGGTTTAAACTGTGTTAAAAATATATGCAAGCTGAAAGTTGAAGTTCTTAAAGCAAAAAACAAAAAAAAGGAAGAGAGTTGTTGTGTGTACACACCTTTAATCCCAACACTTGGGAGACAGAGGGAGTTAGACCTCTGTGACTTCAAGGTGTGGTGGCACACGCCTTTAATCCCAGTGCCTAGAAGGCAGAGACAAACAGATCTCTGTGAGTTCAAGGTGTAGTAGTGTACGCCTTTAATCCCAATGCCTGGGAGGCAGAGACAGGCGGATCTCTGAGAGTTCAAAGACAGCCTGGTTTACAGGGTTATTCCAGGTCAAAGATATACGCTCAAAAAGCAAAAAGTTAACTTAGGAATGTCACAGCTTAGATTCTTAAGCGCCTAGTGATTTAAAGGTGCAAATCAAAAGTGCTCCTGGATAGTAAAAAATTGCAGATGCACAATAGGACAGATTCAGACCACTAAACGAGTCACACTGTTGGATGAATGTACGTAGGCTTGGGAGAGAGAAGAAAAAGAATATAGAGAATAAAGTTAATGGTTAAAAAAAAAAAGTAAAGTCTTTAAAGAGACAGAGTACAGATAGTTATAGATATAAATAAAAATAAGCCGCGTAAAGATGAAAAATTCACAAAGAGTCTGGATTATGTACATTGTGTTTTCTTTAAAATTTTTGACTGTGAAGGAGCTAAGTACAGAGAGACATTTCATTATATGGGCTGCCAAACTAAACCAGAATGGATATAAGGGTATTACGATTTCAGAATTTGGATCTAAGGATATGATACTTTGGAAAAGAGATTCTTCTTTTGTTTTCACAGAGGATGAGACTCTATGGATTTCTTCTATTCCGATTTGGTATGATGGACCACGTCCTCCTGAAGGGTTGCTGTGAACATCTTCAGAAAATTGCTTTGCTCAACTGCCAACTGAGATGAAACTAGCACACAGGTTATACCATGAAAGACCTAATTAACGACGCCCCCATTCAGCAGGAAGCAGTTTGGAGAGAAAAAACTGCGCCCATGTTCCCAAACATAGTTTATAAATGTTCTTTTACATTTAAAGGGGGATATGATATAGATATGAATAATTTGCATTAGTATAGATTTTGCTTTATTGATAGAGATTTACGGTCAATTTTGTTATATGTATAAATGTTTCTGATGTAACTTTTACTTGATAACTGTTTTGTTATATGTAATTTTGCTAGGTTGAAGTTAAAGCCTTTCTTTTTTGTTTAAACAGAAAAAGGGGAAGTGATGGGGGAGTGTCATATGTCAATCTGTTGATTTCATTGGCTAAGCAATAAAGGAACTGCCTTGGCCCATCTCATTGGTTAGAAGATAGGTGGGAGGAGTAGACAGAACAGAACGCTGGGAGGAAGAGGAAGTGAGCTCAGACTCCACAGCGCTCCTCTCGGGAGCAGACGTCCGCCATGCTCCCGGCTCCTGGGCAGACACACGCGATGAAGCTCTGAAGCTCCGACCCAGGATGGACTTAGGCTAGAATCTTCCCGGTAAGCGCACCTAGGGGCGCTACACAGATGATTAGAAATGGGCCAGAGCAGTGTTTAAAAGAATACAGTGTCCGTGTAATTATTTGGGGCATAAGCTAGCCGGGCAGACGGCTGGGGTTTTGGGAATGCAGCCCCGCCGCCGTTCATATTACTACAAATGACGCCCAGACGTGTGGCTAACTAAACCCACTTAAAAAAACCTGAGAAGGCTTAAAAATAAGGGAGAGAGAGTTTAACACAGATTTTTGCTGTTTGTTGGTGGCGTGCTGTAGAGAGATTTCCTGATTCAGCAACAGCAGCAGAAAAAACGCTGTGTCATTTCAAAGCGTGGCTTCCTGGGGCTGTGCCCCCAGTGCAAACTCTGGCTTTATGTTGTGTTCCCGCTTGGGATCGGAAGGAGAGTTCTTTGAGACCGTGAGGATGACTCAGAGCTCCCCCGCCTGCTCCTGGGAAGAAGGCAGAATCAGGCTTAGGCAGGCGGAAGAGCATGGCGGATTCCTACCGCCATACAGAGACGTGTTTTCAGACTGCACAGTGCTCTGCGTGTCAGATTTGGATGTAACTTGGATGAAAAGAATTTCTGTGCTGCACGCTCAGTCTCAGAATTAAAGTGCTGAGTGCCGCTCCTACCTGGCGGCCCCAGAGCTAGCACAAAATGGTACGTCCTCCATTTTGAAATTTTCCTGACTCAGCTTCAGCTGCAAATCCCTAGAGCTCATTAAGAGGTCCTGCCACGAAACACTTAAACGGTGTTGATGAAAAGCTGAATGCATGCTTTTCGGTTTTCAGCCGTAGCAGGAAAAAAAGCTGTGCCGTTTAAAAATGCTGTGCCATTTGAAAATGCCGGCTTTCTGGGCCATCCTGCCAGGGCAAACTCTGACTGTTTGAGGCAGGAGGGCCGGCTACCGAGAGAGGACTTGAGTGTTGTCTGTTGTAGCTCTCTGGCTGGCAGGTACCTTGAAATGCCAGTTGTGGCTATAAACATGGCTGCAGCCTGTATATCCGCCATGGGGCTGGAAAGCTAAGGAATGGACTGGATCTAGCCGGCAAAGCCACGCCTTTAGTCCTACTGAGTGAGATTGCTTGGTAAACTAAAGACTCATGTGGTCAAAAAACAGAGAGATATACAGTAAAGAGAGATTCAGAGACAAAGAAAATTTCTAAATGGTTTAAACTGTGTTAAAAATATATGCAAGCTGAAAGTTGAAGTTCTTAAAGCAAAAAACAAAAAAAAGGAAGAGAGTTGTTGTGTGTACACACCTTTAATCCCAACACTTGGGAGACAGAGGGAGTTAGACCTCTGTGACTTCAAGGTGTGGTGGCACACGCCTTTAATCCCAGTGCCTAGAAGGCAGAGACAAACAGATCTCTGTGAGTTCAAGGTGTAGTAGTGTACGCCTTTAATCCCAATGCCTGGGAGGCAGAGACAGGCGGATCTCTGAGAGTTCAAAGACAGCCTGGTTTACAGGGTTATTCCAGGTCAAAGATATACGCTCAAAAAGCAAAAAGTTAACTTAGGAATGTCACAGCTTAGATTCTTAAGCGCCTAGTGATTTAAAGGTGCAAATCAAAAGTGCTCCTGGATAGTAAAAAATTGCAGATGCACAATAGGACAGATTCAGACCACTAAACGAGTCACACTGTTGGATGAATGTACGTAGGCTTGGGAGAGAGAAGAAAAAGAATATAGAGAATAAAGTTAATGGTTAAAAAAAAAAAGTAAAGTCTTTAAAGAGACAGAGTACAGATAGTTATAGATATAAATAAAAATAAGCCGCGTAAAGATGAAAAATTCACAAAGAGTCTGGATTATGTACATTGTGTTTTCTTTAAAATTTTTGACTGTGAAGGAGCTAAGTACAGAGAGACATTTCATTATATGGGCTGCCAAACTAAACCAGAATGGATATAAGGGTATTACGATTTCAGAATTTGGATCTAAGGATATGATACTTTGGAAAAGAGATTCTTCTTTTGTTTTCACAGAGGATGAGACTCTATGGATTTCTTCTATTCCGATTTGGTATGATGGACCACGTCCTCCTGAAGGGTTGCTGTGAACATCTTCAGAAAATTGCTTTGCTCAACTGCCAACTGAGATGAAACTAGCACACAGGTTATACCATGAAAGACCTAATTAACGACGCCCCCATTCAGCAGGAAGCAGTTTGGAGAGAAAAAACTGCGCCCATGTTCCCAAACATAGTTTATAAATGTTCTTTTACATTTAAAGGGGGATATGATATAGATATGAATAATTTGCATTAGTATAGATTTTGCTTTATTGATAGAGATTTACGGTCAATTTTGTTATATGTATAAATGTTTCTGATGTAACTTTTACTTGATAACTGTTTTGTTATATGTAATTTTGCTAGGTTGAAGTTAAAGCCTTTCTTTTTTGTTTAAACAGAAAAAGGGGAAGTGATGGGGGAGTGTCATATGTCAATCTGTTGATTTCATTGGCTAAGCAATAAAGGAACTGCCTTGGCCCATCTCATTGGTTAGAAGATAGGTGGGAGGAGTAGACAGAACAGAACGCTGGGAGGAAGAGGAAGTGAGCTCAGACTCCACAGCGCTCCTCTCGGGAGCAGACGTCCGCCATGCTCCCGGCTCCTGGGCAGACACACGCGATGAAGCTCTGAAGCTCCGACCCAGGATGGACTTAGGCTAGAATCTTCCCGGTAAGCGCACCTAGGGGCGCTACACAGATGATTAGAAATGGGCCAGAGCAGTGTTTAAAAGAATACAGTGTCCGTGTAATTATTTGGGGCATAAGCTAGCCGAGCCAGGCGGCTGGGTGTTTGGGGACGCAGCCCTGCCGCCGCTCCCATATTACTACAAGATAATATTAGATATGCAGAAATATCTGAATTGTTTTCTTTTTCTTTCTTAATGGCCAAGCATATCCCAGCACCTGTAAGGCAGGAGGATGCTCATGAGTTCAATGTGAGATCCTGTCTCAAAACAACAAAAGAAGGCTAGGGATATAGCCTAGTGGTGCAGTGCTAATGAGGCCCTGGGTTTTATCCTAGCACCACAAAGACAAAGTAAATCAAAGCACTTGGAGGGATGAGGTAGAAGTTTCACTCTGAGTTTGAGGCTAGCTTGGGTTACAGAGTGAGTTCTAGATCAACCTGGGCTTAAAGTTGATACCCAGTCTCAAAAACAAAAACAAGACAGCTAGAGGGACCCCAATGGTAAAGGTACTTACCATGCAAACCTATGACTTAAATTCAATTTTGGAAGGAAAGAACTGACTCCATAAAGTCTTCCTCTGACCTCACATGTGACCTACAATATGCACATGCGAGCACATGGGCAAGAGTGCATGTGCACAGCCACAAAATAAAAAAATAAAGGTGGACAACAATGAAAATGATAACAACAAATAAGCTAAAAAATCAGCATCCTCCAGAACACCTCTTACATCTATTCCCAGTCGGCTTCTGCTCTAGTACTTCAGAAGTAAGTACCAGTTTTTTCTTTCTCTTTGCGAGGGCTTCATGTAGCACAGGCTACCCTGAACATTCTATGTGGTTTAGGATCCTCCAGAGTACACACATTATAGGCCCGTGCTATCACACCTGATTCACAGGTACTGTTCTCCTTTAGCCCATTTAGAACTTCAGGTAAACGGAATTGGATACTCTTCTGAGTTATGGTGTTATTTTGTGTCAAATACTTAAAGCTTCTTTTTTTAAAGGCAGGTTCCCATGATCCCAGGCTGATCCCAAACTTGCTATGTAGCCAAGGATGGCCTTAAACTTCTGATCTTTCTGCCTCCATTCCCTGAGCACTAGGACTAGACACCTGCCCCATGTCCAGTGTATACAGTGCTGGAGAATGGCAGGATAAGCACTCTACCAGCTGAGCTAAAACCCAGTCCTTAAATTTGCCTTATTTGGCAAGTTTCTTAAATTCAAGCATGTTGGAACCAGGCGCTGGTGGTGCACGCTTTTAATCCCAGCACTCAGGAGGTAGAGGCAGGTGGATCTCTGTGAGTTCGAGGCCAGCCTAGTCTACAATCCAGGATAGGCACCAAAGCTACAGAGAAACCTTGTCTCAAAAAAAAAAAAAACACAAACCAAAAAAAAAAATTAAGCATGTTGTTCCACATAGTAGTTACTTCTTATTTTTATAAATGTATTTATTGAGTTCGAAACCAGCCTGGTCTACAGAGCTAGTTCCAGGACAGGCTCCAAAGCCACAGAGAAACCCTGTCTCGAAAAACCAAAAAAAAAAATGTATTTATTTAATTTTTAATTCATTTTATTTTATGTGGAGAGGTGTTTTGCTTGCATGTATGTACCTGCACTGTGTGTGTTGTATGCCTCATGCCTGTGAAGACCAGAAAGGGCATCCGATCTCCTGGAACAGAAGGCTGTGAGCTACCAGGTCATGCTGGGAATTAAACCCAGGTCTTTTGGCAGAGCTGTTAGTGTTTTTTTTTTAATATTTATTTATTATGTATACAATATTCTGTCTGTATGCCTGAAGGCCGGAAGAGGGCGCCAGACCTCTTTACAGATGGTTGTGAGCCACCATGTGGTTGCTGGGAATTGAACTCAGGACCTTTGGAAGAGCAGGCAATGCTCTTAACCTCTGAGCCATCTCTCCAGCCCGCTGTTAGTGTTCTTAACCACTGAGCCATCTCTCCAGCCCTTCTTCTTTATGTCTGTATACCACCATATGTGTGCAGGTGCCTCAAGAGGCCAAAGAGGGCATCAGATCTCCTGGAACTGGAGTTATGGGTAGTTGTAAGCTGCCATGTGGGTGCTAGGTCCTCTGGAAGCACAGCTAGTGTTTAACCACTGAGCAATTTTCCTCCCCTACTTTCTTTTTGGTTGGCTGGTTGTTGGTTGGTTTGATTATTTGAAAGAGTTTCTCTGTGTACTCCTGGTTATACTGAAACTCGCTCTGTCAACCAAGATGGCCTCAAACTCAGAGATCTGTCTGTCTCCTGAGTGCTGAAATTAAAGGCATGTACCACCACCACCTGGCTTTTTGTTTTGTTTTTCAATAATTTTTATTTTTTTATTATTGGATGTAACCTGTTCCTAGGACAATATCACTTAAAAACTATATCTGTGGAAGAAAACTCAGTGTGGTAACCATGACTCTAATCTATCCTAGTCATTTTTCTCCCTGAACATCATGACCTAAAGGAACCAAGTAAGAAGTCCCTACCCAGGGTCACACTGACCTCAGGCTTCTAGTCCCATGTCATTTCACATGATATTTTAGATTTGCCCTATGTCTTAATTTTATTATTATTATTATTATTATTACTGTGAAGATATACCATGACCATGGCAACTCTTATAAGGAAAACATTTAATTGAGGTGAATCGCTTACAGTTCAGAGGTTCAGTCCGTTATCATCATGGTGGGGGGCATGGCAGCATGCAGGCAGGCATGGCTAAGAGTCCTATATCTTTCAGACAACAAACAGGAAGACAACTGACTGTTACACTGAGCAAGAGACTTCAAAGCTTGAGTGAAAGAGACATCAAAGCCCTCCCTCATGGTGACACACTTCCTCCAGCAAGGCCACACCTCCTAACAGTGCTGCTCCTTTTGGAGGCCATTTTCTTTAAAACTATCATACCCTGTAAGAAAGTTCCTACCTGATTCCATAAGAGAATCATGTTACAGTATATGGAAATTCAATGTCCAAATAACAAAATACTTCCAAGTCCCCTCAAAAATGTTTGTTGAGAGCTAGGGAGATGGTTCATTTGGTAAGGTGCCTGCCACACAAAACATGAGGAACTAACTGTGTTTGATTCCTAGAACCCATATAAAAAGGCTGGACAAGGGCACCACACAGCTATAATCATAGTATTGGGGAAGTGGTAACAAGAACTCTGGTGCTCACCGGCCAGCTTGTCTATCCAAATCAGCAAATTTTAGGTTCAGAGAAATACACTTTCTCAAAAAAATATGGTAGAGAGCAATAAAGGCACACACTTGACATCAGTCTCTGACTTCCACCCTGCATGTGCACAAACACAAAATAAAATTTAAAAACACCATGTGTCTGTAGCCAGGTGTGGTGGCACATGCCTTTAATCTCAGCACAAAGTGGGCAGAGCATCTCTGAGAGTTTGAGGCCAGCCCAGTCTAGATAATCAATTCTAGGCTAGCCAGAGCTGCATAGTTGAGACTCCATCTGTCTAACAATAATAACAACATAGAAGTCTATCATCAGGCATGGTAGCTTATATCTACAACCCCAGTACTTAGGAGGCTAAGGCAGGAGGAATATTGCAAGTTTGAGCCAGTCTGGGTCATACAGTGAAACATTGTTTCAGAGAGGGAGAGAGAAGTATGTCCACGAATAAATAAACAAAAAGTAGTATATACTGGGCGGAGAGAAGGCTTAGCAGTTAAAAGCACTAGCTATTCTTCCAGGAGACCCAGATTCAATTCCTACTACCCACATGGTGGTTAACAAACCCCTGTAACTCCAGTTCCAAGGGATCCAATGTTCTCTTCTGACCTCCACAGGTACCAGGTATACATGCACATGCATGCGGTAGGGGTGTCACTAGCTTGTCTACCAAGTACAAGGTTCAGTCCCCAATACCACATTGGAGCTGAGTGTAGTGCTACATGCCTATAATGCCAGCACTCAGGAGGCTGAGGTAGGATTGACATCATTCAGCTCAGGCTATTAGAAGACTGTCTGCCGGGCGGGCGGTGGTGGCACACGCCTTTAATCCCAGCACTTGGGAGGCAGAGGCAGGTGGATCTTTGTGAGTTCGAGACCAGCCTGGTCTACAAGAGCTAGTTCCAGGACAGGCTCCAAAACCACAGAGAAACCCTGTCTCGAAAAACCAAAAAAAAAAAAAAAAAGAAGAAAAATCTGATCTCTTGTTCTCAGAATATTCTTCAACAGAGAGTGCCACAAAAATCTCCAAGGTTTTCTCTCTCTAATTCAGAGTCCCCCAATCCTTTGTTTGCACCAGTCACCTGACTCCCTCTGTCATCTCCAAGTTAGTATCTTCACTGTCATCCAAACAGGATCTTACTGCTCATATCTAGGGCTCAAAAGCTAAAGACAAGGAATTTTGCTTCTGAAATTATCTTTCAGACCTGAGAGCCTCCCCTGGAACTACCAATGTCACTCCTTCTAGATTGTTCTGATGGTACAGTCTATCTCTAAAGACAACAAGCACACTAGGCTGAGGTTTCTTTAGGGAATCTGAGATCAAATCATATTCCTGTCACTAAACCATATAAATAAAAATAACATTTAGGAGCATGGCATTTTGAAAAGCTCTATCACTCAGAAAGCAACCTCCAAACTGAAAGTTTCTCCTCCCAAAAGCCTCTTCACAAGGCCCAATAGAAGAAGCTGGTATGATGCATATTAAACACAGCATTAGGGAAACAGAAACTCTGAGTTCAAACCAGCCTATCTACAAAGTGAATTCCAGGACAGTCAGGGCTACATAAAGAAATCCTGTCTTTAAAAAAAAAAAAAGAAAGAAAAGAAAAAAAAGAAAGAAAGGAGGGAAGGAAGGAAGGAAGGAAGGAAGGAAGGAAGGAAGGAAGAAAGAAAGAAAGAAAGAAAGAAAGAAAGAAAGAAAGAAAGAAAGAGAAAAAAGAGGCACAGCAGAGAGGAGGATTATCATGAGTTTGAGAGAAGCCTGGGCTACAATGTGAAACTCTGTTTCAAATAAATTGGGGTGAGAATATATGACTATGAATATAAATACACAGAGCTCAGGAGACAAAATAGAGCAGCATAGCCTAAAGGACAAATACAAGTTCTCAGACTGGGCAGGATCAGAATTCAGTGTGATTGTGAGGCCCACTACTCTGATGGCTCCTGGCAATCCCTTCTCTGGGAAGCAGCCAACACACACCCTAGGAACCAAGGTCCACAACACAGGGTACTGATCACCTGAGAAGTCAATTCATTTCTTCCCTCCCTTGTTCTCCCATGTCCAATTCATCAGCAAGTCCAAAACCATCTTGAATTCACACCATCCAACTGTGTCTGAGAAGAGAGTTCAACAGCTTCAAGAGGGATGCTGGCTAGTTGTGATGATACAACCTTTAATCCCAGCATTGGGAGGCAGAGACAGGTGGATCTCTGTAGATCTCAGCCTGGTCTATGTAGTGTGTCTCAAGGACAGCCAAGGCTATGTTGAGAGAGACCCTGTCCAAAAAAAAAGGGGGGGGGTTCTCATTTCAACTCTGGCTTCTAGTTCCCTAAGAGTAATCACCAGCAGATGAGCCACAATGAAGGTAAATCAGTATTCCTAATTCAGTTAGAATAATGTCCTCATTCCCACTATAAATCACAAATCCTCTTGATTCTTCAAGCTCACCTCTTTCCACTGTCTATGCCCAACATCTAGTTCTGCTGGTCTTTCTAATGCTGAAATGTGCCATGCTCACTCCACCTTGGGCCTCTTCTACCATCCACGCCTGGCTTTTATTTTCCACTCAGGTTACAGGTTAACTTGAAATGTCACCTCCTCAGAACACTTCTCTGAGCAGTTCAAAGTATCTACCCACCTTCCCAGCCCCATTATACTATCCTTTGTTTTGTTTCTTCATTGCAACTCAAAGACAAAATCAAATTTGCTTACTGACTTATTTCAGAAAGTAAGTTTCTGTACCTCAAAAGCCTGACTTGTACCCTGTGACACAAGGTGACCTCGGGAATACATGTTAGGAAACGAGCACTTGATTTGGCAGCAGACAAACCAAAATCACAGCTAGAGTCCAATTCTGTGGCTGAAGAGATTCTACTTAGTGAGAGAGTCACTTAGCCTCCCTCTTTGTCTCCTTCTCAAACATTGAGACTGGAGACTATGGGGTTAATGTCATAAGGCTGAAGAGTTCTAATGGTAACAGGAAGTTCAGCAAACTCAAGGATGCAGAGGCTCCTGTAGCAGAGGATAAGAGAGAAGAAAGGGGGAGCACTGGTGGACAGCAGGAGTGAGACTGTCAAGGAAAGTAACTTTTTTGTTGTTTTTTTGTTTTTGTTTTTCCAGACTTGTTTTTCCTGTGTAACTCTGGCTGTCCTAGAACTCTCTCTATAGAGAGGCTAGCCTTGAACTCAGAGATCCGCCTGCCTCTGCCTCTCACGTGCTGGTATTAAAGGCGTGCACCACCACTGACCAGCTGGAAAGTCCCTTCTAGATGGAACAGTAAAGAAGGTTCTCTCTCCTGCTGAGAATAAGGTCACCTGGCTCTAGCTCCAGTCTCCATAGCCCTCTGGTAGTACAGAAGGTGCCAGAATTGGAGAGGAATAAATAGAACCCTTCCTGAGGTTGGCATCAGAGAGCTTGTGACCCAAATAAGCTCAACCTGAAACACAAACCTTTGTGGCCTGAATTCTAACCATGCAAAGAAGTTCCAACAAAAGACTGATCACCACAAACACTGGTTGCCTGAACAGCAGATTTTATACCCACTAAGTAATTTGATTCTGGAGAAGGAATAATCTGAATCTTTCATGGGCCATTATAGGAATCCTACAAACAAGTCAAATCCATCAGTGTATGGGTGGTCCATGCTAGTAATACCAGTACTTGGGACATAGAAACAGGAGAGTTAGTAGCCAATGCCTTTAGTCCCAGCACTCAGGAGACAGAGGCAAGTGGATAGCTGTGTGTTTGAGGCCAGCCTGGCCTACAGAGTGAAACTCTGTTTGGGAAAAAAAAAAGTTCACAGTCAGATGGCGAGATGCTCAGTTCTTGGTTTTTGTTTGTTTGTTTGGGTTTTTAGTTTTTGAGACAGAGTTTCTCTGTGTTGCTTTGGAGCCTGTCCTGGAACTAGCTCTTGTAGACCAGGCTGGCCTCAAACTCCCAGAGATCTGCCTGCCTCTGCCTCCCGAGTACCGGGCTTAAAGAAGTGCACCACCACCGCCTGGCTAAGATGCTCAGTTATTAAGAGCACTTGTTCTTCCAGAGAATCATCCCCATTCCCAGCACCCACATGGCAACTCATTCACAGCTACAGTTTTAAGAAATCTGACACACTCTTCTGATCTACATGGGCACCAGGCATGACATACTGCACAGACATACACGCACATAAACAAATCTAAAAGAAGAAAAAAATTTTAAGTCAAGATATAAATTTTAAAAAGAGGTAAAGGTCAGGCTGGAGAGATGCTTCAATGGGTAAATGAGGATCCCCATAAAGCTGGACACAAGAGTCGGCATCTGTAATCCCAGCACTTCTATAGCAAGATATGAGGCAGTGATGGGCAAATCCCTAGCAGCTTTACTCAGGTAGCCTAGCATATGCAGTGGCAGATCAGAGACCCTGTCCCAAACAAAGTGGAAGACAAGAACCAACACCAAGGGAGGGCTACCTCCACATGCTCTGAGTGTGCACAAATGTGTACATACACACACACACTCTAGGACACACACTTAGGACTATATGAGACCCTGTCTCAAAAACATTATGAAACAAAAATCTCAAACTAAAGCTAGACATAGTGGTTTGGATTTATAATCCCACTTATCTGGAAAGCTGAGACAGGAGATCGGTTTGGGCAACTTAGTGAGACTCTCTCTCAAAAGAGAAAAAGGCTGGAGATGTTTCTCAGAGGGAGAGTACTTAGGCCAGAGTTCATTAAGCCCTAAGTTCAATGCCCAGTACCCAAACAAAAACGTTAAATTGACTTTCAACAACACCCTCTTACAGAATTATACTAGGCAGAGAACAAGGCCACAGTACACTTTACAGGCATTTCCTTTGAGCAGGGCTCTCCTGTCACTAGAGCCCCCTGAACCAAGGCCAATCCATTCAGCATAACTATCATTCCATGGCGGGCTGCACGCTCTTTTGTGGAAGAAGAAGGTTTGAAAATATTCTTACCAAGCTCAAAGAGAGGTTAAGAGCTTAGAAACATTTTCTCAAGAAACAGGTCAGGCTGAGCACTGTACAACTGTAGTATCTACACTTGAGAGGCTAAGAGAAGATGATAGTGAGTTCAGTGAAAAGAAGAAAAACAGGTGTTAGGAAGGTGGCTTAACAGTGAGCGTATATGAGCACGTGCACAGCAAGCATGGTGAGTTCAGAGCCAGCACCCACATAGAGAAGCTGGGTGGAGCTGTGCACACACTCAACCCCAGCTCTGCAAAGCGCAGAGAAAGGCGATCAGCAGGCCTCCAGTTCAGCTCCAAGTTACTGAGAGACTCTTTCTAAGGGAATAAGAGTGACAGAGCAGAACACCTCACATCCTTCTCTGGCCTCCCACACCCTGAACATACACATGTACACATACTGAGACACTTCAAAAAACACAGAAAGAAAAATAAAGCTGGGCACGGTGGTGCATGCCTGTAATCCCAGCACTCAGGAGGAAGAGGCAGGTGAACCTCTGCGCAGTGAGTTCCAGGACAGCCATGTAGAAAAACCCTGCCCACCCTCCCCACACCCCACAAAAAAAAAAAAGAAAAGAAACTTTTGAAACTATTATGCATTAGTTTCCTATTGGTGCTATAACTTAGAGATACAGAAATGAATTTATTATTTCATAATCCTCAAAGTCAAATATCAAATTTAGGTCTCACGGGGCTAAAACCAAGATCCAGCAAGCCTGTATCCTTCTAAAACACTAGGAGAGATGCCGCTTCCTGCGGCCTGCAGTTTTAAGGCTATGAACATTCCTTAGCTCACAGTCTCCTTCTTCCTCTTCTTCGAAGTTAGCTGCATCAAGATGGGTCTTTTCCTACTGCGATCTCTCCAGCTCTCTCTCTCTCACTTGTTAAGGACCCTTGTGATTACACTGGGCCCACTCAGATGATCTTGGCTGATCAGCAAACTTATTCCATCTGCAGCCTAAAATCCTCCTTACTGTGTAACAATATATTCATAGGATTCGTAAACTGGGGCATAATTATCCTTTTGTGTTACTACACTTATTTACTTATTGTGTGTGTGTGTGTGTGTGTGTCAGAGAAAAACTTACTGGAGTTGGTTCTTTCTTCTTCTGGGAGTCTGTTCGCCCTTTCTAGCACGTGGGTTGTCAGGTTTGGTGGTAAATGCCTTTATCCACCAAGCTGTCTCATCAGTTTCAACACAGACATCTTCAAGGGCACTGTTAACCTGCCCATCACACTGTCCAAGTGTACAAATGTCCCCCACAAAGGTTCATCCTACTGTTTCACTCCACACCAACATTCCCTAAAGCACTAATCCATACAGTTATCTTCAAAGAACTGAAAGAAAGATAAGCAAGACTCAAAAAAGGCAAGTTTATAAAGTTGGTTCCAGATTCTGAAGAATCCCTTCTTAATTCAACATACATTTCTTTTTTAAAAAATTATTTATTTATTATGTGTACAACATTCTGCTTCCATGTATGCCCACACACCAGAAGAGGGCACCAGATCCCATTACAGATGGTTGTGAGCCATCATGTGGTTGCTGGGAATTGAACTCAGGACCTCTGGAAGAGCAGTCAGTGCTCTTAACCTCTGAGCCATCTCTCCAGCCCCAACATACATTTCTTAATCACACAGTCTGTGTTAGAGGTACTATTAGCCTCCACAGGAAACTCAAAGGTGAAAACAGCAGGTTAGTCAGGACCACATAATCATACACACGGCTAAATCAAATAAGGTGGTGGTTTTCCAAAGTATATGAGGTTCATTGACTTGAGGAAGGCTCAGACTGAAGGAAATACAGTTTTACCCAGTGAGGATAGGATTCTAAGTAGCCCAAGACACCCACCTTCCCATCTGGGAGGCCCCAGGTGCCTTATAGCAACAGAATAACTTCATTTCCTCCACCACAGAATTCTAGGCTTCTATAAGCAGATGAATGGGGGGACTTTTCAGTTCAAGAGACTTTTCCTGGTCTGAGGGTGTAGTAAAGTAATCATCTACAATGCAGAAGATCCTTCGAATTAGGGCGCACAAGATGGTTCAGTGGGTAAAGGTGCTTGCTGCCAAGCCTGAGAAGCTGAGTCCAGTCTCCAGGCCCCACATGGTGGAAGGAGAGAAACTACTGCTACAAGTTGTCCTCGGTCATTTGTAACTGTAGTGCAGAAGGAGCAGGGATAGGCACAGCCTGGCCAGTCAATGATCTGAGTTCAGCCAGAAACCATATCTCAAAAAACAAGGTGGGGGATCTCTGTGAGTTCGAGACCAGCCTGGTCTACAGAGCTAGTTCCAGGACAGGCTCCAAAGCCACAGAGAAACCCTGTCTCGAAAAACCAAAAAAAAAAAAAAAAAAAAAACAAAAAAAACAAGGTGGGTATGGGGAGGAATTTAAAAAATAAAAAGGTAGAGGTCAACAGAAGAAGATAATGGACACTAACCTCTGACCTCTGCATGCCTACACACACGTGTACTTGTGTACCTACATGCACACACACACACACAAGTGCTACATATACATGTGTACATACACACATTTTTTTTTAGAGGGTTTCTCTGTGTAACAGCCCAAGTTGTCCTGAAACTAGTTTTGTAGACCATGCTGATCTCAAACTCACAGAGATCTGCCTGCCTATTCCCTTCCAAGTGCTGGAATTAAAGGCATGCGCCACCACTGCCTGGCATCATAAACACAAATTTAATCCTTAACTTCTAGGTCCAAATTTATTTATTTACTTACTTAATTATTTTTGAGACAAAGTCTCCTGGCAGCCAGGTTGCCCTGAAGTCACTATATAGCGGTAGATGACCTTGAACTTCCCTTTTCCAAGAGGGCTGGGTCTACAGGCATCTACCACCACACCACTCATTTGTGCCAAATGAGCTACAGTCTCAACTTTCTTTTCCAGTTCTATTAACTCTTCCTCACCCTTCTATTGGGCTGGCAATTAATCAGTAGACACTACTTAAAATAGAAATCTGTTCCTAGACTAAGAGGAACATAGACTTCTCTTAGGGAAGAGAATTCATTATTTCTGATAATTAACACTGGGGAAAAGGGATAAGCACTGAGTCTAAGATCAGCAAAACCATCCACACACTGGCTCTTGACACAGACACATACACTTGACCTGTATGCCTCCCAATACTGCCCTGAAATCAGATTCATTGTTATCACATCTTTTACATCTATCCTACAGGGCAGTTACAACTAACTGTGCCTGTTCCCTCATCCCTGGTTTCTGAGCTATTTCAAATTATTGTCTCTGTAGCCAACGCCAGTGCACACTCTGTAATAGTAAGCACACTGTCTAATGATTATAGACTAAGAGAAAGAAAGAGAAGAAAAACAGCTTGTCAGTGATATGGGAGCAAAACTGTAAAACTAAGTCATTTCTATAAATGATTCCTATTATCATGCCTATCATAAGCATTCTCTAAAGCCAGGCGGTGGTGGCGCACGCCTTTAATCCCAGTACTCGGGAGGCAGAGGCAGGTGGATCTCCATGAGTTTGAGGCCAGCCTGGTCTACAAGAGCTAGCTCCAAAACAGGCTTGATTGCTACAGCAAAACCGTGTCTTGAAAAACCAAAAATAATTAATTAATTAAAAAAGATTCCTCTAGAACAGTGGTACTAAACCTTCTTAATACTGAGACACTGTAAAACAGTTCCTCATGTTGTTGTGACCTTCAACCATAAATTATTTCATTGGTCCTTCATAACTGTAATTTAGCTACTATTATGAATTGTAAGTATCTGATATGCAGGACCCACAGGTTGAGAACCACTGCTCTAGTGGGACCTGTAGCTCAGATGATAGAGTACTTGCCTGGTATTTACATCCCAGGCACAAAGCCCTGGGTTTGATCTCTAGTACCACATGAAAAAAACAGGGCTGGAGAGATGGCTCAGCGGTTAAGAGCATTGCCTGCTCTTCCAAAGGTCCTGAGTTCAATTCCCAGCAACCACATGGTGGCTCACAACCATCTGTAATGAGACCTGCAGGAAGAATACTGTATACATAATAAAAAACAAACAAATAAATAAATATTTTAAAAAAGAGAGAGAAAAAAACAAAGAAACAGGTATGGTAGCACAAACCTGTAATCTCAGCATTCTGAGGGAGGCAAAAGGATTAGACATTCAAGACTGGGGTTGGAGAGATGGCTCTGGAGATAAGGTGTTTGGAGTACAATTGTGGGGACCTGGGTTTGCGCTACAGGACCCAAGTAAAATGAAACATTCTGTAACAATCCCAGTACTCCTACAGTGGGGTCAGGAAAATCTCTAGTAGCTTAAAAGCCAGCTAGTCTAGTGTATTCAATGGCAAACAAGAAATTGTGACTTACCCAAGATAGAAAGCAAGGTATAGACATCAGAAGTTGTTCTCTGACTTCCATATAGGAACCATGGAGCAAGTGCAACACATGTCAACAAGTACACAAAACACTTGCATGTATACATACACATACACACACAGAAGAAAGAAAAAAGAAATGATAGTTCTTTTTTTTCTCCTCAGCTACATGAGTTCAAGACCAGTCTGGTATATATGAGACCTTGTCTCTACTGGACACCTAAAATTTGTAGGACATTGTGGGCTAAGTCTTTAGTCCTTTCTATTCCTCAAGTCTGGCATAGCTTCCCACCTGGGCCATGAACAATTACCACACAGGGCACACACATGGGCGCTACTTCCTGAAACATAGCCCAGACTCTAACAGTTCCTAATTTAAAAATCTCGAGGGCTGGCAGGATGGCTCAGAGGGGTAACAAAACTCTGACAATATGGTAGAGAGAAAGAACTCAGCTCTTGAGCTGTTGTTATCTGACACACACACAGAGACACTGTTTAAAAACACACACAAACATAAAATAAATGTTTAAAAAGAAAAATGTCTCTTCAAATAGCCACTTAAATAGTCACTTGCCAAAAACACCTATTACTTATGCCTAAATACAAGAAAGGTCATTTCTAGTCCAGCAAAGTGGCTTTGCAGATAAAAGTGTTTGCTGCCAAGCCTGACAATCTGATTTTGATATCTGGGATCTCATATAATGGAAGTAGAAAAGTTATAAGTTGACCTCTGATCCTAACATACACACTAAATAAATAAACATAATAAATTGTTTCAAAAGACCACTGGCTACCCTTTAATCTATACCAAAAGAAGGTAATAAAGAGAGAAGTGAAACCAAAACCAACCACAAAAACACACACACAAAATGTATTCAGAATCTCTATGGGGGGATGGGGCGTACATGCACGGCATGCCTTAAAATGTTAAAAGGTGGGTAGGAACCATGAACTAGGTTCTCAAGTGTGCAGCTCCACTATAGGGGCCTTGGAAAGATCCAGCCAAATCAAGAATGCCTCTATGTAGTATTTGTTAGGCAGGCCCTTGAAAGCTTCACCGAAAGACTCCAATTAGACACATCAGTTGACTGAGGATAGAGAGTTAAAATTCTACATTGTCCATCCTTTACATCCAATTTTATAAACTTCCTTTTGCCTGTAATTTGCCAAGTACCAGATCCAGTCACAGACACTATCACAGTTAATCCTCATCTCTACCCTGCAGGGAAGTTTTATCCACTTCATTCTAGAGCAATGACAGGATAGCTTAGAAAAGGTAAGCCAGGCTGCTCTCCCCTGCCATCCATCACACATCTGCCTTGAGGAAAGGCAACTTCTTTCCCTCCAAGATGTCCCAGAAACTGAGCACATGTTTTAGAACTAAATGAAGATGCTTATCCACAGAGCTACTTACCAGAGTGGGAAAGACATGGGTTTTTAAAAAACTATCCCTGAGGAAACTGGAATCCCATTTTATGACCATTTATCAAGCAGACCAATGAACATATTCACAGTCCCCAGCACCCCCAAATCTACTACATCGCCAGAGTCTGGACAAACAGTTCAGCTACCTCTGTAATCTCAGCACTAGGGAGGCTGAGGCAGAAGGATTTCAGTGGATTTCAGGCCAGCTTGACCCACAAAACAAATCCAAGTTCATCTCCAAAGGGGAAAAAGAAAGCCTTTGCTTGACACTGCTCATGATTCCTAGACCACCTCTCAGGATTGGGTAAAAAATAACAACTTCCCCTGTACTTGGTTCCTCCTCCAAAAAGCTGTTGAGCCTCATCTGGAAACAGCTGGGAGGGAGCAGTTAACAGGAAACCAAACCAAACAAAAAGCACAGAGTGTACTAGAGAGTTAGGCAGTAGAACCAAGAGCCCACAGAACAGACTGGAAGCTGGAGTTAGGAAGAACCTAGGCCAGAAACAGTCACATAGAAGACTCAGCTGGTCTTCCTCTCAGGTCAAGCAGAAGAAACCTGGACAAGAGGTGAAGGCTCTAACCCTTCGTGAGGGCAAACCAAAGCACTGACCTGGGTCTGCTTTCCTCCCCCACTGGGAGCTTACTTCTCTGAAAGCAGCTGGTGGCCGTGACAAGTAAACTGAAGGCAGAAACCCAGCTTTCTCTAGTTTCTCAGTTAATCTGTACCAAATGTCCACACACTGCCAATTAAACTCAGTGAAGGCCACATCAGCATCGATCATGCTCACTGACACCAATAGCATCTTCATAGGAAGTTACCAGCAGGTGCCCATCCAGGAACCTTTGATGGTAAACCTGGCTAGGTACTAGGTAGGCATGAGGAATACTAGGCAAGACATGAGGAACAACAAAAGCAAGTGAGCCCATGAGGCTGGGAGATACCATAGAGTAAGGTAAGCTTCTTGCACCAAACTAGTAATACATTTTGCAATCAAGAAAATTAACTCAGTAATGGCCAGGTGCCAAAATATTTCTGAAAGAAATGGGAGGTAGGTAGGATTACTCTGTTGGTGTTATTTAATAATCCTTTAGGTTATCCACATAGAGCACAAAAGGAGACGGCTTATTTTTCCTTTGGCAGAGCTTTCTAAGAGAGACCTTTCCAGCCCAAGCCTCCAAAGGCTCAAGCAGCTTTCTCTCCCTAGACATGAAGAAGTTTATATTAAAGTAAAAAAAGGAGGATTATGTTCTCTTAATAAAACACATTGCTGTCTTTTGCCTCTAGTTGTGTTTGAGAAGTTTTTCTTAAAGAACAGCTTATGCTGTAATCTAATTGAGTCTGATACCAATATAAGTGCTCAAAATAAGAGAGCGAGGGTGCGCAGGACTGCAATTTCACTGTCATCTGTTTATTTGAAAACAGACTATCTTCACAGGCTCAGTGCCAGCTCGAACTGGCAAGATCTAAGAATCGGAGCAAAGTCTGACCACCGAGCCATGTGAGGGTGACAGAAGGAAGAGCTATGCTATAGGAATAAGCTAGCAGGGAAACCTCCACATGAGGAAATGGGGTGAGTTGCATCTCAGAAACATAACCATTTATTCCAGAGGGGAAAATGCCATCCAGAGCCAACTATCTAGTATTTTAACTTCAGGCAATTGAGTAATGCTTTTAATTTGGATTTATCAGGGCTCATTATCTACCTCCCTGGGGGGGCGGGGAGAAGTGGGAGGGTTGCTTGAACCCAGGAATTTAAGACCAGCCTCCCAAAGCATGACCAGTCTCAAAAACCCAAACAATAATAATAAAAAATCATAAAATGGGGCTGGAGAAATGGCTCAGTGGCTAAGAGCACTGACTGCTCTTCCAGAGGACCTGGGTTCAATTCCCAACACCCACACAGCATCTCACAACCGTCTGTACCTCCTCTCCCAGGGGCTCCAACACCCTCACACAGACAAAACAATGCACATAGGATAAAAACAAATTATTTTTAAAAATAAAACTGAAACAAGGCTGGCCGTGGTGGCACAGGCCTGTAATCCCAGCCCCTGGGAGGCTAAAGCAGGAGGATTACTGCAAGGTCGAGGCCAGTCTAGGTTATACAGTGAGTTCCTGGATACATAGGTCTCAAGATAACACAAAAAGGACTAGGAAGATTCCTACTCTTGCAGTCCACAGCCGCTGGAGTCACCTGGGAAACGTGTCCTATGCTGCCAGCTGTGCAGGACTCAAAGCCTAGTACAGTTTCTAAAGCAAGAGGCCCAAATAATAAGGATCCCCACAGAAGCTACTACACACTGGGCAGCTCCAGACACTAGTAGGAGCTCCGAGAAGGCCTGCGGCTGAGGCAGAAAAACTACCTGACGTGAATGCCTAACAGACACACTGGGCAAGAGGGAGAGGGTGGAAAGAAAGGCTAACCTCCCAGGGAAGGCCTTTCTGTGACTCTGAAGAAAGGGTTCTCTGCCCCCATCTCAGGACATTGTCTCGGATGTCAACCTTACAAACGGACATGTCACACACACATCGTTTTAGGGCCAACCAAAAATCCTCTTGCTAGACCTGGGCACGGGAGGCATGTTTGTGATCCCAGAACAACTTGGCAAGTGGAGTCAGGAAGGTCAAGAGGGGTTCAAGGCCAGCCTCTACTACAAGAGCAAGTTTGAGAGGCTCCTGGGCTACAATGACATCCTGACTCCGAAAGAAAAATAGAAAAACCTTCCAACTTGCCAGGGAAATAGACTGCGCCTTGGGGGGGGGGGGGTATTGCGGGAGAAGGTGGGGGCGGGCAGCTGGACTCCACAAGTCCTCCTCAGTGCATTAAGGAGCCCTGCCTCGGAGCTTCCCAGCCACTGAGAGGTGAAGGAAGCCAGGCTGCAGATGCCGGGACCAGCAGGAAAAGTCACTAACACTTCAGGAGTGCCTACTACCCACTGCACGCCCCACCGAACTCAGTCCACCCCCGGCACAGCCCTCTGGAGGTCGATACCACAGGCACCCCTCTTTAGAAACGAGGAAACGGGCTCGTTACACAATCGTTAGATAGTGCAGCCAGCGCCCTAGCCACCCTGGACAGGTGATCTTAACCGTTGGGTGGTGCTGGGAACACACAAAGCAGCGGAGGGAAGGGGTCCACGGAGCCAGGCGAAACAACACGCAAACCGGAGCTACACCTAGTTCTTGTCCGAAACCGGACCCACGGGCACCAGGGGAGGGGAGGGCCTGGATGGGGGAACACGAAGCCGGAAGAACCCAGGCACTGCTGACAGAACTACAGGCCAGAACCCTGGCGCCTCTCCTAACTGTGGAGACCCCAGACCCACAAATCTTCCTAGAAGCAGCCCCCAAAGGGAAAACGTGAAGCCAAATGCCCCCGATGGTTTTGTCAAAGAGAAGGGAGTAAAGATGGGAGGGGGCGCCTCGGCCAGGTCCGGGAGTGGGGTTGGGGGCGTCACCGGGTCCTTACCTGTAGGCCAGGGTCATGCACTCGAAGAGCTTGGTGAGCGAAGCATCAATGGACAGATGGCAGGAACTGGTCTTGCCGAAACTATATGTCTGGCACGTCTGCTTGTTGACCGTGTCGAAATCATAGCCCTTCTTGGGCGGGTGCTCGCGGTGCGGAGAGGACACCATAAAGTGGCCGCTGTGGATGATCTGCTGTCGGCGGGGAGGCTCTTCGCGGCCCGGCCCGGCCCGGGGTGGCAGCGGCGCGGTGCTCGCGTGGGCCCGGGCTGAGGTGGCCACGCCGGAGGGGGGCGGCGGAGACGGCTCGTCTGTGTCCGAGTCGTCGTCGTCCTCCGGCACCTGAGGCTTGAGCAGCACCGAGCGGCCCCGACTGCGGGGCCGCCGCGGAGAACACATGAATACGTCGGCAGCCATGAAGAGAACCTGGTCCGGGGCATCCCCCGGGAGCCGGGACGACGTGGAGAGAAGAGGCTGAGGGGACTGAGAGGCCGCCGGCCGGGCCCGGCCCTCGCGCAGACTGCCCGGGAACGAGCGGCCAGAGGGGGGTGGGGGCGCCCGCCTCCTCGTGATGTCACATCTCGTCTCAGCCAATCGGATGCCTGCGTCTAACTCTTAAAGGCGCAGGGGAACCTTTTCTTATCTAGGAGGACAAAAAAAAAAAAAGTTGAAGGCCACGCCTCCATGCCCCGCCCCTGGCTGTCCTCTTTCCCCCTCCGGGCTGGCAGGGCAGCCGGGGGACCAGAAAGCCAGGCCTCTCCCCTCCCAGTGTCCCGGTTCAGGGAGGTATTGGCTCTTTCTCCAGCGAAGTCTGGCCCCAGCCCCTGCCCCGCCTCCGCCACGCCCGGAGCTCGGGAATCGCCCTAAGGCCTCACTGCGGGCAAGGAGGGCACTCCACGTGGTGGGTAGGGGTGGAGCTCTTCCCCCCCCCTCCGGTCTGCTTTCTCCCTCCGTACCCGGAACTGAGCCCTCAAAAGCCTTCCTGATCTAGTGGAGCGTCAAGACTACCGTTCCCATTTTGTTGATGCGAAGTTGAGTCGCCTGAACTCTAAGGGATGTTCCGACGAGACCGACCAGGAGCGTGGAGTCCTCCCATCCTTCGGGGCGGAAACTGGCTCTCCGGGGATTAAGGCATGTCCCCTGGGCATCACTACTCCTGTGGAGTACAGTCCTGCTCCAGCAGGGGCCCAGCTGTCTGCCTCCAGACCCGGCAACTTCAGCTACAAATCAAAATACTTCGCTATTGTTTGGAAGTTTGGCCCAGCGACCAAATTCCAAAAGGGGAAGTTGTGAGCTTTCTTCACTGCAATTCCTATGCCCCAGAAAGTTATATCAACCTAAAAATAGCAATGAGCCAGTCATGGTAACGCATGCGCATGCTTGCAATCCCAACAGGAGGGAAGCAGAGGCCGGAGGATAAGAAGTTCCCGAAATCCTTGGTTAGCTTAGATTGCAGGAGACCCTGCCTCAAAAAATAAAATAATTATTTTTTAATAGAGAAGTCCAGTGAGATGACTGAGCAGGTAAAGACACCTGGTGCCACGTCTGACCCTAGTCTAGTTCCAGCCCGGGACCCACATGGTAGAAAAGGACTCCAGCAAACTCCTCTAACCGCCATACTGTGGCATCCGTGCCTCCCACAATAAATAAATATATGATTGTTTTTTTGAGACAGGGTCCCTATGTAGTCCTTATGTGGACCAGGCTGACCTTTAAACTCAAAAATCCTCCAGCCTCTGCCTCACGAAGGTTTTTTTTTTTAATAAAAAATAAAAATTAAGGCCTGTAATCCTAGCACTTAGGAGGATCAATCCAAATTCAAGGACAAGCTCCAGGACAGCCAGGACTACATAGAGAGACACCCACCTTTTCAAAAAAGTGAAAGCTGTGTGACTTGATGGTGCACACCTTTAACCCCAGCAGTCAGGAAGCAGAGAGGCAGGTAGATCTCTGAGTTCGAGGCCAGATTGGTCTACAGAATGAGTTCTAGGACAGCCAGAAACAAACAGAGAAATTGTCTCAAAAAAAACAAAAAAAAGTGGAAGGGAAGCTGGGAGATTATAAGAGAGAAGAGAACGGGGTGTCTTCTTTATATAACAGGGAAGCTACACTAATGTACTCTCCATGGCCTAAACAAGACCTACAAAATGGCAGCACCAGTTAACATCCCAACATGGACGGAGGAAATCTCACAAGACCCCTCTCCTAAATTAAGAGCTACAGGCTGTGAATGGCTGCTGAGAGAGGGGAAATCAGTCTTCTCCAGGAAGAAGATAGAGCAACACTACATGGACTCAGCAGGCTATTTTTATATGTGCACATGTGTGTCCTGCATGTTTAAAAATAATAATTAAAGAAGAGATCATGTTTCAGAGGGAGTGAGAAGAGGGGAGGGGCTGGAGGGGGAGGTGAGTGGAGTGTAACAGATGCAAATGCGGTACCCGGGTGTGAAGTTGTATCTAAAAGTGTAAAAACGGCATCACAGTGGTGTCTGCCTTTAGTCCCAGCACTTGGGAGGCAGAGACACGTAGATCCATGTGAGTTCAAGACCAGCCTGGTCTATAGAGTGAGTTCCAGGACAGCTAGGGCTATACAGAGAAGCCCTGTCTCAAAAAATCAAAAAACCAAAAAATACCCATAGGCATAAAATTTGGGGGCTGGAGAAGTTGTTCAGTGGTTAAGAGCACTGGCTGTTCTTCCAAAGGTTCTGCATTCAATTCCCAGCAGCCACAAATAATTCACAACCATGTATAATGGGACCCAATGACCTCTTCTGGCCTGAAGGTATTCATGCAGACAGAGCCCTTAGAAAGGAAGGGAGGGAGGGAGGGAGGAAAAGAGGGAGGGAGAAAGAAGGGGGAGGAAGGAAGGAAGAAAAAAAGGAAGAAGGGAAGGAGGCAGGAAGAAGGGGGAGGAAGGAAGGAAGAAAAAAAGGAAGGAAGGGAAGGAGGGAGGAAGAGAGGGAGGGAGAAAGAAGGGGGAGGAAGGAAGGAAGAAAAAAGGAAGGAAGGAAGGGAAGGAGGGAGAAAGAAGGGGGAGGAAGGAAGGAAGAAAAGAAAGGAAGGAAGGGAAGGAGGGAGGAAGAAGCAAATGACAAAAACAAAATCCTGGAAACAGTAATGGGGTTATGGCTGGCACAGGTAGTCCCCTGGCTATTAGGAACACTGAGGCAAGAGAGCAAGACTAGCCTAGGTGCCAGGTAGAGAGGCACATGCCTTTAATTCCAGCACTTGAGAAGCAGAGGCAGGCACATCTCTTTGGAGTTTGGGGCCAGCCTGCTGTATATAGTGGATTTTAGGATAGCCAGAGCTACGTAGTAAGATCCTGTCTCAATAAATAAATAAAGTATTCAATGTTTTTGCTTGTTTGTTTGTTGTGTTTGTTTGCTTTTGAGACAGGGTTTCTCTGTGTAGCCCTGTCTGTCCTGGAACTCACTCTGTAGACCAAGCTGGCTTTGAATTCACAGAGATCTCCTGCCTCTGCCTCCCAAGTGCTGGGGTGAAAAGTGTGTGCCACCACCGCCCGGCCGACTCAGTGTTTCTGTATTACCCAGGTCTCTCAGGGTGTTTATAGTTGGGATGAACTGTGACCAAAACAGCTTGGGGAGGGGAGAGTTTATTTCAGCTTACAGTTTCACAGCACAGTCCATCACTGAGGGAAGAAAGTCAGGGCAGGAACTCACACAAGGCAGGAACCTGGAGGCAGGAGCTGACGCAGAGGCCCTTGCTCAGTGCTGCTTACAGCATGCAGGACCACCCACTCAGGGATGGCACCACCCACAGTGAGCTGGACCATCCCCCCTCATTTGTCAATCAAAAAAATGCACCACAGGCCCCTCTAGCAGGAGCATTTTCATAGTTGAGGCTCTCTCTTCCAAAATGACTCTAGTCTGTGCCAAGTTGATATAAAACTAGCCCACATACCAAGCTAGTCGTGAACTCCTGGTCCACAGATGATCCTCCTGCCTCAGCATCTTAGCAGGTCGGGATTAGCTATGTCAGCCATGTTAGTTTGCTTGCTTTGTTTTACATTTCTAAAAATAATTTCATACACATACTCATGTGCACACACGCAGACACACACATGCACACAAACACAATATGGACAAGGCTTTAAGGAAGGGGGTATCCTAAGGACGCGTGTGCAAGGGATGCTGCATCATCACAGGCATCACTGCTGCTTTGAGAAAGGGAAAAAAGAAGAAAAGCATCGACTCCTCATTTTGGCGCAGCAGAGAACTAAGAGCAAGATGAAAGCCTAGCGTCTCTGCCTCCGTCAGTTCCGTGTTTCCTTGACTCTGCCGAGGCACGTTAATCTCTCAAGAGGTGTCGGTCTACCTAACCTTCCTCATCCCTTTTCAAGGCTGAAGACACAAAAATAAGTCATTTTCCTTCCCAAATGGCAGTCACCTTGGGTTCCAGAACAAAGCCTCCAAGGACAGCATCTTCCCTGTACCAACGCAACCAATCCAAACCATCGAAATAGTGTAGGACGGGGAGGCTCCACCCAGGAGCAGGTCTTCTTACTGGTCCCCATTGGTGTCGGCAGCTGTAACATCCTCTTCTGACCTCCTGACAGAACGTGAACTGAGACAGACGATGCTCAAACCACACTTGGCACGGGACTATTTAATTAGGCCAGAGCTTTTGCCCCCGTTCCAACTATTCTATCTAAAGCTCAAAAACGGGTAACAGAGATGGCTCCACAGTTTAAAGCACTTATCTTGCAGAGGGTCTGGGTTTGATTCCCAGCACCCACACAGTGGCTCATGACTACCCCTGACATGTCAGTGTTAAACCATAATCTTTCTGCTGGGCAGTGGTGGCTCACACCTTAAATCCCAGTGCTCAGGAGGCAGAGGCGGTCAGATCTCTGAATCTGAAGCCAGCCTGGTCTACAGATCAAGTTCCAGGACAGACAGAGAGACCCTGTCTCATAAATAGATCATAAATAAATAAACAAGCAAACAAACAAATAAATACAACATAAAAACACAACTTTTCTTTTTAATAATTTATTTATTTTATTTTATATGCATTGGTGTTTTGCCTGCATGCGTGTCTGTGTGAGGGTGTCAGATTTTGGAGCTGCAGTTGTTAATTATCATGTGGGTGCTGGGAATTGAATCTGGGTCCTCTGGAAAAGCAGTCAGTGCTCTTAACCTCTGAGCCATCTCTCCAGCCCCACAACTTTTCTTTTATTGTCCCCAAGATCATATATTGACATCACAGTATAAAACACAATACAACCTTAAAAGTCACACTCTTTAAGAGTTTAATAATTGCTTTGGGCAGCACTGGGGAGGCAGAGGCAGGAGGATCTCTGTGAGTTTGAAGCCAACCTGGTCTACAGAGCAAGTTCTAGGACAGGCTCCAAAGCTACATAGAAACCCTGTCTCAAAAAAACAAAAAACAAAACAAAAAAATGTTTAATAATTGATTGGTAAGTCCAGATTTTCTATGCAAGCCCCAAGGTCTTCAAGCTGTGGGCTGCTGTTAAAAAAAAAAACAACAAAACTAAACTAAACTAAATATTTTCTTATTCCAATAGGACAAGGACACAGTTACCATCATATCAAAACAAAAACAAAACTACAACAGTATAAAATTGTCAGTGTCTGACAATTGGGCCTGATGATCCTCAGTGCTCCAGAAGGCTTGGCCAGTCCCCCTGCTCCAGCTCTGCTGATGAGGACGGCAGCTCGTCGCTCGGCGCAGGCTGGCTCCGCTGTGTCAGGTCCAAAGGAAACTCATTTCCCCAAATTCTGGGAACTAGCAAAAGCCAGCCTTGCTCGGGAACTCGTGAAGCTGGATCCTCTCTACCAAAAGCAATCATCTTCCTTATCATTGGCTGAAGGGACAAATAGCATCTGTGGTGCCTATTAGCACATACACTCCGCCCCCTCAGCCGCCTCAGCATCACAAGTACCCGTTACACATCTCAGGCCCTTGCATCCTCAGCTCCTCTCCAGGACTCAGACTCCGCTGCCCCAGCTACCCATGTTGCCCTCACCTTCTTTGTCTTCTTCTCTCTCTCCTCCATCTCTCCCCCTCTTGCTGTCTTGCTCTCCCTGTGCTCTGCCCCTGTTTCTCTCACGGCAGGTCCAGTCTGCTGGCCGTGTTCAGTCCACTACTTTGTCTCCCTGCTCTGGACCCTTCCAGATGCCTCCGGCTGTTCTCCTTCATATCTACAATAACGAGCTTCTCCTCAAGCACACGTGGAGCCATGATGTTGTCAGGTTATATGCCGCTGCCACTGTGTCATTCCACAGTCCTGGCATCTCCAGTATCCCGAGGTCTCCACTAAGACAGAGACTTTTCCTTCACCAATGGCTTTTTCACGGCCTCTCCAACCATGACACATGGTGCCAAGCCTCACTTCCTCTCCTCGACCCCTTCAACTTCAGCTTCCCTGCTGCCAAAGCCATTATTATGATTTGGAAGACCCTGATGCGTTACGAAGCTCAGCTGCCAGTGTGAGATGCAGCATTGGCCCACAGCTTCTGTGTTCTGAACTTCAAGAAATACTTCACAGATTTCACCTCCATGAGACTGGTCTTCTTTAATTACAAGCTGATTTTTCAAGCCCCAGCAAACCTGTATCCATTGCTCCAGTAAAACAAAAAATTTCATAATCTCACAGATTCTTAAAAATATCACACGAACAGTTCCGATCGAGTCTTTGCTTCCCTCTGAAACTTCACAAGCCAGGCCTCCATCATCCCCATTTCTCTGAACATTACCCAACTTCCCACAGTAGCTCACTAACCTCTGAGCACTCAATGACCTTTCCAATCTAAAACTCCAAAACCTCCACCTTCCTCTCACAAAATAGTCCAGGCATGAAAGCCACAAGGTTAGGTCCAGGACAGCAATGCTCCATGTTCTCTGCTCTGGCTTCTGTTCTAGCTCCCGTGGCTGTGAGAAAGCAGCTCGGGGAGGAAAGGGCTTATTTGGCTTAAAGATTACTTACAGTTCCTCAGCAGGGAATGCTGAGGCACAAGCCAGAACCCAGAGGCTGAAACAGAGGCGATGGAGGGACAGCGCTTACTGGCTTGCTTCCCCTGGCTTTGTTTTTGCTTTTGTTTTTGAGACAGGATTTCTCTGTGTAGTCCTGGCTGTTCTGGAACCCATTCTGTAGACCAGGCTGGCCTCAAACTCACAGAGGTCCACCTGCCTCGACTCCTGAGTGCTGGGACTAAAGGGACATGTCACCACAGCCCCACTCGGATACCTAATACAGCCCAGGTCTGCATGCCTAAGGATGATGCCTCCAACCGTGGGCTGGATCTTCCAACTTCAGTTAGCAGTCCAGAAAATGCCCTACAGACATTCCCACAGGCAATCTGATAGAGACAATTCCTCAACAGACATTCCTTCTTTACAAGTGTATGGAGATGACAACCAAGATTAGCTATTACAAGCAGCTAACTTTCTTAACTGCTGAGCCATTTCTCCAGCTCCTCACTTTGTTTTTTCAAGACAGGGATTTGGTGCTGGAAAGAGAGATGGTTCAGCAACTAAGAGCACTGGCTGCTCTTCTAAAGGGTCTGGGTTCAGTTCTGGGCACCCACACAGTGGTTCACAGCTGTCTGTAACTCCAATTCCAGGAGCTCTGGTATCCTCTTCTGAACTCCACAGGTAACAAGCACACATGTGGTACACATGGGGTATACATGCAGACAAAACATTCAAACGCATAAAACAAAAGAAATAAATCTTTAAAAAACAAAAAGGGTCTCATGTAAAGCAGGCTGGTCTTGAACTTCTGACCTCCCTCCAGTTGCGCAGTGCTGGGGTTACAGGTACCACCTTGTCCACGCTTTGCAGCAGCTTTCTAAACTCAACACCATCAAGTCCAAAGGACATGCCATTTCCCCAGATTCCAAGCAGCAGAAGGTACAAATTAGCTCCCCAAAGCTCACGCTGGCCTCCAGGTTCCCTCAGTACCACAAGTACCAGTTACAGATTTCACAGTCATGTAGCATCCCAGCCCTTCTCACCTCCCCTTCTTCCCTAAACTCCCCCAGCTCATGGGCTTCTCTCCCCCAGCTACTCCTCCTTACAACCCTGCTATGCTCTCTCTGTCTCCCTCCACCTCACCGCTCTCATTTGGTCTCCCTCGTCTTTCTTGTTCTCTCTCTCTTTCTCCCCTTCTGTGCCTCTCCCTCTCTCCATGTTTCCCCTTCTCTCTCTCTCTCCCTATGTTCCTTTATCACGCCCCCCCCCCCCGCTCCTGTTTTTCTCATAGCCAGGTCCAGTCTCCCTCCCTCTCTCTATGTTCCCCCTTCTTTCTCTCTCCCCATGTTCCTCTATCCCCTCCTCCCTCCCTTTATCTACACTGCTCCTGTTTTCTCATGGCCAGGTCCAGTCTTTGGGTCATGTTCAGTCCATTTTTTCTCTGTCTTTCCAGATGCTTCTGCCTGTTCTCTCTCTTATATCTACAATAAAAACCTTCCCTTTAACCTTAGATACCATGGCATGATCACATCATCTGTCAGTTTTTATAAGAGTGATGAGGTACAACTTCATTCCCTCCCCCCTTTTCTTTTTGTTTGTTTGTTTGTTTCTGAGACAGGGTCTCACTAATCGTCTTGACTGACTGACCCAGAACTCACTATGTAGACTAGGCTGCTCTCAGACTTACAGAGTTTCTGCCTGCCTCTGCCTCCCATGCTCCCATGTGCTGAGATTTTTAAATCACACTTGGCCTCTTTTCTTACATTGATCCTTTTTGTGAGATGAGTCTTGCTGCGTAGCCCAAGCTGATCTGGGAACTCAATCTTTTTTTTTAATGTTTATTTATTTTATTTTATGTGCATTGGTGTTTTGACTGCATGTATGTCTGTGTAAGTATGTCAAATCCCCTGGAACTGGAGTTACAGGCTGGTGTAAGCTGCCATGTGTATGCTGGGAATTGAACCCGGGTCCTCTGGAAGAGCAGCTAGTGCTCTCTCCCATCCCTGGAACTCACTTCTCACCAGGCTGTTTTCACACTAGCCCCAAACTCACAGAGATCCCCCAGGCCTATGTACCACATGCAGCTACATTACTTTGTATTTGGACTTTTCTTTGGGCCACCAACAAGTTTCCAAATAAAGATATGGAATTTTATTATTAATTATGAGTGCTGAGCTTAGCTTAGGCTTGTCCCACTTAACCTGTTTCTGTTCATCTATGTTTTGTCTTGGGGCTTTTTACCTTTCTTTCAATCTGTATGTCCTACTTTCCTGCTTCCTCCGTGTCTGTCTGTCTGGCCCCTGGTGTTTTCTTTCTTCTTCCTTTGAGTCTAAATTCCTCATCCTACTTACTCCCTCTATCTGGGAATTCTGCCTATACCTCTTCCTTCACTATTGGCTGTTCAGCTTTTTATTAGACCAATCAGGCGCCTTATGTAGGCAAGGTAAAACAGGAACACATCTTTACATAGTTAAAGAAACAAATATTCTGCAACATAAACAAATGCAACACATCTTTGCACAGTTAAACATCCTGCAACATCATTTGATAAATGTGGGGATATGGTTCAGTGGAGAGAGCACTCACCTAATATACACAAGTCCTAGGTTCAATCCCCAATACAAATACATACATACGTACGTACATACATACATACAATACTCAGCCTGGCATTTATCTGCAATCCTAGTACTCAGGAGGTTAAGGATTGCCATGTGTTTGTGGTCAGCCCAGGCAACACAGTTATTTCCAAACCAGCTTGGTCTACAGAGACCCTACACCCGGCATCGTGGTGGCACGTGCCTGTCATCATTACACTTGGGAGACAGAGGCAGGAGGATTAGGAATTCAAGGCCATCGTATGAGATAGTGTCTCAACAACAAATGGAAGGAAAGGTTTCTTTGGGCTCATGGTTTGAAGGGATACAGTCCATCATGGCGGGACGGTCTGATGGGGGAGCATGAGGAAGGTCACGTTGCCTCTGAAGTCAGCAAACAGCATACTCAGTTCATCTTCTCTTTTTTTCTCTTGTTCAATCTGGGTCCTCGGTCATGAGACAGTGCCACCCACATTCAGAATGGTTCTCTCGCCTTCACTTAAACTTCTCCAAACTTCCCTTTCACAGACAGTCAGAGGTGTGTGCTTCTAGAAGATTACAAATATAGTTAGGTTGGCAGTGTAGACTGACTGTCACACCCCGTTCCTACTCTCTTGCTTTCTTCTCTCCCGGGTGTCTCCAATTCCAAAGCCCCCTTGGGAACATGAGAGAAGACTGGCCACCTTCTCCTGGGAATTGCACTTTGTGGCACTTGAGTGGTGTTCCTCTACCTTTTGAAATTCACCTCTCTTCTTCTTTTTCTCTCTTTAAACATTGTTTATTCTAATGCATGTGTGGGCATGCCAGTGCCCAGACACCTGCATGGGGATGGGGGAGAACTTGGAGTCATTTCTCTCCTTCCAACAGGCGGGGTCTGGGGACTGAGCTCAGTTTGACAGCCTTAGTTGACTACAAGTGCCTTAACCCACTGAACTATCTTGAGGACCCAAACTGCCTTCCTTCTTCCTCTCTCTCTTTCCTTTTTTTTTTTTTAAAGATTTATTTAGGGGAGGGGGAGGGGGAGTGGGGAAGCAGGAGGGAAATGGGAGGAGGGGAGGAAGTGGAAATTTTGAATGATATTATTTATAAAGCAATAAAAAATAAAAAAGAAGACTGGAACAAGGGGAAAGAAAGATTTACTTAGTTGTTTCTGTGTCTATGTGGGTATGTGCACACAAGTGCATTATGTCCTGTCCACAAAGGCCCTGGCACTAGAGCTACAGAAGTTTGTGAACTGCTATGTAGGTGCTGGAAATTGAATCCAGGTCCTCTGCAAGAGCAGCCAGTGCTCTAATCCTCTTGGAGTCATGACTCCAGCCCCTTCCCTCCTTCCACCCCTGCTGTTTTTGTTTTGCTCTCACTGTTTAGTCCTGCTTCCCTGGAACTTGCTATGAAGACTCACCTACTTCTGCCTCCCAAGGGCTGGGATTAAAAGCATGGGCCACTATGCCCAGCCAGTATATGCACTTAACTGCTGAGCTGACTCTCTGGCCCTTTCTGTGGGCTATTTTTGGTGAGTTTTGTGGTACCAAATCATTACTTTTTGTTTTGTTTTGTTTTTCAAGACAGGGTTTCTCTGTGGTTTTGGAGCCTGTCCTGGAACTAGCTCTTGGTGGCGCATGCCTTTAATCCCAGCACTTGGGAGGCAGAGGCAGGCAGATCTCTGTGAGTTCGAGACCAAATCATTACTTTTATAGACAGATGTTGGATTACCTCAGCATCACTTATTGGGTGTTCACAATCAGTGCCAACACTCCCAGCATTCTCCAGGTTTCTGGTTTTTAGGGGACCTTCTGATCCTTCATCTGCTGGATGAACCCCTATAACCTGACAGCCGGGGGGCTTCTTGCAGTTCTTTATGGGCAGAGGATTTGTTTTTGGATCCTTACTTCTCTCTCTTCCTGAAATCTCTGTAGCAAACCATGAAAGGGCAGGGGTGGCCTTGTGGTCTGGCAGCATCCCTTCAAAAACAAACAAGCGAAGAAACTGAAAGGCAGTCTTCGCCTCTGGGGACCACTCCGAGAAAGAGTTCAGGACCGGTGCATCCGCCGCGCGTGCCTGGGCAGCCCTGGCTGAGGCAGGTCGGATACACTAAGCCAAACAGGATCCCCTGCACCTCAGGTGTCACCTCTGGCCAGAGAGACACTGGCACCTTTGCAAGCCAGCTCCTAATCTTAGGAGGACCCAGGAGAAGTCTGTGGTGGAGTACCCTCAACAATTTACATAGCTTCCCATCTCCTCATTTTCTGTGCCCTCACATAAGACTCTGGGGGCTGGGTGAGAGCAAATGTCACTCGAGTCTCAGATAAGGAAATAGAAGCATAGGTGGGTGAAGACACAGACGCCTGTGGGTTTGGGCTTGTGTATTTCTTTCTAGTTTTATGAAAAATGAATATCCAGGGCTGGAGAGACGGCTCAACAGTTCAGAGGGCCTGGGTTCTAATCCCAGCACCCACAAAGCAGCTAACAACAGCCTGTAACTCCCGTCCCAGAGTATCTAAGCCCTCTCTGGCTTCTGTGGGCAAGGCAGGCACACAGTACACATACGTAGGAGCAGACAAAATACTCACACACATAAAATAAAATAAAAATGTTATTTTGAAACAGGGTTTTATGTGTCTGAGACTGACCTCCAACTTGCTGTACAACTGAAGATGACTTTGCTCTCTTGATTATCCCGCCTTCTCTCTCACGTGCTAGGATTGCAGGTTATTAGCAAGAGTCTTCAAACCTTTTATCCCAGCACTCGGGAGCCAGAGGCAGGCAGACCTTCGTGAATTTGAGGCCTGCCTGGTCTACAGAGAGAGTTCCAGGACAGCTAGGGTTGTTACATAGAGAAAACCTGTCTCGGGATGGGGGTAGGGAATGTCTTCATTACAAATTTAAAATCTTGGGAAGCCCTGATCCCGCCTGCATCATTCATAAATATGGTTAACACTTCAAGTTTGTTTCAAAAGATCCAACTGAAAGTGAGACGCTGTCCACGGCCATCAGTCCCCACTCCAGAGAGGCTGGGAGCCGCCGAACAAACACAGCAGGGCTATCAGTCACTGCACCTCCTAGAAATTAAAGCTTAATTCTTTCTTTTTTTCTTCCCCAGACAGGGTTTCTCCGTGTAGCTCTGGCAGTCCTGAAACTCGCTCTTGTAGACCAGGCTGACAGGAAACTGAGAAATCCAACTGCCTCTGCCTCCCGAGTGCTGGGATTAAAGGCGTGCGCTACCACCGCCCAACTCAATTCTTACATTGACCCAGAAGGATAGGCTTTCCCTAGGGAGCGTTCCTAGTGGGTTTTCCACACACTCGAGTTCAGTGACACTGAATCCTCTGTTCCATTGGCCTTTTAAAGTCGTGCCTATTTCCCTCACTCTCTTTCATGACCAAACTGATTAAAAATTTTCTTTGAAGATGGTGTGATACTGAGACATAGCCAGTCAAATCTAACTGCACCAGGTCATACACGATTGAAGTTTCAATGCAAACAGCTGCTGGGGGTTCATGACCCTGACTACAAGAAGTTAGAGTAGAAAGGAATTCAAGTCCTGGTCAACGAAGGGGACAGGGGACAGGGCAGGCATAGGAAGAATCCACAGGCTGAGGTCGTAGGTTATTCACTGTGGGTACTCATTCCACCGTGACCCAGCAGACTTCAAAACAGGCTATAGATCCGTCAGCAAGGCATTGAAATAAAATAGAAGGCCTCTAACACACCAGGGCTCTTCATGTGGCTGCAAACCTCAGCCCAAGGGCTCACAGGAAGCAGGAAATCCTTGTTTTTGTTTTTCTTGTGACAAGATCTTCTATAGGCCAGGCTGGCCTCCAACTTTTGATGTAGTTAAGTATGACCATGATTTCTTAATCCTCCTGCCTCAGCTTCCCCCCACTGCTGGGATTATAGGCATATCCCACTACTCCCACCTTGTATATTATTATTATTTTCAACTACAATGTTTCTACAGGAGAATGTGGTTTTGCCTAAGGGTTAACAAACTCTGTAATGGGTCAGCGGATATTTTCAGCATTGCAAATCAGAGTCTGCTGTGATGACTGAGCTCCACAACTATACGGTGAAAGCAGGCAGGCAGGGAATGAGTATGGCTATGGTCTGGTCAAGCTGTAATTACAAAAAACAGGGGGTGGGATGGATTGCCTAGCTTCCGTCTAGTAGATGACAGGCCGGATTTCAACATCTCCTTACTGAGCCCCTGTAGGAGCCGGTTCAGTTATGTCCCTGGCCTTGGTTTCCCTTGCTGTATAGTGGAGCAGCTGAGTCTCTATCCTAAACTGTCATTGAAGGTTGCTAAGAGGTCAGATGAGCTCACCGCTGAGGGCTTCCTAAGGGAACCAAGCAGCGGGAGGGCCTCTTGAGGTTCATGGATGCAAAGCAGATTGTTTTCCTCCAAGGTCTGGAGAGAGAAAGGCTTGTTCAAGCCAAATCACATCCGTGGGTACCGGTATTCCAGGGGGTATCCCAGAGGGAGACAGCACCCAAGGCCTGGCACTGCGGCCTCACCTTGCTTCCTGGGGGCCCGGTGAGTAAGCAAATGACGATCAGAGGGCGGCAGCAGAAGAATCGGGTCTCCAGTGGGCTGTTCTGACGATCTCTTTAAGGGCTTGCTTTCCTGAGCCCAGTGCTTCGGGCTGGGATGTTATCTGACCTGAGTCTTGTGTAGTCTGGTGTTTCTGCTCTGCTCAGTCCTGGAACCTTCTTTTCTTGCTTCCTGGAAGCTACATTTATCCCACAAGGGCTGGCTCAGGCTATGCACTGGGGGAGGGACACTGGTTGAGCAAGCCCAACATCAGGCATCCTGGAAGCTGTCCTCTGACCCCCATACCGGCTATGGCATGTGTACCCCCCCCCAAAAAAATAAATATAATGTAGTTTTTAGAAATTAGCAGCAGACCTACCTAGCAGAGTGGTGGTGGCACACTCCTTTTACTCCCAGCTCTCAGGAGGCAGAGGTAGGCGGATCTCTGGGAGTTGGAGGCCAGCCTGGTCTACAGAGCGAGTTCCAGGACAGCCTCCAAAGCTACATAGAGAAACTCTGTCTCGAAATCCACCCTCCCCCCCAAAAAAAGAAAAACAAAACAAACCTAATTAGTAGCAGTTCTCTCATTTTCCCCATTTTACTAATGAGAAAGCTTAAGAGACTCGCCTGAGGGAGTTCACACAGCACTGGAGTGTGGAAGCATCTAGAAGAGGCTGTATATATGGCTCGAATTAGGATCTGCTATTCTGTTTATATTCTTGTCCCCAGCTGTGAAACTTCCAAGTCCTTGTCACACGGGAGCTCTAAAGGGGTTTGATTTAGAGCAGGGGCAGATAGTCCCTCCGTTGTCTTGGCTTGTAGACTTAGCAAAGAGGACTCCAAGTTGGAGGGCTCGGTCAAGACTGGAGTCTTCAAATCGGCACTCTGAGCCCTGGGACGAAGACTCACACAAACTGGCCTTACCCTTCCAGGGCATTTATTGGATTATAGAACCAACAGGTTGGAGAGAGGCAACTGGGGTTCTCTCCCAAATGCTGCGCTCAGGAAGCGCAACCTCAGCCTCTCAACAACGTTATGTTGGCTTCAGTCAAATTTAACAACCTGTACCCTAGCTCCAGTAGCCGTCCTTGCACCAGTCAGTGCTCAGGAAATTCCTAGGGCTGGCTCTCATTGGGTCTCTTTAGGTTTATGCATCCAACCCTCAACCAATAGTTGTAGTCTAGAGGAGGGATTATGTCAACTGGACAGCCCAGACAAACCATTAGAAAGACAGTGATGAAGGGCGACCCCTAGTGGACGCACGGAGGACTGCAACTGGACAAGGTAGTTACTGTGTTGAGCCTTGAAGTTAAACTTGGCCTGTAGAATCTACAACCCGCCCTCAAATCTACCACTGACCTCCATATGACACTGTTGGCTAACTTGAACTTTTTTTTTTCTTTTTGGTCTGCCTTCCTCAGCCACTAACCCCTCCCTGCTATTATGTAGCTGCAATATTGGCTGTTTTCAGCTCACTTGGGAATACACAAGACATTCTTAACAATGTCCCAGTTCCCTTCTGCCCTGCCTCCACTGCTGGCGTAGCCTTTTTCAGTCCCTGCTGTTTAGTGGCAACACTGTCCCTTCTCAAGCAGAGTCTGAACTCAGAAACCACCACCAACTCCTTCCAGTTAACTGGGGAAAGTGGGGGGGGGTCTTAGTTCCCTCCCTAGGGTTCCTCCATTCTCCTAGGAGCTTCGTGACCCCCGCCTTCAGAACACACACATCCCCTTGACCCAGACTGGGCAGCTTTCTTAGGGTTCTGGCTCGCTGTTCTGCCGAGTACAAGTCATAGCTGCTTAGGGCCCAACGCACTGATGGGGCTCAACAAAAGCCGGCTCTGCGCATGACTTCTCGATAAGGGGAGACATCAGGGAAAGCAGCTCTAGAGCCATGGAGAAAGCGAGGCAGAACAGAGACAGGGACTGGAGAGTAGAGGCATGGGGAAGAGAGGGCAAGATTCTCAGAGAGAGCATGGGAGTGATGTGGATCCAAGGAGAGCGAGCAGGCCAGGAACAAGGCTTGGTGCACATTCAAGTGCACCAGCTGTGCCAGTGGATTCCGCTTTCTCCCCGGCCCCCGTTAAGTAAACAAAGTCCCTGTGATTTGTGTTTTGTACAGTTGAACCTTCCCTGGTGGGAGTTGATTTAGCCGAGCGTCCAGTTCTGGTAAAAACCTGGGTACACGGCGAAGAGGACTGGAGCGGGAAGGACAGGCAGTTCATTAGCTACAAGGAGAAAACATTCATCTTCCCAGACCTCTTGGACAAACTTCCTACGCTCACCACCCGGGACCAGAGCCAAGTTTCGGCTGGAAGAAGTGAGATTGCACAGGCCGGAAAAAGCCCATGAGGGACTGCCGGGAACAAGCCAGGCGGTTCTGCTTAGGGCCTGACACCAGTGACCAGAAGCCCAGGTATGGTCAAGGCGAGGCTATAATTGTGTCCCCACTATAATCCAGTGAGTCTCTCCTATAGGCTAGCTCCCCCTACAGCGGAGGAAGCAGCAGTAATCTCCACGAGGGAACACAGATCTGGAAGGAGGGGGAAGTTTTGTTGTTTTTCGAGACAGGGTTTCTCTGTGTAGCTTTGGAGCCTGTCCTGAAACTCACTCTGTACACCAGGCTGGTCTCGACCTCACAGAGTGCCTTTGCCTCCTCAATGTTGGGATTAAAGGCATGTGCCACCACCAGTTGGCTGGGATTTTTTTTTTTTTGAGCCAGGCATGGTGGTACATATACCTATGTACAGACCTCTAACCCTAACACTTCAAAGGCCGAGACAGGAGGATCACAACTTCTAAACCAATTTAGGCTCCATAGCAAGACCCTACTTTAAAGCAAAAACAAGACCTGAAGTGTGGGGACCTCCCTTGCAATCCAAAGGGGAACAGTGCAAGGCTAGTCCTGGCTGGAGAGTGAACCCTTGTCTTAAAAATCCTAAAGCAAAACAAAATGAATCCCAAAATAAAAACAAAAAAACCAGGAGAACTCCCCCCCAGAGAAAATGGCGTATTTGCAATGCTTAAGATTCAACTTTTTTTTGGGGGGGGGGAGTCTTTAGCCCAGGCTGACTCAAACACGATGTGTAACAGGATGACCTTGAACTTCTGATCCTCCTGCATGTTCTAGAATTACAGGGTTGTACCAATCCTGTTTGTGTGGTGCTGAGAATCAAACCTAGGGCTTCAAGCTTGTTAGGCAAGCACTCTATAAACCAAGACCTTTGATTTTTTTAAAATTACATTTATTGTGCGCATGTGTGCAGATATACATGTGTCATGGTGGGTGTGAAGGTCAGAGGGCAGCTGTGGCAGTCAGTTCTTTCCTTCTACCATGTGGGGGCCTGGGAATCAAACTCAGCTCACTAGGGCCTTTTCCTGTAAGTCAGAGGTTCTCAATGTGTGGGTCGTGACCCCTGTGGGGTCAGTGGAACCCATTTCACAGGGTTCGTCTAACACCATCGGAAAACATTATATTCATAACAGTAGCAAAATTAGTTATGAAGTAGCAACGAAAATAAGTTTTTTATTTTTGTTTTTTTTTTTCCAGACAGGGTTTCTCTGTGTAGCCCCAGCTGTCTTGGAACTCACTTATATAGACCAGGCAGGCCTTGAACTCACAGAGATCCACCTGCCTCTGCCTCCCAAGCGCTGTGACAAATAAGGTGTGTGCTGCCATCACTATCTGGCTAACAACGAAACTCATTTTACGGCTGGGGGGTCACCACAACATGAGGAACTGTATTAAAGGGTCGCAGCGTTAGGAATGTGAGAGTCACAGGGCCAAATTATCTCATCAGCACCCCCAGCTGCTGTCCACCCTTTGACGATTTGCTCACTTTTCAGATCTATGTGTATCCATGTTTTACCTGCAAATATGTGCAAGCATGCTTGGTACCTACAGAGGCCAGGAGTGTGTTGGGCCCCGTAGAACTGGAGTCATAGATGGCTGTGAGCTGCTCTGTGGGTACAAGGAGCAGAACCACGGTCCTGCACAAGGATAGCAAAAGCTGCAGACTAGCTCTCCAGCTGCCCCTCCCCTCCCCTGCAGACTAGCTCCCCAGCTGCCCCTCCCCTCCCCTGCAGACTAGCTCTCCAGCTGCCCCTCCCCTCCCCTGCAGTCTAGCTCTCCAGCCCACTCCCCTGCAGACTAGCTCTCCAGCTGCCCCTCCCCTCCCCTGCAGACTAGCTCTCCAGCTGCCCCTCCCCTCCCCTGCAGTCTAGCTCTCCAGCCCACTCCCCTGCAGACTAGCTCTCCAGCTGCCCCCCCCCCCTTGGGTTTTTCTACACAGGGTTTCTTTGTAGCTTTGGTGCCTGTCCTGGAACTCACGCTGTAGACCAGGCTGGCCTGGAACTCAGATATCTGCCTGCCTCTGCCTTAAAGATATGGTCGAAGCTGGCTTTGATTCTTCCTCCTCACACTCTTCAGTATTTGCTCACCAGAATTGCTGCCATGACAGAATCTGTTTTTTTTCTCTTTTGGTGTCCTGTATCCCAGGCACTCACCTGGTACTTGCTATGTAGATAGGAAAACCTCAAACTTTTTTGTTGTTTTAGGTTTTTTTTTTTTTTTCCGAGACAGGGTTTCTCTGTGAAACAGTTCTGGCTGTCCTGGAACTCTCTGTAGACCAGGCTGGCCTCAAACTCTCAGAGATCTGCCTGCCTCTGCCTCCCAAGTGTTGGGATTACAGGTGTGCACCACCACCACCTGGCTAACCCTTGAGCTTCTAAACCCTCCTGCTCCCTTTCCTGGTGTGACCACGCTGTTTTACCTGGTGCTGAGGACTGAGCCCAGGAGCTGGGTCTGCTATGTAGCCCTGGCTAGCTTGCTATTCACTAAGTAGCGCAGGCCTTGAACTCTCAGCAATCACCCTGCCTCAGCCTGCCCAGTCCTGGCTCAAAGGTATAGACATAGATTGGAGCTCTCCCTGGCCGCATAACCTGGACAAGGTACAACCCTGCTGTCTACTCTGGTGCAGAAGGTGATTGACAACACACACCCACAAAAAGGAGTATCTAGTGGCTGGCCTGGCACCCACCCGGTGTTTAATAACGGCAGCTATCATAACTCTGGCTGGCAGCAGAGTCTCCTACAAGGAACGTTCCAGACTTGTGCAGAAGCGGCCAGAGCAGGCATCCATTCTCTTTATGCACCTGATTTTATTCTTTATTATAATAGGTTAAGCCACGGAACTCATGATCTGAATTTTTTTTTATTTTCTGAAATGAAACCATTGTACATTGTACAAACAATATCTACCGATGGAATAAATAAGAGAAAAATCATACTGCTGTACAACACACCAAAAAAAAAAAAAAACTGTAAGAGAGGGAAAAAAAGGTAACAGTGAAAAAAAGGTCTTTATATCTCTAACCAGGTCCTCGGCGATAACTAACATTCCAAACCATGACACCGTCTGATGGGTAGTCACCACCCTCTAGGAGCCGGTCAATAGCCTTCCAGGTTGTGGGTGTAAGTGCCAGCACTTTGTGGAATGTGTAGCCGCCATTCCCCCACCTTCAAGTTTTGGGGGATGTTTGCCCTGGGAGCCCTTTAGGCCATGGGGCCTGATGTCCACGGAAGGCATTTGCTTAGGATCCCCAGCCCCTGGCTCGGCCAGATGAAAGGTCTTAGATTCTGTGGCGGGGATGAGGGCGGGGGTTCGGGGATGGGGACCATCGGCTCCGGAGAGAGGACCGTGGCGGGGAAGGAAGCACATTGATTTTGCAGTCTGACCGCTCCGCGTGGAAGGCTTTCCTGGCCAGCGTGCAGTGCAAGGCTGCTGGCTCTTTGCCTGGCGTGGCCGTCGGGGGCACCCGAATGGTCCCCATCAACGGCCTATTCCTACCTTCAGGCACTTCAGAGAAAAACTAATACAGCCTCGGTACCGTGGACCTCGTCGTTGTCTTCATCCTCAACTGCGTCAACTCCTCTTGACTGTCCGGAGAGGCTGCAGTGGACAGAAGAGGTGCAGGTGGCCCTGGCCGCCCTGCTGGCTCCATGGATGCATGTGCTGGGCTCTCCTTCAGCTGTGTGTTGTAACCGCTTGTTTCCCAGAAAAAGAAATAAATATCCAAATTCATCTTTCACCAAAATGGAGTTTTGCTGCAAAAGAAAAATGTTGCCCTAGCTCTAGAATCTGGAGGTAAAGCCGCCTTGACCTTGAGATATGTTGGAGGTCGTGCATCTGGTTGCTTTCCAGCAAAGACACAGAACACAGTTCTTCATAGAACTGACTGCCTGAGGGGCAAAATTGCTAAGTACAAGAATTTTCTTTTTTAAGACAGAAACATTTTAGCATTGCTAACTTCAACATTAAGATTTCAAAGTTTTTTTTTTCTTCCCTTATTTCAGGAGATATTTTTGCATGAGGTATTTAAAATTCAGGAACATTTTGATTCTTCATGAGTATAGGAAATAGACAGCTCCCTTGAAAACAGAAAAAGAAGTTGGAGCTTTCCTCCCCTCAGAAACTCTTAGAAAATGGAGCCTGGCAGACACTTCTCATGATGATTGGGAGAAAGATCCACACGTCACAAGGTGGTACCTGAATATGCACCAGTTAGCAAACAAAACAAAAAACAAAACAAAAACAAACACCCCGCTCCCCCCACCCCAACATACAACTCGTAGGGAGTCAGTGCTCCAGTGCAGAAAGAAGCGGGGGGAAGCCGTCAGGTCTGAGGGGTCCGTGGAGGAATTAAGAGCAAACCAGGCCTCAGAACTCAACAGTTGGGCAGCTCGTCCAAGGGGTGTCTCCACTGAGTGAGAGAAAGCTGTCTCGGTGCAATTGAGGGCAGGGGAAGAGGGAGCCTCTGTGGCTCCTTTCTGGGGCTGTGTGCAAATCTTCCCAGTTCCTCGGTGCCTTGGTTTTGGCCTTTGAGGCCCAATTGTTAAGGTCCACTCCCCAGTGGAGGCTGACAGCTCATGCTGGGAACGAGACTCCATCCACCTGTTGCCTCTGAGAGTCAGAACATGATGCCAGGAGCATCTTGCCTGGGATCTGGGGTGTGGGAGGACAGGAACGAAGGGCATCAGGTTTCCATGGATTTGAAATCCAAGCAATGTCCTGTGGGAGAGTTCAGCACCAGCTATTCCTGCTGCCTGCTCCCAACCTCCCCAGCCCTGTACTATCCTAAGGAGACAAGCTCGCAGTCAGCCATTCTGTCCTTGGAGGGCCTGGAGAAAGCAGTGCCAGTGGTGGCTAGAGTGGGGGAGATAGGGTGGAAGTGCCAGAAGAATCTAAAGGCTTTGCATGTCAATCTGGGCTACTGTGGCTTGCAAACCCCTAGCCTCCAAGGCTCCAGGAGGTGAGGGCGTGTCCTGAACCAAGGAGGCCAGCCCTTGGGAAGTGAGGCTGAGACTTAGGGCCCTAGGGGCCCTGGGAGTTGGGGCTGGCTCCAGGTAGGGTGCAGGGTGTGCCCAAACACTGCCCACCTGAACCAGGAGCCACTGAAGGTGCCTGATCTCCTGTTCTCTACCCCACCTGCTCTGAAGCAGTCTCGGGGCAGGGAGGAGAGAGACAGGAAGGGGGCAGCAGCCAACCAAAATGAATGGGCACTTTGCCAGGAGAGATGCAAAAACCAGGAAGCATGCCAGAGGTAACCTCTAGGGTACAAGGCACAAAAAAAGAAAGCGGAAGGAATTGGTTGAAGAGTGAAAAAGCCCCTACGAAAAGCAAATTCCTGACTGGTACCACCCTCAAATAGCTTATATCATTAAATAGAGAAGTGGGGGCAGGGATACAGCAGCAACACAAATGTAATCTTGGCTTCCGAGACAGTGTGCAGACACTCCTGAGCTGTCGGCCCACTTCCCAAGGACAGTCACTTGAAGGTTCGAGTGTTTTGCTTCACAGCAGAGCTCGCCAGCGTCTGAGAAGTTCCACCGTTCTAGGTTTTTCTTGGATTTGCACTTAGTAAACTTGAAACGTTAGTTCTGTTCGCGCCCAAGAGGAATCGCTTGAGCAGCGTTCTAGAATTAAGCCTGCTGATGTACCTGCCATGAAACATGGACCAAAGGGTTCCATTGGGCATCTACATCTCTTCAGAGTTCTGTTGAGAACATTCCAGCTTCATCTTTTTAGAGGGTGGCACTCCTTCCAAATCCTTCGGGGGAAGAAGAGAAGGGACTGGGGTCAGTATAAGCAGGGAGGGCAGTTAGGACACCGGTGGAACAGCAGACTGGCTCCAGAGGGAAGCAAGAGAAAACTACTTAGCTCTGTCAACCTCATGAGCTCTACCTGGGGGGAGGGGAGGTTCCAGACACACGGCAAACTTGAAACCCAAATGCTTTGGAGAGCATGTGAAACCCACCTACTCTATGACCACTGTTACTCTGAACCGTGACACGGGCTGTTCCCTCTGTATTTTTAGCCCCTGGCCTTTGATTGCACAAAGCCTAGACCATGTTTCCCTTGTGACTAGTCTTCCTGTCTGTAACCATGGAGGTAAGCACCGGAGCGGAAGGTGCTGTGTGGACTGTTGTCCCTCAGGTACAGGCACCCGGCTTGCTGCAAATGCTGAGCTCATGCTGAGTGGACATAGGGACATTATTCTGGGGAAAGGGGTCCATCCTTGTCACTGAATTCCCCAGAAGTCTTATGACACCCCAAAGGGTATTCACTCACCAGCTGTCACCTCTGGTCTCTCAGACCTCAGCCATCACCCGAGACCAAACGGCGCTCCCTGGCCTCTGTGATGTCTTCATGTTACCACAGGCGTGGAATAAAGCCTGTGCCTGGACAGCCCCCTCTTTCTATTCATCCCACCCCTCGAAGCCTGTACTCTCCTGAGCTCATGGTTCTCAAACTTCAGGTACAGGAGATTCCTCTCAATCTAAAGAGAGCCCAAGTCACCCAGGCTCCTCTCATGTTTCTCTGCATCAACCCACGCCATCTGTCCAGACAGAGGCTTAGTGTCCTGCGTCTGTCTATAAAACTTCTCTGCCTGAGCCACCCTAGTCCTGGAACAGGGCTTGGTCTGTAGCATGTGCTGTGTTAACTGTGTCAAAGAGGCACCAGTTTGGGCATCAGAACCAAACAGAAGGCTGAGTGAGCGTTCTCTGAGGACTCCGGACAAGGCTTGGCATCAGGGAAGCAGGTTCTCTTCCTCACTACCTTGGAATTTAATTTAATGTTTTATTACATTCATTCTTTATATGTACTGGGCATGCACATGGACATGTGTGCATGTAACAACATGTGCAAAGAGGTCAGAGGATAGCTTGAGGGAGTCATTTTTCTCTTTCCACTACATGGGTCCTAGATTTTGAACTTAGGTCATCAGGCCTGGCGCAGTGCCTTGATCAGTGGCGTCATCTCGTTGCTCACCCTCCGGCTTCTTTGAGACAGGGTGTCACTATGCAGTCCTAGTTGGCTGGGAACCCAATATCTAGACTAGACTAGTATTGAACTCACAGCCATCAGCCTGCCTCTGCTTCCCAAGTGCTGGGATTAAAGGCCCGTGCCACCACACCTGGCTTCCTGGTTTGCTTTTTAAAGGGAGACACAGATATAAGAAGACAAAGTGGGCAAAGGTGCTGCCAGGGCTGTTGGGTCCTGTCTGAAGGAGCAGCCTTCTGCTGAGCGGAGGATCTAGCAGGGTGAGTCAGCTCGGGCTGCTCCACATCAAACAGAGACGAGGAAAGTCTCTGGGCTCTCAGGAAGATTGAACAATAGACTCAGGCCAGCAAAAAGGGGTCGTCCTGGCCCCAGAGCGAGGAACATTTTTCTTCTTTCCCCTTTTTTATGATGGGACATGCTAGGCAAGTACTCTACCACTGAGTTACACACAGCTGATGCTTCTTCTGAATCTAACATCTTTTTAAAAATTCTACCTCCTGCCCCTGGGTCTTATTTTTGCACTGAACAATCCAAGAGATGTTGATGTTCAGTTACAACACAGAGGGGGTCTGAGCAGGGGGCTGGATCAGAAGCAAAATTCCAAAGAAGAACCTATCTGGTCTTCAGGTTTCTGAGATGGAATCTTCCTTAACCTTAAAGGACATGGGGTCACTGGAATGAAGTGGTACTTTAAACTTGATTTGTTTATTTTGTGTGTATGAATGCATGCATGTAAGAACACCATGTGCCTTTGTCAGATCCCCTAGAACTGGAGATAGACGGTCGTGAGCTCCTATGTGGGTGCTGGCAACGGAACCTGGGTCCTCTGCAAGCAGTAAGTGCTCTTAACCCCTGAGCTGTATCTCCAGCCCCTCTTCTGTCAACACACCACAGTGGCCCTGGCAGGGTATCTTACCCATATTTTCTCATCTAATCTTCATTGGCGGCTGACAGATTGAGGCTTGGCAATGGCAGACACCCAGGGGCTCGGTGATGCAGCTGTGGATAGCAGCTGAGGCGTCACACATGATTAGCAGGTGCTGTGCCGCTGAGCCTCAGACCCAGCTCCCCCCTCCCACATCCTGCTATACTTGAGACAACCTCCTCTCTAGGTCTAATGCCTTCTTACTGCTCCAGTAGCACCTTTTCATCATGGTTAACATAGTACCTCTTAGAGATCTGGGCCTATTCTAGGTAGCGAGGACACAGGGCAGGCCAGACAGAGATGTATGGGCTCTCATTAAGTCTCCCAGGCTGGCTTTGAACTTGTGATTCTCCTGCCTCAACTTCCCAGGTAGCTGGGATTACTGGCTTGCACCTCCATACCCAGCAGATTGGAGCTGGATTTGAACCTGGACGAGACTCCATTCTATCTGCCTCCTGCCCCTGGGTCTTATTTTTGCACTGAACAATCCAAGAGATGTTTATGTTCAGTTACAACACAGAGGGGATCTGAGCAGGGGGCTGGATCAGAAGCAAAATTCCAAAGAAGAACCTATCTGGCCTTCGGGTTTCTGAGATGGAATCTTCCTTAACCTTAAAGGACATGGGGTCACTGGGATGAGGTGGTACTTTCATGGACCCAAAAAATACCGTCACCAAGCTGAGATTAGAACACGAGTGTGCATGCTCTACCCCAGGGGCTTCCTGAGGCAGGACCACGAGTCCCTCCTAGCACGGTGGCCCTGGTGACAGAGGCTAACACATCCAGCCGCTGTCCAATGGACAAGCAGTGTTCCAACTGTCCGACAGTGAAGCAGCTCGACATTAGTGGGCCATGGAGAAGCCTAGCTCCGCCCCACCTACCTGAGAGACTGCCGAAGTTTCTGCTGCCAAGCCCGACTCTGCAGATGGCTGCCGTTCCGCTTTTTCTGAGCTGTTGATTGAGTTTTCCATCGAAGACTGTGAATTCTGCTCATCAGAAGCATCTGAGCAAAGAGCAAGACGACAGAAGCTGTTTTCAGACGCATGAGAAGCAGCACCAGATGCGCCAAATACGAAAATACCTGGATCTGGGTAGTTTTGTGGCTGAGAACTTCCAGAGTTAGATGGGCTAACTTGGGAAGTTTTTCGTTTATCGGGTAGCAAGGCAGTTATCAATAGCCAAGCCACAGGGGGGGTCTCCAACCCTCCTTCCATGCATACCTACCCTGCCTGAAGGACTACTTTGTACGCAATGCTGCCAGTGTCTGGTGCCCTCTGCTGGGCACCAGGCACCATAGCAACCATCTCCTGGCTCCCACAGAGACTTCAGCAGGCTTTTGTGTTTTTCGAAGGGTTATTTCTCTTTTATGCGGATGGGTGCTGTACCTGCACCTATGCCTGTGCACCTCATATGTGCCCATTGCCTGCAGTGGCCAGGGAGGAACATCTAATCCCCTGGAATTGGAGTTGCAGATGGTTCTGAGCCACCAAGGGGGTGCTTGGAACCAAACCAGGGTTCTCTGCAAGAGCAGCACATACTCTTAATCACTGAGCCATTTTCCTAGCCTCTAATCTAAAAAAAGAAAAAAAAGAAAGAAAAGGAGAAAAGAAACAAACCCCCCACATTTGTTTATTTATTTTTTTTTTTAGATTTATTTATTTATACAACATTCTGCCTCCATGTATGCCCGCACGCCAGAGGAGGGTGCCAGATCTCATTACAGATGGTTGTCAGCCACCATGTGGTTGCTGGGAATCGAACTCAGGACCTCTGGAAGAGCAGCCAGTGCTCTTAACCACTGAGCCATCTCTCCAACCCCAACATTTGTTTATTTACTGTATGTGCTTACTTGCCACAGAGAGCATGCGGCGGTCAGAGGACAACCTGATAGAATCTCCTACCATGTGAGTTCTGGCGACTGAGCTCAAGTTGGCAGGCTCGGGGACAAGCACCTTCACCTGCTGAGCCATCTTGCCGCCCCCTAACCAGCCCCGAATCTCTAAGTAGTTAGAATAACCTTGCACTTCTGTCCTGCGAACTCCACCTCCTGAATGCTGGGACCACAAGTGTGAACTGCCATAGTGTATTCAGTTCCGAGGATCAAACCCAGCGCTTCCTGAAGGCTTGGCCAAGTGAGTACCCCACCAGCTGAACTAAATCCCTAGCCTAAAATTCCTCTTCATAATTAAGGACGTTTCTCCTGTGACCAGAGTAATGACTAGCTGTAAAAATCCGATCTCGCTGGGAGCCTTCACTTGTAAACAGTCGAATGGTCCTGTAGCGCCCGTGCCGCTACAAGATGGTAAGCGAGTCGGGAACTAAGCTGGAGACTTAAACACACACACACACACACATACACACGCACGCATGCACACGCGCACATATACACACACACACAGACACGGAGACACGGGTCACTCTTGATACAAGAGTGCCACGCTTTATTGTGCTCAGAGGCAGCTTACATGGGGACCCTTTGCCTGCTGGAGTGAACTGAGCAAAACACCTGTGCCCAGAGCTGCTCTGAGCACGAGACCTTGATGGCTGGGGAGTGGGTTCTGATGAGGTCTGCAGCTGAAAAATCTCGAGAGCTGGGCGTGGCTAAGGATCCCTATATAAACTGCCCCCGAGCACAATAAAGTGTGGCACTCTTGTATCAAGAGTGACCCATGTCTTACTCCCCCCCCCCCCCCCCCCCCCCGCGTCTCTCTGTTTTTAAGTCTCCAGCTTAGTTCCCCCGGCTTGCGTACCGTCTGGACACTACTGGACCCGTGCCGCTTTTTACAACTAACCATTGAAAAAAGAGGAAAAAAGTTAAGATCAACTGTGCCGGGCAGCGGTGGTGCATGCCTCTATATTCTGGAAATAAGGAAAGGAGGGCCTGCAGAATCCCACCTGAGCCTGAGCTGCTCACACAAGGCCACAACGACAGACTACCCTGACTTTATCAATTTAGATTTGACTTATTTATTTATTTTGGTTTTCGAGACAGGGTTTCTCTGTGTAACAGCCCTAGCTGTTCTGGAACTAGCTCTTGTAGACCAGGCTGGCCTCGAACTCACAGAGATTTGCCTGCCTCTGCCTCTGCCTCCCGAGTGCTGGGATGAAAGGCGTGTGCCTGGCACTTAAGTTTAATTGAAGAGGGCTTGTGCACCTCAGTGAAGGAGTACGCAAAGGCTACAGGTGGTGGATTCCTGAGAACCAGAGTTACAGGAGTCGCAAACTGCCCAGCATGGGTGCTGGGAATCGAACTCAGATCACCGTTAACTGCTGAGCCATCTCTCCAGCCCTTACCCTGGTTTTATGCCTTATGTTTTCTTTGCCTCCAAATTTTTTTGAGACAGTATGTCTTCTTCTTCTTTCCTCCTCCTCCTTCTTCAAATTTTTTCGAGATACCATTTCTCTGTGTATCCTGGCTGTCCTGGATCTTAGTCTGTAGAATAGGCTGGCCTCAACTTAACAGAGAGCCATCCGTTTCTGCCTTCTGAGTGCTGGGGTTAAAGGCGTGTGCCACCATCATCCAGCCTCACCCTGGTTTTAAAAGCCTACTAAGCAACCACGGCTTACTTTCTGAGGCAGAGGAATAACAAAGAGCAAAATCCAAACATGAACTGTGCCCATAGTACTTATTCTTTTAGCTCATGTTTGGATTCTGCAGCTGTCTCGAGTCTGAGGCAGGTGGGGGTGAGGACGGCTAGCATGCAGGGCGGGTAGGAGCTCCAGGCCCTACTGGCACTCCGTTCCTATCCAGACCAGCAGCTCGTCTTTCCATGGCTGGCCAGAGTTCCTGTGCTGGGCTTCCTTACAGCAACGGGGGTGGGGAGGGGGCGCACTCCACTTACAGCTCGGGATGCAGAGTGATGAAGTTTAGAGACAGATCTAAGTTCAAACACTGCCATTGCCTCTGGTGAATCATGGGATCCTGTCCAAGATCCCTGCCTCCCCAAAAATACAAGGTTAACAATAGCCACCCTGGCCAGTGGCATAAGGCTGTGTAAAAAACTAGCATTTGGAAGGCTGAGACAGGGCAAGCAAGAGTTCAAGGCCAGTCTGGGCTCAGTAGTGACAACCTATCTCAAAAACATGCCCTCCCCAACTGCAAATTAACTTCAGGTGGAAATAACTGGTGGATTATCTAGGACACAGACTCAAACTCTCCGTAAACCTGGAGATTCTTTCAGAGTTTAGGATCATCTACTTATTTATTATATATGCTGGCCTAGAACTCACTGCACAACTCAGGCTGGTTCCACCTGTAGTCTCTTGAATGTTGTGACTATAGGCCCCAGGCCTGAACGTCTGGCTTAGATTTGCCTTGAAAATCCACATGAACAGCAGTTCCTCAAAAACTTAAACACACGACCCAGAAATTCTATTTTCAAAAGAACTAAAACCAGAGACTCAACAGAGTCTTGACTATGAATGCCACAGTGGCACTATTCCCAAAGATGACAGCAACAGTGGGAACAGCCAAAGGGAGAAACAAAATGTGGTCTTCCTTACAGGGGAGCCAAGGAGACAGCTGGGGGCAGGAGGTAAAGGTACTAGTCACACACAAGCCTAAAAATCCAGATTTGCTCCCCAGAATCCACGTAAAATCAGGGTGTAGCAGCACACGTCTGTAAACCAGCACTCCTGTGACACAGAGAGATGGGAAGTGGAGACAGGAGACTAGTCGGCTCCGAAGGGCAAGGCCAGCTGGCCTGGATTATATAGCACAGCAGCCACAGCAGCAGAGCAGGGTGGAAGACAAGACGCATCACGTTCTTTATGTAATGTGTCCACTCTCATCAGCGCACGCACGCACGCACGCAGCAAACTGGTCATTATGAGCAAGGCATGGGAGGGATTATACAGTATGCGCAGTTTCTTTGTGGACCGAGGAGACAGAATATTCTAGACACTGGTGAACTGTTTTTCACTTAGAACTGGTTCAGTTTGGGGGCTGGAGAGATGGCTCAGCAGTTAAGAGCACTAGCTGCTCTTCCAGAGGTCCTGAGTTCAATTCCCAGCAACCACATAGTGGCTCACAAGCATCTGTGATGCGATCTGGCGCCCTCTTTTGGCCTGCAGGCATACATGCAGACAGAACACTATATATACACATAATAAATAAATCTTTAAAAAACATGGTTTAGCGCAGGCCTTTAATCCCAGCACTGGGGGCAGAGGCAGACGGATCTCTGTGAGTTCAAGGCCAGCCTGGTCTACAAAGTGAGTTCCAGGACAGCCAAGGCTATACAGAGAAATCCCATCTTGAACTCCCCCCCCCACACACACACAAAAAAAAAAAAAAAAGAAAGAAAAAGAAAAAAGGAAGGAAGAAAGAAAAAAAAAAAGAAAAGAAACAGTTCAGTTCAATCTTTTTTCTTTCTTTTTTGGGGGGCGGGTCCTGGGTGTTGAACCCGGGCTCTCTCATGGACCAAGCATATATACCTACAGCTGAGCTTTACCATCACCAGAGTGGAAAAGTGGTTCATTTTACGTTACTTTCTTTTCTCTCTTTGGAGATAGGTTTGGCAATGAAGCTGTGGGGCACAGGCTAGTCTCAAGTCTGTGATCTTCCTGCTCCAGCCTCTTGAGTGCCGGGATTACGTGTGGGAACCACCAGGTCTGGGCATGAATTTCAAGTTACTCCATAGGAGAAGCTGGGACTGGCGAGAGGCTCAGGCACCTGCTGCTTTGCTCTCCTAGCACCCAATCATTGGTATGCCAGTTCTAGGGGATCTTACTCCCTCTTCTAATCTGTCTGTCAGGGCATCATGCACACACGTGGTACAAATGCATACCTATAGGTCAAGCATTTTCACACATAAATTTTTTTTAAAAAAGAAAAAGTTAGAGGGCCAGGCAGGGTGGCGCACTTTTAATCCTAAGGCCTAGGAGGTAGAGAGGCAGGAGGATCTGTGTGAGCTCCAGGCTAGCCCAGGCTAGTGAGACCCTAACTCAAATTAAAAGGGGAGGAAGAGAAAGAAGAAAACGAAGAAAATTTGGGCATGGCAGTAGTGCAAATTTGTTTGGATTTTTTTTGTTTTTTTCAAGACAGGGTTTCTGTGTATTTTTGGCGCACACCACCACGCCTGGTGGTTTGGCAGTGCATATTTGTAACCTTAGCATTTGGGAGGTAGAAGTCTGGAGTTCAAGACCAGCCTTGGCTGCTACATGATATTCCTCTTGGAGAGAAGAAAAATTTTGTATTCTATTTGTTTGCTGTAACAAAACACATATGTAACCGACCTAAAAAGTCTGCCTTATCGGTGGCATTTGCCTCTGTGGCCAGTTTGTTTTCTGCATGCACCAGGCTCTGCAGATGGAGGAGGGGAGGGTTTAACACACCCCAGACAGTCAGTTACAGGAGATCTGGAGATTCACACTGCCTGTCTGCTGGCAGAGGCATGCCCAGGCTCGAGGCTTCCTTGAGAGCCAGGCCTGAGGGCTCAGATGGAGCCAATGGTACAGTTTGCAGCGTGCCAGGGCTCAAGACAGCAGCCTGTTCTCTGAGCATTCTGGTGCCTCTGGAACTCACCCAGGGGAAATTATTTTCCCGGGGCCTAAATTTAGTCCAGGGAGCTTGGACATTATGTCATTCCCTGAGCTTAACCAGCAGTAAACAAGTTCAAAGCAAGGTCAACAGCTGGGGGCCAATCCACCCTCCCAGTTTACCTATCTGTGGGGAGGTCACATGGGCCCTGGGCTTATGCCCTTGGCAAGGGGAGCTGGGGCAGGTGGGTACAAGCCCAGGGCCTGTGGTGATTGGAAGAGGATTCTGGTATGATTCCCACCTGGTCTATAAAGCATTTGATGCAGTTAGGGTATAGGGGTATAAAGGATAGCAGTCACAGAAATGTCACCCCAAATATAACTCTGACGGCTGAGCTCAACTGGCCTGTTAGGGGAGGTGGGAAATGAGGCTATAGCTGGACTGCAGGATCGGAATGAAGCCTGTTTGGCCCCAGAGGTGACACACTTGCCCTTGTTACCTCAGAGCCCCCGCCCCCACACACATACAGCCGGGGAGGGGAGGGCTCTCCTCAGCTCTGCACCCCCTTCCACCCATATTTTGCTGAGCATTTTGCTGATATCACTACCTCCTTCATCCTTGTTATCCCCGACAAAGGAAGCCACTTTTATCGGTCCCATTTTAGAAACAAAACAACAGGTAGGGGCATGGGAGTCGGTGCCGCCCATGAAAAGCTGCTCTGTAGCCCCAGCCCCTCGACCTTCTGCCTTAAGTGTCATCTAACCAACTAGACGCTGGGAAGCCTAGTGGGTTTGCCGTGACTACAAGGGCCCTCAAGGGAGAGGAGTAGACGGCAGAGAGCTTTAGCTGTTGTGTCATAGCTCACTATTATGATAAGGAAATGTGTGTGTGTGTGCCACAGCTAGGGACAGGGAGCTACTGGCAGAGAGTAGGGTGTTATGCAGCTTCCTGAACATACAGGACAGCCCCACAGCAAAGCATTCCTTAGTCTCCAAAGCCAACAGTGCCGAGGCCAGGAACCCTTGCTCTGGCAGAAAGTCATATTACCCCATTACCTCCCTGGAGGAAACTCCAGCAAGACTGCCACATTCGTGTGTGTGTGTGTGTGTGTGTGTGACAGAGAGAGAGACTGTGGATTAAACCTAGGCGTTGCATGCCTGGTATGAGTTCTGCCATTGACCTATAGCTTCAGCCTTTTATTATTTGTTTTATCTTGTGTATGAGCATTCTCACTGCATGGAAATGCACCACATACATGCAGCGCCCTTGCAGGGCAGAAGGCGGCACTGGATTGTATCCCCTAGAAGTGGAGTTACAGACAGGTATGAGTTACCATGTGGCAGCTGGGCTCTCTCTGTAAGAGCAACCAATACTCTTAACCGCTGAGCCATCTCTCCAAACTTCTTCGTTTTGTTCTGTGTTAGCCCAGGCTGGCCTCATACTGGCCACCTTGTACCTGCCTCCACTGGGCTGGAATTACAGCCAGTCATCAGACCTTGCACCACCCGCTCTGCTCCTAGCTGCCACCCTCCCTGACACGAGGACAGCTGCAGTCTCACAAAGGTGTTGTCACCTCCACCCTAAACACCAAATCATTTTTTTCTGTTTTTTTGTTTGGCTTTTCCTTTAAAGATTATACAGTGTCCTGCCTGTATGTACGTCTGCATGCCAGAAGAGAGCATCAGATCTCATTACAGATGGCAGCCTCCACCTTTTCTCAGTTCTTTAGGTCTAGTCAACCCATGCTCTTGTCTCTCTGCTCATAAAAAGCCAGGGGACAATGGCTTTATGAGCTCACCACCTTTGGAGTTCAGCCCCCTCTCTGACTTCCATCTTACTTTTCCAATCCCTCATTCCTCCCCCCCCCCGACAGTTTTTTTTTTTTTTTTGTAGCTTTGGAGCCTATCCTGGAACTAGCTCTTGTAGCCCAGGCCTCAAACTCACAGAGATCCGCCTGCCTCTGCCTCCCGAGTGCTGGGATTAAAGGTGTGCGCCATCACTGCCTGGCTCTCACTTATTTTTTTGTTTGTCTTTTCGAGACAGGGTTTCTCTGTGGCTTTGGGGCCTGTCCTGAAACTCTGTAGACCAGGCTGGCCTCAAACTCAGAGATCCACCTGCCTCTGCCTCCTGAGCACTGGGATTAAAGGTGTGCGCCACCACCCCCAGGTGAGATACACATGACTACAATCCAGGCTGGCCCCAAACTCCTGATCCTCTTGCCTCTGCCTCCCAAGGGCTAGGATCACAGGCATGAACTACACGCTCAGTTTATGTGGTGTTGGAGATGGAACCCAAGACAATTGTCTGATTTCTCCCTTTTTGATTTCTGTTGTTTTTCAAAATAGGGGTTCTCTGTGTAGCCCCACAAACTCACAGAGATATGCTTGTCTCTGCCTCCCAAGTATTGGGATCAAAGGTGTGCATCACTACTGCCCAGCTGATTGCTTTTCTTCCTCTTTTTTTGGTTTTTTGAGACAGGGTTTCTCTGTGTAGCTTTGCTGTCTGTCCTGGAATTTACTCTGTAGACCAGGCTGGCCTTGAACTCAGAGCTCTGCCTGCATCTGCCTCTGGAGTGGAGGGATTGAAGACGTGTGCCACCACTGCCTGGCTGAATTCTCCTTTTTAAATGGCTCTAAATCAGGCCTTACTTTTCTTCTATGGTCATGGTCTGGGCTTGGCACACTGCAAAGCACTCCTGAGAATACCTGCGGCTTGTCTGGCTGCAGGCTGCTGAGCAGCAGCCCCTCTGCACCCCATCCCTGGATGGCAAGTACCTTCAGCTCCAGGGTGCTCTTTTCCATCTGCCTGTGCCTCATCGGCCTTGGCTTCGGGGCCATCACTGGGCACAGGTGCGTTGGGCTCTGGGGCAGGGCTGGAGTTGCTGCTGTTCTCCTGTTTGATGGGAGAGGCGTCTGCTATGGAGCTCTGGTTGCTGTTATCATCTGCACGGGAACAGAGCACAGGTTGACATCCTAGAGCCACTGAGAGGGTAGCGTGGGTACACGTGAGCATGCCTGGCTAGGGCTCAGCCTGTCTTTGCCTCAATGTCTCAGAGCTAGATCACCTCCTCCTACACCTCCCCCACAGTTCTTAGCTAACTAAGAAGGTCCCTGTGTCTGGGGCCAGACAGAGATGGTGGCAGATTGGTAACAGCCAGAGGCTGGGAAGCTCCTGGCCTTGACAGGACCCCAGCTGTTCAGGAAGGCACCACAGCTTTGGCTGCTTGACGACCAAGCCATGAACATTTCATGCAAGGAGGGGTCACTGACTCTGCTGGGGGAGTGGCTATTTTCTTTAAGGGTGTCACCCTAAGTAGGCTGACCAAGCTCCAGTGGACTGGGCCACACCCATGAATATATGAGCAGCACAAATTAGATTCAGCGGGCTATCAAAAAAATAAATGAATAAAGAGAGCTGAGCGGTGGTGGTATACACCTTTAATCCCAGCACTCAAGAGGCAGAGGCAGGCAGATCTCTGAGTATGAGTCCAGCTTGGTCTACAAGAACTAGTTTTAGGGCAGATTTCAAAGCTACAGAGAAATGATGTCTCGAAAAACAAAACAAGGGCTGGAGAGATGGCTCAGCGGTTAAGAGCATTGCCTGCTCTTCCAAAGGTCCTGAGTTCAATTCCCAGCAACCACATGGTGGCTCACAACCATCTGTAATGAGGTCTGGTGCCCTCTTCTGGCCTGCAGGCATACACACAGACAGAATATTGTATACATAATAAATAAATATTTAAAAAAAGAAAAACAAAACAAAAAAACAAGAAAAGAGGACACATAGGCCTGGAGAGATGGCTCAGCAGTAAGACCACTGGCTGTTCTTCCACAGGATGCAGGTGTGGCTGCCAGCACCCACTGTGGCTCATAAACATCCGTAACTTCAGTTCCAGGGGATCTGACCCTCTACTGGCCTCCTTACATGTGGCAAATAAACATGAAATGAAAATAAATCTTTTTTTTTTTCTTTAGACATGGTCTCACTATGTAGTCTTAGCTGACCTGGAACTTGCTAAGTAGACCGGGCTGGCCTTGAACTCACACCTGTCTCTTCCTCTCAAGTGCTAGAATTAAAGGTGTGTGCTACAATGCTCAGATAAAATAATTAATCTTTCTGGGTGGTGGTGGCACACACCTTTAATCCCAGCACTCAAGAGACAGAGGCAGGTGGATCTCTGTGAGTTTGACACTAGCCTGGTGCACAAAGTGAGTTCTAGGACAGGCTCCAAAGCTACACAGAAAAACCCTGTCTCAAAAGAGAGAGAGAAAATAATTTTTTTTTTAAAATATGGGGACAGAGAAGATAGATGGGATGGATGGAGTGGCTCTGGAAGGTCTTATGGGATGAATATAATAAAGATACATTGTATATATATCAAATTCTCAAAGAATGAAAATATTGGAAAAAAAAACTTTGGGGTCATGAGAACTAATTCTGGGTGGGGAAAACCAGGTATTTTGTGCATGTAGCCTTGAAATAGTGTTACTACAACATTACACCTCATTTCCTGAAATTTCAGACTGGATTCTTGTTGATGCAATATAAAAGGGAAAGCCAGGCATGGTGGCACAGGCCTTCAAACCCAGCACTGGGTAGGCAGAGTCAGGTGATCTCTGTGAGTTCCAGGCCCGACCGGGCTATGTAGCAAGAGAACCAGAAATCATTACTTATGTGTGTGTGCCTACAGGTAATTCCGTGCACCATCACACACATGCTTGTGGAAAACAGAAAAGTTCCCCTGAAACTGGAGCCTCCAGGTGGTTACAAAGTAGTGCTGGAAACAGAATCCAGGTCTTCTACAAGACAAATAAGTGCTTTTAGCCACTCAGCCATCTCTCCAACCACTGAAATCACTTTTTTCTCCAAAGATTTTATTTATTTATTTATTATGCATAGTGTTCTGCCTGCATGTATCCCTGCAGGCCAGAAGAGAGCAGGAAGTGAGCATGAGTGTGGGTGTGCCCTTGCTGCACCAGACCCCATCACAGATGGTTGTAAGCCACTATGTGGTTGCTGAGAATTGAACTCAGGACCTCTGGAAGAACAGCCAGCGCTCTTAACTGCTAAGCCATCTATCACTTTTTATAAAATTTATTTTAATTTTTTTTGAAGACAATGGTTTCTCTGTATAATAGCCCTGGATGTCCTGGAGCTCACTCTGTAGTCCAGGCTGGCTTCAAATTCAGAGATCCGCCTGCCTCTGACTCCGGAGTGCCAGGATTAAAGGTGTGCACCACCACTGTGCAGCCCTTATTTTAATCATGTGCTCGGTTTGTGTGTGTGTGCAGGTGACTATGTGCACATGAGTGGAGGTGCCCATTGGAAGCTCTGGATCCCCTGGAGCTGGAGTTACAGGTATCAACCACATGACTAGTGCTGGAAACTGAACTCAGGTCCTCTGGAAGAGTATCAAGTGCTCTTAACCACTTGAGCCACCTCTCCAGCCTCACCCACAAAATGTTTTAAATTATTTTATGTGGATGGATGTTTTGTTTACATATATGCCTGCATCACATGCATGGTTCAGCACTCTTAGGTGCCAGAAGAGGGCATTAGAGCTCTTGGGTTTGGAGTTACAGATGCTGGGAATTGAACCAGAGTTAGCTGAGCAACCAATGCTCATAACCGCTGAGCCATCTCCTCATCTCCCACCCTAAGCACACCAGTAACTTTTCCTGGCACTCAAGGCAGAGGCAGATGAATCTCTTGAGTTCTACGCCAGCCAAGGCCGCCTGCCTCCTAAGAGTCTGTCCCCCAGACAAACCAACAAAAACTGTCTACACACTTCTTTATTTTGGTGTGCACACATTTTGTGTGCAGAGGCTCACACCTGTGTGGAGGTCAGAGAACAGTCTGGCATTTACAAATTTTCCAGGAATCTGACCTTGGGTCTTCAGGCTTTCCCTGAAAGTGCTTTTACACACTAAGCCATTTCCCTGGCCCAGAATCAACTTTAAAAGAAGGCTGGCATATGTCTCATGGTAGGATATTTCCTAACCTCCCAATGCCCTGAGTCTTATCCCCATTATGGGGAAAACAAAAGCAAATACAAAAGCTAAGGAAGGAGAAATGGAAAAGAATACTAAATATTAAAGAAATGTAAGAGACCTAACCAGTAAGGATGATGTGTGCCAATTATTTGGATCTAATTTGGAACGCATCGGCTTTAACACATTTTGGAACAATTGGAAAATTTGCATACAGTCTGAATTCTTAAAGCTATTAAGGGATTATTTTTAATTCTGTTAGAAGAGATAATGGCACAGTGGGTCTAGGGAAATGTCACCCTATGGCAACGTATGCTGAGATGGGTAGGTATAGATTAAACATGTCTGGGTGGGGAGGCGCTCAGCTCAAACTGCAGACAACTGTCAGGGCTCCACAGACTTCACACCCGAGACATGTGTTTTTTATGCAAATCACACGTCAATCACAAACATTACATTAAAAATACATGTGGCAAATGTGGCCTAGTGTTCATAAAAACTGAAGCAGGGAGTCGATGAAGCTTCTCACACTGGTGTTCTCTCCAATGAGACTGATGCAGGGATGAGAGGCATGGGGAAGCGGTGTTTGCGGTAAAGCTGGAGAAAGATCTGGGTCCCAGGGTACACCTCCCCTTGTCCTGAACCCATTTCACAGGTACAGCCACTTAATTTTAATTTCTATAGGGGAAAGCATAAACGCAGTCCCCAAGTACCACAAATCACAGTCGAATTCCCACACTGGGGAGAATCATGGGTGAATCAGCAAATCTCAAGTGTAATGGGGAACCGTGCCCTTGGGTTTTTTTTTTATATTTATTTATTATGTATACAATATTCTGTCTGTGTGTATGCCTGCAGGCCAGAAGAGGGCAGCAGACCTCATTACAGATGGTTGTGAGCCACCATGTGGTTGCTGGGAATTGAACTCAGGACCTTTGGAAGAGCAGGCAATGCTCTTAACCACTGAGCCATCTCTCCAGCCCTTGGAAACCACTTTCTGGACCACGGTCTCTGTGCTGCCAGCTATGTATGACGCAGTCCTTTCAGATCAAAGGTACCCAAGTGGCGATCTCACAGAAGCACTCATGGCAGCTCATGCTTCTAATCCTAGCACTCAGCAAGAGCCAGGAGAATTACCAAAAATTTGGGATCATCTTGCTCTACACAGTGAGTTCAGGCCAGCCAGCACTTAGAATTGAGACTCTGTCTGCAACGAAACAAATAACACTATAATCTGAGGCTGTCTTTGTAAGCGATGCCATGTGTGGGACCTTGTAAAAGGAGACGGGCAGAGGCACTCCAAGAGCTCTAGGCACCTATTATGTGTCATGCACTAAGAAAGAACATTTGTAATTACCCACTATGTTCTGAAATCAAGGTCTTGTCATGTGGTCCAGGCTAGCCCCAAACTCAGACTCGAGCAATCCTCTAGCTTCAGCTTATAAGTAGCTGGGGGACTACAGGTGCAGTGTGATGCCCAGGGGGACTACAGGTGCCGTGTGATGCCCAGGGGGATTACAGGTGCAGTGTGATGCCCAGGGGGACGACAGGTGCAGTGTGATGCCCAGGGGGACTACAGGTGCAGTGTGATGCCCAGGGGGACGACAGGTGCAGTGTGATGCCCAGGGGGACTACAGGTGCAGTGTGATGCCCAGGGGGACTACAGGTGCAGTGTGATGCCCAGGGGGATTACAGGTGCAGTGTGATGCCCAGGGGGACGACAGGTGCAGTGTGATGCCCAGGGGGACTACAGGTGCAGTGTGATGCCCAGGGGGATTACAGGTGCAGTGTGATGCCCAGGGGGACGACAGGTGCAGTGTGATGCCCAGGGGGACGACAGGTGCAGTGTGATGCCCAGGGGGACTACAGGTGCAGTGTGATGCCCAGGGGGACTACAGGTGCAGTGTGATGCCCAGGGGGACTACAGGTGCAGTGTGATGCCCAGGGGGACTACAGGTGCAGTGTGATGCCCAGGGGGACTACAGGTGCAGTGTGATGCCCAGGGGGACTACAGGTGCAGTGTGATGCCCAGGGGGACTACAGGTGCAGTGTGATGCCCAGGGGGACGACAGGTGCAGTGTGATGCCCAGGGGGACTACAGGTGCAGTGTGATGCCCAGGGGGACTACAGGTGCAGTGTGATGCCCAGGGGGACTACAGGTGCAGTGTGATGCCCAGGGGGACTACAGGTGCAGTGTGATGCCCAGGGGGACTACAGGTGCAGTGTGATGCCCAGGGGGACTACAGGTGCAGTGTGATGCCCAGGGGGACTACAGGTGCAGTGTGATGCCCAGGGGGACTACAGGTGCAGTGTGATGCCCAGGGGGACTACAGGTGCAGTGTGATGCCCAGGGGGACTACAGGTGCAGTGTGATGCCCAGGGGGACGACAGGTGCAGTGTGATGCCCAGGGGGATTACAGGTGCAGTGTGATGCCCAGGGGGACTACAGGTGCAGTGTGATGCCCAGGGGGACTACAGGTGCAGTGTGATGCCCAGGGGGACGACAGGTGCAGTGTGATGCCCAGGGGGACGACAGGTGCAGTGTGATGCCCAGGGGGACTACAGGTGCAGTGTGATGCCCAGGGGGACGACAGGTGCAGTGTGATGCCCAGGGGGACGACAGGTGCAGTGTGATGCCCAGGGGGACTACAGGTGCAGTGTGATGCCCAGGGGGACTACAGGTGCAGTGTGATGCCCAGGGGGACGACAGGTGCAGTGTGATGCCCAGGCACCACATTTAATCAACATACTGATGGGCACCTACCTACCTGGTATTGCTACCAAAATTTTTACAGATGGGAGAAGTGATCCCTCAGATCTATCTGGGTTTTGTTTTGTTTTGTTTTTTAAGACAGAGTCTCCTGTAACTCAGGCTGGCCTCAAATTTGCCCTTACATCTAGAATGACCTTGAACTCCTGATTATCCTCTTTCTATCTCTCCAGTGCTGGGATTACAGGTGTGTGCCTCCCACCTGATGTGGTATTTCTTTCTTTTTTTTTTTTTTTTGGATTTTCGAGACAGGATTTCTCTGTAGCTTTTTGGTTCCTGTCCTGGAACTAGCTCTGTAGACCAGGCTGGCCTCGAACTCACAGAGATCCACCTGCCTCTGCCCCCCGAGTGCTGGGACTAAAGGCGTGTGCCACCACCGCCTGGCCTCTCACCTGATGTGGATCAAGGCTCAACCCCGCTCTCTTTTACCTCCACCTGGAGGGAGCACCAGGCTCTCACACAGCCCAGCTGGTCTCATTTAACTATACTCTGGAATGCTGGTTACATAAAAGCACTCTCTTGTGAATTCTTGACTTGAAAAATATGTGCTCTCCTCATTTACCTTTAAGAAAGTCTAAATTTTCCTAGGTCAAGGCCCAAATGCATGTGTGATGAAAATTCTGTTAATAAATGATAGTAAGCATTAATGTCTAACCAGGCAGATGCTGGAGCCTGGCCTGGGAACCGGATCCACAGCTGACATGGCTAACTCTAGACAACAGACAGCAGTGAGGGTGACCGCCACAGCTCCTGCTGGGCCCCTTCCCCAGTCTCCTGGAACACTCTTGCCAGGCCTGCATCTGTCCCCAGGCTTTCATGCTTGCTCACCCCTGCCTTGGCCTTGGCTGCTCTTATCTACAATGGAAATGATGGGAGAAGGTGGATATGTTGCTTATGTCCAGGAGCCAGTTCTTTCTGCACCAGTCCAAGCAGCAAGTCTAGATTTTGCCCACAAAGGCTCTCCTAAGTCAACTTTAGCACTGGAAGTTATCAGCTTGCTAATGGGGCAAGGTGACATCCCTTCTCTGAGCCTTAGCTCTTCATCTGTGAGATGTGTCTTGTTACCAGACGCTTGGCACATTGTGATGGCTTCATACATGGTAGCTGTTAACATACCAAGGCTCTTCAGAGATTGTCTCATCTAATCCCCACGAAGACTTCATGAAGCAGCCATTGCCATTTACATTCTACACGTTAACATCAATCAGAAGGCTAGGGGTTACATCACTAACTCAAGGTGACACAGTTAGGGGAGGCGGGAAAGTCAGAGACGGGCTGCCAGGGAACTGGGCCATAGTCCATATCTCACCCTGAGAAGATGAATTCTAGCCTTGAGCTTGGTACTGATCAGATGGTGACCTTGAACTTCTGGGATTACAGATATGTACCCCCAAACCCAGCTTACACAGAGCTAGGGACAGGACCCAGAGCTTTGTGCATATCAGGTGAGCATTTTTTGCTTTGTTTTGTCTTTGAAACGGAGTCTCATGTAGCTCAGGTTGTCCTCGAACTCCTGATCCCTCCGGCTCCATCTCTGGAGAGCTAGAATTACAGACCTGGCTAAGACACAAGTGTACCAGACTTAATTGCGCCACCACTCCCTTTTGACTTCAACTGATCTACTGGATGCCAGCTTGTTGTACAAAAGGTTTAGAGTGGCCAACAGTATACACACATGCAGGGGCTGTTGAGATGGCTCAGTGGGTAAAGGTGTTAAGTGGGTAAACCAGGCTTGATGACCTGAGTTTGAGTCCTGGAACCTACTTGGTGGAGAGAACGGTCCTCTAACATGATAGTTTGCGTGTCTCCCCGACTCACACACAGAATAAATAAATGCAATAAAAAACTTCAAAGGCCGGGCGATGGTGGCACACGCCTTTAATCCCAGCACTCGGGAGGCAGAGGCAGGCGGATCTCTGTGAGTTCGAGACCAGCCTGGTCTACAGAGCTAGTTCCAGGACAGGCTCCAAAGCCACAGAGAAACCCTGTCTCGAAAAAAAAAAAAAAAAAAAAAAAAAACAAAACTTCAAAAGTAAAAACATTAAAATTAAGATCCAAAGCTGGGCGGTGGCGGCGCACACCTTTAATCCCAGCATTTGGGAGGCAGAGGCAGGCGGATCTCTGTGAGTTCGAGACCAGCCTGGTCTACAAGAGCTAGTTCCAGGACAGGCTCCAAAACCACAGAGAAACCCTGTCTCGAACCCCCCCCCCCCAAATTAAGATCAAAAGCTGGATGCATATCCAGCACCTGGGAGGCAGAGACAAGAAGATTACCACAAGTCCGAGGACAGCCTGGGCTACATAATAAATTTTAGACCAGCTTGGGCTATATATATACAGTGAGACATTGTCTCCAAAACAAATAACAAAACAACTCACAATACAGGGTTGGCAAAATGGCTCAGTAGATAAAAGCGCTTGCCACCATTAGTCCTTGGGACCCACATGGTGGAGGGAGAGATATGACTCCCACAGGTTATCCTCTGATTTCCACATGTGTGCTATGGATGCGCACATATAAATAAATAAATGTACCCGGGTGTGGTGGCATACGGTTTAAATCCCAATAGTTGGAAGGCAGAGGTGGTAAGATGTAAGTAAGCCTACTCTACACAGTGAGTTCTGGGCCAGCCTGGGCTAAAACAGTGAGAGACCGTTCTTTAAAAAAACAAGACAAAACAAAACAAGTAAACAAACTAAGGACACCAGAAAGAGGAGGGAGGGGAGGCGAGAAGAAAGGAGGGGAGGGTGATAAGAACTGTAAACTCTGGTAGGATGGGGCCAGCCTGGGGCTGTCCAGGCAGGCTAGAGCATCCGCGTCCCTTAAGGGATGACAGCTGTTTCTGCCATAGCCAGCTGCTTTTAGCACAATAACACCTGACTTCTCAAACAACAGCAAAGCAAGCTTTCTGATTTATAAATATCAAAAGCTGCTATAGTTTGAATCTTAAATGTCCCCAAAGGCCCATGTGTTAAAGGCTAAATCCTCAGCTTGGCGCAGCTGGGAGGCGGTAGAAACTTTAAGAGGTGGAATCTGGGGGAGATCTTTTGGCCACTGAAGGGGTCCCCTTGGCCCCCTTAGTTTTGAGATACTGTTTCACGCCATAGTCCAGGCTAGCTTAGAATTCACTAGGTTGCTCAGATTGTCCCAGACTTGTAGTGGTCTTCCCATCTCTACCTCCCGAGTACTGGTTATAGGCATGCATCTCCAAGGATGCCTGCTCCTCTTTCTCTTGGGCCAGCAGCTTTCTCTATCTGGCTGCTTCCATCACGATGTGCTAGCCCACCAGCCAGCCCCGGACAATGGCATAAACTGTATGGACTGAGTCCTCTGATGCCACAGGCCCAGATAAACCCTTCACCTTCCAAACTGCATCATCTCAAGCATTTTGTCACAATGGAAAACTCAGGTTTGAATGTCTATGGTGGCTCTCTTTGTAGGGATGGGCAGCCAAGAGGGGAGAAAGCCTTTCAGGTCAGGCTGTGCACATCCTGTGCTTTGGCTTGGCTGTAAGGTGTGTGCATTTTATGGACACTTCATGGAGCCATAGGACTGTAATTTGAGCCTCTCCTCTCAATACGGTGAGAGAGCCAGACAGACAGACAGGGTGAAAACGGGAGACTGGCTACATCACGGACTCAGCCTCACCACGACGAAGGGAACAGACACACATTATAACTTCTAAAATCAGACAGCCAAGGAAGTTAGGCTGTTAAGAGAGGGCAGTGCCCAGGTTCCTGGTGACCACGGACTACTCAAAAACCCATCCTGGAGTGTCCTAAGAGCAAAGCAAAATGGAGAATGGGAAATACAGTTGTGGTCTGGCATGCCACACCCCCAAGTCTTCCTGGGTGGGCAGGGCTGCTGGGATATCTGTGAGACTGTGCCCTTGGGTGAGGAGAGGGTGTGATTTCTATGCTTCTGTTTTCTTTCTTGGCTAGGTATGCCAGGGAAAGAAATGGCTCCTCCTTGGCACAGGGGCCTGGCAGTCTTGCTCAGCCCTCCTACCCTTTGCCTGGAATGTGAACAAACCTGCTAGAGAAACAAAAACACAAGTATGGGCTTTGTGAGGCCCGGGCAGGGAGACCAGCTGTGGCAAGACTCACCGTGCATGTCCATCATCCCTGGTGACGAGCTGTTCTCTGGAGTGGTCACCTCCGAGCCACACTTCTCATCCTTGCCTTTCTTTTTATTCTTGTTTTTCTAGAGGAGAAGAATGGAGCAGAGACCCAGTCAGTCAATCATGTTCGTGTGTGTGCACGCAAGCGGCCCCAGGGAGTGGCATGAATATTTAATTGCATCAAGCAGTCAGAGCCCCCAAGCCTTGGCAGGTTGTCTTTGCCCGCATTTGAATGTGGCCCACAAGGTGTTCTGTGCCCACCTTGAGGGGATTCCGAAAGATAATCTCACCTGTCCGCAGGGCTGTCACCTGCTGCCAGGCAAACACTCTGCCTAGAGGAAACTTCATCTAGAGGGAGAAACTACGGGAATGGTCATGATCACCCTCATGTTGGCCGGAGCAGGTACGGCTATGGATGGTCTTGAGCCCCAGGCTGCCATTCTCAAAGTGTTGGGAAGGATGGAGAACTCAAAGAGGCAGTGGGAGATGGAGAGGGATGCTTTGGGGGTGCTGGGGATTAAACCTGGTCCTCACATGTACTAGATAAGTACTCAGAAGGTGAGCCACACCTACAGCTCAAGGGAACAGAATCATTTAGGTTTCTATGAGTGATGGTAAAACACTCCTAAAATAAATCATGGACATTCTGATCAATCAATGTAACAATACAGAGACAAAGGCAGCTTTCTTTGGATTTTAATCAGAAAGATCAGTGAGGCACAAACATGTTAAGATACCTCAATATCCCCTAGACAAAAAGGAGCAGAGCAAGCAGCTGCCAGCACTGTTGGGGTGTGCTGAGGGAACTCTATCTACGTGTGCTTCTGGAAGGATAAACACAAAGTGGTTGCACGGGTGCCAACAGGGATGTAAACTCAAGAGAGGGTGTGTGCAGGCAGGGCAAAAGGCAGACTCAGGAAGAGATATGCTGCAAAATTAATATTTAAATAGGGCTGAAGAGATGACCCAGCTGTTAAGGACCTGGCTGCTTCTGCAGAGGACCCAGGTTTAGTTCCCAGCACCCATCTAGTGTCTCACAACCATCTGTAACTCTAGTTCTAGGAGATCCAATGCCCTTTTCTGGTCTCTGCGGGAACTGCATGTATGGGGTGCACATACACACATGCAGACAAAATATTCATGCACATAAGAAATAAGTAACTTTCTTTTAAAGTAACACTTAAAGTACAAATGAACAGAGGCAGAACATATATATGATTCCTGGTGGCATGGGGAGTGACTGCTAACAGGTACTGATGAAAATGTTATAGAATTACTAACTTTTACATTATATTTATTTAACATGAATGCATGTGTGAAGTGTGTATGTGGGGGGGAGTTGCAGAGTGCATATGTGAAGATCAGAGGAAACTTTCAGGAATTGGATCTCTCATTCTACTATGTGAGTTTCAGGGATCAAACTCAGGTTGTCAGGCATGGTGGCAAATGTCTTTACTACTGAGCCATTGTAGACACTTCTGATCCCAGCATCCTGTGGTATGAAGAAACACAGAGCCTCATGCATGTTAGGCAAATATTCTACCATGGAGCTATACCCTCAAAGCAAAAATTCACTCTTCCAAAGAATGCACTTCAGCCTGTAATCATGACAGAGGCAGGAGGAGAGAGAAAGAATTCAAGACCAGCGTGGGCTGCAGAGCAAGACCTTGTCTCAATATATATACATACATATGTGTATATATACATATACATATATACATATATATATATGATGAAACAATGAAAGCCAAAATGTACACTTCAGATTCAGAGTTAGCAGGGCCATAGTCATTCAAATTCCTCGGCTAGAATTTATAACAGGAGCTGGAGAGATGGCTCAGCAGTATGGGCACTTACTGCCAAGCCCCAGGACCTAAGCTGCATCCCTAGGACATGGTAGAGAGAACTGATCCCCTCAAGTTGTCCTAACTTTCACTCATGTGCCATGGTACACAAATGAATGCACACACACACACATAAAACAAATAAAAAGAAAATAACATTTGAATTTTGACACCTGTTTTTCTTATTAGAAAATAAAAACTTCAAAAACGCTATTTTGAGAAAGATGGTATAACCAAGTCCTAACTGATTATTTTTATCTATTTATTTTTCTTTTCAATTTTGGTTTTTTGAGATTGACTGTCCAGTCTGGCTGTCCAGAAACTTGCTATGTAGACCAGGCTGGCTTTGAACTCAGAGATCTGCCTGCCTCTGCCTCCCAAGTGCTAGGATTAAACACGAGGGCCACCACTGCCCAGCTCCTGAGTATTCTAAAACCTTAAAGTTGACCCTTCCCCCACCGCCACGCAGATTCCTGGTTTAACTTTCAGAGAGCTGTCTGGGGTTGGGCCCAGGAATCTGCATCTCACCCAATTGCTCAGCCCTAGAAGAGGGTTAGGCAGCACACTCCTGAATGGCTCAGAGGTGAAAGGGCCTCAGCATTTCAGGAACACTATGCTAAGTATTCTCCAGGCGACACAGTGGGTACAGAAACCACAAGCTTGGCAGGGCTCCTCTACTACACAAGGAAGAGGGCGGAGGGCCCCGGTGAGGTGATGCACCCAGCCTCACAGGTCAGCCAGGGTTCTTTGCCCAGCTGGGAGCTGTCCCATCCTCCCCACGGCCCCCTTGATCATATTCCACTTGGCACTTCCCTGATGACTGTTTCATGCTATTCTATAATTATCTGCCCTCAGCGAGATTAGAAATTCCTTGAGAGCAGGGACCACATCTCCTCAGATAACAGCCATCATTTCTACACCACCTAATGATGCGCTGGAGGCAGGAGCTGCCTCCGAGGACTAGGACCAACCTGCCTTTTGTCCAGTTACGTGAGGATGGGCCAAGCCTTGGTCTCTTTATGGTAAGAGGGACCTTGGTGGCTTCAGAAACCCAGGTCAAAATGAGAAGGGTTGCCAATCACCTAAGTCCCAGGCCAGTATCAGTCCCTGACTCCCCGTGAGCATGTGATCTCAGCGGTTACTGAAGATGGGTCATAGGGGCAAGCCCCTTGTGAGGGAAGCTTAGCCTCTATCTTTACTGAGGTAGCTGCTGACCCATAACAAAACTTATCAACCACGGCCATGTTGCTCCCAGAAGCAGCTGGGGCCAAGCTCTCATCTTCTCAAAGGAGGGCATTAAGTGTGGGTATCCTGGGCAGGAGTGGGCATGGAGAGGGCCGGTAGGACAAAGGCCTTTTGGGGTGGGAAGTGGGTTGGCTGCCTGCAAGTATCCTTCTCCAGGGCCCAGCATGGTCACCACGGTCAGCTCCGTCCCACCTGCCTCACTTAACCTGCCTGTAACCCTTCTAGGGGGTGGTGCAGGCAGGCATCCCTATACCAGGCTCTCTCACTCCTGGTCCACCAACAGCCCCAACCGTCAGAAGGCGCTTGAGGAACAGCGAACACACACATGTCAAAATCTGAGAGACTTGAGTTTGAGTCTCCGTTTTGACATAACTGTGTAACTTTGGGGAAGTGGCTGTGCCTCTTAGAGATCATGTAAAGAGATTTGAAAAGATAGCAAGTGAAAGACGATGGTATGAAGCATGAGCATGGGGCCTGGCAGATGGACGGGTGTTCAGGATGGGGTCACAGTGAAGGCAGAGGCTTGATATAGCTGGGTACCACACTGCCTGCTCCTACTACCCATAGTGCACAGGGTACTAGGGGGAGCACACCCAAAATAAAAGTGTGGCTTCACCTACACTCTTAACACAGAGGACAACCTTCAGGGGACAGTCCCTGTGCCCTACCCTATTCTAATCTGGGGTACGACTGTAGGGGCTGATGACACAGGTCAAGGGGGCTCTCTAGGCCTAGGCTGGGCTCTGTGCCTTCCAAGCAGTTTGGCTTTGGGTCCCCAGGCCAGTGGAGAGAGACAGACAGTCTCTTCTCCCTGCAGCATGGAGGCCACCCTGGGTAGGGAAGGAAGACACCACAGCCTTATGTACTCACGTCATCAACTTTTGGCTCCGTCACAGGAACCCACTTGTAGATTCGTAGGGACGTGTCGCCAACAGTCACCCATTTCTTCTCCCTGCAGGGAACGAGGAAGAGCCCGTAACCAGGGGGCTTTGGACTGGACTCTGCTAGTGGGTGGAAGGTGACAAGGGTCATAGCTACAAAGAGCTGTCTGTGTAGCCCAGGGGCTAAGACAACAAGGTTTGATCACAGAGATCTGGCTGGAATCCCAGTTCCGCCCTTGGTGGCTGGGGCCCTCGGCTTTAGCAAGCCTCTCTTTGCCTACTCTCTCAGAACCCAGACAGCAAGCAATGGCCCTGCCCTCCGATCACCTTCCCTTCACAACAGTTTAGGAGCATGGGGAGGGGGCGTTGAGAGGCAGGCCGAGCCTGGCCTTGTGGGGACAAATCCTTGCACCTATCCTTCAGGTGAGACTCCACATGGACCATGGACTCCTGGTCACCCGGGTTCTAAATTTTCCCAGGACAGGATCCAAGTGCCCAGCTGAGAGAGACACAGGTGTACAGACAGGGAGGAAACAACTACAGGCCGTGAGAAGGGAAAGGGGGCGACGGGTTTCATCAAGGATAACAACTATGCCCTCTCTGAGCCACTGCCATTTGCTGGGCTATTACTGTCAGACAGTGTCATGTCTTGCTCTAAATAGTCAGAGGCCATGTACCTGGGCGGGGACAGGCACAACTTGGGAAGAGTCACCAGAGGCACAGGTGGGGTTTGAACTCCAACTGTCTGAGCTCCCGCTTTGGTCATCTCAGGGAGGCAGCCTGAAGTTTCATGGTGTTCAGAAAGGAACCCAGCTGATCCGAGGGACCCACAATGAGATGAGAGATCAGGGTCAGACAAAGGCATGGGTGCAAAAGTCCCACTGCTACCTAGGCAGTGTGAGGACTTTGGATTCTCCACCCAAACTTTACCTATGTCTTCCCTCGTATGCTACTGTGACACATGACAGTCCCCGCCATGTCACTACTGAGGCTTCGGGCAGCAGTGTGCATGCGTGTGTGCACACACATGTATGTGTGTTAACCAAACCATACACCTTCATCCACAAACTCTGCCTACCCAGGTCTCCAAGTCCCCGTCAGCTATGGCCTGGCCTTTATCATTAAAGGAGACCATTTCTGGTAGCTTCCATGTGCTAAACACAACATCACAAGGCCATGTGTGGCAGCAGAAATCACCTTCCCACTTGACAGATGAAGGAAGTAGGACCAAGGAGGTGAATCCAAACTCTTGGCACCACTGTCAGGCCCTGCCCATGCTCCTTGGGCATCCCTCTCCTGCCTCCTGGGGCAGAGCGCACAAGCCACAGGCCCAACCTTTCACTCTCTGCCCAGAAGGTACCTGGAGGGAAAGGGCCCCTCCCAGGATCAAGGTCGGTGACAAGAGAGAGGCCACGCTCTGAGACCCCTCCCTCCTCTCCTTTCTCAGATCACAAAAAGGTAGGAACACATCCTGTGGGTGAGGAAACAAGTAGCCCAGCAACTTTTCCCACGGCCAAGGTCACACAGACAAAACTGGGAGAACAAAGAGTGAATATAGGTTGTGACGCAGAGTCCACCTTCTGCTGTTCTGCTGCCTGGACTATCCTAGAGACCACCTGGGGACAGAAGCTTCTAGAATCAAAAGGCCAAAGTCAGCGCTCACAAACCCTTGACTAGCTTCCTTGGGCTGAGCCTTAGTAAATCAAGCAATTCAAAGTTGGAGTATATTAAAATTTTTTTTTTATTTACGTAATTAACTCATAATACAAAAGCCATGCTTCAGGTTGAAAAGCACGCCTGAGCTCTGAGCCTCCCAAGATGACAGGAACCAGGGTGAATGTCTGAAGTTATCTGGCTATGTTGTAGGCCACCGGCTGCACACCGGGTCACCCCAGAGAGAGAAAACAGTCTGCATCACTATTACGAGGTGAGGACACTGATGGCGCTTTGGAACTGAGGCAGGCATCAGAAACTTGACCTTGGGAGCTGGGTGTGATGGTATACAATTCTAGCCACCTGAGATCCCAGCTCTTGGGAGGCTGAGGCCTGATGACTCTAGTAGGTCCCAGGGGGCTCTAAGCTCCATAGTGAGTAATAATAATAGGGACTGGTGAGGTGGCCTGAGTTAGGTCCTCAGAACTGACCCAGTGGAAGGAAAGGACCTACTCCTGCTCCCACAGGCTGTCCTCCACCTCCACAAGTGCACTGTGGACATGTGAGTGCTCCCCCCCTCTTGTGCGCAAGCACAGACACAAAGTAAATAAAATAAAAAATAAACAACCCCAGCACTCGGGAGGCAGAGGCAGGCAGATCTCTGTGAGTTTGAGGCCAGTCTGGTCTACAGATAGAGTTCCAGGACAGCCAGGGCTACACAAAGCAAACTTGTGTACAAAAAAAAAGGGGGGGGGGGATCTGACCTTGGGATTGACCTTTGACCTGACCTGGGACTTGGCCCTTGGTCTCCCAGGAAACCAGACAGAGCTTCACAAAGGCACTGTCTCAAGCCCATCACTGGGGGACCACACAGCTGGCTGCTCCCATGGGGGATTAGACAATTCCCATTACCTTACAGCAAGGGCAGCAAGCAATTGGCCAAGAGGCAAGTCTTGTCTGACCTCAAAGCCAGTGGTGGCACATGCCTTTAATCTCAGCAGTTGGGAGGCAGAGGTAGGCGGATCTCCGAGTTCAGGACCAACCTGGTCTACAAGAACTAGTTCCAGGACAGGCTTACAGAGAAACCCATCTGTGGGTGGTGGGGTGGGGGGTGGGGGATTGACTAAATTACCAAAGCAGAAAAGAATGAAAGAAAGAGGGAGCCATAAAAATTCAGATTTTTGGCTACTCTCGAAACATGATCTGGGGCCCACATGCCCCTGGAAGGCACAGCTTGCTCCAGATGACACACATCGGCTCCCTCCCAGCAACCACCTCTCACCATCCAGGAGACATTCACACTGACCACCAGGCAGCACCTCAACTTAGCCACAAAACTACTCAGCATGGAGCCGGAGTCCCCCTGCCTCCAGTTTTCCTCCCGTCTACCAGAATCGAGCTCCTGCGATAAAAGGGTGCAAGGAAGCACCAGATGTGGGACTCTAGCTCCAAAGTTCTTCCCCAGCTCAGGCTCTTCCATAAATCACAGGAATCCATCTCTAGATTCTCAAGGTCAAGGTAAACCCCAGTGTGCCCCAGGGATCCCCAATGACTCCAAAGAGCTCTAAATCTATCTGTTTACATCCACTATGGGACTAGTCTTTGTCACCTTGGAAGACCTGTCCTCATCCTCATCAGGTAGGTCTGGGTGTCCCTCAGAAGGCCTGTCTCAGGGATGGGTGGGAAGCCCCCATTAAACTGGCTACTCTGCCTTCGCGGCAACTTGTGAAAGGACCCCTTGGGCCAAGGCTGAAAGGTGCTGGACCAATGCCCACTATGCAGCTCTGACCTCTCTGTCTTTCCCACTCATACTGGGCCTCCTAAGCCTGGCCCAGTGGCCCCATTTCTCCAAAAGGGGTCAACCATTTTGTTCTCCCTCAGCCATATTCTGGCCACTTCACACCACACCAACCTGCTCTGCCGGGACACCAGACAGAAAAGAGAAGGGAACCAGCTGCCAACTGTGGGTACAGAGGCCATAGCTCACACTGGCTTCTTCTGCAGGGCAAAGGAAGGGTCGGGCCGGCCGCGTGAGGAGATACACTCACTACCCTAGGCTTTTGGACTGAACAGAATGGCAGGCACCTCAGCTCTCTTCTGGTTAAAACACAGAATGACTCGTTGATTTTGAATTTTTCAGATAAATGGATAACTTTTCAGTACATGTTATTATGTGTATTTCACGGAATATACTTACACAAAGTGGTGTGTGTGTGTGTGTACAGGCTGTAGACAAAACCTAGAGCCCTGTGCATATTAAGCTCAAATTCTACCACTAAAGCACTAATCTCAGCAGAAAATTTCATTTATTTTTGCTTTCTGTTGAGAGAAGCTTGAATGTAGCCCAGGCTAGCCTTGAACTTACTATGTAGTTGAGGCTGGCCTTGAACTCCTGGTTCTCCTGCCTCTACAAAAGTGCAGTGATCATAATCATGCACCACCCAGGGAGAAAGGTTTGTTTTTTTTTTCAATCATTTTGCTATTTATCTGAAATTCAAATTTAGTTGGGTGTTCTGTATTTTCATTTGCTAATTCTGGCAACCCCATGTCTCAGCCAGTGGTGAAATGCATGGTTGGTGGCCAGTTAATAAACAGCAGCATTGCCTTCAGGGTTGATCACCAGACTGTTGTACAGGCAGAAAAGACCAGATTCTGCCCCCCAAGAAAGCCCCCTCCAATTTTGTTAAAACAGGGAGGGAAACAAAACCAAAATTTCTACAAAGGACATTTACAAGGGCTCCTGTGTACCCTGGAGACTCCACAGACTAGCCAGTGAGTCCAACAGTTCAAGAAGGCGAGGGGGCACAGAATCCCAGGGTTGCCAGGGTTAGAGAAGCCAGTTTCATATTCTGCCCAAGGTCACACCAAGGAAGAGAAGTAGAAACTTAACCAGGAGATCACAAAGTATGAGGATCTTAGGGGTCACGATATTCTTATTCCCCCAAAACATGGGGAAGAAGGCAGCCACATCCCCCACTCCAATCCCAGGCTTGGCAGGCAGCGAACCGGCCAGGACTGAAGCCTCCAGGCCTGCTGCTTTGGGGCCCGCAGGGTGGAAAGCCCCATCCCTCCATCTGCCTGCCCTGCGGAGCAGCTGGCAGACCCAGCCGCAGCTGTCACAGCTTACATGGGCCCCTTTCTACCCTCTAGGCCGGTGACAGACAGAAGAGACTCACGCCCAGCTATCAGTTCTTTCTTTGCACCGGGACTGAGGCAGAGGAGGGGGGCCACCTCAGCCCTCCCTTGAGAGTCCCACAGGAGAGGGGGCACTGCGTTGTTTTCCTCCGTGTTTTGGCCTGCAGCTGTTTCTGCCATTTTTAAATGGCTCCAGTTGGGCACTGGGAGCCTTGCTCAGCAGGGGAGCTCCCAGCACCCAGGACTTGGATCTCAACTTTGGAAAGCCTCCCCCTCTCACGGTTGTGAAAATTCTTTGTCCCATTGGAGCCAAACCCAGCCCACGGCGGGCATCCGGCCATCGGCAGACAGCCCTTTCCATAGGAGGCCCGGGAGCACGTGGACTTTATTGATTTTTCTCCTTGCCTTTTTTTGTTGGGTTTCACTCTGAAAGGACAGCTAACTTGTGACACCACCAGACCTGAGACAGGCCGAGTAGTGTTTAAAAAAACAACAACAACAACAACAGAGACGTTACTCATGAAATGACACCCCCAAAAGAAACCGCCTGCAGTGGGGCCTGGCCAGTTTCTATAAAGGACAGGAACAGCCCGCGGCCGCTGACACTTGGGAACACCCTCGCGGCGGCTCGTCTTCCTCTCGGACCCCAATGAAGTCGTGAGAAAAAAAAAAACATAATAAAGTTGAAATCTGGGGGCAGTGAGTTTTCAACAAGTCTGACCCAGCCTGGTGGTGGACTACTGGCGCCTCCGGCCTGGCCTCTGGGGCCGCCTCGGAGTCAGATCCCGACGAGGCCCGTGAAAATGTTCCATCCTACTAATTATAACGAGGCCACGCCGGGCACGATCTAATTTGAGCTTGAAAAACACGCACGGCCCACACCGAATCTCTCGGTCCCCTCCTCCCCCGAGCAGAGAACAAAAACAACGGTCGCTCGCTCTCTCCGCAAAACAAACACCAGCTCCAGCTTGGAGAAGGCAGACACGGCCCAGGACTTGGCTTCTGGCAGCAAACATCGCGTCCCCCGAGCTCCCGGTACCGCGCGGAGCGGGTGGGAGCCATGGGTGCCCCGCTCCCATCCGCGCCACCGCCTTCCCAGCGCTCGCCCCCATCTTCCTTCCTCGCCCGGAGCCCTCGCTCCAGGCTGCCCAAAGCGCTAAATTTAAACGGCTCGCGCTCTGCAAACTCCGCAGACTTGAGGGCGCCAAGGCCTGGGAGGCGGGGAGCTGCGGGCGGGTCGGGGCGTGGGGTGGATGTGTGTGCGTGTTGAGGGGGGGGACTCCGGCGCCGCGCCGCCCCGGGAGAAGACGGCGGCCCGCTCCGTGCTGCACAATGGAGCTCGCGCTCTGCCCGCCGCCGCCGGCATCACGGCCCCGGCGCGCGGGAAGCCGCTTTCATGTGACTTGCACAAAAAAACGAAATGGCTTCTGGGGCCGGCTGCGAACCCCCCTCTCCCGAGCTCCGAGCTCCGGGCTGCAGTCGCCGCCGCGGCCGCCGCGGCTGTCGCCGCCACCGCGCCAGGTGGGCAACCCGCGCCAAGCACACCTGGGCAGCGGACGCAGCCCCCGCGGGGCGCAGGTGACCCGGGCCGCGCGTCCTCGTCAACTCCGGGCCCGGGGGCCGCTGCGCCCCGCGGCTCTGTGCGCTGGGTCCGGGCTTGCTGGCGGCCGCGGTGCGATGCAGCGAGCCGGGGCGAGCGAGCGAGCTAGCAGGCGCCTCGGCTTACCATTTGCGCACTTTCTCGATAGCCGCCATGACCCTCTTGATATCATCTTTGGCCCGGCTCCTGGTCTCGGCTCGAACCGACCTGCCCGACATGGTTCTGGCGGGGAGGGAGAGAGAGGAGAGAGAGAGAGAGAGAGAGAGAGGCTGGGGGAGCGCGCCCGCCGGGTCCTGCTCGCGACACTCGCCCGCTCTCTCACTCGCGCACAGACACACACTCACACACATACGCGCACACACACAAAGCCTGGTGCCGCCGCGCGCCCGGGGCCCAGTGCGCAAGCGCCGGGCGGCAGCTGCACAGAGCGAGGGGGAGCGGCGCGGCCGCCAGTAGTGCGGCCTCCGGGTGCCGCCGCCCTCCCCGGGGAACCGCGGGGACCTCGCCCCGGGAAACGATCAGGGGTGACCCCGATCTCCCGGCACGCGGGACTGGCCCGCGCGCGGACTCCCCCGGAGGCCGCAAGTGCGGCGGGAACCCCTCCCCCCAAGACACACACCCTGGGGATGGCAGACTGGAGGCCGTGGGTGCCCTGGTCTTGGGTTGGTGGCCGCGGGCGCGATCGTGCAAGTTTCTTGTCGGCGCTTGACTTCTAAGAAAGAGTTAGAGGCCGCGGTTCCGGACTCGTGATCTTGGGAAGAGTGGAGACGCCGGTCTCTGGCCAGTTAGCTGCCTTGTTGAAATGTGCGAGCTAGGACGTCTGCCTCACTATGCTTAAACTAGGGTCGTAGTTTAACGTTCCCGAGCCTGGTGGCAATTGGCATTGTCGCAAGACTCTCTTTCCTTTGCAGATAAGTTGCCCCAGTCACGGATAAACCTCCCTGGGTAATGTTAGAGGACCACAAATTAATCTTAAACGTCTCCTGGTGGAAGCACAGTGTACTGACCGGGAGCAGCAGGTAAACTGGACTGGTCCAACCCAGAAAGACTTGAGAAGCTGTCCCCCATCCCAGGACAGAGCTGGGTGGCAGTATCTACCGCGGTCAATCAGGATAGGGACAGGTGGGTGTGCAGTTGCGGCTAAACCGACTGGACTGAGCGAATGCTTGCCCAGATGGATGCTGGGAAAAGAGATGACCTAATGTGGGCAAGCCAGTGCCTGGAGAGGAACTAGCTAATCACCATTCATTTCACAGATGGGGAAACTGAGGCAAGGAGTAATTCCAGGTTGAAGCCATAAACTTCATCTGTGACTACAAGCACCTCACCTAAAGTTTGGGGGTGTTGCGAGGTGGGGGGTGGTAGAGAGAGGTAGTGGGGAAACGAGAGTGAAAAAACTGTGGGCTTTCCCCCAGGCATATCATCTTTACCATTTTACACACACGGTCCTAATGTGAAAAATAAAAATAAGAACAATAGTCGGGCGTGGTGGCACTTGGAGGCAGAAGCAGGCAGATCTCAGAGTTCAAAGCCAGGTTGATTTACTTAAGAAGTTTGAGTCCAGCCAGGACTATGTAGTGAGACCCTGTCTCAAAAACAAAAATCAAACACCCAGGTTGTGGTAGCACACCCCTTTAATTTCAGCACTCAAGTTAGAGGCAGGCGGATCTCTGTGAGTTCAAGACCAGTCTGGTCTACACAGAGTGAGTTCCAGAACAGAGAAATCTGTCCCCAAAACAAAACAAACAAAAGATTAGGACAATTATGTCAGCACTGTTCTGAGTGCTGGATTGGGAAAATATGCCGTAAATCAGAAGTCTTTTTGCCCCTCTGTGCCTGACCATCAGATATGTGCTTGGGCCCCAAGGAATTAACTTTTGTTTAGTGCTAGGCATTGTGCTAGATAAATTCTATACCACAGTTCCCACACAGAGTATGTGTGTGTGTACATATATGTATATACTTTAAAAATCCACATATCAGGTCAGCAAGATGGCTTAGGAAATGCAGCCAAGCCTGAAGACAGGAGTTCAATTGCCAGAACCCGTGTTGTGGGAAAGACAGACCTGATTCCTCCAAGTTGTTCTGATTGCCACATGTTTACATACAAGCACACACACACACACATATACAAATACACACACAGAGACACACACACTGAACTGTAAGAAAATTTTAAATCCAAATACCAGTTGATGAATGGATGTCTTTACACACAATGGGATTATTTATCCACAAATAATAAAAGGAATACCCACACCGCCAAACATGCTTGAAAGTTTGTTAAGTGGAAAGATGCGGGTGTACAAGGAAGAAGACTGTATGACCCCCCTTACATGATTGGGCCAGGGGTTGAGGGGAGGCGGGGTGAGGGCTAATGGGTGTGGGTTTTCATTTGTAAAAGTGAAAGATTCCTAGAACTATGTAGAGGTGACTGTCCCATGCCACTGAATGGTTCTTTAAAAAGGTTACGGCGAGCTGGGCGGACGGCTCAGTGGTTAAGTGCTTGCTACAGAAGCACAAATACTAGAGTTCGGATCCCCAGAACTCGTGCTAGTAGGCATGGCAACTGGCCTGTCATTCCAGCCTTGAAAGGCAGAAACAGGAGAGCCCCAGAGAAAGCTACTGGCGAGCTCTGGGTTTGATTGAGAGAGCCTGCTTTACTTTAAAATAAAAAAAAAAAAGTAGCTAAGATGATTTCCAACTTCAGCTTCTGGTCTCCACGTGCATGCTTACCCAAGGCTGTGCATCTGCACCCGTACCATGCATGCAAAAATGCAATACACAGCACACACTCATGAAAATGGAAAAAGGAGAAAAATGGCTATAATAGTCAGTGTGATGCTATATGAATTTGACTATTATAAAAAGAAATCCAAATTTATTAGACCTAGCCAAAGTTCTACAAACTGGGCCCCCAGTCCACACAGCAACCGCTAGCGCTAAGCAGCCCTCGTCCTCCCGACTGCTTACCCCGCCATTCTGTTTGCTGTCTAGCTCCTGAAGGTATTTGTGGTTTTAATCCCTGATTAAACCATAAAGCTTTCTACAAATGTTCTTTTTCAATCTAGTATGTCAGTTTTTAATAGTTTCCTGTCCCTGAAGATATTTCTTTCTTTCAACAAAACTCAGTTGTTTTATAGAATGTGTCTGACAACGCTAATGTTTCTGCTAGGTCTTGCTCATGGTGTTACATTTCCTTGTTAGATGCCTAGCTCTCTTTGACTGGGTCAGACAGTATTTTTATTTCTTTTCCTTCCTTCTTTGCTCTCCTATTAGTCCTCTTCTTCCTCCTCTTTCTCCCTGCAGGGTCTCCTTTAGCCCAAGCTAGCCTTGAATTCACTAAGTAACTGAGGATGGCCTTGAACTCCTGACCTTTGTGCTTTCTCCTGCTTACTGGAATTGCAAGCATGAGCCACTGTTGCATGATTAATAAAAACCCAGAGACAGATATAGGGGTTAAAACTGAAGGTCAGGCCAGGCAATGGCGGCACGTGCCTTTAATCCCAGCTCTCGGGAGGTAGAGGCAGGCAGATCTCTGTGAGTTCGAGACCAGCCTGGTCTACAGAGCTAGTTCCAGGACAGGCTCCAAAGCCACAGTGAAACCCTGTCTCGAAATACCAAAAAAAAAAAAAACCAAAAAAAAAACAAAAAACAAAAAAAGACCTGAAGGTCAGAATAGCCAGGCAGTGGTGGCGCTCGCCCTTAATCCCAGCACTCGGGAGGCAGAGGCAGGCGGATCTCTGTGAGTTCGAGACCAGCCTGGTCTACAAGAGCTAGTTCCAGGACAGGCTCCAAAACCACAGAGAAACCCTGTCTTGAAAAACAAACAAACAAACAAACAAACAACCAAAGTAAGGTATTATCCACGTGGACTTGATTACAGAAATTAATAGTTTCTAAACAAAAAGAAACAAGCCAAAGCAAATGGGTGAGGAAGTTTGAGGAAGTTTGCTTCCCTCTGTGTCTTTTTTTTTTTTTTTTTGGTTTTTCGAGACAGGGTTTCTCCATAGCTTTTGGTTCCTGTCCTGGAAGTAGCTCTTGTAGACCAGGCTGGCCTCGAACTCACAGAGATCCGCCTGCCTCTGCCTCCCGAGTGCTGGGATTAAAGGCCTGCGCCACCAACGCCCGGCCCAGGTTTCGGTTTTTTTTTTTTTTTTTTTTTGAGACTGGGTTTCTCTGTAGCTTTGGGAGCTGTCCTGGAACTCACACTGTAAACCAGGCTGGCCTTGAACCCACCTGCCTCTGCTTCCTGAGTGCTGGGATTAAAGGTGTGCACCACCACTGCCCAATTGCCTCCCACACAAGTTAAGACTACAAGATGATCTCAGGATAATGAAAGTTTGTCACCACTAGTGTCAAATATCTTCCCAACTCTGTGCCTTGTCTTTAAAATGAAGATAAAGTAACACTTCTCACCTCACGGGGTTCTTATGAGGATGAAACAGTTTTGTTTTGTTTACGTGCTTGTGTGTACCAGAAAGCATTTGCTAAAGATGGGAACCATAAGAGTGCTGGCATCATGAAGACCCACCCAGGAGACAAATCAAACTCTTTCCTCTTTCCCGGGTTGCTAAATTCAACTCTCCGTGCCTGCTGTTAGGCATACCTCCAGGGTGGAGGCTGGTTCGCCACTGTGGGGTGGAGGAGGTTTCCATCTCTGGAACAGAGATGTGTAATTGGGAGGGAACTGTAGGCCTTGTCTCAGTGTTCCCTGCAGTTTAGCGACTCACCAGTGTGGTGTCCACAGACAGAGGTGCTCCGTGGTTTGAGGAGCAGGACATTAACGACTCACCAGTGTGGTGTCCACAGACGGGTGCTCCGTGGTTTGAGGAGCAGGACATTAGCCAGACCCAGAAACATGTGTGCTGGGGAGAAAGTTCCAGCCACGTAATGCATTAGTGTCCCTTCCTGTGAAACAGGAACAGAAAGGACGGATTGCTTATGAAGCCGACCCAGTGGAGACAATCTCTCTCCTTGAACAGAAAGCAAACACCGTAGCTGTGTAGCAAGCTTTCTTTTGGGCCACCAGCCAGCCCCCAAATCATGACACGGAGACTTATCATTAGCTGTGAATGCTCGGCCTTATCCTGTGCTTGTCCCCCTAGCTCTTATAACTTAATTTAACCAGTTTCTCTTCATCTACATTTTGCCTTGGGGCTTTTTGCCTTTCTTTTATTCTGTATGTCCTACTCAGTGTCTGTCTGTCTGGCAGCTGCCTGGCCCTGGGCATCAACCTCTCTTTTTCCCTTGTTCCCTCCTCTAGTTCTCTTCTTTTTTGTTTGTTTGTTTTTGTTTTTCGAGACAGGGTTTCTCTGTGGCTTTGGAGCCTATCCTGGAACTAGCTCTTGTAGACCAGGCTGGTCTCGAACTCACAGAGATCTGCCTGCCTCTGCCTCCCGAGTGCTGGGATTAAAGGCGTGTGCCACCATCGCCCGGCTTCTAGTTCTCTTCTTGAGCCTAGATTCCTCCTCCCACTCATTTTCTCTGCTAGCCAGTCCCACCTATCCCTCTACTGCCTAGCTATTGGCCATTCAGCTTTTTATTAGGCCAATCAGGTGCCTTAGGCAGGCAACGCAACACATCTTTACATCATTAAAAAATACAGCCTGGAAAAATGTAACAATCTTTACATAGTTAAAGTAATATTCCACAACAAAGCTGGGCCTGCCTGTGCAGGCCTGTAATCCTAGCATTTGGGGTGGAGGTAGAAGGGTCAGAAGTTCAAAGTCATCTTTGACTATAGAATGTGTTAGAGGCTAGCCTGGGCTACATGACATCCTGTCAAAGGTGGGAGGTGGGAGGAAAGGAAGATTAATGTGTTCAAGGTGAGATAATATCTACATCCTCCTCTAACACTGAAGTGTTAAACTCAGGCAGTCTGGCTATGTGACCTCATGACTTGAAGTAAAGTTGGAACCTTTCCACAAACAGACCATCTGCCAGGCATGGTGGTGCGCACCTCGAATCCCTGTACTCAAGAGGCAGAAGCAAGGATCTCTATGAGTCTGAGACCAGCCTGGTCTATATGGTGAGATCTATCTCAAAACAAAACAGTTTCAGTTTCTGTGTTGATTCACGGGACTATGGGCTGAACCCAGTGGTCTCCCACGCTAGGCAAATGCTCTCCCACTCAGCTATACTAGGATCAACAAGTTCTAAAGTCGTGAATCTACAAAACTGCCCAAATTCCTCCTAGAGTCTCCCGCGCGCGTGACTCTCTTGCATCTGAACATCCTCCCCAGTTCTGGGTGGGAGCTCTCGAGTTTGGAGACAGGATCCATCTTCCTGCAGCTGGAAATCTCAGTCCTGGTCATGGCTCCCAGCCTTGTTCATGAGTTGATTCCCCCACCCCCACCCCCAGATGCAGGGTCTCATTCCATAGCCCAGACTGGCCTGGTCCTTATGTGACTCCGTGCTGTAATTATACAAGCCACCACACCTAGCTTGTATTAGTAAATTTTCTGCTGCTCTAGCTGGACACGGTGGGGCACGCCTTTAATTCCAGTACTTAGGAGGTAGAGGCAGGCAGATCTCTCTTAGTTCAGGGCCAGCTTGGGTGACAGAGTGAGACCCTATCTCAAAAAAATAAATTAATATTAAATAATTTAATATTATTAATTATATTAATATAAAATAATATTAATATTAAAAAAAGCTTTCCACTACTCTGACAAAATTCTTGAAAAGATACTTCATTTTATCTATTTATTTATTTTTGAGACAGGGTCTTACTCTGTAGCCCAGGCTGATCTCAATAAAAGATAATTCTATCTATCATCTAATCTATTTATCTATCTATCTATCTATTTTTGAGACAGGGTTTCACTATGTAGCTGAGCTGGAATTCACTCTTGTAGCCCAGGCTGGCCTCAAACTCACAGAGATCTGCTTGCCTCTGCCTCCTGCTGGGATTAGAAGCATGCACCACTGCACCCAGGTGGTATACAGCTTCAAGGGCAGGGTGTTTATTTGGGCTCACAGGTTCAGAAGCTGCACTGCATTGTTGGGGCAGTGCCTTAGCCGTGTGGCAAGGTAGATGCAGGGAAGAGGTGTGGAGCAGAGCTGCTCATGGCAGCCAGGATGCAGAGGAGGTAGGGAGATAGGAAGAGGAGAGGGGAGGGCAGGGAAGTGGGGAGAAGAGAGGAGAGGAAGAATCCTGTAGACCCTTTAAGAGCAAACCCCAGTAATTTCCACTCAGCCTGGCTCCTAAAGGCTGGAGAGCAAATCTTTAATTCATGGCCTATGGGGCACAGTCCAGATTCAAACAGTTGCATGTATGTTTCACAAAAGTAGAATAATACAGTGTGTGCCACCTGTGTGTGTGATTTCAGTTAACATGTGCTCAAGGCTCGTCCATGTTGTAGCATATTTTTAGGGACTTCCAAACCACTTTCCAAAGCAGGACCTGTTTATATCCCATGTGTGGAGTCCAACTTTGCCAGCTCCTCAACAACACTTGGTATTGGCACTTTTTTATTTAGCCAGCTTGGTTCATGACATGGTATTACACTGTGGTTTTGATTTGTCTTGATTTATTTACTTGTTTTTGAGACAGGGTCTTGCTGGCCTCAAACTCGAGGTCATTCTGCTGCCTCTCTCTTGTGAGTGTCAGGATTGTAGGCATGCACCGTCATACCCAGTGCTGTTCATTGTTGTTTAAACATTCTCTCCCTCTCTCCCTTTGTGTGTGTGTGTGTGTGTGTGTGTGTGTGTGTCATGGCGCGTGTGTGGAGGTCAGAAGATAGTGTTCAAGGAGCAGTTCTTCTCCAAATGGACCACAGGGCCCCGACTTGATGGTCACAGTGCCGTCAGCCTTGTCAGCAAGCACCTTTACCGGCTGAGCCATCTTGCCAGCCTACACTGGGCTTTTGATTTTCACTTTAGCAGATACATAGAGGCCAAGGAGAAAGGCACATGGGAGGCATGGCCTTTGGAGAGCCTGGGGGGACTGGAAGGTGACGTGCACAGTGGCAGTCCTGTCTATTTGCAGAGCTTGCCTCTCCGCAGATTCTCTTCCAATAAAGCCCCTCTCTGTTCAAGCTAACCAGAGCCCCCTTCTACCACCATTAATCAGAGGCCGTAATCAATACACACTCAGCTGCCCCTTCATCTTATTAAGCCTTATTAAGTATTAAGTATTCTTTCTGAGTACTGTTTCCAACACTTTTCTCAACTATGGGACAGATTCTTCACTGTCCCCTTTCCCACATATCCCTCCACCTCCAAGACACAAATTTGATCCTCTGCTCCCTTCCATTTTAATCCAACCTAGCCTTTTTGTTTGGTTTTGTGTTTTGTTTTTCAAGACAGTGTTTCTCTGTGAAGCCCTGGCTGTCCTTGAACTCACTCTGTAGATCACACTGACTTTGAACGCAGATCCGACTGCCTCTGCCTCCTGAGTGCTGGGATAAAAGGTGTGACCGCCACCATCCAGCGTAGCCTTCTTGATTTAGTACTGCAGACCTGGATGTAACCCACTGCCTCATCTGGACTGACCTTCTGCCCCTACCCCATCCCTGGTACCCAAGATCCTTCAGCTATCTCTGTCTGTTCTCACTCGCACACCACTTGGGATATTTTACTTCATTTGTATAATTTCTCCTTCCTCCTTTGCACTGTCTCTGCCCTGACCCCAGGTCTCTCCCAGGCGTGTTTCTCTGTAATGTAACCTTCTTAAGGCAAGGATCAGGTTTGCTGACACAATGTAGCACAAAGTAGCACACATGGCTGACACTGGGCCTTTGTTAGCCTGGGCATCTGAGAGTAGCAAACTGCCCTGGTTCTATCCCCAGCATGGTGAACATCACAGAACAAACGAAAAAGAATTATAAAAAAGTTTTCTGCTAGGGGTGTGGCTCAGTGGTCTAGTGTGTGCTTAGCATGTTCAAGGCCCCAGGTTCAATTCCCAGCATCACCTTCAATGTTGGTAGTCCTAGAAATCTTGAAAGGATGAATAGGTACCTCTAAGGACTCAAGACCTGTGGAGTGAAATACTCTTTGAGTTTGGACCTCAGTTTAGTTTCATGAAGGAACATATCAACTTCAGGGCTGGCACTACTTGCAATATATATATATTCTTAGATTCTCAGAGTAACATCTTGTCCCATATGAAGGCTCTTTGGTTATGGAGAAATAAGAATGGGACCCAAAAGATGGCTCAGTGGGTAAAAGGTGTCCACTGCCAAACCTGATGACCTGATTTTGATCCCCAAAACCCATGTGGATCTGCAAGCTGTCCGCTGACATCCACATGTAAACCTTAACATGCATGTGTCTTTCTTTTCACAAAGTAAGAAAATAAATGCAATAAAATTGAGAGAGGGGAGAAAGAGAGTGAGCGAGCAAGTGAGCTTCCATTCTAACCTTTGGTGGTCTCTGTTTTCTCTGCCCCTTTCTGTGTATGAAATCATTCTTGTTCAGGAGGAAGACTCCCATGTGGAAGGACAAGGCGCCAAGGAAGGAACTCAGAGATCACCAAGCCCTCAGCACCCCAGGGGGTACACTCACATACACCCTTCCCAAGCTCCCAGCTTTGGGACACACTGTCTGCTCTGACTGGAATGCTCCCCTTTTTCCATGGTTCACCCTGGCTGTTTCTTCAGAACACAGTCGTCTCCGGTGTCAGTCTCCTGGGCCTCTCTCCTGCCTCCCAGCACAGTGGGACTGTTTGTTTAACACATGCTCCTAGGACATAAGAGCCACCCCTGTCTTATTCACGGAGGACAGGCACGTCACAGGGGACAGCTAACTCTGGGCGTAGTCTCTAGTGTGTAGTAAATGTGGAACCCAGGATTGGGTAAACAACTGAAGTTCTTTGTTCTTGGCTTGTGAATGAAGACACGGAGGGCTGGTGGTACAGTTATGCTGTAAAGAGCCTGCCTAGCATGCACAAAAGGTTTGGGCTGGAGAGATGGCTCAGCGGTTGAGAGTACTGGCTGCTCATTCAGGAAACTGGATGGAGTTCAGCTCCCAGCACCTAATGGTGGCTCACAACCGTCTGTACCTCCATTTCTAGGCAAGCCTCCACTATGAAGGTTGTTTCATACATGTGGTGCACTCTGCCTCCTGACTGCTGGGGTTACAGGTGTGTACGACCATGTGTGATTACCACAGGTGTAATGCCAACTCCCTGTCCCCTTCTTTCTTCTTCGTGTTCCTGGAAGCAGAGATAGCAGAGTGTAGTTAAATAACATGAACATAGGGAGGCAACTTGATACTGGTTCCCAAGGCCCCCTGTCTATTGCGTCAGTTGTGAAACAGCTGCCTGCTGGGACCTACTGGTCAAACCCTTAGAGAGCATGCTCACATTGAAAGCACCTGTGACTCCTGGAGCTATAGTTCAGGATGCAAATGTCCCACCTTAGAGCCTGCGTAGGGTGGGTCAGGATAGTCAGAGAGCCAGGGTGTCTGGTGTGGTGGGTACCAATGTCTCAGGAACGTTCACTGGAGAAAGACACAGGGCAAAGTAGCAAAGGCAGGCAAGGATGTAGACCCCACCTTCTAAAAGACAGCTTTTGTTGAGTCTGGGGGTGTGGCTCAGTGGCAAGGCACTTGCTTAGCATGAACAAGACCCTGTCTTTAGTTCGTAACACAGCAAAAATAAAGCAGTGCCCCACCCATTTTTAAATCATTTTAGATTTAGGGGTATTGGAAGGCAGAACAGAGGGTCCCCACAGACCCTTCACGAGCTTCCCCGACAGGAGTGTCTTACAGAGAGGACCACGGAAGGTTAGTGGCAGTCATGGAACGTCAGCGGACAGATCCAAGGACCATGCCACATCTGGCCTTTGTGTCTCGGTCCTTCCTTGTTTGTCACAACCTTAACATCTTTTGAAGGATGTGGGCAAGTATTGCTGTTACTTTTGTTATCATCATCATCATTACTATTTTAAAGACAGGGTCTTGTGTAGCCTAGGTTAGCCTTAAACTCCCTACATAGCCAAGGATGACCTTGGACTCCTCTGCCTGCCTCCACCTCCTAAGTGCTACAATTATAGGCTTGTACCACCGTGCCAGGCAGAGTCAGTACTTTGTATAGAATTCAGTACAGTTGTGATAATCTGCTAGAGTGAGGGACTTGGCCTGTGAGGCAAAACAAAGTCAGAAGACTACAGTCTGTGGGCAAACCAAGGCTACTTCTGCTTTTGTTCAGCCTGCAAGCTAAGAAATATTTCTTTTCATTTTCAGAATGGTGAAAAACATTAAGAAAAAAATGATGTCACACGTAGGAGTGACGGAGCCCAGATTTCTTGTGACATCACTAAAGCTGTGTTGCCTCATTGGCACGGTCACTCTTTGCTACATTGTCTATGTTGATGTTTGCCCTACACCATAAGTTCTGCGGAACTGAGATAGAGACCACTGGCCTTGAAGTCCAGTTGAAGAATTTGCCAGCCCTGATGTGGAGGGTTGGGAAGATGTGGCATTCACTTCAAATCCAAAGAAGAATGTTGCACAAGGAGGGTGACCCTTTGTTCCATCCCAGCTGCCCGGCTAGCTTGCACCCAAAATAACCACACAGAAACTGTATTTATTAAATTACTGCTTGGCCCATTAGCTCTAGTTTTTTTTAAATTTATTATGTATACAATATTCTGTCTACATGTATGCCTGCAGGCCAGAAGAGGATTCCAGACCTCATTACAGATGGTTGTGAGCCACCAAGTGGTTGCTGGGAATTGAACTCAGGACCTTTGGAAGAGCAGGCAATGCTCTTAACTGCTGAGCCATCTCTCCAGCCCCTAGCTCTAGTTTCTTATTGGCTAATTCTTACATCTTAATTTAACCAATTTCTATTAATCTGTGTATTGCCACATGACCGTGGCTTACCGGTAGGATTCAAACCAGTGTTCGTCTCAGGCAGGAGATCTATGGCGTCTCTCACTCTGCTTTCTTCCCAGCATTCAGTTATGTCCACTCTGCCTACCTAAGTTCTGCCCTATCTGGCCCAAAGCAGTTTCTTTATTCATTAGCCAATGAAAGCAATACATGAACAGAAGAACCTACTATACCATAAGAACTAGGTGTGGATGGTGGCACGTGACTGTAATCCCAGCACTTGGAAGTGTTGTGTAGTAATTTTCTCCAATGTAAAACCTTCCATCTTGGAGGAAAGTTCACTAAGACACGGGATGTTCCAAAGGGAGGTGAAACTTTCCATCAATCCTGCAGGGGGAGCTCTGTAGGCTCTGAAAGAAAATAACCCAAAGGGTTTAGCAAGTCCCTGAAACTGATCAGATTCACTAGGCCCTACCCTCCTCGAATATATATGAATGGTAAGGCCTGCTGAGTGAAACGTTGGGACAAATGGAGCTGTCCGGAAGAGGCTTAGACCAACTTACATGCCTATTAAGTTGCCTGCAGGCTGTGCAGTAGGCTCCAGGCTCCCAACTTTTGTGAGCTGTCACCCATGCTGGGGCTTTGGTGATGCAGCTGTCTTTGAGTCATTTCAGTCCCTGTAAGTAACCCCAGCAAAACTCATTGGTTCACCAAGTTGGACTTCAGTGCTTTCCTGACTTTGGTCCCTTGTTTGGGTTGACTAGGCTGTAGTGATATTTTGTTTGTAATCTAACAAATCAAGCTTGACTGAGGATAAGAGTGCAGAACTAAACCACTAGATAGTCACAGAGGCCAGGCAGTGGTGGCACACGCCTTTAATCCCAGTACTCAGGAGAAAGAGGCAGACGGATCTCTGTGAGTTCAAGACTATCCTGGGCTACCCAAGATTGAATCTGTCTAAAAGAGAAACAGAGCTCACACAAAGGTGATCCCAGCACTTGGGACCACATGCCTTTAATCCCAACAGCACTAGGGAGGTGGAGACAGGAGTGATATGGCTGGGCAGAGAGAGGAATATAAGGCAGGAGGAGACGAGCTCAGTCAGATGCAGTCTGAGGATTCAGTCTGAGATGCAGTCTAAGGTTTCACAGAGAGAGCACCAGCCAGAGGATTCGTAGAGACAGAACCACCTCTTCGGTCTGAGCATTGGTAGAGGTAAGAACTCTTCAGTGATGGACTGATTTACTTCTCTAATCTTTCCGCATTAACCCCTATATCTGACTCCGGGGTTTTATTATTAAGAGAGATTAGAATTCATGCTAGAGGAGATGTTTGTTCATATCTCCCCAGAAGTAGTGGCACATGACTTAGAGGCAGCAGGATCAGTTCAAGGTCACCCTCAGCTATATGAGAAGTTAGAAGCCATCCTTGTCTGCATCAGCGTCTACCTAAATCCATCAATAAAGAAACAGAAGTTTCTGGGTCTACAAATACTGGAGACCCAGGCTCAAACCAAGAGAGACCCCTGCTGAGTAGGTACATTGTGATGTTCAAACTGTAGTCCCAAGAGAAGTTAATTCTTTTTTTGTTTATTTGTTTGTTTTTGAGACAGGGTTTCTCTGTAGCTGTTGGAGCCTGTCCTGGAATTAGCTCTTGTAGACCAGGTTGGCCTCGTACTCACAGAAATCCACCTGCCTCTGCCTCCCGAGTGCTGGGATTAAAGCCGTGGGCCGCCACCACCCAGCGAGAAGTTAATTCTTGTCAGGCCACTTCTCAGTTCTCTGGTACAGTCTCTGCCTGTGATAATAGTTGCTGTCATACTGGGAACGGTACCCTGTGCCAGGAATGCTCTGTCTTCTTCAATCCTCACCACCTCCCCAGGAGCTATTCCAGGGCAAAACTAAGGGCTTAGCCACACCCAGGGGCTCACGGGTGTCACAAGGGCTATAAGATGTCAGAAGCAGACCAGGGACCCAATCTTAGTTCTCAGAGCTGGCTGGGGATGGGTGGCCAGGTGGAGAGGAGGGGTGGGCACTGGGGAGGAAAGGTGGGCGCTGGGTAGGAGGGGTGGGCACTGGGGAGGATGGGTGGGTGCCGGGGAGGAGAGGTGCCTCTGGAAGACCGCTCACTACTGGTCTGTGAGTTCACAATCTCACAGTAACACACAGCCTCCTAGCCAGAAGCCTCATTTTTCAAAAGAACATTTCCAGTAAGGTTTTTGGTGTTCAAGTTTCTGTCCTTTGATCTCAACATTTTGTGATCTGTGAGCCTCTTTGCAGTGTCCCATCCCCAGGACCAATGGGCTCGGGTGACAATGCTGGCCTGTCCTCTCCTTTGCTCAATTGTCCTGAAGCTGCTCACTGACTCTGCCTTGGTCAAATATACTGAGAGACAACGCATTCAAGTCACCTGCTGGAAGTGTCCCAGGTAGAAGGGTCCCCTGACCATGTTTGGATGGGAAGAGAGGGGCACTGTGACTAACTTCTCTGTCCCTGGCTATTTTGGCCTTCCTGGAGGACTGTCCATAGCCAGGACCTTGGCCTTCCTTCTCTATGGCTGGATGAGCATGGCGAGATCGTCCCAACTTGCCTTTGACGGTGACACCAGCCCTGGTGGGTTCAAGTGGCCCTGACAATTTTGCTCATGACAACCATTGCAATATCTGTAGTCAGGAACTGCAAAATTTAAAGGTGCCAGATTGGATAAAGGAAAGTCCTGCCTGGTGTCCAAGCTGCGCTCAATTCCAGGTTTTTGTTTTTATGAGAACAAGTTATTTGCCAGTTTCCTGTTCCCTAAAATGTCCCCAGGAACTTTTTAACTAGCCTGGTAATCTATCTCCTAGGCCCTGAGCAGTTACAAAATCGATTCATAAAGCTTGTGTTTTTTTTCCATGATTTTTTTTTTAAAAAAAAGAACAAAACATAAACTGGGTTGCAAAGCCCTGGTGACAGGCTCCGCTCCGACAATCAGGTGCCTGCTGACTCCCGCGGCCTGCCCCAAGGTCGCCATGACACAGCCTGGTTTGGGGTAGATGGTTCTGTTCCTCATTCCAGACTATTCCAAAGACTCTCAGTGTGACAAACTTGCAGCTGCACCCTGAGGAGGGCTGGGTGCATGTGTAGAGATGCAGTGTGGTGCTGGGTCTCTCCTGCTCCGTAGGAAAAAGGCTCTAAAAGGATCAGAATCGTCCCTCCGGGCTGGAGATATGGCTCGGTGGTTAAACGCACTATCTGTGGGTTCCGTTTCTAGCTCCCACAAGGCAGCTCACACCTGTCTGTAGCTCCAGTGCCAGGGGATCTGACACTCACACAGACATACATGGAGGCAAAACACCAGCACACATAAAATAAGAATAAAGAATTTTAAAAATGTTTACCTCCCCTCAAAGAGAAACGTCTCTTAATGCTGACATCTGAGAAGGCCCTGGTGGGGTAGGCAGATACAGGTAACACAGGGACACTTGCTGGAATTCGACCTCTGAACTGAGGGAAAACTCGAAGGGCAGGTCATAACACTCTCTTATTTTGCCAGCATGCAGGAAACAAAACATCACTGTAAACTCAGAGATGTCCTTAAGCCCCTGATCTTGCCCATCAAGTGCCCTGCAGCCCAGCAGAGGGTGAGGTGGTGAAGCAGTTATAACATGAAGGGGCAGGGCTATGGGGCTTCTGGTCCAGGTGCAGTCCATGGGACTCACGTTGCTTCTGCTTTTTTTTTTTTTTTTTTTTTTTGGCACTTGCCACCAGAGTTAAGCATGGCCAGTGATGCTCGTTGGAACGGCCACGCACAACTGCTTGGGTATTCTGCTGAGAAAGAAAATAGTCTGCTACTCCCAGGAGCCCAGAACTCCTCCTCCCAGCCACAGAGGCCAGCAGTACAGACAGTGCTCCAAAGGAAGGGCGTGAGTGGCTAAGACTTCCATGAAGCAGCATACACGCCATGAGGAAGGGCTGCTACTGGCTGAGACCCCCACCCCCAGTCAGGCTGTTCTCACCTTCACCCACTCTTCTCTTTCACAGACAGTGCAATGTCCAACTGTGTGAATTCCATTGTCTTAAGAGAAAGTGGCTTTTAATGTCTAAATGCTCTGAAGATTAGGGTGGGGCAGGCGTGTACAGAAAAGGAACACCCCTTGGAAAAGGCACGCATGTGTGCGTGTGCGAGCACCTGGAGTGCTTTGTGCCTCCAGCATTCCCAGGGACTTCACTAATTCAACAGTCCGGAAGCCTCAGAAATGGTTAAGCCAAGAATTTCAGTCACGAATATTTCTGGGGTGATTTCTTCTGGAAGTTCTTCTTCAAGGCAGATTTCTGAATCTAGACAGGCAAGAAAAGAAGACAAAATGCCTTTTTCAGGGATAAAGCTCCTAACAAGAGGGAGTTCTAAAACCCAAGGGAATGACGCTAAGCCAAAGTGGGAGGCTGGCTGGAGAGGTGGCTTGGCAGTTAACAGCACTGACTGCTCTTCCAGAGGACCCTGGGTGGATTCCCAGCATCCACACAGTGGCTCCAAACCATCTGTAACTCCAATCCTGCTCTGTCTTTTGGCCTCTCTGGGCATCAGTCATACACACAAGCAAAACACCCACACCCATAAAATAAGACCCTTGAAAAGAAAGAAAAAAGGGGTGTGTGTGTGAGAAGTAGGTAGTATTTTGAGCTAAGGGTCACTTTTGACTCTTGGAACCAGTTTACTGAGGAGAAGAGCCCTGTTAACCAAGGTTCTGGCAAACCTGATTAGACAATAAAAGGAAATGGTGGTGGGGAGACAGGCCAGGAGTCTGTGTCCGTAGTCTCAGGAGCTGTGGACTGACCGCCCACTACCCTGGGCTTGTGGGTAGAGACTTTGCCAGCTGGAGAGGGCCTGGAAGAGCGGTGTGAACTGGCTCTTCCTGAGAGTACAGTCACACCAGGGACACCTGGGAGTGGCAACTGCTGAGAAGAAGCAGAGGTGGGACATTCTTGGGGTACAGCGAGAAGAGGAAGAGGAGTTTTCATTCATTTGATGCTGGGGGCGGAATCCAGGGCTTTGGGCATGTGAGGAAAGTCCCTACCATCAAGCACACCCCAAGGCTAGCATGACCTTGGGGAACTCAAAGCTGGTGGGGAGACGACGTGAAGGATACAGTGCTCTCCATACAAGTGAGGATTGAGCTCAGATTCCCAGAACCCATGCAGACGCCCATCGATGGAGAGGCCTCTTACAGCTAGTGCCAGGCAGACAGTCAGGGAGTTGTGAGAACCCCTGTCTTCATGAATATAGTAGAAAATGATCAGGGAAGACACATGATGTTCACTTCCGGCCTCCACACTCATAAAGACACATATGCATATGCATATGCATGCATAACTATTCACACACATGCAAACAAGAACACACATCTGCACATCAGATTCATGTACATATACAAGAAAAAGAACTAGACGGGTGGGTGAGGTGGCTCAGCGGGTGGAATTCCTTGTCACAGAGTCTGAAGGCCTGGGTTCTATCATCAGGACCTACACGGTGGAAGGAGAGAACATAAACACGTGTGTGCGCGCACCCCCCCACAAATACACACACACACACACAAATACACACACACAGAATATAAAAAGACATAAAAGAAAATGTTTAAGAAAAAGAATTTAGAGTTGGATATGGTGCACACCTGTAATCCTGGCACTTAGAAGGCGAAGACAGGAGGATCAGGAGTCCAGGGCTAGCCCAGGATACATAAAGAGACCACTCACAAATTTAAAAAAAAAAAAGAAAGCCAGGCATGGTTGCACATCCTTTTACAGCACTCGGGTGGCAGCAGGTGGGTCTCTGTAAGCTTGATGCCAGCTTTGGCTACATAGTGAGTTCCAGGCCAACCAAGACTACATAATGAGACTCTAGCTCAGAAAAAAAAAAGAAAAAGAAAAAGAAAGAAAACCAAACACTAGAGAAAGAGAAGAAAGAAATGGGCTGGAGAAATAGCTCAGTGGTTAAGAGCACCAAAGGACCTGGGTTCAATTCCCAGCTCTCACAACTGTCTGTAGCTCCAGCTCCAGGGGATCTGACACCCTCACACAGACACATGCAGGCAAGACACCAATGCACATAAAATAAAAGTAATAAATTAAAAAAAACAAAGAAAGAGAAATAGAGCTTTAAAGTCCTAGTAGCTTGGAGTTGAGTTTGTATGGCCTACCCAGGAGTGGCTTATGTTCACCCACCCAAGCCAGAAAGATGAACCCAGTGTAAAAAAGAAAGGAAAGAGGGCTGGGCGGTGGTGGCACACACCTTTAATCCCAGCAGGAGGCAGGGCAGGCAAGTGTAGACTACTTAGTGAGTTCAAGGACAGCAAGGGCTACACAGAGAGAAACCTTGTCTGAGAGAGAGAGAGAGAGAGAGAGAGAGAGAGAGAGAGAGAGAGAGAGAGAGAGAGAGAGAGAGAGAGAAAGAGAGAGAGAGAAAGAGAGAGAGAGAGAGAGAAGGAGGAGGAGGAGGAGGAGGAGGAGGAGGAGGAGGGAGGGAAGGAGAGAGGGAGGGAGGGAGGGAACAAGGCCAGAAAACCGGAAAACACCACAGGACAAGCAGAGCGGAGTGAAAGCTCTCATCCAGCAGATGCAGCCAAGGCTCACTTCTCTGCCATCGCCTAGTCACGGGATTCCCAGCAGACTGACTGTTGCGTGCAGGGTCTTAAGGAGAGTGGCTTGTACCAGTCGGGAGGAACAAATGCCCTTAAGTCTATAACAAATTAGTGAGTGGTGGCCACAAGCCCAGACAAAGGCCAAGTACCTTTGATAGGGGTGGCTGCAGGCTCGGATTTCCACCCCTCAGGATTCAGGCCAAACAGTGTCGCGAAGCAGTCATACATCTCCTCCTCTGTCATGTGCTCGCCTGGGCATGGGGGATCAAAGAGGTCTAGTTAACTCTGGGGCTCCATCTCACATCAGGGTCGAGAACTATGAGATCCTTTTGTCTGTTGTTTTGAGGCTGGGTCTCCTCGGCCTTGCCTCAAACTTTCTATAAAGCTAAGGTGATCTTTGAACTCCTGGTCTTGCCTCCACCTCCCAAGTGCTGGGATTCCAGATTGGGGCCACCAGATCTGGTTTATGTGGTACTGGAGATCCAACCCAGGCTTTGAGCACGCTAGGCAAGCACTCTACAAATGAGCTATGCCTTTGGTCCTTTCCTTCTTCCCGCCTCTGCTTCCCAAGTGCTGGGATTTCAGTTGTGCGCCACCCCTCTGGTTAGAGTTCTTTTTTAATTTTACATTTGTTTATTTATTTGTGTATATGCGTGTGTGCGCACACGCATGCTGTGTATACCAACGTGGTGTATGTTTGGAGGTCAGAGGACAGTTTCGGTTCTCTCCTGCCACTCTGGGTCTTAGAGATTGAACTCGGGTCCCTAGTCTTTGCAGTCAGCACATTACCCGCTGAGTCATCTCGCTGGCCCAGGGAGCTTAAAGAGATGTACTCTGCCATTTCTTGAGATAGAAAGAGTCCTATTCTGTCACAATACACACTTGTATGGCATTGCAGAGCTGGGAGATGCTGGGGCTTGTAGGAAGAGGCAGGGCAGTGAAGGCTGGGCTCTGCCTTATTTCAGACTTCCTCTGCTCAGAGCCATCCTAGGTTGGCTGCGATAAAAAATCCCATTTGTCAGATGTGCAAGACAGTACAAGATGGCCCTCACATAGCAGGTAGAAATAGACGTTCACTGTAGTGTAGTTTGACATCCCAAACCCATCCTGACCGTATTCTAGCCCAAGGAGATTGCTAAACTGGCAAATACCTCCCCATTTTACAAGTCAAACTGGGTGTAGTGGTATATGTCTCCAATCCCAGGACTATGGAGGTTGAGGCAGGAGGATGGAGAGGCTAGCCTGGGCTACAAAAAAAAACAACTCAAGGCTAGCCTGGGCTACAAAACAACAAAAAGCACATGTGAGCATGCTAAGACTAGAAGTCTTGGAAAGTTGAGAGGGAAGCACATTTTTCTTTAAGTTTTTTTTTTTTGCATTTTTATTTATTTTGTGGGTGGAGATGGGGGCATGTGCCATGGCCAGTGCTTGGAGGTCAGAGTACAACGTTTTCCACCATGTGAGTTCTGGGAGTTGAACTCAGGTCATCGGGTTCTGCGGCAAACACTTTTACCTACTGTGTCATCTTGCTGGCCCATGAGTCACATGGTCCCCATTTCTAGGTCAGGGACCTTCTCATTAACCCACACTTGTCAGATATGCAAGACACTACAAGGTGGCCCTGTCCCACGGCTGTTTGTCATGACAGATGGGGACCCCATGTGTCTGCCTGCCCTAACGAGGCCTCCTCTGCTGGGAAAGGCTCGAGGATGCTACCACACGTTACCTTTAGTGAGGAGCATGTTCAGGAAGTCCTCTCTGCGAATAACCGTTTTCCCTTGGGAATTGGTGAAACCCAGTATGTTAAAGGTCTCCCGGATGCTGGCCATGGTGTTACCGTAAGGTGGCCTATGATTAAGATAAACCTTGAGGAAATCCGGCAGGTTGATTTTGTCGATCAGCTTCCCTGTGTCCACGTACTCGCTAAACTTGATCTCGTTAGACATGTCCTCAATCTAGAGAAGAGACCAGGAAACGAAGCAAAGACTGTGGTCAACACAAAAGGTACTTGCTGGAGAGGAGCATGAGTCTGTGGGTTGCGTGATGTCCCAACCTTGAAGGATGCTGAAGTCCCAACCTTGGGGACCTTATTAGAAACGAGGTCATGCTGGAGTAGGTGCCTTCCAATCCAATATGTCCACTGCCGCACCATTACGGCTCGGAGCTGAGCACAGAGTGGTCCCATTCACACCTGTTTCCTCATGGTCAGGAAACAAAATGTGTCAGAATGTAGGAGGAGCCCAAAGGAGTCAGCCCGGCAGCTGTCACAGGGAGCATACGGCACCGATGGTACTGACTGTAGAAGCTAGCAGAGCCTAAAACTATTGTGTTAGCACATTCTCAGCCCTAGACTCGGTCTTTAGCATCAAAATAGAATAAACTAATAAATAATTTGTTTGAAGACTTACTTTTTAAAACTATGACCATGCATGTGTATCACTCTGTGCACACACACGTGAGTTCAGGTACCTGTGTTGGCCAGAAGAGGGCATGGAGCTGGAGTCCCAGGTGGTTGTGAGACTACCTGATGTGTGGGTGCAGGAACCAAGGAGAGGAGGCAGGCAGGCGAGCACTCAGCCCCTGAGCCATCTTTCCAGTCCCTAATTCCTATTGTTTTTAAGCCACCTCATCTGTGGCACTCCGTCCTGCGCTGATGATGTCACACTGTCCATACCATGGGGAGTTATGTCTCTTTCCACCCTGAGAATCACACAGTAGCTCAACCACTTCCTCACCTGAGAGATATGTGTCAGTTTGTTTTAAAGGCAGGATCTACCCAGGCTTGGTGGTACACACCTGTTTCTCTGTGGTCAGGAAGCAGTGATACTGCCGTAAGTTCCAGACCAATCTGTACCCACATTGCAAGTTCTAAGCTAGCCAGGGCTAGATAGCGAGATGCTGTTTCAATAAACAAAAGAGTACTTCCCAAACCATGAAGATAGAATCTACAAAGATTTAAAACTAAGCTTGGCTAAATGAGTACTTCAATGAGAAACTCAAATATGTGACTTATGCCCTAGTAAATTTCTTTTTTTAAATTTGGTGTACAGCCAGCTGTGGTGACACATGCCTTTAATTACAGCACTCAGGAGGCAGAAACAGAGGCAGGTGGACCTCTAAGTTCAAGGCCAGCCTGGTCTGCACAGCTGGTTTCAGGTCAGCCAGAGCTACATAATGAGACCTTGTCTCAAAAAAAAAAAAAAGAAGGAAAAAGAAAAAGAAAGAAAGAAAGAAAGGAAAAGGAAAGAATTCTAAGAAATTCACTAAACCCTATTAGAACTGATAAAAAGTGTCAGTGATATTTCAGGGTATGATATCAATATGTATCAATATGGGAAAAATCAGAGCTGGAGAGATGGCTCAGCAGTTAAGAACAGTGGCTGCTCTTGCAGAGGACCCAGGTTTGTTCCCCAGCACCCACGTGGCAGCTTGTTACCATCTGTAACTCCAGTTCTGACGCCCTCTTCTGACCTTAGCAGGCACTGCATACACATGGTGCACACACACGAAGGTAAAACACTCACATAACATAAAAGGTTCAATATATGAAAATCAATTATATTTTTATACAATGAATACAATGAAGATTAAGAAAATAATTCTGCTGGGCCATGGTGGTGCAGGCCTTTAATCCCAGCACTGGGGAGGCAGTGGCAGGCAGATTTCGGTGAGTTCGAGGCCAGCCTGGTCTACAGAGCGAGTCCAGGACAGCTAGGTCTACACAGAGAAACCCTGTCTCCAAAAACAAAAAAACAAAGAAAGAAAAAAAAGAGAAAATAATTCCATTTCTTTTTTAAATGTATGCATGAGTGTGTGTGTGTTGTAATGTATGGTACGTGTGTGTGTGTGTTGTAATGTATGGTACATGTGTGGCACAGGGCACATGTGAAGAACAGAGGACACCATGTGGGTTTGACATTTATCTGTGGAGCCATCTCACCAGCCCAATGATTTTATTTCTAGTAGCATCAAATTCAATAAATACTTAGGAATAATTTTAACAAAAACGGCTTAAGCTCTAAAAACTATAAAATAATGTTGACATTAAATTAAGGGAAGGATTCCCTTACTCGGCACCTGGAAGACCCAATGGTGTCAGGTGACTGCACTCCAGGTGACGATCGGTCACTTGTCTAGCATGTCCCAGACCTTGAGTCCACCCTCAGCAGCACCAGAGACCCCAGCCAGCTTCTTTTGTTATTGTGAAAAGTGACAAGCTGATTCTGAAATTAATACTGCAAGAATCGACAAAATAGTAGAAAAAAGAAGAGACAAAATTGTAGGGATGAAGTAGACTCTGCTTAAGGATGCACACTCCCCGCTGCTCAGTTTGAAAACTCACTGCCGTCCTACAGCCACCAACATGGGGTGGCTCCGGCGTAGGGGCAGACAGTTCACAGAAAGGGATTTAGAGCATGGAAAGGCCAGCAAGGTGGCTCAGAGGTTAAGACTGCTTGCTGCTCTTGCAGGGGACCTGAGTTCGGTTGCAGCTCACACCCTGTCATTCCAGACCCAGCACCCTCTCCTGGCCTCTGTGCACATGCGCACGCGTGTACACACACACACACACACACACACACACAAACACACACACACACACACGTACCCCATGATGCATCTATGGAGGCTCCAGAGACAACTTGCTGGTGCTAAATTCCTGCTTCTACCATATGGATCTTGGATATTGAACTTACATCATCGGGCTTGTGACTGAACACCTCTACCCACTGAGCCATCTTGCCAGCCACAGACGTTCTGCTGTTTTTAGCCTTAAATTTTATTTTTTATTATTCTATTTGAGACAGGGCCTCACTGAGTAGCCCTGATTTGCCCAGGATTCACTAGGTAGACCAGGCTGACCCAAAACCCTCAGAGATCCACCTGCCTCTGACACCAGAGTGCTAAGATTAAAGACACAGACCACCATGGTCTGACTTAATTTTTATCTTTGCTGACCTAGCTTGCGATTCAATTGCCTCCAGCCAGTTACTCATAACTTTTTAAATTACTTTTAAAGTCACCAAGAAACTAAAGGATAAAATCATGGGCACCTGTCCATTCCTCCACGCGCTACTTTCCTGAGCCGCCTGGTTTCGTGGAAACACTACCGAAACTTTTCCATCTCCTGCCACCCCGCTGGCTCACTCGGCTTTGTTGCGGGAGCATGCGTGTCTCTAAAGCAGGGTTATTTACTTTCACTGTAAGGGTACTTAGAAGAAAACAAGATCGTTTACAACCTGTTGCTCTCAAGCTGTTGCCGGCACAGTTGCAGCCTGCTGGGGACTCCGTTTTCATTCTTCCCCTTGCGGAACGTTGCTGCCTAGATCCATGTGTCAGTGTTGGAGGGAAGAAGGTGCGACCACTTTCCCAGCGTGTGAAGCGGAACTGCTAGATGCTGGCAGCCTGAGCTCTCGGGGAATAGCATTATTGGTTATGAGGAGCTGTAACTGAAACTGTGTGCACTGGGTGTGAGGACACTGCTTCCTTTAGCGTTTACCGGGTTTGCAGTTGGCGTGGCTGCGCACTATTAAATATGCATAGATTATATAGGATTTTTTATGCATATTAAAAAGAGCATATTAATATGTTGTGCTATATGAATAATACAAGGCAAAAGATGAGTACTATCTGAAGAGAAACCTCTAATTTCAATCATTATGAAGATTTATTTATTGTTAGTTTATGTGCACGAATGGTTGCTTGCATTATGTTATTCATGTGCGCCATGTATATGACTGGTGACTGTGAGGACCGGAAGGGGTTGTCAGACCCCCTGAAACTGCAGTTTCTGATGACTGTGAGCTGTCATGTGGGTGCTAGAAACTGAGCCTGGGACCTCTGAAAGAGCAGCAGGTCATTTTTTTAAAAAAAGTAATTATTTCTTTTTATTTTCTGTGCATTGGCGTTTTGCTTGTATGCCTGTGAGGAAGTCAGATTCCCTGGATCTTGAGTTACAGACAATTGTGAGCTGCCATGTGGGTGCTGGGACTTGAACCAGGGTCAGTGCACTTAACCACTAAGCCATCTCTCCAGCCCCAAGATCAGTAACTCTTCACTGTAGTAAGATCTTAGCCTCTGAGCCACCTTTCCAGTTCCAATTTTAATACTATTGGTGCTGAGATATCTCAGTGGCTAAGAGCACTGCTGCTCTTGCAGAGGATGTGGGTTTGATTCCCACCACCCACATAGCTCATAGCAGACCGTAACTCCAGTGCCAGGGGATCTAATGCCCTTTTCTGGCCTCTGTGGGCACCAGACACGCAGGAGGTATACGAATACATATGCATGTAAAGCACTCATATACACAAACATTTTTAAATGATAAAATGCAAAAAATTTTAATGACTTTAATACTGTTAAGGTATATACAACACCACTACTTACTTGGTAGAGAGTAAAGTTAAGTGACAATTTCAGAGAGCAGATCCATCTCCAAATACCAACACTGCCACTTTCTGTGTACGGGATCTTGAGTGCGTTACTTATGTCCAACTTTCTTGTCTTCAGAGAGTAGAGCAAAGCACAACACACACACTGGGTGGTTTATGCGTTGTTTAGTCTGGGTTTTATTCTTGTGGGGTTTTTTGAGACACGGTCTCATGCAGTCCGAGTTGGCCTCAGTCTTGCTATGCAGCTGAGCAGGACCTTGAGCTTCGACCTCAGAGGCAGGTGTCTGCAGGCCTGGTTTGTGTGGCACGGGGCATCACATCCAGGCCTTCCTGCAGGTTAGGTGAGCGCTCTGCCATCTTAGCTACATGCCCAGCCTGTGCTGGGTTGTTTTGAAGCATATAAGTAAAGTGTCTGCACAGGGTAGGGACTGAACAGACAGTAATTACACTGTGATTATTATATTTTCTATGTGCTTACTAATTAGAATTCATGTAATTACAATATAAGTTGTAATTCTATGTTAATGACATATGATCAAATTTATAAGTAATAAGTATATAAATTATAATACATATACATTACCGATGGAATATATGATTTAATTCGATTCCAAGGTAGGGGACTGTGATGACAAAGGAGCTGAAATGCCTGCTTTAGTCATACCCAGAGAGTCCCCAGATCTCAGCCAACACTGGCGGCACAAACCACCCAGTAGGTGACTTGTGCTTCCTCTCTCAGAGCCCCTGCTTGGGCTAGTGAGATGGCTCAGAGGGTAAAGGGCTTGCCGCACAAGACAGGCTGCCTGAGTTCAATCCCTGATGAAAGAGACTGAATCTAGAAAGTTGTTCCCCGACCTTTACACGCACACACCATGCACACACACAATGATAGTGTTGGCAACTTGGCACCCTCACAGTTCCTTCCTGAGCTGCTGTGCAGGCATTAGTGACAGAGACAGACAGGTTTTGCCGCAGGTCTAAATGAAATTTGTGCTCAGGAGAACTGTGGGGAGGGATGTGGGCACTCAGTGGCCTCTGTATGTTCTGGTGTGAGGACCACTCTGGAGATTCGGGAGGCCCGGAGGATCACATAGAATGCTCTTCTGTCGTCAGCTGGGCCTTCTATGACGTTCTCACCCTGACCCCTCATCCCCTGAGGCAGTGGGCCATTCCATCAGCCTGGAGAGTTTGCTAGTTCTGAGGGCAGCCCCTGTGCCCAGAGATGCCAATTTCATTAGTGTGGGCACAGAGTCAGTCATACTACTTAAAACCACGCTATCAGAGATGTGGCGGAGGTAGTGAAACCTGGCAAGAGTTCTCAGACTGCTCCGACCGTAATGGTCTGGAGGGCTTGTTAACAAGGGGATTCCGGCTTAGTGAGCCAGGGGTTGGGGATGTGGTACCGCACATGTTCAGTAATGTCCTTAGAACCACTATTCTTGACTGTGGAGGAGGAGTCACAAAGTGGCGTTCATGCAGAAAAGAGTCACACCAGGCCTGTGGCTTTCGGCAGAGAAACACAGGTGGCCGCTGCAGTGCCTGAGCTGGTTGTTGGGGTTTGCATCTATTCCCCTGGGAAGGTGCAGCGAGCACCTTTCAACTCTGCTTCCTCGGCCTGGCTTCATATGGGAGACTGTGAGGGACATCCTCTAAAATTTGCAAAGAGCAGGCTGGAGAGATGGCTCAGTTGAGAGTGCTTGCTGCTCTTGTAGAGTCTTGTTCCATTTCTAGAACGGGTGTCTGGCAGCTCACAACTGCCTGTGACTCCAACTTCAAAGGTTCTGATCCCTCTTTTGACTTCTGAGGACACCTGCATTCACTTGCACATGCAGATGTACACACGCAATTAAAAATAAAAATGAGTCAGACCTGGCGGCGCACGCTTTTAATCCTAGCACTCAAGAAGGCAGAGGCAGGCAGATGGATCTCCGTGAGTTCAAGGCCAGCCTGCTCTACAGTGAGTTTCCAGATAGCTAGGGATACTTAGTAAGAGACCATCTTTTAAAAAAAAATCACAAAAGCTTCTTTTGGAGTAACCATTTCCTGCCCTAGCTTGTGTGGCTCAGCTTCTAGCACTGACTCAGGTTTATTGGAGGTAGAACATTTTGGTTTCTCACCTGACAAATAATTTTGTTTATTTACTTATTTACTTAATTTTCTTGATTATTTGTTTGTTTTTCCAGACAGGATTTCTTTGTGTAACAGCCCTAGCTGTCCTGGAACTCGCTCTATAGATCAAGCTAGACGTGAACTCACAGAGATCCACCTGCCTCTGCTTCCCGAGTGCTGGGATTAAAGGCATGCGCCACCACCACCACCCAGAGAATAATTTTAAACATTTAGATGTTAGCATGTCGCCCTTGTTGATGTTGTTACTGCAGTGCCTACAACACAGGGCGGCCCTAGTCCGTCCCACAGGATGACTTTCCTCAGCCCACTGCTGAGCCCTGGAGGCCTTTCGGTTTGCAATCCCTGCTGTCAGTCAAAGGAGCCACTGAGGGCTTTTGAATCATGTCTTATAATTACGTTTTATAAGCTCCTTATTAAATGGAGAGGAACATGATGCACTTGAACTGAACCCATTCTCATTCTCAGAAGAAGGTTCTGGGTGACTGGCATGTTCCCTTCCGTGAGAGTGTCATAGGCTCACAGGCCTGGAGGACTCTCCATGTTCCCGACACCCTCTTCCTGTCGCACAGAGCTCCTTAGAACATCCTTGACATACGGCAGTCAGTCCTTCACCACAGCTAATCCTGCTGCCCACTCTGGCGTTTCCACACTGGTCTGGGGCAGAGGAGTGGGCTCTAGAGGATGAACCACAGCCAGGCAGATTCTCCGTGTGGCTGTGTCTGGAGACTCCCGGGAGCCCCTCTGCTACTTATCCTCCACTCTGCTCTTGAAACCCAGAGCAGCCTCCTCTCATGCTGGGGACATGTCACCCAAGGAGACAGATGCTGGAACCGAAACCGCTGAGAGTACTAACCCTTTAACCACTGGTTTTCTTTTACAGAAAAGATCTCCCATAGTCCAGGCCAGCGTCAAATTCTACTAGTAGCTGGGGATGACCTTGAACTTCTGATCCTTCTGCCTCTACCTTCAAGCTGGGAGAGAACAGGTGCCACCCACCGCACCTGGTTCCTGTAGCCACACCTTTTTAATATTAACGAGATACTTTTCATGCAGAATGCCTATAGTTTATGCACTTTGACACACAGCAGCACAAGCACCAATGTCCTCTTTGAAATCCACAGGTACAAGATTTGCTTTTACCATAGATATTAGGGCATGTCCTTTTATCTTCGTTGTTACTGTCACTGTTTTGTGGTCATAGGTATCAAACCTATGGTACTGCACATGTTCAGTAAGCTATCTGCCTCCCCTTCTATCCGTATTAAGCAGAGAACGTTTACCTTTCTCATCAAAAGAAGCACGTTCTGGCTTCGGTGGCTTAGCCACTTCTCAGCAGCCCTACGCCTGCACTGTGGGGATGTTCAGTAACAGGAGAGCGACAAACTACCTTGTGGTATTGCGACAGTCAACACGCACAGCTACTAGGTAACCAATGGTGGGTGGAGTCTTCATAGCCTGTGTGAGTGCATATAAAGATTTTAAAGAGGTGCTCTTGCCTAAATGCCAAGTCCTATAGCTTTCCTCCAAGTCATGAGGGTGAGTTGATTAGGTGTCCGTGACTCTCAGAAATTCTGGACACTCTGAGGCACCTAGATGCGTGCTGGTTCCAGTCGCGATATAACAGGGATAGAAATTCCTCTGACAGGCAGATACAAGACTCCTACTTGACAAGGCAGTTCCACTGCTTGGTACAAGCACGAGAGAAATAGGAAGCTATACACACAGGAATGTGGTTGGAAATGTTCCGGCCTTCATGATAGTGCCACTCATAACAGCGCAACAACCTAAATGCTCAGCAACTCATGTACAGACAAATAAATGTGGCAAAGTCACAGGGCTGAAGAGAATATTATTCAGCAATAAAAGGAATAAAGGGGGATCAGAAAGACACGCCGGGCGGTGGTGGCGCACGCCTTTAATCCCAGCACTCGGGAGGCAGAGGCAGGCAGATCTCTGTGAGTTTGAGGCCAGCCTGGTCTACAAGAGCTAGTTCCAGGACAGGAACCAAAAGCTACGGAGAAACCCTGTCGCAAAAATTTAAAAAAAAAAAAAAAGAAGAAGAAGAAAGACGGCTCAGCTTTTAGGAGCACTGACCACTCTTGCAGAGGGTGTGGGTTCTAGCACTGATAACTGATATAGTGGCTCATAGTTATCCATAATTCTAGTTTCAGTGGATTTAACTCCTCTTCTGGCCTCTGTAAGCTCCAGGCATGCACTTGGTGCACATACATACATGCAGACAAAATACTCATTTGGGTAAATAAAATAAATAAATACAAGGAATTAAAAAAAGAACCACCATCATCCTCACCATCACCACCACCATCATCACCATCACCACCATTACTACCACCACCATCATCACCATCACCACCACCACCATCACCACTATCATCAAAGAAGCTGAAGAGAAGGCTCAGCAGTAAAAAGCAGTTGCCACTTTTTAAGAGGACAGAATGCCTTCTTCTGGGCTCTATAACCAACTGTATTCATGTGCACAAACCCACACAGAGACACACAAGTAATTAAAAAACAATAAGAAGCCAGGCAGTAGGGGCATGCACCTTTAATCCCAGCACTTGGGAGGCAGAGGCACGTAGCTCTCTGAGTTCAAGGTCAGCCTGATCTGCAGAACAAGTTCCAGGACTACATAGAGAAAAACATGTCTCAAAAAACAAACTAATAACAACAACAACAACAATAATAATAAGTGGTTAGAGGATTGCTCAGCAGTTAAGAACATTTCTTGCTCTTGCAGAAGATCCAGGTTCAGTTCCCAGCGCCCACATTTAAAACACTCACAATCACCTAAAACTCCAGTTCCAGGGGATGTGACCCCCACCTCTTGTCTCTGAGGGCATGCAGGCAAAGCACATACACATATATCAAACATAAAAAATTAGCCAGGCGCCGGGCGGTGGTGGCGCACGCCTTTAATCCCAGCACTCGGGAGGCAGAGGCAGGCGGATCCCTGTGAGTTCGAGGCCAGCCTGAGCTAGTTCCAGGACAGGAACCAAAAGCTACAGAGAAACCCTGTCTCGAAAATTAAAAAAACAAACAAACACACACACAAAAAAAATTAGCCAGGCATGGTGACACGCGCCTTTAATCTCAGCACTCTGGAGGCAGAGGCAGGTGGATCTCTGTGAGTTTGAGGCCAGCCTGGTCCACAGAGTAAACTCCAGGACAGCCAGGGCTACATAGTGAGACCCTGTCTCCAATAAAAAAATTAAACCTTAAAAGAACAAGAATAAGATCTGATGCATGCTACATTCTGAATGAATCTTGAACGCATCAGGCCAAGTGCACTAAGTGAGGCATATCACATACTGTATGATCTATTTTTATGAGTGCACTGAGGCATATCACATACTGTATGATCTATTTTTATGCAATCAAGACAAGTGTGCACAGACGGAAGACAGATCGGCAGTTGCCAGGGCTGGGGGAGGAGGGGCAGAAAGTGGCTGATAACGGTGTAGGGTTTCTTTGGGGGATGATAATATCCTGGGGTTGCACAGGGTTGATGACTGCACATCTCTGTAAAGAACCCCCAAATCAGTGAACCGCACACAGAAAACAGGTGCATTGTATGGTGTGTGCTATGTTACAGTAAACCTTTCAATAAGGCAGAGCCATAGCAAAAGCAAGCAACACAACTGTTCAGTTCTAGAACACTGGCATTTTAGAAAACATATTTTTCCCACCATCACTGTGCTCCATCCAGTCTTTCATAGCCACAAAGCTGGTAGAGATGGACGCATGCTTGCTGTGGAAGCTTCCAGCAGAGGGGATATAAGAAAAGGCACATGCCCTGGGTAGGGTGTGCTTCAACGGTCAAGTGATTGCCTCACACAGAAACAAACAAACAAAAATCCCCAGAACTCCGGCAACATGCAGGGATTGCTTTCCTTCTTTGTACCAGGGCACATGTGTCAACACAGAACACCGAGTCAGGGCTCAGCCTGTGTGGTTCAAAGTCTGGCTCTGCCCTCAGAAGCGGAGTGGCAACACAAGTTTCCTTCCTGTTCCAAGCCTCACTTTTACCACCGGTAAAATGGGCAGACCAAATAAAGCAAGGGTCTGCATGCTTCCTGAGGCCACTGAGAGGACCACACCCCACAGGGCATTCTTCAAGATGCGAGATACATGCAGAGAGGGCAAGAGGGAAGACCCCCATCTGCCTTGCACTTGGCCTTACAGTGCCATCACCTGCTTTATCCAGAGGCTCTCAGGGAATCCGGGGTTTATTTATTTAAATGCTTGCTGGGTGCCGTCCTTCTCTAGGCCCCGCCCCGTTGGCCAGTCAGGCTTCCCCTAGAACATCTCTCTTAACTTTAGGATGGAAACAACCTGATGTTTACTTTTCAGAGCAGGGCCCAGCATACTAAGTATGGTGGGGGCTTAATCAGAGGAGGAAAAGTTCTGTGCATGATGGCTTTCTCAAGTTTTCCCCCTTCCAAATGGGTGAGCTTGCACCATTGGCTGCGGTTTCTACCCCAGCTGGGACCGGTTCTAACAGATTAGCACACAAGGCGCTCAGAGGATCCTGTGTGTTCATCTCCTGGGTTTTTGTTCTGAATACAAAAGAAATACCAATTATATGCTGGTTGGTGAGGAAAACATGCATGAAAGCAGATGTATTAGCCCCTCCCTCTTCACAACCACGCTGCCTGTGTGGGTAGAGGATGGCGGGTAAGCAAGCAGTCTGTTCACAGATAGACCCTGGAGATAGAGGCTGAGAAGAGCCCAGGAGAAGGAGGCTGTCCCTAGGACAGGGGGTAGAAGGTGAGAGCCGGGTGGGATGGAGACCGACCAGGGAGTCCCACGGTGGGTGGTCATACTCAGTTTGAGGTAAATAGCTGTGGAATGAGGTTAAGCGTGACCCTTTCTGGCGATTTCAAGAAAGCTCTCTTGAGGGAGTGGGCTTCATGTTTGTGTGCAAAGTGAAGAAGATAGGAGCATGGGGCCTGGGGTGACGTGGAGTGTAGAGACTGGGAGAGCCTGGGTCCTCTGAAGGAGACAGACCACGGTCTGCTTTCAGTTGATCCCAAAGGTCCCAGTTGACCTCAGACTGAACGCTATAAAAAGCAGGAAGAGTTAACCCCCCAACTCGCAGCCCCCAGAAATGGCTTGGAAGCTGTTCCTTCAGATTAGGCACATGAATATACAAGTAATAAATAAGGTAATTATGATTATTCAATGGTATTGGGAATTGAACTCAGGGCCTTCATATATGCTAGATAAATGTTCTACCACTGAAACACCAGAAAGTTCATTTTGAGACAGGACCTCACTAAATTGCCCAGACAGGCCTTAAACTTATCATTCTCCTGCCCCAACCTCCTGAGTAGTTGGGATGACAGGCCGGCACTGCCAGCTTTGGCCAGACAAGCAGTGATCGAAGAATCTAGAGCCCCTACCCTCGCTCTTGCTCTCCCTCAAGACAGAGTTTAAGATGTATTCCAGACTGGTCTCAGCCTACGTAACTGAGGTCAACACTAGATTTCTTTCTTATCCTCCTGCCTCTGCCTTCTGCATGCTGGGGTTACAGGAATGCACGTGATTTTATGCTGTGCGGGTACTGGGAACCAGGGCTTTCTGCATGCCGTCCAAGGCGCTCCACCGAGCCCACACAGCAATTTCACTTTTTAGCAGCTCCTGAGTATAGGCCTGCCTTATTTTGTTGATCCTATCTCCCATCATTGGTCATTATAATATTCCAATTTTTTAAAAAATTAATTAATTAATTAATTATTGTAGACCAGACTGGCCTCGAACTTGCAGAGATCCTCCTGCCTTTGCCTCTCAAGTGCTGGGATTAAAGACGTGCCCCACCACACCCAGTCGGGATATGTTCTTAAAATATAATGTGTTGGGGCTGATGAGATTGCCTAGTAGTTCATGGTGCTTTCCACCAAGACTGATAACCTGGGTTCAGTTCCTTGGACCCACATGGTAGAAGGAGAGAACCAACTCCAGCAAGTTGTCCTCTGACCTCCACATATACACCATGGCGTGCGTGCACACACACACACACACAGATACAGGCACACACAGACACACACACAAATGTACATACAGTTGAAAGGTCAAACAATCACTAATTTCCTCCCTAAATGCCCCTGTACAAGGCTACCACTCCTGAATCTGCCCGGCAGTTAGGGAACTTGGTACTTGTTCTGAGATCCAGCACTAACGCCAGGGATTCTGCTCTTCCCTCCGTCCTTGCGGCTGAATGAGGCCACTGGGCGCCATTTGCTCATTTACTCATTCATTCAATTAACATTTGCTGAGTGCCTGCTATTGGGGTGCTTGCTGGGGGCACATATGTTTCTACCAGGATTAGCCTTAAATTTATGGAACAAAGAGGTTGCACTGATGTTAATTCCCCACAAAACCCAGCCCAGATTAAATGGTGCTCTGTCAGCAAAATGGAAAGGGGGCTGCAGGAGGGCAGGGAGCAAGCACCAGGCACAGGAGACTGCCGGGCGAGGCGTGCTCACTGCACGTGCACCTTCTGTAGACGAAAGTGGGGCTAGAAACTCTTTGGGGGGAGGTTGTATTCTTGGGAAATTTGTCTTCAGCTTACTGCATTGACTTCAAGTCCAGAGGTCGCTATGGCGATGTAAGAAAACCATGAATACTGACTAGCCTTGGGGTGGAGAAGGGAGGGGCTGGTTTGGCTTTGTACCTGAGTCTTGTGTGTGCCCAAGCTGGCTAGGCCAACTTTTCCATACAACTTCTCAGGGAATCGGGGTCGGTGGGTGGGGTAGGGGCACAGTTACGTAGGAAGCAGTGTGCCATGAACTCCGGCAAGAGCCAGGTTTAGAAACGTAAAAGCCCTGAATAGGTTCTTTCCAAATCTTTTTAAAAAATCTTTAAAACCACTATAAATCCGACATGAGAACAACATATCAGAAACATCTGGGCAGCAAGTGCATAGCTAACGGAGCCTGCACACTGGTGTGGGGCACATCTGGATCACGGGATCCTCAGCCGTCTCCAAGAGCAAAGGCATTGATGTGCACAGTGGGGGTGGTGCTGGGGTGGAACCTGGACCCGGGCCAGGCGAGACCCACACCACTGAGCTGCACCTCCAGCCCAAGGAGATGTTTTCTCATTTGGGTTTTTTTGAGGCAGAGTGTTATGTAGCTCAGGATAGCCTAGGACTAGCCTCATAGCTGAGGATGGCCTTGAACCTTTGAGGGCTGGAGAGAAAGCTCAGTGTTAGTGTGCTGGCTTTAGCATGTGTCAATCCCAGGTTCTATTCCCTGTACAGAAAAGGGAGGGAGACCTTGAATCTCAGAGCCTGGAATCGTTTAGGAGGATGAAAAGACACAGGATGCTTTTCATGCACTTACCGTGCCCCATGGACTGAGCTAACAGCTAGTTATCCACAAAATCCTTACAGTAATCCCAGGATGTGGCTGCCACCATTGTCCCACACAGAGCTGGGGATAGAACCCACATGCTAGGCAAGAACTCCATCACTGAGCTACATCCCAGGGCCTAGGTAGAATCTCAGTTGGGAACACTCTATCCTGCTCCAGTCCTTATAGTGAACATGAACAGAAACTGTCTCAGACTCTAGCAAGGGTGGGTGGCCAGGCCTGGCAGCCTGGGCAGTCTGTGCTCCTGGACAGTGATGAGGTCAGGCCCACTCTTACCAAGGGGTGACCAAGGCTCCAGAAAGGAAGCTCTTCTCAGTATCTAGGCTTGTGGTCTCCTAGGCACAGGCAGGGGTGAGGACGGACCACAGTCAGAGGCATAGGCACAGGCAGGGGTAAGGACAGACCACAGTCTGAGGCACAGGCAGGGGTGAGGACGGACCACAGTCAGAGGCATAGGCACAGGCAGGGGTGAGGACGGACGACAGTGTCTGAGGCACAGGCAGGGGTGAGGACGGACGACAGTGTCTGAGGCACAGGCAGGGGTGAGGACGGACCACAGTGTCTGAGGCACAGGCAGGGGTGAGGACGGACCACAGTGTCTGAGGCACAGGCAGGGGTGAGAACGGACCACAGTGTCTGAGGCACAGGCAGGGGTGAGGACGGACCACAGTGTCTGAGGCACAGGCAGGGGTGAGGACGGACCACAGTGTCTGAGGCACAGGCAGGGGTGAGGACGGACCACAGTGTCTGAGGCACAGGCAGGGGTGAGGATGGACGACAGTGTCTGAGGCACAGGCAGGGGTGAGGACGGACCACAGTGTCTGAGGCACAGGCAGGGGTGAGGACGGACCACAGCCAGAGGCAGCACAAAGGCAAGTGAGGCCAGGAGGGAAGGGTGCTTCCTGGCTCTGCTTCTGAGGTTCTGGCTTCTGTTAAGCTGTACGCTGCCTCTACTTCAGGACTTGGGTTCTTTGAACCTAAACCTGCCATGACTCAGGTACCTATGACTTACAGCCAAAGAAGACTCCTGACCAATAATCCTGCAGTATTTGTTGAGTCCTTCATTCTTGATGGGTGAGTAGCCCTGGGAGATGCCACTCAGAGCTGGCGTCTGAGGCAAGGGCTTTCCATGTGGGTGTGTATCTCTGAGAGACCTTGGACAGAGGCGACTTCGGATAGCCTGGCCCTCTCCTGGCTGGCTATGCTATTCAGACTGTGGTGAGGCCTAGGAATCCATCTCACTTGACAAATGTTCAAAGTAATTCTAATAAAATGGCCAGTTTGGAAACCAAGGTCTAAGAATATTACAACAGTAAGGGTGGGACAAGGTGTCATTGGCACCTTTAATTCCAGCACTTTATGAGTTTAAAACCAACCTGGTCTACATGACAAGTGTCAGGCCAGAGTTACATGGGGAGACCCTATATCAAAAAAAAAATCAAAACAAAAATACAGCTTTAAGGAAGAATTAAACAAAACAAAACAAAAAGATAAATGGGCCTTAATTCCTGGGCGAGGCCTCAGAACAGTGGGACCACGTGACATACCAGCACCAGCTCAAGGAACACCTCTGTGTGGGCCGGACACGCTTCCCTGACCCATGATCACAGGTGAGTGCTACCACACCTGGCTGGCCACAGGGCCTATAAGCTCGTGTTCTACTTGGACTCTGAACCATGGAAACAGATCCGTATACAAGACACACACAGAGATGCTCACTGGGTCTCTACAGCCAAATGCTCCAGACAGCCCCAACTTCCATCAGCTGGGAGAGGAGTCAGCTAGGTCACGCCTCTTAAAGGCATGGAATTTTCACTGAGGAATTTTTACAACCAAGCTCACAAAACAATAGAAACTTGTATGCTGATGCTATACACGTAAACATACCCTCACTAAACTACTTATGTATATGCAGTCTAATGCTGATGTACAGAGATGTACATATTTATATCACAGAATGCCAATTCTTTGTTTAAAAATACAGAAATGACTATATCACAAATAAACAATAGAAAAGAATTCACCAAAATATTAAGTGATTGTCTCTAATAACTTTGAGTTTTTTGTTGTTTTGGTTTTTGAGACAGGCTAGCCTCAAATTTGCTATGTACTTGAGGTTTACCTTGAACCTTTGAAGCTCCTGCTTCCACATCCGAAGTGCTGGGATTACAGGTACAAGCTACCACAGCCAGGTTATATGGTGCATGGTAGGCAAGGATTCAACCACACAATAACATCCTCAGCCCATAGTCCTGTCTTGTATATTTTAAAAAGTTACACAAATATTTATTTTTATTTTTTAACTTGTTCAAGGTTTTATTTATTTTTAGGAATGTAGTCTGTGCACCATCTGTGTGCAGTGTCCACCGGGGCCAGAAGAGAACATCAGATCTCTTGGAACTAGCATTTCAGATGGTTCTGAGCTGCCATGTGGGTGCTGAACATTGAAACTGGGTCCTTTGGAAAAGCAGTCAGTGTTCTTAACCACTGAACCATCTCTCCAGCCCTGAAATTAATTTTTTAAT